>NC_090933.1:410477428-411136021 GCF_040938575.1 Ambystoma mexicanum | reverse complement strand
TTTATCGCTACATGTCAAATCAAACTAGCGCGAGAGTTTTTTGTCCGTTACTTTTCGCCCGCGCGTGTGTCTCTGCGCGTGAGAGTGAAGCGCGAGCGTGTACTTTGGACTCGCGTTTACTGTTCGTTTACGCAAGGGTTTTTTCCGCGTGATAATATAAGCGCGTGTGTATGTTGCGCGTGTACGTATTTATTCGTGAGTTGGACATTAGCGCGAGTGCGTTTTACCCGCGAATTGAGTCATCAGCGCGTGTGCGTGTTTCCCGCGATTTGGAGGAAAGCGCGTGTAATTTTTATCGCGTCTTGGATTTTAGCGCGAGTGCGTTTTACCCGCGAATTGAATCGTCTGCGCGTGTCCGTGTTTCCCGTGACTTGAAGGAAAGCGCGTGTAAGGAAAGCGCGTGTAATTTTTATCGCGTCTTGGATTTCAGCGCGAGTGCGTTTTACCCGCGAATTGAATCGTCAGCGCGTGTGCGTGTTTCCCGCGACTTGGAGGAAAGCGTGTGAAATTTATATTGCGTCTTGGACTTTAGCGCAAGTGCGTTTTTACGCGTGTGCATATTTCCCGCGATTTGGAGAAAAAGAGCGTGATTTTTTCTTCCCGCGGTTTCTGGCTTTCCACGTGAAGATTCCAGCGCAAGTTAAATTCGTTCCTGAGAAAGAGACTCTCTACAAAGAAAATATTAAAAACAAATACAAGAACTTAAAAGAACTTCATAAATCTTACTTGAAGACCTTGTTCAAGAATCTTTGATTTGAGCAGACTAACTACAAAATTAATTTACATTCATGGACCTACTGAGAAGGCTGAATTATCTATAAGATTCTGGTCCACAAGTAAGGAAGTCTTGTCTGCTTTTCACTTCTCTGGGCATTCTGAAGAGAAGAACCAGGTATGGTTTTTAAACTATTTTGATTAAGGATTTAGAGTTTAAGGTTAGTATAGTAACCCATGAGTAATGAGGTATATTGCATGTTTATGTTTTAACTACAGGTGAAGAACCAGCGAGTTGATAGCTTCCAGCCTGGTGTTTGTTTCTTTGTCCCTTCCCCCTTTCCCCTGAAAGTGAGGTAAACTGAGCAGTTATATTTATGTCAGCTCAGAGTGCCACATTTTGGGTGGATTGTCGGGGGTTCAGCAGCTTCTGCAGACACCAGGTTCTCAGCATGACACTGGGCCGTCTCCTCAGCATAAAGCAACTCCAGCTTATTTCAGGCAATTCGGAGAGCTACGTGAAGTTTAGGGGACCAACCTACCTTATATCTACCTTCAATCTCAGAGATTTCTTTTTCTAACTGGATTCGGGTCTGCTGTTTCCGTTTATGATAGGCCGCTGAATGAGCTATTAAAAACCCCTAATTACTGCCTCCATGACATCCCATGTTGTAGCCAGGGAAGTGAGATCCGTAGGGTTTTCCCAGAAGTAGTCCTGTATCGCTTTTACCACCCCATCCTTTAGGGCCAAATCATTTAAAATCGGTCATATAAATCGCCATTGAGGTCTGGGGGTCATGCCAGATTCTAACTTTGAGGAGGACCGGGGCATGATCAGAGAGAATCCGGGGAGCAATAGAGACCCTATTCAATGAATGGCATGATACTAACATTAAGTCTATACATGACGAAGAGCGGTGAACATGGGAAAAGAAAGTAAAGTCAAGTCTCGCTTCTCCGGATGCAACACTCTCCAAGAGTCCACCACCCCCAGGGATTTGAAAAAATGTAGTATACTTAAGGCAATCTTAAAATCCTTAATTGTGGGGTCATGTGTATTGTCTTTGATGGGGTCCGGGACCCCGTTGCCCTCAAGAACAATCTGGTTCTTCAAAAAGGGGAGGAGCGTAGCCTATAGCTCTTCGAAAAATCAGATCTGTCCTTCGTTGGGAGCATAAATCGAGACTAGTGAGTACAACCGACCCAACAACATACTTTTTACTCCAATATATTTCGGCCTCCCAGATCTCATAATGTCCAGTTCCTCAAATTGATATCTTTCGCCAGCGGGATCAGCGTTCCCTCCCACTTTAGTGCCACTAGAGGTCAGAAATTGTTTAGGGAAGTCTCTGCTCCACAAACGGATATAATCCACGGGAAGATGAGTCTCTTGCAGAAAGATTACTTACCCTTCCAGATCCTTCAGCCTACGCAAGATGGACTTTCGTTTCTCTGGGGAGTTAAAGCCTTTCACATTCAGGGACACAAAGCACAAGTTCTGATGAGATAATGAGGGGTTGCTTGTGGTATCTTCACCTATAGTGGGAGAGGGGGTGTGGGTTAAATGGCATTCACTCGCCATCCTGAATCAAAACTTATCCACGACTATGTTCCAACAAAATGACAAACAAAAATCGAGCCATAACAAAAAGCTCAAAACAAGAGGGCAAATCACCCCAGCAATCCTCAGGTAATCTGTCACTTGAGGTTAGGCAAGTACTGCATGTTGCCCGTTGCCAATGCAAAATGACGTGGCGCTTCTGCGATGTTAGGAACTAGTTCACCTCTCATGTTGGGAAGCTTCCTGAGAGTGGATACCCTAGTTCAAATCTGCAGTGGGAGTTTTGTTGTGCAATTACCTTTATGAACCTTCAACCAAGCGGACCGCTGTATTTTTGGTTTGCTGCACTCACCTTCTTCCGGGGTTTCAGGCAAGGAGCCCTGCTCTCTATTCAGTAGAAAGGAACTCAGTATCCCTTCTGCATCTTCCAAGCAAGAGATGATACGGAGAGACCCTTTAAACTTAAACTGTAAAGCAGTAGGAAACAGCCAACAATATTTAATGTTCCGATCCCATAATAATAGAGTTGGTGGGCGCAGAGCTCTTCGTCTTTGAATTGTGACAGTAGCAAGGTCTTGAAAAATCTGTAGATAGGAGCCCTGGAATATTAGTTAATCTCTGGTGCGGCCCACTGCCATCATTTCTTCCTTTGTCGTGTAGAAATGGACCCTATTGACGACATCAGGGAAGGTATCCGAAGTTGCACCTCTGCGAGTGCGCGCTCTATGGGTGCGATCAAGGAGGTGCATAGATTTGTCAAGATGTGGCAGTAGGGAGTGAAAACAATCACACATATTCCCCCAAAGCTTCGTCCAAGACCAATGGAGGCACTCCACAAATGCGCAGGTTGTTCGTACGGGCTCGGTTTTCCATATCCTCATGCTTCTGCTCTAACATGAAACTTCTCCTGTCTAAGCTCCTGATCTTTTGCTGCATGTCCGTTGTTAGGGAGAATTCTCATCTTATGGCTAATTTCCCTTACCTAAAGAGTCCCCCAGAAGCTTTGCTGGATTTGAAGGGTTTGTTTCTTTTTACCTGCTAAGAGTGAGACTCTTTTTCCCACTCTTAGGCATTTTTGCTCTGTGTGTTCTAGGCTATTTTTGTGTTTAATGCTTATGGGATCTTCTCAACCCCATAGGAACCATCTTTATTCACATGTGTTACACAGCACCCTCAGTGCAGTGACACAGGGGTGTCGTAGCGACCCCCAAACATAGACTCCATTCCCTGGGACTAACTACTGTCTCCCAGGGCATGTAAAGTCCCCATTGACTTTACTAGTCAAATCCTATGAACTAAACCAGTACAACCATCTTACTATGGAGGTACTGGAAGGGGTTAATAGTTTTCCCCCTATGTTCATTTTTTGAGAGTGTACCCTACAGTACCTCTCTCAAAAGTTTCTGGCTGGTGGCAGTGGTTACTACCATAAATATTCGACCGCAAATATTTCTCTATGGGATTTTCCCATTGTTCGAGGCTGCCACATTTTCTGACAGCCTCTAACATACCGCCGGTGCATTTTAATATTAACTTTGTTCCGGTAGGTTTTATTTGCCAGAATTTTAATCTAACTTCTTTCTCGTGTCTTTCTCTACAATCCTAACCCAGGTCGGGGATCCTTTGTTCGTCCGTTTGGCAGGCATCTGCCCAGAAGCCCTCCTTTCGGCGCCACTGATGGTGGGTCCATTGTGTGGGAGGGGGAGTAGGACCCCTGGACAGGGTTGCCTCCGCAACCCATGTCGCACTCTATCCTGATAGGCTGGAGGGTCTCCGCCAAGATGACCACTCCGCTGTGTGAGTGACAGCTAGGCTGTATGAATGGGGATCTTTTTGCATAAAAGCAGGGTACTGAGGACTGGAAGAGCAAGATGTTGCCACTGGAACTAAGAAGCCGAAGAGGAGAGAAGCCAAAGACATCTGCAACGACTGAACCACCGGTGAAGCCCTGCTGCAGCGTCTCACCACTTTTCTCCACACGACGAGAGAAGATCTTCACCTGCAAGAGCCTTCTTCCCTTGAGCTGGTGGGGCCAACCAGTTTGCCAATCGCCTTCCCGGACCTGCCTTGGTCGAATCTCCCGTAACCTGTACTCGGAGGCCGGAAAGCCAGGCACCAGTCCACCAGGACCGCGATTTAAAGGAGCGTACCTTTTATTCGTCGGGCAGCACTGCGGCTGGTTTCATCCCTGGGTAGTGCAGTAACTCGAACCTTCCTGCACGACGAGAAGATCTCTTACTCTGCTGGATCACCCAAACTGCAGGAACTACCAGGAACAACAGCCACCGCAGGAGCAACTTCTTCATTTAAGGTACATTGTTCCACCAGGCCGCCCTTTCTTTGCGGTAGTGCTAAAGGTGTTTTAAATCCTTTACCTACCTGTTGGGTTGGCCGCCCCCTCTCTCTTAACATTGTTTTTTCAACTTTTGCAACCACCATTTCAAATATTGTTAACCAAAGACTTGACTGCAGCTACAAGAACATTTTTGCTCCTGGGCCCTTGCCCTGTACCACTAACTCTGGCACAGGCCTACTGACTCTGGTCACAGCTGTTAGATCTGCCTTCTCGTGATTGATTCTCCATTCGAACTGTGTGGTGCAACCCTGTCTTATAACTACTCTTTCTTCCCACTGCTTAATCATTGTGAAATGCCATTTTGCTCAGTTTTATTCTAAGTATTACTTATCTTGATGCACTGTCTTGCTGAACTGGATCGCAACTGATGGGAAGTGTTGCTAGAGTGTTTAAGGATCTATTTCTGAATAACTTGTGCTTTCCCTCCCTTGTGAGGAATTGTTAGAGGATCCCTTGTGTGTAGTTTTCACTGTGCCGTTTTGCTCAGTTTTCACTCTGGTTCACTTGGTCTACAATTCATATATGGAGTGTGTATATTTTTCCTTGACTTAATTTAACTTGCTTGATATTTGTGATACATGTGTTTTATTAGAAGTGTATAAAATAAATATA
The DNA here is from genome assembly GCF_040938575.1 of Ambystoma mexicanum. Lineage (NCBI taxonomy): Eukaryota > Metazoa > Chordata > Amphibia > Caudata > Ambystomatidae > Ambystoma > Ambystoma mexicanum. The sequence goes on along the minus strand of NC_090933.1, from coordinate 411,130,778 downwards.
CATCTACTTTTTAACTACAAAGATTTGTGTAACGCTCACCTGGTATCCACGGGGACGTCACTCAGCCTGTTCTGACCTCTTACGACCTTAAACCTTTCCCTGGAGGCTATTCGACTGGAGACCGGGCCTGAAACACAGGATTGGTAGAGTTTAACTCCCTATTGTCTCTGTGTGCTTTAACCCCTTCTTCCCCGGGGCCCAACCCTTCCCTTTGATCCACAGCTCACCTTGTTTTCTTGGATAGTGTGCTCTCCGTCCTGCTTTCAGCGCAGGGGCGCGTTGACTGATGTGGGCTCGTTGCTGCCTAGTTACTTCACTGGCAAGAGTCCGACAGGTAAGTATAATGAGTCTTTTGAACAGTTTTCTAACTTCGTTCCTTACCTTAGATGATGGCCGGCGTCCGGGGATGGCGGCTTGCTGCCGAGATGAGTAGCGCTGATGGTGAGTGAGAGCGCGATGCGCGATGCACCCCTTTCGTATTTGCATTGAACTGAGTTATTTTTCTGTGTTTGTAGGTGCCGCAATGTTTTCAGCATGGATGTCGGTTATGAAGAACAAATGCGGTGGGTAAGCGCGGTATGCAGCGCCTCTAGATGTTTCCACGCATACCTGGAGGGTCTTTTCCCTCTTGCAGATGGATGAGAAGTTCCGGAGACAGAGTTCCCCCAGAGTGGCTGGGATTCAGGTAAGCGTTTGAAGCTCGTACAGCATTTAAAAATAAGCGAAGATTTGCAGAATGCTTACTAATGCCTTTTTTCTGTTCTTTTCCCTTTTCCTTAGGAAGCAGCGTGTCGGGATGGGAATGACACCGCCGAAGATGCCCGCAGAACAGAAGGAGCGATGAATGATGGGCAGAAGTGCTGCAAGGTAAGGCTGGTCCTAACGGTGTTCTAGTTCTTGCAGGAGCTGAGCGCATTAGAAAGATGCAGGCCTACTGAAGACCGATCCGAACACGGTGAGTGTCACGCTGCAGGTGCAGAAAAGCCAAAGCATGTTTCTCAGCCTGGGTGTGGCTTAAATAGTCTCTGGGTATCCCAGGTGTCTCTGGGCTGAACCACACCCAAAAGACTAGACCACACATGCAGTTCTGGGAACCGAAATATGTGGGGGCATCCATCTTGTCTGCATCAATGCACTACAAGTCCAATCCCCAATGTTATTTTATGGGAGTGAGTGAGTCTGGTGCCACAAGTGCCAAGTCTGACTCCAAGTGGGTCTTTGGAGGGATGGAGAGGCCCTTGAGTTCCATGTAGATGATCGTGGCCTGGCTCCAGCCCGACATCTTGGAGGGCTGGGGACATGAGAGGCAGGAATCACAACACTTTGGTCAGCGTTTCCTTGTTCCATAGTCGCTTGAGATTGCGCACCGGCAAGCAAGTCTCCTAACCGGTTGCCATGAGAACTAACTTAGTATTAGCATATATCCTATTAATTAGGGCTTCAGCAGCTCACAACCCACTCATACCGCACTAATGTTATCTTATACAGGGTCCCTGATTTGGAGCCCTGATGAAGGCGGTCTGTTCATTCACTTCTGACCGCCGAAACGTGACGATTACAGGGAACATTGGTCTACCTGTTATCCAGCCAGTTGGAATCTCCGTTACCAACTAGCATTCAACCACGTTGGCAATTGATCAGATATCTTGCAACGAAGACCCTGCATAACTCATTGACTTTCTCAGCAAAAAATGTCAGCCCCACAAATAAGGAACTACTGTACGACATTAGGGGGACGCATGATGCAATGAACTTTTCACTAATTTGCACATGCACGCACATTATGTTTTTGTTATTGAACTGAATTTGATGCACTATTCGTTTGGAGCTTCTTAAATTTGAAGCATTATTCATTTTGAGTTGCTTTATTTTGTTTTGGACCGATGAAACTTGTTTGCACTATTTGTTTATTACTTGTTCCAAAATATTTTTTATGATTACTTTTTATAAAACACATTTTCTTATCAACTTTTTGTTTGTATAATTGTATGTTTTTGTCGAATTGTTTAGAATTAACCTCCTGAGTGGGCGGTATAGATCAATTGAGCGGTTTGATTCACCTAGGGATTGCTTAAATCTAGCAACTCACCTCTTTTCAAACATTTGATCTGTTCTTCTTGAACGTCTGTGGTTACAGCTTTAACAGTAAGGGTACCTTTCTCGTTTTACAGCCATAGTCTAATGGGCCTAATGTGTAAACCCTGAATACTGCTCATCTCCCTCTTGAGATACGTCTGACTGCTCAGCCACAGCTACCAACTAAATCTTTGTGGTACAGACTGATACCAAAGGGGATTTAATCTGGTGTAGTGCTCCCTAAGGGAACTGCACTGGATTCTGCCTAACATCCGTCAGTGTGGTTGAATGCTCCAGGACATGGTCCTCCATCTCCCCCACTCTTTGCTCCACCTCCACAACTCTCTGATCTAACATTTCCAGTCTGGTGGATATCTCAGACATACAATTCCGGAACTCGATTTGATATTCAGCATGAAGGCTTGAATATCTTCTTTGGCGACCAACTGGGAGTAAGACGCTTGCGGGACTGATATGGAGATTTCCCAGGATCTGCTTTCTTTCCTTTGTCCGGAGATACCAGCATTGTGGAAATGTCCACGTTTTTTTGAGATTTGGATTGCTTGGACATTGTAGCTCCCACCAAAAAGGTGGGTGGGGTGGTGGTCCCCTCCCGGCAGATGTCAAATTAACTTGTGCAGGCTACCCTAGGTTCCAACCAGCCAATTATCACCCAGGAAAGCTTTCAGGTCCAGCGCCACAATGGTGGAGGCTGAATGCGGATCCGCAGCAAAAATGCCCCCAACAGGGGAACATGCGTCTGTCAGCAGCGCACCTCCCTTCTCTCCCAGGGCACCCCCAGCATAAAAGCAGCAGAGTCCACTGATGAAGTTATGGGGGAGGGGAGGGGGAGAGCGCAGAAGACCTTACTTCAACTCAACCACTGCAGCCCAAGGAGCACTTTTAACAGCAGCAAGCTTTGCAGGAGTCAGGTTTCTCCTATCTCAGGCTGGTTGCAGCGTATAAGCAGTGATTTTCCTGCTGGTTAGTTGGGCAGAGGGGGAGCCAGCGCTTGGTCCAGGCCGTCCGCTTTCCCCGATGCAATGCACAACCCCTAATGATGCCGCTGAGGTGGGACCCCTCTGGGGGGTGGAAGGGGAAAGGGGAGCCTGAGGCAGAGAAGAGAGGAGCGGGCTTACCGCTCACTGAGGTCCGCGCCACATCGCCTATGGAGCAGGCCCCCAACATTGTTATATGCGGACACTTGCATCTGCAGGATACCGCGGCTATACGGGGCACATCAGCACCATTTTGAATCCCTTCACTGCGGCCCGGATCCCTGCACCACACTGGCGCTCACGCTCCACGCGCTGCGACCGCAGCATCAGCTTCGCTCTGGCCCTCCCTCAGGCCCACCCCCGCATCATTGCGGCCAAAGAAGTGAGAGCGGGAGGTGAGAAGCGCCACAGGATGCCTTTTAATACGGGCTGTAGGCGGAGGCCATCAGCAAAGCTTTCGCATTGACTGCGCAGCTGGTCACACCCCCTATTCTTCCTTTTTAAACACTTTTCTAAACCACCCAATGCCAAAGACATTACCATTTTCACCTTAGAAGAACAAGTTACTCTCTTACCTGGTAACCTTCTTTCGATGGGATGGTCCGATGACGTGTTCCATATCTATGATAGGTAATCACCAGAGCTGTGCTGCTTCGGAAAATTTTCGGCGTCTGCGTCGATGACGTCGATACGCTGTCCTCGAGGACCTCCGTCGAGCCGACATCACCGGATGTTAGAAGCAGGACGCACGACGCCCGAAGCCTCAGTTGTAGTTTTTTCCCAGAACGTGTGGCACCAATCGCCTGCCAGTATGACCACAGAAAGCCTTGCGGAAACGTAAGCTGCAATCGCATAAGAAATTCTGTAGCGGGGCAGGTAGGGAGGGAGCGATATGGAATACGTCGTCGGCCCATCCCATCGAAAGAACGTTACCAGGTAAGAGAGTAACTTGTTCTTCGAGGGGATTGGGTCCTCCGACGTATTCCATATATATGACAGACTCCCAAAGCAGTACCAACGTATGTAGGAGGGAAAAGAATTTAGAATATAGAAATTTAGAATGCCCAATCAAATTGCAGAGTACAGGACCGCCTTGCCAAAGGCCAGATCCTGCCCATGGATAGAATCTAGGGAATAGTGTCTTACAAAAGTATGGACCGAAGCCCAAGTGGCTGCTTCACGGATGTTACGAATAGGAACACCCCTCTGCAGGGCAGTAGAGGCAGCCATACCCCTGGTAGAATGGGCCCATAAGTCTACCGGAGGGTCCTTACCCGCCAAGCGGTAACATTCAGAAATTGCCAAGATAATCCATCTAGACAAAGTCTGCTTAGTAACAGCTCTTCCCAAACGCCTTCCAGCGTAACCTATAACGAGCTGATCGTCCACTCTGACCCGGGACATGCATGAAATGTAGAAACTTAAAGCTCTCCTAGGATCCAACCTATGGAGCCTCTCCTCTTCCTTACCAGGATGCGGAGGAGGTTGAAATGCCGGAAGAATAACCTTCTTTCTGGTGGTTTAGCAGCTCTTTGCAGGATGTTCAGCAAGCTGGTCCATATACGCATATGCATTCAGAGGCAAGGTTGGAGGTGGGGTTCTGCATAGAAATAACTTGGCACAGGAGGGGAGCAAGGAGACAGGAATTTGCGCCCTCTCTGCTGCCACCATCCCCCTCAGGGGTTGAACTGGCTCTAGCAGTCACCCTGGTAGGTGTCGCATCAACGACAGAGGGGTTCCTTACCCTCTTTTGACGAGGCCCAATTACTAGTCCTAGTTACAGAGCCTTGAAGCAGACGCTAGAGTGGAGAAAAGTGTTAAGAGCATGTGGCTTCTTCCAGCCCTAAGACCCTGACAGAGAGGGAGGCACTGATTGACCTAGTATAAACCTCGTCATAGCAAAAGGATAGTCTCCTATCATCCTCTGACTCCCATCCATCCTGAATGGCCTTCCACTCACATCCTCACTTACAGAATTCACCAACAGGCTTCAGTTATGGAGCTATCACCTGGGACTGAGAACCAAGGAGAAGAGACCCTGAGAACTGTTGGCATTAGGGTGCGGAAACCATTACACCTCAGGTGATAACTAAAGTGGAGAGACCTCGAAAACTGTGGGAAACCGGGAGTGGGCTCACTTAAAACCAAGGACTGAGAACTAAAGTGAAGAGACGTTGAGAACTATGGGAAAAGGAGTGCAAAAACTCCTTACTGTAACCACATTGGTTATTTCTGGGAGAACCTAGTCCAAATCTTGTTGGAACAATTTACTTCCCCCAATAGACACCCTTTTTGTCAAGAGGTCCCTGAGCACTGTTCTACCTTTAAGAATAACCATTCAACAACTTTTAGTTCAGTTCAGACCCCACTTGTTTATTTTGGCTATCACTTCTACATTGTATACATTGGTTAATAAAATACAGGGTTAAGTGTAACCCCCATTTCTGACTTATTTGTAGATTAATGTCCCCTATAAGAAATATGTGTCAGTACAGATTTTCCTTATGGCACAGACAGAAGGCAAGAGAATCAAACAACAAGCACCAAGGCTTCAAGAGAGAGGACGTCATATTGGAATTACTCCTGTAAAGCGAGTCCTGATTGCCTGCAGTACAAACCCACAGAAAAGACTGAATTAATTGGGCTAAATACTAAACTGCAATCAGAGAGCGTAGTCCGGATAACACAATGAGTACTTTATTAAAGAATGTGTCTAGTCATTTGCTCGCTAAGGCTGGCCCTTCAGGCGCATTGATTTGTTCGCACCCACAATATCACCGCCAACAAATTATAACTGGTGTCTGGCTATCTATAATGTAAGGCAGGAAAACCAGCAACTGGGTAGGAAGCATTCTGTGGCACATTTGCCAGACAACACATTTGGATTGAAATGTTTATTTTAAGTAACTGGGAACTATCTTTAGTATTCATCAATACACTGTCTTGACAGCGATGGCAGTACAAACTCCCAGACTCTGAAGGAGGGTTCTTGGGTCTTTATTCTACAAATAAAAAAATGTACGGCTTGAATGCTGGTTAGTGTGGATAATCCTGTGGATGCCCCACCGAAACCCTGCCTAATGTCTCCTCACAGGTGGCCAGGAGAGTGCAGACACTTCCTGATCCCAATCCGGGGGCGGGTGGGGGGTGTACTGTGGGAGCGGTGATGAGAATGCATCCTATGAGAAATACCAATGTACTAAGAATCTTGACCTAACGGAACAGCAGGCCTTGAAAAACATTGCATCACACAAGGATATTATCATAAAGGAAACGGACAAGGGGGCTAACATTGTTATACTAAACAAAAAGGATCACATCAAGATGACAGCGGAGCACCTGAGCCCCTCGGGATACTACAAAGAGATCGGCAGACAGTATGTCACTAACATAACCAAATAAATGAATGACCTAATAATTAAATGGCATCGTAAACAGATGATCAATGATGACAAGAAATCTTTTCTAAGCACAGACAAATGTAGAATACCCACTATATATTTCCTCCCAAAAATTCACAAAGAATATGCACAACTGCCAGAAGTGAGATCAACAGTTTGTGGGAATGGATGGATTTCTGAAAATAGGTCTACATTTATAGATACCATCTTAAGACCACAGGTTTATAAACTAGACTCCCACACAAAAGATACGATGCATGTACATGAACATTTCAGAAACCTAGAATGGAATGATGATTATATGTTGGGAACAATGGATGTAACGGCATTGTACACATCCATTGATCAAACGCTGGAACTTAACAATATATACCTTTCAGAATGTATCAGCATCTTATTACCTTTATGTGGAGATGTTAAAAGAATGTTTAGCTTTTATATTAAAAGTAATGTTTTCCTATTCAATGATAAGCTGTACCAGCAGACAAAAGGTATAGCAATGGGCACTTGCTTCGCCCCATTTATGTCCAATCTGTTTGTTGGCGAATTTGGGCACAAACACGTGACAAAAAACCTGGTGTACTAAAGAATGTGATTAAATAGCTACGGTACATCAATGATGTTTTAATTTGTCAGAATGGAAGAGCTGAACAATTTGATGAATACTGTGAATATATGAATGAGAACACTTTTGGATTCACTTTGGACAGGAATCCGTATAAAATAAAAAAATTTAAAAAAAGAATGGGAGATGTAATCGAATTCCAGAAATTTCAAATAAATCCTGCATTCTGTGTCATTATAATGAACAAAGGGAGCGGGGGCTGCAGGGGTGTCCCCCGCACGCTTGTTCACTATAATGCCATCAGGGTTGCAGGGGTGTCCCCAGATCGCAATTAAATAAAGTTTACACAACAAACAAATAATGAGGACCCTCAGCGCCGGTTCCTGATCACAGAAGTGAAGGGAACAGGCGTCGCAGGGACACAGCGAGTCGGTGGCACACAGCTAAGTGTGCCGCCGAAGGGTAAGTAAGGCAGTGGGTGGGAGCGGGTTGTCTGAAATGACCACAGGTTGAAAAAACAAAAATTATTTTCGAAAACAATAATTCTGTGTTTTCTCCATCGGTCATTTCGGATTCGAATAAATCATGGTGATCCCTTTAGATAAGAGTCAGGAGCAGATTAACTATCTAGATTTTCTACATTTACATTGAAGAGGGTACTATATAAACCAGAACTTACTGAAAGAAGACTGAAGCAAACACAACTTTACACACTGATAGCTCACACCTCAAGAGTACTATAAACGATATACCTATTGGCAAATTCACAAGAGCTAGAATTGTAGTACAGATTCGGCATACCATGTGGAATGTGATCTCATCAAAAACAGTTTCCTAAACAGAGGTTACTCTAACCAATGTGTCAAAAACACCAGAGAAAGAATCACAGCAACCAATAGGTTGGAACTACTGACACCAAGGAACAGAACAAATGAATCCAAAAAGGATATTGTGAGACTAATAACTCAGTACTTCAATGACAACAACACAATCAGGTGAATATTTCCCAAAAATTGGCATATACTAATGTTGGACCCAGATTTAAAAGACCACATCACTGAACAACCCAATATTGTATACACCAGAACTCCATCCCTAGGAATGAAACTGAGCCCTAGCTACATGGCTAACAAGAAACAAGGAGGCCATATCAGCATTACAAAAGGCAAGCCAACAAAGGGATTTTACAAATGCTCGAACTGTAGCATGTGTAGACATGCACTCAACAATGTACACTCGCAAACCACCAGGTATATAAAAACAATCAACATCAATGATTTCATCAATTGCAGAACGACATATGCAATATATATTATTGTGTGCATCTGTAATAAATTATATGTAGGGAGTACTATACGGGAAGTAAGAATGAAAATCAGGGAACACCTCTACACCCTAACTATGACCGAACTAAAGACTGCACTGGCAGAACATTGGCACAAAGAACACAAAAAGGACAATGTAAAAAGTTTTGGCATCAAACACAACAGAGCGGACCCCGAGACTAGGAGACCGGGAGAGAATCCTACGCCATGAAGAGGCTAAGACCATCTGCAGTTTGAGAAACATCACAGAAGGACTCAACACAGACAATAAGTTGCAACACTTCCTTTGAGAACCAATGAAACCATTGATTATATTCACATTATATATAGAAAATCTGCAAATATATGAGAATACTAGTACAGAACCAAAGCATCATATACTAGGTACACCCCTCTACTGTTTCTCTGCTAGCTTTATATGGTTGAAATGATAAGTTACTCACCGTAGTGAATAACGTACTCCTAGTCCATAGTCCCCTTTACTCCATACTGTATGGGCGTCCTTCACTTGAGACGAGAATCAGAACCTTTTTCACCAGAGAAAAATTGTTTTACCCATTAAATTTATATGTGCACCGGGGCATGGCCCTGGGAGCATGCGCTCCCTGGACTCTGCCTCCCGGCGTCAGTCCTCAGTCGCCTTTGACGCATCAACAATATTATGATTGCCTAATGACACTGAGATGTTACGTGGGAGGAGGCTGGGACGTATGGAGGAAAGGGGACTATGGACGGTGAGTAACTTATAATTACTCCTACGTCCCATCCCCTTTCCTCCATACTGTATGGCCGATTACAACTGAATGCAGCCCTGGGGAGGAGAGTTGCCCCCCTAAGAAAATAAGTTCTTCAAAACTGCCTGGCCAAATGCTGCGTCCGATCTGGCGCTGGCATCCAAGCAGTAGTGTTTGCAAAAGGTCGATGGTGAAGCCCATGTAACCGCCTTGCTAATCGGCTGCAGAGAAGGATAATACATCGTCCAGTGAGCATGTCAGCGGATCACTCTTGTTTGTCTTGGCCCAGTGACAGAACCTCGTCCACTTGCTCCTCTATTGACTCCTGGTGGAGTCACTCCTTATAGCCAGGTTGTCCTGTGCTGTGACAAGTGTATATGCTTCAGGGTGATCTGTTCAGGAACCAAACTGCCAGGACTAACTTCTGTGGAGCGAAGTGAACCACTGTGCCCCCCTGCTGGGAGAGTAAGTGAGCTGGACCCAACGGGAGGTGTACTGGAGGCTGAGCCGACAGTTGGAGAGGTTTCCGAGAATGAGGGTCTGGCCGGCCACCATGGGGCTATCAAGATGAGTTGAAGGCTCTGTGACTCCCTGACCTTGCAGATGACCCTGTGAATCAGCAGAGTGGGGGGAAAGGCAAATGCATTCATGCCGATCCACGGAATCTGCAATGCACCCCCAGAGATCCCCTACCTTGCTCCAGCCAGGAAGCGAACTGGTGGCATCTCCTGTTGCTCATGGTGGTGAATAGGTCTACCTGAGGGTGGCCCCACCTGTCGAAGATCCCCCCTCAGGACTTCTGCGTTCAACTGCCACTCATAGTTGTCGATCCCCAGCCTGCTTAGCCTGTCCGGAAGGTGGACTGCTGACAAGTAAATGTTGTTCAACAGTGCCCACTCCCAAATGTCGATGGACAGCCTGCAGAGCGGAGGGGACCTGGTACCTCGCTGCTTGTTGATATAATACATGCAAGTGGAGCGGCCTGCCGTGACCATACTCCTTGAACACTGTGGTTATCCAGTTTAGCCCCCCCATCCCTCTAGGGACGAGTCTATGGTAATGGTGATCTCCGGAACGGGATGCCGGAACTGTCTGCCCACTAACAGGTTGGACTCTGTACTCCACCACACCAGGTCCTGGTGGAGGTTCTGTGGTATGCTGACTCGAGCTGCCTGGGAGACAGTCTCCAGATTACAAGAGGCTGAGATATGTAGCTGCAGCCTCCTCATTTTGAGTCTTGGGTGTGGCACAGCCAGGAGGCAAGCTGCCATTATTCCAAGCAGCTGCTGGTACCACCAGGCTGAGGTCCCTGGTCTGCTGAAAAAATGCCTTGTGGCTCTCCTGATCGCAGTGATCTTGTCTGTTGAGGGGAAGATCCTCTCTGCCCTCGTATCCCAAATTAGCCCCAGGAATGTTAAGGACTGTGTGGGGAGTAACAACAACTTCTTGAGGTTGATAGAGAACCCCAGAGCATATAGCATGTGCATGAGTGCTGAAGCTTTGTAAAGTACTGCCTCTAGAGACTCCGTTCGGATAAGCCAGTCGTCGAGGTATGGTTAATGGTGGTGGACCTCCGCCCTGAGCGGCGCTGCTACTGAGTTCCTTAACCTCGCAAAGATCCTTGGGGCCGAGTTGAGGCCAAAGGGGAGGACCTTGTACTGAATATGAAAGCCCATGATGCTGAACCTCAGGAAGGAACAATGGGGCTCTCAAATGGGGATGTGCAGGTAAGCATCCTTCAGAACTAGTGAGCACATCTATTCTTCCCCCACACAGAGTCTCTGCAATAAGAGCTGGAGTAACTCCCTTGAACTTTTGAAGGGGTAGGGAAAGGTTCAAGGAATAAAGGTCTAGAACAACTCTCAGGCCAGGATGGTTGTTCTTCTAAATGGCGAATATTCGGGAATAGAAGCCCATGCCTCGTATCGAAGCTGTAACCTCCTCCACCGCCTGACTCGTGATAAGTGAGCGGATTTCCGCCAAAAGAGTTGCCGTCCCAATCTGTGGGAGTGGAGGGGAGGAAAGAGGAAGTAGATGAATTGGCAAGCAGAAGCACGTGCAAACTACAGAGAGGATCCATGAGTCTACAAACCTTGCCTGCCATGAACGGAAGTGCAGGGCAAGTCTGCAACCTGCGGTTCACTCGTGAATCTGGATGACATTGTCACATCTTTTTACCCTCTGAGGCTGGTGCCTGGAAAGGGGACTGAAAAAAACCCTTTTGAGAGAATTTGTGTTGCTTGCACCTGTGCTGGCTAGGAGACTGGTCTGGCTGCCTGGTGCATCACTCCTGAAAGCCCCTGAAGCCACTGAAGGTACGTGCTCTGTCCGATCGCTGATGACTCTGGCTATAGGCCTTGGGCATCGACTTTGTCAGGATTAACAAGAATTAGCTGTCTGAGAGCTATTCTACTTTTTGTCAAGTTCCTCATCCGTGGTCAAGTGAAACAAGCTATCCTCCCCACCCCCCATTTCAAATGGCAGGTCTAGAATGCGCTCCAGCACATAAGGGTTAAACTTGGGTCGCCTTGAGCCAAGCTGTCCTCCTCATATCGGAGGCGATACAGATTACACTACCTGTTAGGATTCCATCAGGATCCTTGTGGAGGAATTGGAGGAAGTGCCATTCTCGTTATAGACAATGGAATGCAAGATGGCGTCTCCTCGGTTCCCTTTCAGCTATTCCCTTGCAGCGCTCTAGTCTTTTTCAAGATAGCGACATGCACACTACCCGTACTATATCTTTCATCACAACGAACGGGTAGGTGCGTCGCTTCTGTATCGCTCCGTGGTGCCTAAGCTCCGTGCCTCTGCACTACGATATTCTGCTACTTCGTTAGCGCCTTCCCTTGACACTCTCCTTTTCCTACGCTCCATTCATTCTAACTTCTTTACCGCGCCCCTCGCGGTACCTTCCCCTTGACTCTATTTCTCCTACATTCCGTTAATTCTAACTTCTTTACCCTGTCTCTTGCGGAACCTTCTTCTTCTTGATCTTTCCTTTTACGCGCTTTTTTCTTCTTTCCTCCGACTCTCTTATTTTTTCTTTTATCCTTCCGTGGGATTATTCTGCCATTTTTAGGCTCCCTTCCCGCTATACTTGTCAGCCTACTTACCTTCCTTCCCCGGGAATCCTTTTCAGCCTTGGGAGCCTTCGCTCATTTCCCTGCCGGCTTGTTCCACGCCACGTGGGAACCTTGACTCAACTCTGTGCCGCTCACCTTCAGCTTGCCTGCAGTTTATTGACGGCCTCCGCTTCTGTGGCTCCCGCCGTGTCTCTTCTACAATTGCTGCAGCCTTCATTACATCCAACGGGAACACTTCATTCCTATTCCACGGAACTTGGAACGTCCAAGAAAGCGGCCCCTGAGGTGCACAGAGCCCAATTACTGGCCTCTGGACACTCTAGGGGACGTATTCCGATTGCTATCTGTCAACTACTGCCATCGCCTGTTCAAGACTGCAACTGTGAGTAATCGACAGTGTGTCCTTATAAAAGTAATACTACCACAATTTTGGCCTGTGGCAATCCGGCCCTGAAGCGTGCCCGACTCTGTGTGGGGAGCTCTGGGAGTAGTCCGCAATCTCCCTCCACAGCTTTTGATTCATTGCTGCCAGCACAGTGTCAGCATTGGCCTGGCGCAGATGGAGTGTGGCATTAGAGTAAATCTTTTTTCCGTAGGATTCCAACAGCTTTTCCTCCTTCCCTAGGAGTGCTGAGTTTGGAGCAGCTGACAAAAACAGTGGCTTGGAGTAAAGGGAGGGCGCAGCTATAACTGATGAATGCGGTTGAGGGTGCACCGACAGAATGAGGGAGTCCCCCTCCGCCGGCCTATACTTGACACCCAAGCGTTTATTGGTAGACTGCGTTGAGTGTGGCTTCAGCAATCACCTTTTGGCCAGGGATTCTACATCCTTTTGCAGAGGGATGCCAGTGCTTGTGGCTGGGCGAATGGTCAGCACTTCAGCCAGAACCCCTGCCCCAGGTTGCTCAACTTGAGGCTGTGGAATTCCCAGGTATTCTGCTACACTCGCAAGCCTCTCGTGGAAAGCCTTAGCTGACGAGGGAGTATCCTGTTCCTCCTCATTGTCCATGTTGCCCGCTGTGTCCTGCAGGTCGGGAGCTGTGGGAGGCTTGCTGGGTGCGGGCAGCTGTGGCGCGCAGACTGGCAGTGCCGGGGGCTGCTGAGGAGGCTGTGCTGGAGCTAGATCATGCGTGACTGGGGTGAGCGTGGAAACCAAGGGTTGAACCGGTACCGGGATCTGCAACACCATTGGAGCCTGAGCTGGTGCCGGGGGTAGCATGTCCTTGATGACCCACCTGAGGATGGTGCCCATCTGTGTTGATTTCGTGAGGGAAAGGAACTTTTCGAAGAACCTATCCTTGCATGCGGGGAAAGGGCCTGAAGGCGTGAGAGCTGTGCCCTGTGATTGCTGAGGTCTTGGCGGTCCTAGCCGCACCCCACTGGGAGCTGCGTACATCCCCTGTGCAGATGTGGTTGGTTATGACGTGGACCTGGTCACCGGAGTGGTCCAGTCTCACCTAGATGTACATTCCCATGCCTGTTCTCCAGAAGGAGGCGGCTCCGGGTGAGCCGCTATCTTGTCTGGCCTGGTGGCCATTTTGTCAAGCCCCGCGCCACGTGCCTGCTGCGTGGTGCTTGAGGAGCCGGACCCAGTTTCCGCCTGTACGCTTGGAAGCAAAGGCTCAGACCTTCCCTGCACCTCAGGTAGAGACCTGGGAGGCGTGTAGGCACCCCCTGGGGTACGAGTCCGGTAGCAGAGCAAAACCCCTTGGGGATGTCCCGGGTAGAAGAGCCTTGCGGCCCCTCAGCAATGGCACGGGAAGAGTCTTCCGACCCCTCGGCCTGTTGGCCGGTTGCTCTGGAAGCATTGGTCTCCTTGCTGGTCTTAGAACCTAGAAGGCCCCTCCCACTTGGGCATTTACCTGGGAAGGAGTCGCCCTTGCGGGGTGCGGAAAACAGGGCACCTACCTTGGGCCTGGTCTTCCTCCTCACATAGGTCTTGAGGTCCTCTGGAGGTGATCTCTCGAACAGCTCCCTCCATCTGGCCAAGCGATTCTTGAGAGCTCGCTGGGTCAACTCGTAGCACGCAGAACAGCCATCCCAGCCGTGATCGGGCCAAGGTACCAGAGGCAGAGCGCGTGGGGATTCAACGTGGGAAAGGAACCCTTGCAGGCCGGACACCTGCTAAAACCTGCCGTTGTCGACATGTGGCAGGGAGGAGCCTGGCACCAGAGGACAGTCTTCTCTGACAATCTAGGAGAAAACATAGAGAGAAGAAAAATCGAAAGTGTTCGGGGAAAGGCCTAACCCAGGAGCGCCGACGCGTTAAAGAGGACTGAGGAGTGGTGCCGGTGGGCGGAGTCAGGTGTGCGCATGCGCATGCTCCCAGAGCCATGCCCCTGTGCATCTAAATTTAAAGGGGAAGACAATTTTCTCTGGTGAAAAGGGTTCCGATTCCCATCCCTAGCGAGGGATGCCCATTCAGTATGGAGGAAAGGGGACGGGACATAGAAGTATGTGCCAATATTAAAGCATAATATGAAAGCATAAGAAGAACGGATATTACGTATATGATTAAACAATGCTAGGCTCTAAATAAGACAGACATCAGCAGCCATCTTGCTTCCCATATTGTTTATATTATGCTGTCAGAGACTACAGCCTTCAATCTAAGTGAACAGTGCAATCATCTTGTCCAAGTAGGGATCATGGCAGTCTATTAATGACATGTCCTGATAAGTATTAGAACCATGCCAACAATTTAACCTTTACACTGGTTACAAAACATAGGTGCACCATTATATAATATATGGCTCTTATGATTACTTTCTAATAACCTTTCTTTCCTCTACCCACCCAGCTTTCCTAAAGTAAGCATAAACTGCTGTTACAGAAGCACCAGTACACATGTTATATGGCTAAATGTGATCCATGAAGTGATTTAACTTCTCGCTTGCCTCCAGCCTTCTTTTATCATTATATATATTGCTGTCTGATATTTTGAGTCACAGAATTAAGGGGTCACTTAGGCAAAGACCTCGGTTCCATTGTATTTGCATGGTACATTCATGCCAACCGAAAGAATAGAACTCCTTTCCAAAGAATTAGGGTTTGCATATAGTTTAATCATCCTTCAATATAATATGAATTAGGAGCACCTGAGGCGCTATGAGCGGCTCGAAATACAGCGGTGACATCACAGTGTCAGCAAACACGCAACATCATTGCGCTATGTGAATAAAAGTCAGTTTCAAGATGGCGGTACACACACACACACACACACACACAATTGAACCAGCCAATAAGGTAAGCAACTGCTGATACAGGCCCACTTAGTCAAACCTATAACTTTGGGACTTTCTAGATGATAGAGATCTAAGCCTCTTTCCTCTATTTACCCAACAGGGCTTTGATATAGAAGTAACTGAATATTGAAGAACTATTGGATTACCAGCCATGACTTATGAAAGGACAATTTTAAAAAGGTACTAGGATGTAATATGTAATATTTACCCTAACGTTGGACCATGTTAGAAGATAATGCCCTACACATCAAATATTTATGCTGTATGTATCAACTTTAGGTATCTATTACACAGATAACCTTAACAAGGAACTGAATACGGCGCTGCCTCTGTGTAACTAGGATCTTGCCCAGCACCTAATCTTAATTAATTACAAAGATACTCATTCACAATTAGGGAGATGTATAGCTCAAACCTTTTATCACAGCATAGCCCCCAAGCACTAGCCTGCATGCACTTGATTGCCATTTGGTAGCTCACCTATGCACTAGTGCAAATAGATTAAAGATAAACTAGTTGCTTGATACCAAGTTAGCTGTTCTCAATGGTACACATGTATTTTTTCACTTTACAATAATCCACTGAGATTACTCTGCAGTCCTAAATGCTCATCTATTCCATCATCTGTACCCTTACCAGAATATTCCTCATTTGAATTTATATATAAAATCTTCACTGCTCCTCATGCCATTTCTCTTTTCATTATCTACAGCCCACCTGGACCGTTTGGCTCTTTCTGCAAAGATATTGACCACCTTCTTGGTCACATCCTACCTAGTCCGACACCACTTGTCTTGCTCGGAGACTTTAATCTTCATCTTTCCTCTACTCATCTAACATCCCCCTTCTTATCAATACTTGAATCTCACCTACTTTCCCCACTTCCCACTCCTGCTACTCATACCTCTGGTTCTACCCTCGACTTGATCTTCACCTCATCGTGTACTGCCTCCCCAATATCTACGCTCCCCGTCTACCTTTCAGATCACACCCTAATCTCAGCTTCCTTGCTCCCGCCTACTCCCTTTAGAACCTCCTCGCCTTCCTCCACTAAAAATTCTACAGGCGTGATCTACGCAATTTTAACTCCTCGCTCTTCCATGATACCTGCATACACTCTCTACCATCTCTCAAACACTTCTCCCTCTCTGCAGATGAAACTGCGTCCACTCTCTCTTCATGTCTTACTTCTAGCCTTAATCAACTTTACCCTCTTTCTTCCTTTTGGCCCACTCGCAAACCTGCCCAACCCTGGCTCTCTCCTCATCTCTCTTCGATGCGCTGCCTCCTTCGCTGCCTTGAAAAGCGCTGGCGCAAACACTGTTCTCCTACTAACCACGCAACCTATTTCTCTTATCATGTCCTATACAACAACTTTATTAAGGCTGCCCAACGTACCTACTTCTCTGACCTTCTTCACAGTCAATCCTCTCATCTTCGACGTCTCTTCCAAACCCTAACCAGACTTCTCTCTCCCACTACACCTGACCCGTCCATCAACTCATCCCTATCACCATCTGATCTTGCCAATTTCTTCTCTTCCAAAGTACACTCCCTACACCAGGACATACTATTTTCACCTTCCTATAATTCCTCCCCGTTTATCCTTCCCTACCCCCTCCAGTACTGTCTCTACCTTTCCTCCGTAACAGACTCTGAGATGGCCCTTCCCTTGGCCAAAGCTCACCCTACAGCAGCCCCCACTGACCCCATCCCCTCTTCACTTATCCCCAAAGACTTCCCACCTCTGATAACCTTTCTCACCGCCTTCTATAACATTTTTCTCACCAGCGCTACCTTTCCTTCAGCCTTTAAACATGCAATTATCATACCTATCCTAAAGAAACCTACAGCTAACCCCCTTCTTGCTTCTAATTTCCGTCCTATATCCCTCTTACTTTTTCTATCCAAACTCCTTGAGCGCCTTGTTTATTCACAAATCTCATTATTTGTGTCAAGCCTATCTCTCCTTTCAAACTCACTCTGGTTTCCACCCCCACTATTCAACTGAAACAGCCCTTATCTACATACTTAATTCTCTTCTCACTGCTCGCTACTCCAAACACTCATCTATTCTTATTTTACTTGATCTGTCCGCTGCCTTTGACACTGTAGCTCATTCTTTGCTCCTGGACTCACTCTCCTCCCTTGGTCTGCGCGGATCTGTTCTATCATGGTTTTCATCTTACCTTTCCAACCATACCATTGCTGTCTCTTGGGTCGGCAACACTTCTACTCACGTTCTTCTGGTCCATGGCGTTCCTCAAGGTTCAGTCCTTGGTCCCTTTCTATTTTCCTTATATTCTTTTTTTTCTTGCCCCCATTAGCTCATCCTTTGGAGTGTCACGCTGACGACACCCAGCTCTTTCTATCCTTCTTGTCCTTATCCTCAGACATTCATCAGACTCTCTCATCCTGCCTCACCGCCATCAAGTCCTGGATGACCTCTCACTTCCTCATTCTCAATGCTGAAAAATTGGAGGTCCTATTCTTTCCCGCAAACACTCTCATCTCGCAATCTCCTCCCTCTTCCATCTCTTTTCCTCCCTCCTGTCTCTCAATCTCTCACTCTGCCCGCAATCTTGGCATTTACTTCGACTCTAATCTCTCCTTTGACCACCACATCTCCCTTACATCCCGTGCCTGTCGATTTCATCTCTACAACATTCGCAAAGTCTGCCCTTTTCTCACTTTCCACGCTACAAAACTCCTCATCTCCTCACTAGTCTTCTCCCGACTATTCCATTGTTCTTTGGTCTTCCCCACTCACGCCTTGCTCCTCTTAAATCTATCATTCTACTATTCGCTCACTCCGTCTTCTCCCCTACCATGACCCAATTTCTCCCTCTAGCCTCTCTTGGCTGGTTGCCCTTCTATTCTCAACCTAAATATAACTTCCTCTGTCTTGTGTTCAAATGTCTCTATGGCCTTGCTCCTGACTACCTTACATCTCTCCTTTCTTTTTACTCTCCATCTCGCCCCCCCCCCACTCTACTAATCTTTTTAGACTCAAAGTCCCACGTCCCCCTTGTGCCCAATCCCGTTTTCGCTCGTTCCAGCTCCTAGCCCATCTTTGCCGGAGCATGCTTCCCCTGTCTCTTCGCTCCATTACTTCCTATTCTCTGTTTCATTCCTCTCTAAAAACCCACCTGCTATAATCCTGTAATTGATTTAATGTGCTTTGAACACCAATTCATTAACTCGTATGAACGCAAATTGATTGTTACTGTTTATAAACGCTAGTTGACTGTTTACTCCCAGGAATGCTAATTGATTGTTACCATTTATGAACACAGTTTGAATGTTACGGTTTATGAACGCTGATTTGCATTCTGATTCATTATATTGTTGACTGTCCTATGTCACATTGGATTACTTTTAAGAGTGACTGTTAGGGAGAATTCTCATTCTATGGCTAATTTCCCTTACCTAGTGCTGGATTTCTGGGGTTTATTTTTCAACTTGGTAAGAGTGTGAACCTTTTTCCCACTCTTACATGTGTTTTGCCATGTGTATTTCGACTGTTTGTGTGATCTTGGGCTCTGGAGCCACACCACTCCATGAGCCCAACTTTTGTGTGTGTTACACAGCACCTTCAGTGCAGTGACACGGTTGTCTTTTAGACTTCCCAATGACTCAATTTTTCTCGGGCTGATTACTGTCCCCCAGAAACATGTAAAGTTGCCATTAACTTTATATAGTCATAATTACCACAGATCCAGTACACCCCCATCTTACATGGAGTATTGGAAAGGGTTAATTCCTATCCCTTTTTATCTGTGCCTCCTGGAGCCTTGTTTCGCTCCCTTAACATTAAGTCTCGGCTGGTGGCAGTGGTATCTACCCTAACTTTTCTACCGCGGTTATATTACATAACGTGGTAATGTTTTAGGCTAATATAGTAGCCTCGAACATGAAACCCGATTGACCATATTGGTTTTAATTAGGCTCCGGTTGGGTTTCGTCGCCATTTCTTCTTGTTAAAATCTTTCTTGTGTTTTACTTTGCGCGGCAAACCAGGTTTGCCTTCTTTGTTCACTGTCATTTGGCGGGCTTCTCCAAAGAAGCCCTCCATCTGGCGCCTGGGTGTCTAAGTGGGCTGAATGTGAGGGAGGGGTGTAGTCACCCCCTGCACAGGGTCTCCTTGGAGACCCAAGTCGCACTTTGTGTTCATTGGCTGAGGTGGTTGTCCGGGCTGGACAACCCCCCTGCTGAGTGATTGACAGCCAGGCTGTGTGAATGGGGATTTTGGCGTAAAAGGCAGGACTCTTGGGCTAGAAGTCAGAGTCGCCACTGGAACTGCAAGGAACCGAAGAGAAGCGGAGAAGAAGACGGCTGCTGCACTCCCGAGTCTCAGTGAGGCCCTGCTGCAATCCCAAGCTATCTACCCTTCAACGACAAGAGAAGATCCAGTCTGGAGTCTTCTTCCCTTGAGCCTGGTGGGATCAACCAGCTCACCTTCCACAGCCAGTGGATCCTCTTCTTGGTCGAAATCACTGCACACAGCTGTAGTGATCCGGATAGCCACCTGAAGAGCCTCTCCTGTTTTAAAGGAGCGCACCTTTTATTCACTGTTGCTTCGCTGCTGCTGGCCTCATCCCTGGGTAGTGTAGATTGCTCCAGACGTTGTCCTTCTTGTCCCCAAAACTGAAGCTCCAGGAACCGTGAGTCTGCAGGAACTACCACAACAACTGCAATGGCACCAGCTTTTCTTCAAACGACTAAGGTACTGTGTCCGACTTACAGGAACTAGGGTGAACCCTTTTCTCCTCACCAAAGGCTTGTCCTTATCTTCCTTCCCTCTTATAACTTTTGCTTCCCTTTTGAGAATTTATTTATTTATTTTATTTATTTATTTGAATCACGCTGGTTGCCCTCAGGCATCAGGCCGTCACATGAAGACACATCAGACAACAAGTAGACTAACATGGAGATGAGACAATATAAAGATGGTAGTGTAGTTCTGGGAGTTATTTGAAGAGGAGGGTTTTCAGCTTTTTCCTGAAGCACAAAAGGTTGGTTTCTAGTCTTAGATCTACAGGCAGACTATTCAATTTGACAGCTGCAGATATGGGAAAGGCCTTGCCCATTCCGTTGGATCTTTTGTGGGCAGCTGCTGTGATTTGGCCTCTGTGAACAGATCTTAATGAGCGGCCTAGAACATATCTGGAAATGTTTGATTTGAGGTATGCTGGGGCTTCCCATAAAGGCATTTATGGACCAGCGTCATGGCCTTGAACAATACCCTGTCTTCCACTTTGAGCCAATGAAGTTCCCTTCTGTCATTACTAATGTGTTCGGTCCTGGGTTTCTGCTTGATAATCCTGATGGCATTGTTTTGTATGTGTTGGAGTTTTAAGGTGCACTGTTTATTTTCACTAAGCATTAGTGAGCTTCCGTAGTCCAGCCGCTCTAGTATAATTGCTCTGGCTATTGTCGTACAGTTCTCTTCACTAATGTAGGGCTTTATCGCTCGTAATAGTCTAAGATGATATAGGCAGTTTTTTGTGACATGCGTGACTTGAGCATCGGACCTCATAGATGCCTCCATGATCATACCCAGTGTCTTGATATTTTCTACAATCTGTATTGGGAAGTCCTTGATGTAGAAAGTTTCATATTGAGGGGTTAGTTTGGCTCGCACTTGATGGGAGCCAAAGATCATTAGCTCGGTTTTCTTGCTGTTAAGGCATAACCAGTTTTGACACATCCATGATTCAATGTATTGTATACTGATGTAACTGAGTTACTATCCTCAGAGTAGTTTCCACTTAGTTCCAATACTAGTTGGGTGTCATCTGCATAATTGGTGAAAAAGACCTTGATGTTGTCCAGGACTTCACATAGTCGTCTTAGGTAAAGGTTGAACAGTAGGGGTGATATGATGGCTCCCAGTGGGACTCCGCAAAGAATGTCAATTGCGTAGGAGAATTTGTCACCCCAATGAACTTTAGATTTCCTATTGGAGAGAAATGATAGGAGCCATGCAATTGCATCCTCTGAGCAATTAGCAACTTTTTCTAGCGCACGTTTCATAAGTCTGTGATCAAGGAGGTCAAAAGCGGCGCTCAGATCAAGTAGCATAAGTAGTCCAGTCTTCCCTTTGTCAACAATATTTTTTAGCATGTGGGTCTGGAGATCCAACATCGCAGTTTCAGTGCTGTACGCAGCACAGAAGCCGGATTGTTGATGGTGTAATATGTTGTTAGACTCCACAATATCTAAGTACTCCTGGCAATGTCGAATCGTGAACTGTTCTAACCTTGTGATCCTTGACAACGGGACCCCTGTTCCATTGACACTGGCGTGGTCCTATTGACTTTTATCTACATTTTAGAAAGTGTCCTCTGATTCTATCTGCCTTGACAAAAGTATTGCCTATGATTTTTATCCCCTATTCTCTTGTGTTAATTCATATGCTAAGTGTGTTTGACTTCGGTAACATTTCTTCTCGCGGGTACGCCTTTCTTTAGCAAGGCCGAACTGTCTTTACTGTCAAAAAGTGATCGCGTATTAATCCCTGGTAACGCTTTTGTTTCAGAACACCGTTCTGTCAAATCTCAATGTACTTACCTTGAATTGATCTGCAGGGGAATTGGTTTTGTGTAGTGTATTTGAAGTGTGGTTTTAATTCAATAGAAGTGAAGTGTTTTATGAACAGATGGTTTAAATATAAATGTATTATACTTTTTAACCAGAAACCAGTCAGTGTTTGCTTGAGTCACAGTAATTGTAGTCCTTTGTGTAATCTCTACTACTGCTCATTTGCTCTTGAGATAAGTCTGGCTGCTCAGCCACTGCTACCACTTTTTATGTGTAGTACAGGCTTGTACCAAAGGTGAAATTGTACTACCACTTGTAGTCTTAATCTTGTGTAGTGGTCCCTAAGGGCACTGCCCATGATTCTGCCTAACAGTGACGCACAGACAGATTATTCACTTACCCCTTAAACCTAAAGTACAATAATGGACTTTTCTCTATCAACCTCCCGTGGGCTCCTTTCACCCTTTCGCAGGCGTCCCTTAAACCTAGGATGTCCAGCTAGTGATCTAGAACACCTACTATCTATTCTATCTGCAGACGAGGGCCTAAAAGCCAGAGTCTTATCGATCTGGCTATCTCTGGAGTTCTTCTAAGAGATTCGTTAGGAAAGATTTTCTTTTGGCTGCGGTTCTGAAAGATTTTCTTTTTGCTGCTTTCCTCCCATAGACTTCTGGGGGACACCCTTTCCTTTTGCTCCTAAATCCTTGCTAGCCTCACTTTCTGGAGTTAAGTAACAGCCTCCACTTTACATCCCTTGCTTTTGCTAATTTTTATGGGAAAACTGATCAGTCCCTAAGACTATCGGTACTGGGAGACAATGGGCCTCATTACGATACTGGCGGTAGCCGTGCCGGTAAAACAGGCACGGCTGCTGCCGGTATCATTTTTTTCCAGCATCCAGGAATGCAAAATTAACGGGTCATTACGGCCCGCCGGACCCGGTAATTGCCCATTCCTGGGCGCCAGAAATAAATGCTCCCCATTCCCATTCGAGACCCATGGGCTCAATCAGAATGGGGAGTATGGATGCACCGGCACCATTCAGAATGGTGCCGGTACCTCCGGCATGGTCTGCTCCCGGGTGCCAGTCTACCCGCCAGGCATGCAAAAAGGCAGCCGCAAACAGAACTCGTAGTTTGCCGGTACAGTAACAATGGTACCAGCAAGCTTACCGGTACCGTTGTTACTGTACGGGCAAACTTATAATGAGGCCCAATGTCTTTCTTAGAGGATTTCTTGTATTTTTAAAGCTGCACACATCACCTTGTAGGGAAGTGCAGTTAGGATACTTTGTATCCTTATAACCTTATCTTTTGTAAAATGTGTCCATGATGGGCTAGCGGCAGCGAATGACATGCATTACTTACTGTAAAAGCATTTCTGATGATTGTATCTGCTTAGATTCACATGCTGTGCATATAGTCCGACATCCAGTGGTCACCGCGGAGTATTGCATCTTGTCTTTCGAGAATCGAAAGGCGTCATCGACATGGGGGTGCCTGTAACACTATCCCTATCGTCATGTGTAGTGTACCCAAAATCCCTCACGCGTCGAGGTCCATCCGACTGTATTTTTTCTGCCGTGAGGGAGCCTTATGACTATTGTGAGTGAATACAGAAAGAGAGAACTAGGAAGACGTCTGTGTTCCTTCCATCCGAGCGGGGAGGAAGGGTGAGCGCATGTGAATCTAAGCAGATACAATCATCAGAAATGCTTTTACGGTAAGTAATGCAAGTCTTCTGATGCTTGTTAATCTGCTCAGAATCCCATGCTGTGCATAGACTAGCGAGCAGTACCCGGAGTTGGAGGTGGGTTGTGAGAAGGTACAGTAGTGAAAAGATGTCTTAATACTGCCTGTCCCACCTGAGAATCAGACCTAGAGTGAGTGTCTAGGCAATAGTGTTTTGAAAAGGTGTGTACAGAACTCCAGGTTGCCACTTTGCAGATGGACTCAAGGGGAACATTTGCAATGAATACTATGGAAGCCCCAGTGCCTCGAGTAGAATGTGCTCTAGGCTTGAAGGGCAGTTCTCTCTTAGCAAGAGTGTAGCAGAGTGCGATGCATTTGACAATCCACCTAGAGATGGTGGATTTGGAGACCGCATCTCCTTCTATTCCTGCTGCCACTGAAACGAAAAGCTGATTAGTTTTTCTTAGTGGTCGAGTTCTTTCCATGTAGAACATGACTGCTCTGCGTACATCAAGTGTGTGCAGGCTTCTTTCTCCCATGCTTGAAAGGTTTTGAAAGAACGTTGGTAGTTCTATGGATTGGTTCACATGGAACTTGGAAATTAATTTAGGTGCAAACCTAGGGTGAGTCCGTAGAACTACCTTATTTCTGTGAACTGTTAAAAAGGGGTCTAGGACAGAGCGCTTGTAGTTCACTTACTCTCCTAATGGAGGTAATAGTTATTTAAAAAGGCAATCTTATAGGTGCGATCTTTAAGACTCGCTTTATGCATGGGCTCGAAAGGGGGTCCCATGAGTCTAGTCAACACCACGTTTAGGTCCCATCCGGAAGCTGGGTTAGAAATGAGAGGGTGAATTCTCTTCACTCCCTCCATGAAAGCCTTAATAAGTCTTAGTTACTTACCTGTAACTGTATTTCTCCAGCATTGGTATCTTTCATAGATGCAGATGCTTGAATATTCCCTGTCGTCAGACTGGGAATCCTTGGTGATGACAATGCATTACTTACCGTAAAAGCATTTCTGATGGTTGTATCTGCTTAGATTCACATGCTGTGCATAGGTCCGACATCCAGTAGTCACTGCGGAGTATTGCATTTTGTTTTTCGTAGTCGAAAAAGGGGACGTCGACAAGGCGTGTCTGTAACACTAGCCCTATAGTGACGTGCGTTGTACCCACAATCCCTCACGCGTCGAGGTCCCTCTGTTTGTATTTTGTCTGCCCTGAGGGAGCCTTCTATACGTGAGTGAGTACAGAAAAGAGAGAGATGTAGAAAGATGTCTATGTTCCTTCCATCCGAGCGGGGAGGAAGGGTGGGCGCATGTGAATCTAAGCAGATACAACCATCAGAAATGCTTTTACGGTAAGTAATGCATTGTCTTCTGATGTTTGTTAATCTGCTTAGAATCACATGCTGTGCATAGACTAGCGAGCAGTACCCGGAGTTGGCGGTGGGTTATGAGAAGGAACAGTAGAGAAAAGATGTCTTAATACTGCCTGTCCCACCTGGGAGTCAGATCTAGAGTGTGCATCTAGACAGTAGTGTTTTGCAAAGGTGTGTACAGAACTCCAGGTAGCCGCCTTGCAGATGGACTCAAGGGGAACATTTGCAATGAAAGCTATGGAAGCCCCAGTGCCTCGAGTAGAATGTGCTCTTGGCTTGAAGGGTAGTTCTCTCTTAGCAAGAGTGTAACAGAGAGTGATGCATTGAACAATCCATCTAGATATAGTGGACTTTGAGACTGCATCTCCTTCTCTTCCTGCTGCCACCGAGACAAAGAACTGATTAGTCTTTCTCAGTGGCCTGGTTCTTTCCAAGTAGAACATGACAGCTCTGCGTATATCCAGTGTATGCAGACTTTTTTCTCCCAAGTTGGAAGGGTTTTGAAAGAACGTTGGTAGTTCTATTGACTGGTTTACATGGAATTTCGAGATGAATTTCGGTGCAAACCTTGGGTGTGTGCGTAGAACCACCTTATCTTTGTGAACTGTTACGAAGGGGTCTAGAACAGAAAGAGCCTGTAGTTCACTTACTCTCCTAATGGAGGTGATAGCTATTAGGAAAGCAGTCTTAAGAGTGAGGTCTTTAAGAGTTGCCTTGTGCATGGGTTCAAATGGCGAGCCCATGAGTCTGGAAAGTACCACATTTAAGTCCCATCCGGGAGCTGGGTTAGCTATCGGAGGGTGTATTCTCTTTACCCCCTCCATGAAGGCCTTGATAACTGGTATCTTCCACCACGACACTTTAAGTTGGGAAGTGGTGTATGCAGAAAGTGCCGCCAGGTGGACTTTAATGGAATTGAACACTAGACCTGAATCCAGTAAATGGGTCAAGTACAGAACAATATGTGTGGGAGAGCAGTCAACCGGGTTGATGCTCTTACCTCTACACCAGATGACAAATCTTCTCCACCTGCTAGAATAGCAGTGGCGAGTATTAGGTTTTCTGGCTTCCCTGAGGATGTCCATACATCTCTGCGGAAGTTGTAGATGTCCAAATTCTATGATCTCAGGAGCCAGGCTGCTAAGTTCATGGTCTGAGGGCATGGATGCAGTGTCCTGCCCTTGCCCTGTGACAGCATGTTGTACGGGCAGGGAAGTTTCACTGGGGGAGATAGGGACATCTCCATCAAGTGCGCGAAACATGGCTGCCGGGCCCACATTGGGGTCACTAGTATCATGGTAACTTATTCCTGGTGCATCTTGTGCACAACTTTGTTGAGAAGGGGAGTCGGGGGAAAGGCGTAGACAAATTTCCCTGACCATTGAATCGACAGACCGTTCCCCTTGGACTGGTTCTGGGGGTACCTGGAGGCTTAACTTTGGCATTGTGAGTTCTCCAGAGTTGCGAACAGGTCTATTTCCGGGAATCCCCATTGCGTGAAGACGTCTAAGACGATGTCTTCGTGCAATCGCCATTCGTACTCTTCGGGCAGGGGGAAGTCTCTGCTGAGTTCGTCTGCTAGCAGATTGAGTTCCCCTGGTACGTGTTGTGACAGTAGGAACATGTTGTGTCTGAGAGCCCACTTCCATATATTCTGGGACAGCTTGGACAGTCCTGGAGAGTGGGTGCCCCCCTGCTTGTTGATGTAGTACATGGCTGTGGTGCTGTCTGTAAGGACCATCACTGACTTCCCTTGTAGGTGTTCCTGGAAGGCTTTTAGTGCTTTGAACACCGCCAGTAGCTCCAGTAGGTTTATGTGCTTCGATGCTACGCTCGGAGTCCACACTCCGTGAGCAGTCTGATGGGATAGGTGAGCCCCCCATCCTGTGAGGGATGCGTCCGTGGTTAGAGTGGCCTCCACCGCGTGTGTGGCAAAGGGTTTTCCTATTATCAGGTTTTCCTTTGTCCACCACCGTAGCGAGAGAACCAAGGCCTGTGAGACCACCACTAGATCGTCCCATTGTCCGCTGGCCTGACACCACTGGCTGTTGAGCCACTCTTGCATTGGGCGCATGCGCAGGCACGCGTGAGGTACCAAGTAAATGCACGACGCCATCATTCCTAGCAAGCGCATCGCTTTGTGCACCGTCACCTCTCGACCTGCCACATATTTGGGGATCTGAAACAGCATGTTTTGGACCCTCTCGTTGGAGGGGAAGACGAGGCTGTCCTTTGTTCGAATTAGAGCCCCTAGGAATTGTTTGACTTGGCTGGGGTCTAAGCTGGACTTCTTCTCGTTGATGGAGAAGCCCAGTTGGAACAAAAGGTCTACAGTCTTTTGGGTGTTTGAGAAGCATGTCTCGTAGGAATCCCCTGTTATGAGCCAGTCGTCGAGGTAAGGGTATACGGGGATGGATAACCTGCGCAGGTGGGCCGCTGCCACTGCCAGTACTTTCGTGAATACCCTTGGTGCAGATGCTATGCCGAAGGGTAGCACTCTGAACTGGTAGTGTTTACCCTCTATCATGAACCTGAGGTATCTTCTGTGCGCTGGCAACATTAAAATATGAAAGTATGCATCTTTCATGTCCAGTGTTGTCATGTAATCTCCCTGTGATAGCAGTGGGATCACTTCCTGTAAGGTCACCATACAAAACTTTTGGGGTTTGACAAACTTGTTCGCTGGGCGCAGATCTAATACAGGGCGCATGGTTAGATCCTTTTTGGGTAAAAGGAAGTACACTGAATAAATACCTTCCATTACCTGAGATAGAGGCACGACCTCTATGGCTCCTTTTTCCAGCAGTTGGTCCACTTCTTGGAGAAGGATGGCGAGGTGTTCTGGTGTCATGCGGCGTCCCCTCGGGGGTCTGTATGTTGGGGAACTGTTGAACTCTATACAGTAGCCATGGGCTACGGTGGAAAGTACCCAGCGGTCTGAAGTTATTCCCTCCCATGCTGGAAGAAAGGATGTTAACCGGTCACCGACCGGCGTTGCATGGGAGGGGACGCAAATCTTCGCGTCACTTGGTGGTGTTGGTGGCTTGGGAGCCTCTGGGGGTGGAACCCCGGCCTCTTCCTTTGCCACGGCGTTGACCCCTCTGATTGTACTGGCCGCTATTACCTGGTAGTTGCTGGCAGAATACTACTGTTGTTGGTTTTGTTGCTGGCGTTGTCCACGAAAAAAGCGCTTATTACCAAATCCCCGCCTGTTAGGGGGTTTTGAAATTTGTTCGAAGGTCTTTATTGTGTCAAATTCTTTCTTCGCGTTCTCCAGCGCGTCATCCACTGCTCTCCCAAAGAGGTTGGACTCCTCTATGGGTTTATTAATAAGGGATGCTTGTGTTTCCGCCTTAAATCTGGAATTGCGAAGCCAGACGTGACGCTTCAGTAAAATTCCTTGTACCAAAGTGCGGCCTGCCGTCTCTGCTGCATCGAGGGTATTCTTGACGATGCTTTGATTGACCAGAGAGCCCTCGTTAACTGTAGCTAGCAAATGAGTCCTTAGGGGTTCGGGAACTTCTTCGATGTCCTGTTTGAGCTTAGCCCATTGAGCATCGGCGTAGCTTGCCAATAGGGTATTATTATTGGCGATTCTGGTAGAGAATGCTGCAGAGGTGGTGATTCTCTTGGCTAGGGCGTACAGCTTCTTCCCCTCTTTATCTGGGGGTGCCTCGCTGGTAGATAGTGGGACTCCTGGCCTTTTCCTGGTGTTGGTCACGACCAGGGAGTCCGGGATTGAGTGACCCTTAATATATAATGGGTCTGATTGAGAGGGAGAGAACAGTTTTTCAATCCTCGGATTGACCCCTCTCACCAATGCAGGAGTGGAAAGAGAAGGTGTAATACGTCTCTTAACTGAGGCGAGGATGGGTATAATTTGGTTAGTGGGGGGTTTTTCCTTGATAATCCTCTCCACAAAATCGGTGTCTGGGGTGACTTCCCCAGTTTCAATTTCGAAATGTGCTGCTGCCTTCTTCAGCAGTGCATTGAAGGTGGGTTGATCATCGACAGGCGAAGGGTTCCTGACTGGTGTAGTTTCAGTAGACCTGATGACTATACTGCTACTGCCTGTGTCTGTCGACCTAGCCGGTGACTGCAAGGGATTTGGGTCGCCCTCGCCTGTGTCCTCCTGGAATCCCTCCTCACATAGGTTAGTTTCCTCATGAAAACCTTCCTCTCCTTGTTAGTCTTCAACATAGGTGAACTCATCTTCCTCCTGGAAGAAGGTATCTTCCTCAGTGGGATTGTGAGAGTATATGTCCTCCTGTATGGGGTCCTCCTGTATGGGGTTATAAAACTTCTGGTATTTAGCCCTTGGACTCTCCAGGGGTG
This sequence comes from Ambystoma mexicanum, assembly GCF_040938575.1. NCBI lineage: Eukaryota > Metazoa > Chordata > Amphibia > Caudata > Ambystomatidae > Ambystoma > Ambystoma mexicanum. The sequence continues at coordinate 411,101,396 of NC_090933.1, read as the reverse complement.
CCTCCCTTGGTCTCTTGGGTGTCCTGTCTTCTGGGATGGACATGAAGCTGTCTAGTTTATCCATACAGGTCTGGAACCTTTCAAAGGTCCACTGAGGTCGGCCAGGACGGTCTGGGAATGAAAAAGGAGTTTCTTCCTCATGTAATTGTCTGGTTCTGTCCCATAACGTCGAAGAAAGAGAGCCTTCGCCTTCTGAGTAGCCTTCTCGCTGGCTAGGGCCTTCTGTCGGTGTCGGGAACTGGCCTGATCTGTTTTCCGGCGCTTTCGGCGTATCTTTGGCCTTGTGCACGGTTTTCGGCATCTCACTCGCTGTACGTCTTTGGCCGTCCTTAGATGCTATGCGCGCAAGGCTTTCGGCGATCATTCTCTCTTCCGAGGGATCGGTCGCCGTCGCGCTATGTAACGGCGAGCCTTTGCTCGTCGAGTCCTTGCCCGTCGAGTCCTTGCTCGTCGAGTTTTTGCTCGACGAGTCCTTGTTGGCAACGTGAGCGCTCTTGCGATGCGCGTCACCAGAGGTTTTGGTATTAGCGCCCTTATTTTTAGAATGCCCAGACGCCTGTAGCGGAAGCGGTGGCGGGGAGGGCTGACGACCCTTACGGTCGGCGGAAGACGCCGGTGGGCCCGGCGTCCCCGTTGGCGCTATGGCTGCCTTCGCCTTCGACAAATGCGTGCCGGGGGGTATGTGCTTTGGTGTTTTTCTGTGTGCGTCCTTGTCGCCGGGGTGTTCGTCCCCATAAGCTGGGCGTGAGCCGGGCTTGTCGGGGCCGGGGACGGACGACGAGGAGCGTGAACGCTCCTTTGAGAGGTCTACAGCCTCCGTTACGGGGGCCGTGTAGTCACTGTCCTCGTCACACTCGGCGGCAGCGGGCGAGGAGTCAGGCCTAGACATGGCGTAGGCCGCCCACCTTTTGACCATGCGGTCTTTTAGAGTTTTGGGCTTTAGTAATTTACAGGCCGCACAGCTGTCCTCCTGGTGATCGAGGGGTAAGCAACGGTTGCACCGTTTGTGCTTTTCCTTCCAGGTATATTTACCCTTGCAAAGCGGGCAAAACCTAAAAGGCGTCCTCTCCATAGCTGAGGGCAATAAATGTGACTACGACCTCGAAAGGGAGGGAGGGGAAAGAGAAAGGCATTCTTAAAGAGAAGAAAGAAAGGCCACAAAACCCCACTCTCCCTACTGTGTATGGCCGGCGAGGCCTGGCCACGTGTTCGGCAGCGCCGAAGGATCCCCTCCGCTCGTCCTTCCGTCGAAGATCTTGCTCGGCGGAGAAACAGCTCTGCGTCGAGGGAGGGATCTACGTTATTGTTATTAAAAACAAACGACCAAAGGTCGAAGAAACTATTTGGCAATGTCTCTCGAGGAGCTCCGCATAAAGGCGACCAGTAGCTGGGCGGAAAAAAACAATCTGAGGGACCTCGACGCGTGAGGGATTGTGGGTACAACGCACGTCACTATAGGGATAGTGTTACAGACACGCCTTGTCGACGTCCCCTTTTTCGACTACGAAAAACAAAATGCAATACTCCGCAGTGACCACTGGATGTCGGACCTATGCACAGCATGTGATTCTAAGCAGATTAACAAACATCAGAAAAATAATTATTAAAAGAAATGTTTTAATATACATACACTGCCAACCAGCAGTGCATGTACATAGCCCATTGTAGCCTATGAACCATTATATTGTGTAGTCCCTCCACCTCACTTTGGTCCTTTATGGCCCCAGCCAATGAGGTGGCAGGGCTTAAGTTCGGCCTCCGGCAGCCATCTTCAGATTTTGAACCGTAAAGACTACAGTATGATCGATGCTGAGCATAGGAGCAACCTCTCTGTAACGCTCACCTGATTCCCGTAGAGGCGCCGGTCTTGACTGGGCGTATACCGTATCTGCAAAGGTGATGTGTAACACACGGCTGGCTCTTTGGGCTGGACCTCTGTGCACTGTATGTCTGACTTGAAGGGTAAGATGTCTGCAGATAGAAAATATGGGATTAAGGAACTGGGTTATTGAATGTCTCTCTCTTCTTCCCTTTCTCTTCTCCTGTAGAACCCCAAAGGTTAACGCTCTCACCTTAGGTAAGTGAACGCCGTGCTCTCCATCTGCCTCGGGGCAGGGTGCTGTAACCAGTTTCTTCACTGGATAAGGGGAGCAGGCCTCTTGACTTCAGAGGACTGCTGTCCGTCGTTTACTGCACGAACGGTAAGTTTCGAGTAATTCTAATGTCTTTAAAGTCTTTAGTAATGATGTTTCTTGTTTTGCAGGGTTCCGGCGATGGCGGATGACGGGCTGAAGTGAGTTGAAGATGGAGCCCGTGTGATGAATAGAAGCGCCTGGAAGCACGTAAGTAAGCGCTTGTTGCCTGCTTCACGATGCGCTCTAACTGTCTTTTTATTTTGCAGGTACAAGTTCGGAGCGGCTGCAGGGTGCCGGAATACCCACTGGGTTAGATGTGGAAAGGAGTAATGGCACATGAGTATTAAAGTTCCCCAATGTCTTTAAATGCACCTTGTTTTGTCTTTCAGATGCGGGATGCAGCGCCGAAGGCCTCCGGAGCGTGCGAAGAGTTGGTAAGCTTTTGTCTTTCAGATGCCGGAATGCAGTGTGAAGACCTCCGGAGCGCACGAAGAGTAGGTAAGCCTTTGTCTTTCAGATGCCGGAATGCAGCGCGAGGCGTTGGTGACAGCCGATGGACCAGGTAAGTGAAGAGCTGTCACTGAAGACCGTAATGCTAACCTGTTCTTTCTTGTCTTTATAGGTGTTGCTGAAGACTGGATTCAGGATGGTAAGCCTTTTTCCTTAGGCCCAGGATCAGATGCAGAAGACACGATGAGCGTTCTGCTGCAGAGGATGCAGAATAACGCAAAGCAAGATTCATCCATCGGGTGTGGTTTAAATAGCCTCCTGTAGTGCTTAGGTGTCTCCTTCCACAGCCACGCCTAGGTAAGAAAAGAGTTCCTGCTTTCCAGAAGAGTTCCAGTGTTCTGAATCTAGGGAGTGGCTCCTGCCCCACCCAACAGGAAAAGTAGTTCCAAACAGAAGAGGATCAGAGGCTCAACTGGCAGGCAAGTAAGCAGCATGGTCTGCTGCAGGTAAGTCCACCCAAGCATTATGAGCCCGGCGCTTCCAGCGCTGGGACTGGGCATATTTATGAGCCTGGTGCCACTGGCGCCAGGACTGGGTCCAAAAGGTCCCAATTGGGACTGGTTGGCACTCAGAACCTGGGTTATGGATCTGCTTCCAAGGGAGTTGGGAAAACCCTGACCTTTTGGAAGCAGAGATCATGACACTCTCACGGGAGACGGGCGTGCGCATGTGAATCTATGAAAGATACCAATGCTGGAGAAATACAGTTACAGGTAAGTAACTAAGACTTCTCCAGCATTGGATCTTTCATAGATTCAGATGCTTGAATAGAATACCAAGCAGTTAAACATGCCACCATCATTACATATATGCATAAATACAGAAAAAACATATTTCTGATCAAACCTTTACCATGCAGCAACACAACGGTTACATATCTCGGGAAAGGTGGGAAAGGAGGCTGGTCCTACCTTATGCAAAGAGATGGCGGAGCGCTGCCTGTCCAACTGCAGTTTCCTTGTTGGAGTCTTCAGCCAGGCAGTAGTGTTTCGCGAAGGTGTGCAGAGTGCTCCACGTGGCAGCTCTGCATATGTCCTTCAAGGCTACCCCCGCGTGGAATGCTGTTGACGCCGCTCTTCCTCTGGTGGAGTTAGCAGATGGCGGTCTAATTAGAGGGTCGCCCTTCAGCTGATAGCAGTGGGCGATGCAGGACGATACCAAGCGTGCCAGACTTTGTTTAGAGATATGCTGACCTTTGGTACGACCAGAGAAGGCAATGAACAGTCGGTTTGAGGAGCGGAACTCCTTGGTTCTCTGTAAATAAAACTTCAATACTCAAGAAACGTCTAGAGAATGTAATGTTCTTTCCACTTCAAAAGTGTGACTCTGGAAAAAGGTTGGTAAAACAATGCACTCATTGAGTATCATCTCCGAAAGTACCTTGGGGAGGAATTTAGGATGTGGCCTTAAGATGACGCGGTCCTTCTGGAACAAAGTAAATGGAGGTTCAGAAGACAAAGCTTGTAACTCACTGATCCTTCTGGCTGATGTGATGGCTATCACAAAAGCTGTTTTCCAGGACAAGAATTTCACTTCGCATCTGTGTATGGGTTCGAAGGGAGGTTGCATGAGGGCTGGCAAGATGGTGTTGAGGCTCCAGCTCGGAACTGGTGAAGGCGTAGCAGGATAAGTACACATCAGACCTTTCAGGAAGACTTTAACTGCCGGTAACGAAAGCAAGGATTGCATCTCCGGGGTTGTCGTGTACGCCGCTATGGATGACAGATGGACCTTGATGGAGGGCAATGAGAGCCCTGATTTAGCTAGGTACAACAAGTAGGGCAGCACCTGATCCACCGAGACAGTGAGAGGATCGATTGCAGAGTTCTCACACCATTTGGAGAAACGGGTTCATTTCCTGGTGTAGGTAACTTGTGTCGAAGGGGCTCTCGCGGCCCTGACGATATCCCAGCATTCTGATGGTAGCTACAGGTTCATCAGTTTGCGCTGCTCAGGAAGCATGCCTTGAGAGATAAGCTCCTCGGGTCGTGGTGGAGGACCTTGCGGTTCTGTTGTATCAACAGATATGGATGTATCTAGAGGCGAATCAGGGGCCGATGGGATAGATGCTTCAGCATTGTGTACCAGACTTGCCGCGCCCAATCCGGTGCGATTAGGATCATAGAACAATCCTGTTCTTTCACCCTGCGAAGTACCCTCTCCATGAGGGGAATGGAAGGAAAGGCATAGAGGAACTTCCCCGTCCAATTCACTGAGAACGCGTCTCCCAGTGATTGGTACTCCGGGTACCTCTTGCACTTTTTGTTGTTCCTGGTGGCAAAAAGGTCGATATGCGGTTGGCCCCATAAGGCAAATATCAGTTGGGTTTCCTTTTCGTCCAGTTCCCACTCGTGGGACGACGTGTATTCCCTGCTTAGTCTGTCCACTAGAACATTGTCCACTCCCGGAAGATGCTCTGCCTTGATTTGCACTCCGTGGTGTAAGGCCCATGCCCATAGCTGTTGGGCTTCCTGTGATAGGATTTCTGACCTTGTGCCTCCCTGTTTGTTCGTGTAGTGCATGGAGGTCGTGTTGTCTGTCTGGACTGTAAGTACTTGGCCAGCTATCACTGGTAGGAAGGTTTTCAGCGTCAACCTTATGGCTCTGAGCTCTAACACACTGATGTGAAGTTGGGACTCTTGTGTCGACCAAGTGCCCTTGGTTTGGAGGTTTGCAAGATGAGCGCCCCAGCCTGATAAGGAAGCGTCCGTCCTCAGCAGAAGGGTTGATGTCGGTGCTTGGAAAGGCATCCCCTGCAAAAGATTTCTCGGAACATTCCACCATCGAAGAGCTTTGTGCAACGTCGATGGAATCTGGACGATGTCCTCCCAGCTTGCGAGAGCTTGTTTCCATTGGTGGTCCAGGGCCTCCTGAACCGGGCTCATGCGTAGCCTCCTGCAGTTTGGTATGAGGAATATGCACGATGACCTCATGCCCAGAAGAGATTTGTAAGAAGGTACAGATGTTGTCTCTTTCTCCAGGAAACTCGATGTTGAGCGTAGAATCGCTGCTACCCTTTCTGTCGATGGCCTCACTCTGGGAATGCTGTTATCGAGCTCGGCTCCCAGGTAGAGAGCTGTTTTGCTGGGAACGGGGCAGAATTTCGTATTGTTTATGGAAAAACATAACTCTTTTAGGAGGTTGATAGTCCTGCGGCGGAACTTGCCTTTATCAGCCAATCGTCCAGGTAAGGAAAGACTTCCGTTCCTGACCTCTTGAGACTTGCAGCTACAGGCGCCAAGCATTTTGTGAAAACTCTCAGTGCCAATTTTAGTCCGAACAGGAGCACTCGAAACTGAAAATGAAGCTCTCCTACCGTGAACCTGAGGAACTGTCTGTGTGCTGGATGGATCGTCACATGGAAGTATGCGTCCTCCAAGTCTAAAGTGGCCAAGAAGTCGTGCTTGTTTAACCACGGTGCACCCTTTGTAAAGCCACCATCTTGAATGTTATGCATTTGATGAATTTGTTGAGTGCCCCCAGGTCTAAAATGGGCCTCCATTGACCGTTTTTGTTTCTAATGAGGAAGAAGAGGGAGTAAAAACCCTTTCCCCTCTGAGTGTACGGCACTGGTTCTACCGCTGCCTTCTGGTGTAGTTTTTGCACCTCGGACATGACTTGCCGTAACATATGTACCCTGCGCGAAGTTGAAGGCAGGGAAGGAGGTTGGTCTAGAAATTCTAAGGTGTGACCCTTTCAGATCACCTGCAACACCCATTTGTCTGATGTAATTGACTGCCAGCGCTGGAAGAACTGGCTTACCCTTCCCCCCACCGGGGTGTGGCGTCAAGGAGAAAGTGTTTGATAGTCAGTTTTGCTTGCCTTGTGACTTCCCTTGGGCGGAGCCAGGCCTGCCTCTATGGGCGTATCTGTTGGATGACTGATATTTATTGTCATGGTACGTGCCGCCTTGTACTTTCTGCCCATACGAGGAACTACCATATCCTCTGAATTTGGAAGACGAGCCTCTGAATGGACGAAAAGAACGATGATCCTTATTTTTGTCCTTCAAAGAACTGATGGCTCGGGCTGTGTCCTTGTCTGCTTTGATTCCCTTCGGATGGTCATCTATCTTCTTTCCAAAGAGATCTTGTCCATCAAAGGGCATGTCCAGTATCTGCGCTTGGACTTCAGGCCTAAAACTAGTAGCCTTCATCCAGGGCTGCCTTTTAAGTACTGTGCCGTGCGCCATCTGTCTGAAGCCTGATTCGGCCATATCAACCACTGCGTCGATCATATGATCTGATGTTGCTTCACCATCTGCAATTATTGACCTAGCCTCTTCCTGGAGCTCTGGTGGTAGTTGCTTCGCCAATTTGGACATGTAGAGCCAAAGATCACGATCGAACCTTGTGCTCATGGTCAGCGCATTACCTGCTCTAATGGTAAGTGGTGCAGAAGATGATACTTTCCTGCCCATGGCTTCAAGCTTACACCTGTCTTTGTCCGGTGGTGCCGACAAGGGTGAGGCGGGATTTGCTAGTTTCTTTCTTGCCGCCACTGTGATAACCGAGTCTGGTTTTATATGAGCCCCCTCAAGCAAAACGGTTTAGATTCTGGAGCTTAATATTTCTTCTCTGGTCTGGACACCAGAGCCGGAGTAGATAATGGGATAGATAGGATCTTGGATCCGGACTCCCAAATGGTATCGAGGAGAGGGATGGTGGTCACCATTCTCCTGCATTTGTCCCTGTGCTCATAGAGCACTGATTTCCTTCCTTCCGAAGAAACTTGAATTTTAAACAATCCTGCAGCTTTTCCTATTATGGTGTGGAAAGAAACCAGATCATCCGGCGGTGAGGCCTCGCCCGGTGAATCTCTCCTTCTGGGCTTCTCAACTACGTAGTCATCCCACTCACTGGTTGCATCAGGCTCCTGTGTTATTTCTCCTTCTTCTGGGTCTGAGAATTCTGTAGAAGGATCCTCCTGCCAATCCGAAACCAAAATGGTGGACGGTACCATAGTTGGATTCACATCCGGAGATCGAGGTCTATGTGATGACTGTGGTGATGGGACTCTTGTCGGCGAAGCACTGTGGGTGCTGCTCCTAGGTCTTAGAGCAGATTCCGGTGATCTCGTCCGCTTTTGAGGTCTACTCCTGTGAGGAGAACTTCCTGACGTGCCTGGAATTGGAGATGAGTCTCTCGGAAAGGGATCCGATTCTATGGGATCAGTCGGAGCTTCTTTCTCCCTTTGTCGTCTGTAAAATTCCTCTACAATCCTCTGTACGGATAACATAAGTATCAGGTCATGAGGATGTTCGGCCTCTTCTGTGGACGGTTGCCAAGGCGGACTGTGCTGTTTCGGGAAGGGACCGGGTCTCTCTTCCATCACTTCTGTATCAGAAAATTCTTCTTGGAGAATTACATCAGGAAGGTTTGCCATTTCCCTCAAAGGTGAAACTTGCTGTACCAGTGGCTCAGCCTCAGTACTCTCAAGGAAACGGTCTTCAACGACAGGTGTATGCATGGAAGGCGCCTCGGACTCCAATTCCACCGTAGCTGCAGGAACTTGCGGTGTCACCGAAGGTGTTGTGGGCGATGCTATCTTCGCTGACGAGCGTCCCGTGGATGGTGGTTCCATCGACGGATGCGTTTTGGATCCTGTTGACAAATCGACAAGGGCTTCGTCGATGACTGAGATTTGGACCCCGTCGACGAATGCTTTGTCGATGAATGTGGTCTGTGCTCCGTCAACGAGTGCTTCGTGGATGATAAGTCCGATGACGATGATCTTGCTGTCGAAGTCTTATGCGTGATCGTCGTCGTCAATGATGGTTTCGCCGATGGTATGGCCGATGACGGGCCCTTATCTTTCCCTTCGCTCGTGGACGGCTTCCCCGTCGACGACTGACCCCCCCGCCCCCCGGGGTTTTTTTGCAAACTCCTTCTTACCTCGGGAGGCAGATTTTGCTGATGAATGTGACTTTTTCTTGCTTGATGAGTGCAGTGGAGGCGGAATGGGTATCAACTCCAGCTTCCTCTTGCTTTTTGCTATAGGAGAGGAACTCCTTTCCACTGAAGAGGTTCTTTGCTTTGAAGTTTGCCTCTCAGATGGAATGCTGGATTGGACAGGAGCTGTCCTGACAGACTCTTTGTCCGAAGATTGATCCCTGGCTTCTAGGTGTAACAGGAGTCTTCTATGTCTGTCCTGAAGGGTCTTGGTAGAAAACGTTTTACAAATATCGCATTTCTGTACGTCATGTGGGTACAGACAATAAATGCAATGTTTGTGTGGGTCTTTCATATAAACCAGTTTCTTCTTGCACCTCGTGCAGTCCCTGAAAAGGGAAGGCTTCTTGACAGCATGAGGTGCAGCCATTTCTAAAGAGGAAGTTCACACAACGATTTTGAGTCAAAACAACAAGTTTTTGTCTCAAGGTTTCACTGAGAACAAAGCCCCTAAGAAGGGGAACAAAATGGAATATATTTGGAAAAAATATATTCCACACAAAAGTTGAAAAGATTTGAAAAGCTCAGAGAGCTTGAGGACTCCCTGTGTCTGTTAGACTGCGGTGAAAAATCTGAAGATGGCTGCCAGGGGTGGAGCTTAAGCCCTGCCACCTCATTGGCTGGGGCCATAAAGAACCAAAGTGAGGTGGTGGGACTACACAATAGAATGGCTCATAGGCTACAATGGGCTATGTACATGCACTGCTGGTTGGCAGTGTATGTATATTAAAAATGTCTTAATAATTATTTATCACCGAGGATTCCCAGTCCGACGACGGGGAATATTCAAGCATCTGAATCTATGAAAGATCCAATGCTGGAGAACTGGTATCTTCCACAACAACGCTTTCTGATGTGATTTAGTGTAGGCTGAAAGCGCGGCTAAATGAACCTTTAGAGAGTTCAAGACCAGGCCTGAGTCAAGTAAATGAGTTAGGTACAAAACAATATGTGTGGGAGAGCAGCTAGTAGGGTTAATGCTCTTTGAGTTGCACCAGATGACAAACCGATTCCACTTACTGGAATAGCAATATCGAGTGTTAGGTTTTCTGGCCTTCCTGAGTGTGTCCATACATCTTTGGGAGAGCTGCAAGTGACCAAACTATGACTTCAGGAGCCAGGCCGCTAAATTCAATGTCTGCGGGCATGGGTGAAGAGTCTCTCCTCTGTCTTGCGACAACATGTTGTACGGGCAAGGCAGTTTCACTGGTGGAGATAGAGACATCTCCATCAGATGAGCGAACCAGGGTTGGCGGGCCCACATGGGGGCCACCAGTATCATTGTGACTGGTTCTTGGTGCATCTTGTGCATTATCTTGTTGAGTAGGGGAGTCGGGGGGGAAAAGCGTAAACAAATTTCCCTGACCATGTTATCCAGAGTCCGTTCCCCTTGGAACGGTTCTGGGGGTACCTGGAGGCGTAATCTTGGCATTGAGCATTCTCCAGAGTTGCGAACAGGTCGATCTCTGGGAAGCCCTATTCTGTGAAACGTTGGAGACGATGTCTTCGTGTAATCGCCATTCGTACTCCATAGGTAGTGGGAAATCTCTGCTGAGTATGTCTGCAAAAAGATTGAGTTCCCCTGGAATATGTTGTGACAAGAGGAACATGTTGTGTTTGAGAGCCCACTTCCAAATGTTCTGGGACAGTTTGGATAGCCCTGGAGAATGAGTGCCCCCCTGTTTATTCAGATAGTACATGGCCATGCTGCTGTCTGAGGATCAGGACCGTCTTTCCCTGCAGTTGTGTCTGGAAAGCCTTTAGTGCTTTGAACACTGCTAACAGTTCCAACAGGTTTATGTGGTTGGATGCTATGTCTCACGACCAAACTCTGTGCGCTGTTTGTTGAAGCAGGTGAGCTACCCATCCTGTGAGGGATGCATCTGTAGTTAGAGTTGCCTCCACTGCGGGGGTGGTGAAGGATTTCCCCTCGACCACCACCGAGGGCTGGCGAGACGACCACTAGATCGTCCCATTGTCCGCTGGCCATGCACCACTGGCTGTTGTGCCACTCCTGCATTGGACGCAAACGCGCGTGAGGAACTAGATAAATACATGACGCCATCATTCCGAACAGTCGCATAGCTTTGCATACCGTCACCTCTCGACTGGCTACAAATTGAGGGATTTGAAACATGTTTTGGACCCTGTCGTTGGAGCGGAAGACGAGGCCGTCCTTTGTTTGAATTGGAGCCCCTAGGAACTGCTTGACCTGACTGGGGTCTAGGCTGGAATTTTTATCGTTGATCGAGAATCCCAGACTGAATAAAAGATCTATTGTTCTTTGGGTATTTTACAGACAGGTTTCGTAAGAGTCCCCTGTTCTGAGCCAGTCGGCGAGGTAAGGATAAATCGGGATGGATTGCCTGCGCACGTGTGCTGCTGCCACCACTAGTACCTTTGTAAATACCATTGGCGCGGATGCCTTGCCGAAGGGGAGTACCTTGAACTGATAGTGCTCGTCTTGTATCATGAATCTGAGGCATTTTCGGTGCGCTGCGAACATTGAAATATGAAGGTATGCACCTTTCATGTCCAGTGTTGCCATGTAATACCCCTGTCAGAGCATGGGAATTACTTCCTGCAGAGTGACCATGCAGAACTTTTGTGGCTTTAAAAATGTGTTCGTTGGGCGCAGATCTAATACAGGGCGGATGGTTAGATCCTTTTTGAGCAAAAGGAACTACACTGAATAAATACCTTCTGTTACCTGTGACAGAGGTACGACCTCTATGGCTCCTTTTTCTTGTAGTGTCTCGACTTCCTGAAGAAGGATGCGTAGATGGTCTGGTATCAGTTGTCTTGCTCGTGGAGGTCTGAACTTTGGGGACCGGTTGAACTCTATACAGTACCCGTGGGCCACAGTCTTTAGAACCCACTGGTCTGTAGTTATCTCCTCCCATGCCGGAAAGAACGATGTTAACCGGCCCCCGACCGGGGAGGCATGGGAGGGAACCCGAATCTTCGGGTCATTTTGAACCTGAGGCCGGGGAGCCTCTGGGGGTAGGGTTCTGGCCCCTTCCTCTTCCACAACACTGAACCCTCTGGGGGTACGGGGTGGTGTATCCACTAGTTCCCTGTGGAGAGGACCAATTGTTTCCCAAGATATACTGTTGTTGGGGGAAGCGTTGGCCACGAAAAAGCCATCTAGACGCAGATTCTCGTCTTGTGGAGGGCCTTTGTGTAATTTGGTCTAACGTCTTCAGGGTATCATGCTCCTTTTTTGCGGTCTAGAGGGCCTCGTCGACCGCTCTTCCAAACAGGTTGGATTCTTCTAAGGGTTTATTTATAAGTGATGCTTGCGTCTCTGGCTTGAACCCAGAGTTCCTTAGCCACGCGTGTCTCTTTAGGAGTGTGCCCTGAGCCAGAGATCAACCCGCTGTCTCAGCAGAGTCCAAAGTGTTCTTAAGTATACTCTGGTTCACTGGTCTTCCCACAGTCCCTGTGGCCAGGAGCCGAGTCTGTAGTGGTTCAGGAACCTCCTGTAGGCCTTCTAGTAACAAGGCCCACTGAGCAGCTGCGTAGCTGGCCAACAAGGTGGTATTGTTGGCGATACGTGTAGAAAAAGCTGCTGCGGCCGTAACCCTCTTCCCAAGGGTGTAAAGCCTTTTACCTTCTTTGTCAAGGGATGCCTTGCCGGTTGACAGAGGAACCCCTGCCCTATTTCTTGTAGTGGTCACCACCAGGGAGTTTGGGGTTTAGTGACCTCCGATATAAAGGGGGTCAGAGGAGGAAGGCCGAAAAATCTTCTCTATTCTAGGATTAACATCTCTAGTGAGAGAAGGTGTTCATAAGGAGGGAGCCAGGTGCTTTTTAATCGAGTTGAGTAGAGGAATGGCCTGGCTTTCCGGTGGCTTCTCTTTAAGAATATCCTCCACAAAGTCAGCTTCTGGGACAGCTACATCGGTGGCGATCTTGAAGTGTTCTGGTGCTTTGCGCAACATGCCGTTAAATGTCATTTTATCGTCCACATGCGAGGGCTGTCTAATGGGAGTGGTCTGGGGGAATCCAAACACAGGGCATCAGGATCTGTTGAGGGATCTGGAGACTGCCAAGGCTTAGGGTTACCCATATCAGGGTCCCCCCCCACCCCTCTATGGGATCATGCATGTCCTCAGGAATGATGAACTGATCATCATCCTGAGTGTCTGCAGGAATCTCTTCCTCAATGAGGTCATATTTGTACATATCCTCTTCCTGAGAGGGGCCAAAGAGTCTTGGGAACTTAGCTACAGGTTCTGAAGGGCTCTCATCTTGTGGTCTTCTTGGAGTGGGCTGCTCTGAACGGGTAACAAACCTGTCAAGCCTCTACATACAATTTTCAAACTTCTCCCTAGTCCAAACCGACGACCCAAAATGGTCTAGAGGGGGAAAGGGATCCTGTAACCGCTCTTCTGCCTTCAAACGTTGTGACGTTTGTCTCAACGTCGAAGAAATACTTTCTTCTCCCTCCGAAAACTCTTCCCAGGGGACCGACAGAGGTGACGTGTCCTTGTGTTTCTGTTTCGGCTTTGCGGAGGATTCCGGTACTCCCTTTGGGCTATCCTTGGATTTCGACCGATACTTGGTCTTTTCCGTAAGCCACAGAGAAATCCCTGACTGCCGCCCATGAGAGTCGGCGGCAATAATCCTCGCTATGCTGTCGGCAACGTCCTCCGCAGACGGGAGGCGCGTTGCCTCGGCCTGCGATTGTGAAGGTTTCGGCGCAGCCTTTTTCAGCTGAGCCTTTTTCGGCGGGGCCGGGGGCCTTTTCTTGGGCGAACACCTTTTTCAGCGGTGCCGGGACCTTCACTTCGGCGAACGCCTTCTTAGGCGGAGCCGGAACCCTGTCTTCGCCGGATGCCTTCTTGCGATGCGTCTCGACGGAACCTGGAATATTAGAAATAGTGCCCTTTGTCTTTGAGGGCCCGGTCGCTAGGCGCATATGAGGCTGCGGGGAGGGCTGTCGATCTTGACGGCTGGCGGGTACCGCTGGAACATCCGGTTCACCCGTTGGCGCTGAAGTCTTCTACGACTTGGTCGAAGAATGACTTTGGGTTATGTGCTTAGTGCTTTGTAAATGTTCATCTTTGTTGCAGGGGTGTATATTCCCCATAGCAGTGCCTGAGCCGTGCCTGGCGAGACCGGGGACAGACTATGCAGAGCGGGAGCGCTCCGTCAAAAGGTCAACAACCTCCAGTTCGGAGGTATGTTCGTCACTATTGCCATCGTTACATTTAGCGGCTGCGGCGGATGACTCGGCCTCCGACATCCCGCTTAACTCGACGCTCCTTCAATGTTTTAGGACGGAGGAGCTTGCAAGCCGCGTAACCGACTTCGTTGTGAGCGAGGGGCAAGCAACGGTTACACTGTTCATGCTTATCTCGCCAATGAAATTGGTACCTGCATTTGGGGCAAAACCTAAATTGAGTCCTCTCCATAGCTGAGGATAGGTAGAGTGACAAAGACCAAAGAGGAAAGAGGAAGGAAAGGGAAAGGCATTCTCAAATTGTACAGAAATGTCCATCCCGACCCCACTCTCCCTACCTTGTAGGCCGGCTGGAAGGCCTGAGCACGTTGTCGGCAGCACCGACTGGATCACCATCCATCAAAGGTCAGTTTTAATTTTCGGCAGAGATATGGAACAGCCATCGAAACAAGGGACGGATAGGGTGAACTTAAGTATTTATATAAACTAATCGACCAAAGGTCGAAGTGACAATTGGCAATGTCTCTGACGAGCTCCGCCTAAGGCGACCAGTATGCTGGGCGGAAAAAAACAATCTAAGGGACCTCGACGCGTGAGAGATTTTGGGTACACTACACGTCACGATAGGGATAGTGTTACAGGCACGCCCATGTCGACGTCCCCTTTCGATTCTCGAAAGACAAGATGCAATACTCCGTGGTGACCACTGGATGTCGGACTATATGCACAGCATGTGATTCTAAGCAGATTAACAAGCATCAAAAAAATGTTTTACCGTGTATTTAACTTTTTGATAGTGCACTTTTGCATTTTAACGCATAATGCCACAAAGAGTACCATATACTCGAAATGGCGTGCCACGACATTAATGCCCGTTCTTTGGTCATGTTGTCATTTGGTCTTCTTCCTGCCCGCTCAGATCTGGAATGTCCATATATTGAAAGATCTTTCCCGGGCAAAGCCTCTGCTTTCCCAGACAAAGAGGTGGTCTGTGTGTGAGGCTGGATGTGGGGGCTAGGATTATTTGAACCCAGTCCACATCTTTGTCACTGAGTGTCTGGTGCTAGCAGAATGTTTGGCCAGTGGCCGTCCATGATTAAACAGCCCTAGCCAGTTTGAATGGCGCAGATCCTTACCATCGGTGGACCGGATGGCAACTCCAGCCCAAATCCTGGATTTAAAAAAAAAAAAAGGACTCCTGCAGTCAATCGACAGATCATCGCTGGAGCCAAGACTCCTAAGCAGAAGTGCAGCCCGCTGAAAAACCGATGACGACCATTGCAGCTGACCAGCATTGCCTCTAGCCAAGTCCCAGTGAAGCCCTGCTAAACTGTCCTGATCTAAAGAAGGCCTTTGTTGGTGCTTAGCCCCTTGGACCGGTAGAACAACCAGTCTCAACCTCTGCTTGAGGATCCGTGCCTGCTGAGCCTTCTGAAGTGACCCTGGATCACCCGGTGGACTGACCACCTCTCTTCCTGGACTACCTCGATGCAGCAGTCGCTGTTCCGAGTACATCCTTAGAACTTGGAGGATCTTATACTTGTGTTACACACTTGGATTGAAATACTTATTTTATTATTTTAAGTAACTGGGAACTATCTTTAGTAGTCATGCCTGCTCCTGCATTTTCAGCCTTCCAGTCCCACAGAAGACTTGCAGGGCCTGATCTTTTGTTCGCCACCAAAGATCACATGAGGCCCCTTGACTGTGGTGACTCCTGTTGAATCTCGTCGTCTTCAATCCCTGGAAAGCTCCTGCGGTTGCCTGCTCTGCAGAAACCTTCTTCCTTTCATGTCAAGGGTGACCAGCTGGCCAGTCTCGGGAACCATACTGTAGGTTCTGCGCCCGACCGAAACTAAATTCTACTTCCGAAAACAGCCTCTGTCCCCAGGACCATTGGGCCAACCTCGTCCGGGCAAATGGATACTGGAGCCCCTGAAGTGGTCTCTGGCAAAATCGAGCATGGGGGTAAGTTAACATATCTATTTTTCCCTCCTTCCTCTCCATAGGATTGCCTGGGCGTCAAGTTCTATCCCTATCTCTCTCTCCTGCCTGATTCAGATCGGTGATGGTCTAATCAAGGATCCCGCAGGGCCTTCTCTAGTCTGTTGGGAGTGAAAGAGATACTAACCTAAAGTTTCCTAAACTTTTGGAACACTTAATTGCAACAACTGGCATTGCTCAATCCAATAGTAAACCTACCTGAACAGTATCTCTTGTGGAACTGGTGACTGTAGGGCAAGACTTATTCAATCTCGGAGCTAGACTTATTAGGAGTTAGGGATCTAATTCTAGAATATGTGATTTGCCCATTTTCTTCTACCTGATTACTTAGCTGTGTTTACTGGTTTTGAATGAACTGTTTTTCTACCTCTTCACTTAATTTAACCCACACAGTCATTGAACGTTTTGCTTATGATTATGCTAACTCTTCCTTAACTGTCTTTAATGTAAAGTGTCAAGGTTCTATTTTAGAACCCCCAATTGTTGAAGTATATACGTAGTTGTAATTGTTGTGCGATAATAATTACCTGAAGGTTTCACTGCTTAGTGTGTATTTTTAAATCATTGTATATTTGCGTAATTCTCGGTTTAACTGGAATTATTGGAGTGCTCTGTGTGTGTCTCACAGAAGCCGTAGACCATTCTTACACCCCTTCTGAGTCTAAGCCTTACTGCTCTGATACCTACCTTGATTGGGGTTGGCAAGAATTCAGTGGCTTTCCTGTTCACCATAATAAGTTGCCCCCAAAATCGACCCCAAAATAGATTTTGGAAATCCAACTTAACAATTGGTGCTCAGCAGTGGGATAAGGCATGTGACATTCAGTGTAGATCCACTGTAGTGATCAAATAGTTCATGGTATACAACTCTACGCTTCAAAGGTTGTAGGACTGTAAAAGTTACTTAACTTAGTGTGTACTATGGCAACATACACTAGTTCTACTCTTGCCCTGCACAAATTTAAATATTGCAAGAAGTGAAGTTCAGAGAAAGGTTTGCCTACTGCTGGTAACAAATATAAATTAGTGCAGAAACTAATGGAGCATCAGGAGTCTAGGAATAATGATTTGCCTATTGATAGGGGTGTAGATTATGGTTGGGAAGGGCCTAGCAGCAGTGATAGCCCGGTTCTTCCTGAAACCACAGAGGGTGCAAGGGATTCGAAGAGGGGGCTTCTCAATCTCATGTTAACACTTCTGAAAGTGAAACTATATATGATTCGAGAAAAGCAGAGTTTAGGCTCAAGGAGATCGAAATCAAGTATGATTGAGTCAGATAGGTTAAAAAGAAAAGGCCAGAGCTTTCCAGCTGGAGTTGGCCAGGATAAATGGGCCTATCGGTTCCTCCAGAAGGTCTGGCAATGTCTCTGGGTCCTCCTCTCACGCAAGATTTTCCAACGATCTGTTGAATGTTTATGATGAAAATAATGGCATTATAGAGTGGTTATTTGCATTTGAGTAGGCTTGTGAAGCGCAAGAACTGAATGCTTGGCTTCGCAGAAGACTTCCTCAGAAGGCAGCAGTGCTATTATGGAGTTGTCCAAACCGGAGAGAAAAGATGCTGAAAAATGAAAGCATGCTCTACTCTTACATTTTGGGAAGGCTCCTGTCCAATACACAAAGAGCTGTCCAATACGTAAAGAGGTGTAGATACCACAAGAAAAAAAAAAAGAATGCCACTTGGGTCACATATGTCAACGATGCTCTTAAAAACCTCATTGAGTGAGTTGAAGGCCAGAAGGTAGCCACTTTTGAAGGCATGAGGAATTTGGTCATGCTGAAGCACATTTTGCTTCATGTTCCCGAGCTCAAATAACATTTCGATGATTCCAAGGAGTTAGATCCAAAGAAGTTGGTCATTTCTGCAGACTTGTGACTGCCCCAGAGGGTGGGTGCCCCAAAAGGAATACTTACCTGTAACTCCTGTTCTCCAGCATTGGTATTGTGGGGCAAAACTGGGTTATGAAAAGTTGTAATGAACTTATAATGATGCTCAGCTACTGCTTATTGCCAAGTTTAACAAGCTCCTTATTGCGTTGCAGCTTGAGCGCTATGTTCTAGTGCACATCTCATAAATATGAAGGCTTTTACCGTTTAGTACCGTTCTCGCCTCTGATGTGTTTCCCTTTTGGCATATAGAAGCATATGGAAGCATGTTTAGACTGCTGCTTTTGTAGACTAGGCAACTTTGGCAGACAGAAGTTGTCATATAGTAAGCAGGCTTTCATGCCCAGAACTGTGTGTGAATCAAAGAAGTACCTTTCACAGCACAACCCAAAATGTAACACTGTTGCCTTTCACCCCGATTATTCTTTCCTGAGCATGAGGGTGTTCAAAATAAAGTTCTGAGCTTCTTCCAGCTCGGGCTTGGTTTAGCTTCCCCTTCCCCAAATTCAAATAGTTCCACAAAGAAAAACGACTCCGGGTTTTCCTTCCCCAAGTTCAAGACAGTTCCAAAATACCTCAGGGTTATCCCCACCAAGATTAACACAGTTCCATGCAGTTCAAGTCTCTTGATTATCACCAATATTATTAGCTTCACTTTACACTTCTTTTGACTTGCATCAAATGGATGCTTCAGCACTTGTATCACACAGCCTTTGTCTTTGGGCTTTTCTTGGCTCTTTCTCAAGTTGGGCTACTCGGTCTAGGCGCAGGCGTCAGACCATACGGTCCAGCGATTACAGGTCACGCAACCGATAACCCATGGCACTTTGTGATGCTCTTTGTTCTTCTTGAATTAACGCTGGTTTTCGATCTAGCACCAATGTTAGCACTTAACATCTGCTGTGGTTTCTCTTGAGCAGCTCTGGGGCTTAATCACCATTTGGATATTGGCAGTCTTTTGGCTTTGCCACAATTTGCATTCACCTTGTGCTGTGGTGTATGTCTTCTTCCACCACCTTGCATTCACCTTGCCCCTGAGTTAAACAACTTGTCTTTTACACTTGCTTTTCATTTAGTTCATAAACATTCATTACAGCTTTACCCTTTGTTTCTCAATGCTTTCAGCAAATTTCACTCCTTTCAACATTGCACGTTATACGTTTTCCACTTGTGCTATAATTTCACATGTTTTTCAGGTCTTCTCTTTTGGTATTCAATATAGGCCTTTGAGTTGCCTTATATACTTGGCACCTTTTCCGTGATTCATTAGTCCTTCAATGTAATTGCCAGAATACTTGGCAACTTATTCACAATTCACATTTTTTTCATTTGGGTTCCAAACCCACTTTTTATGAAGTTTCACTGGTTTGCAAACATTAAATATCTTTGATTCGCCCCAGAGCTCCCCGGTACCAGTATTCCCCCTCTCGCACTCACCGAATCTGCTCTGCTTCGATTGGCGTCTTGGTGCCGTTCTCCGCCCTGCTCTCTGCTTCTGGAAAGGCATTGGGAGTTCCAGCGAGCAGTGCTCGCTTTAGGAAAACCTTTGGGCAGAATCCCGCAGCAGTTCTCCATGTTCCCCAGCTGGGAACACGTAATGCAGGTAATTGCTGGGGTCTTGGTCGCAGCCCCTCGCTCCTTCCCTGGGAACACACAGCGTCCTCTTGCACGCCTGCCACCTTCTCTCCATGTTGGTTCTCGCTGCTCTGCTGCTTGGGCCTGCTTTTAAGCACCTGTGCCCTTCAATAGGTTGCAGGTGCAAGTAGTTTGCCTGACCTTCATTACACCATTTAACTGGACATGCCTGATCCTTTATAGGCATCTTCCTGGTCTCAGTATACCACAGTGTTGAAACTGACTAGAATCGTGCATTAATCCTAGTCGCCTCTTCCTCATCTCAGTCTTAAAGGTATACACTTTAGGGTCATAGTGCGTGTGTTTAAGAGAAAGGAACTGACAAAACTCTATGAAGGAAGGGGGAGGGTAGGATTCATTGTCGTAGGGAGAAGGGGGATACCATGTCTCACCTGCAAACATCCTCTACCCACCCCCAAGGTCCCTCCACCCAGGTGATCCTCCCTCGTATATCCAACCTCAAGGTCAGGATCTAGTAGCAATGGCCTTTCTGTCCTTCCCTGGTAACCTGAGAGGAGGATCTAGGGGGAGAATAAGTGAGGACACACTCAGGTTCCTCACAAAAGTTACAAGGAACTGAGTTAGATGCGCTGCGTCTTACTAAAGGGAGAACGAAGGAAAGAACGTCAAAGGCGTGGCGTCCTACAGCGCTGAGAGAGCGACAGAAAGTGGTGGACCGCAGGTCCCCTGAACAATGCTGATACCACTCCACAAGGCAAGACTCCGAACCTATTGAAGATACCTTACGGCCATCCAGAACAACGACAGGAAGAGACAAGCAACCCCAAGAGAATGAAAGTCCTGGTGATGTTATCTTTACAGACATCAGGTAATAGAGAACTGGGAGGGAGTAAAAGAGAATCATTATGGGACCAATAATACTCGTCCCAGTGATGTTCAAGAAACTAAGACTAAAACCCAGAGGAGTTAATGAGGAGATTCGTTATACGAACAATCGTACTTGTTCCAGTAGAGATAAGGAGTTTCAAAAATTACAAGTTACTTACTGTAGTGACTAACATACTCTTAGTCCATAGTTCCCTTTCCTCCATACTGCATGGGCGTCCTTCAATAGGGACGGCAACGGCACCTTTTTGACCCAAAAACGTATTTTCCCTTCGGGACCCACTTCTGGGCATACCTGTCCCACTCGGGATGACTTTAGCAAAACGAAAAGGGGATGGGTGGAAGGTTTTGAATGAATCATAACCACGGGCACCGGTCTGGGAAACCCTCCAGACCATCGTTTTTCAGACTGCCAAGCCATAACAGAAGGGGAAAAAGCATATGCAAATCAGGCTTGGTCCTACCGCAAAAGGGGCAGTCCAGCCCTAACTTCTAGGTCACATCCCTTCTGCACGAGACCACAAGCATCCCCAGACATGTTTCATCCTTGTTGGGCATCATCAGTGAGGAGTAGCTTGGGTCTCTAGCCCCGGCAGACTCGGGACCCACGTCTGGGCATAACCGTCCCAAAATGTAAAGGGGATGGCTGGAAGGTTTTGAATTAATCATAACCACGGGCACAGCTCTGAAGAGCTGTCTTAATTGTGACCAGCCTGATGTCGACGGACGCCATGGGCTCGATTGGTTTATGAGCCATGGCGCCTAGCACCATACTGAGGTCCCAGACCAAGTGTGGACGTTTGGCAGGGCGGGTACAACCTCGTCAGACCTGTTAGATGCCTCTTGTCCACAGGGTTGCAAGTGGAGAATAAGCTGTTGTTCGAATTTCTGTAAGCACCAATCACGGCCAGGTAGGTATGGCACGTGTCCACCTGCACCCCAGAGAACTACATCACCTGATCAAGTGTGCATGCCAATGGGTCTACACCCCTTTCCTTGGTCCAGCAGTAGAACCTGGTCCATTTGTTCTTGTATATGCTCCTGGTGGGTATTACTTCTTGCCTTCTGTATTATCTTCGGGTTGTCCTGAGACAGGTGAAGGTGGTGCAGAGTTACATGCTCATGAACCAGGCTGCTAGGGCTTATTTCTATGCGGAGGGGTGAACCACTGCCCCCCTCCCCTTGCTGGGAGAGGAGCAGGGCTCCCTGACTGGAAGAGGCACTGGGGCATGCGTCGAGAGCCTTATGAGGTCCAAAAACCAGTCTGCCCAGCCCACGTGAGTGTTGAGCTTCTCTAATGTTGCAGATGACCTTGTGGATTAGTGGGGTCGGGAGGAATGCTTAAGCCCACATCTCGTTCCATTGCAGGTGTAGGGCATACCCTAGTAAGCCTCTGCCCTGCCCAGCCAGGAAGCAAACTGCGGGCATCGCCGGTTCTGCTCCGTGGCGTGGCATCTTCAGGATGTGGCTGGCCCCACATCCTGAAGATGTCCAGCAAGACTGGCGTGCTCAACTGCCACTCGTAGTTGTCGACACCCAACCTGCTGAGCCTGTCTGCCTCTGGAAAGTGGATTGAAGAAAGCCATATGTTGTGGGATATAGCCCATTCCCAAATCTCCATAGTCAGCATTGATATTGATATTTTATTTGTATCGTGCTCGTACACAAGTGTTTCAGAGCGCGACAAGGCAAGGGAGGGGAACAAGGGAAAACAAAACAACGATCTTACTGGGCCCTGTGACATTGAGAATGCGCAAGTGCATGGCAGAGGGAAAGGGGAAAGTGCATTAGAAGTGGAAAGTCCTGAGCAAAAGGAATACAAATAAATAAACCAAATAAATAAATAATAGCAACAAACAGTGGTAGTGCAGCCAGCAAGTGGCAAGTGCTAGGTTTAAGGCAACAGACAGGGTGCGTCTGATCAGTGCAGAAAAAGAAGGGGGGGGACAACTGTAGGGTTACAGATACAGACCCCAGTGCAAGGGATTGCCAGGAGGCAGTGCAGGTGGGTGGCAGAGTGAGCAAGTACCTGGGCCCGAAAGTCAGAGGGTGACCAGCTGCACGATGCAGAGACAGAACAGATCAGTAGGGGAGAGGAGGAGAGAAGGCAGAAGCAAAGAGGAAGGTCTTGAGGTACTTCCGGAACCGGAGATGGTTCTCCTCAAGTTTCAGAGTGGCAGGGAGGCCCCAGCCGAAGACAGAGATCTACCCCCAGCTTGTTTCTTTGAAAAACGACTGACCCTGAGTGAGTTAGAGGTGGAGGAGCGAAGAGCTTGGGAGGGAAGGTATTCACGAAGGGACAGCTGAAGGTATTTTGGATGCAGGCCCCAGAAAGTCTTGTGGACAACGCAAAGGGTCTTGAATTTAATTCTTGCAGCCACTGGGAGCAAGTGGAGAGATTTCACGGCTGAAGAGAAACGATCCCAGGGCTTGAGGCCAAGGACAAGTCTCGCAGTGCTGTTCTGGATGAGTTGCAAAAGGCGTAGAGTAGAAGCAGGTAGATTTAGAAAGAGGCTGTTACAATAATAACTTAGACAGAACAAGGAGCTGTCTCTCTGAATGTACACCGAGCTGTCCTTGATCACCGGTTGGAACGCCCTGAGAGCCAGCTGTATGTACACAGACCATGCAACACTGTGGTCGCCAAAGTAGCTCCCCACCCATCCAGGGAAGAGTCTGTCGTGATGGTATAAGTAGGTATTGGCTCTCTGAATGGTCTGCCCACCATAAGATTGGTCTCCTGCCTTCATCAAACCAAATCCTGGTGGGAGTTCCGCCGGGATGGTGACTGAAGCTGCCTGGGAGACTGTCTCCTGGTTCCAGGAGGCTGCAAAATGTAACTGAACCCTCCTCATTTTCAGCCTTGTATGCGGAACAGCCAGCAGGCACACCACCATAATTCCCAACTGATGCTGGTACCACCAGTCCGAAGTTTTCGACCTGCTGAGAAAATGTCCAGTAGTAGCCTTCAGAGATCCCACCCTCTCCATTGTGAGGAAGATCCTCTGCTGCCCGGTGTCACACTTCAGACCAAGGAAGACCAAGGATTGGGTCGGCTGGAGCTGAAAGTTTCAGTGGTTGATGGAGTACCCCAGTTTTTAGAGGATGTCCATCAGTCTGGAGGCCGTATTCTGAACCTCCCCCGGGGATTCCGCCCAGACCAACCAATCGTCGAGGTAGGGGTAGACGTGGTGGCCCTCTGACCTGAGCAGCGCTGCCACTGCATTCATTAGACTCGTGAATACCCGTGGGGCTGAATTCAGACCAAATGGAAGAACCTTGTACTGGAAATGGGAGCCCATCACTCAGAACCGAAGCTAGGAGCGGTGGGGTTGCCATATTGGGACATGTAGATATACATCTTTTAAGTCCAGGGAGCACGTGCAGTCTCCCCCACACAGAGACACTACTATCAGGGCTGGCGTAACCATCTTGAACCTTTGGAGGGGTAGGGAGAGGTTTAGAAGAATAGATTGAGAACCACTCGCAGGCCTGCCTGGTTCTTTTTATGTATTGTGAAAATTCACGAATAAAACCCCAAGCCTCTCTGAGAGAGCGGGGACTTCTTCTACTGCCCCACTTAATACAGGTCTGCGGATCTCCGCAAGGAGAGCTGATGTCCCGATCTGAGGGAGGGGAGGTGAGAACGGGGGGTTTGGAGGGAGAAGGAGGCAGAACCCATGGGAGACCATTGATATGGATCCACAAAGAGAGTCCACCAGGACTGAAAGTGAAGAGCAAGCCTGCTCCCACCGGAGAATTGTGGATCATTGCGTCTATCCTTCTGAGGCAGGTGCCTGGGAGGGGGACTGGAAGAAGCCTTTGTGGGAGGTCCTTTGTTCCTTGAGCCTGTGTTAGTTGGGGGACCTGTCAGGCTGTCTAGCTCTCCGCTCCTGGAAGCCCCTGAATCCGCTGAACGTTCTTCCCCTGTTGGATCGGGCTTGCCCCTGCTCATATGGCTTGGATGCAGGCCCTGCCAGTATAGCCAGTGACTTGGCAGTTTAAGAACTGTTCTTTTTCTTGTTAAGTTCCACATCCGTGGATGAGTGGAACAAATCCCCCCCTTCAAAAGGGAGATCTAGGATGCAGTCTTGGATGTCTATGTTAAACCTGGTAGCTTTGAGCCATGCCGTCCGCCTCATCAGTAGCCACGCAAATGGCCCTGCCGGCCGTGTCGCTATGAGCCAGAGGATTCCATTAAGTCCTGCAACACTAGCCTGGCTTTGGCCAATCCTGCTTTGAAGAATGCTTGTCTGTGTACTGGCATATCTGGAAGGAAGTCTGCAATTTCTCTCCATAGCTTTTGATTTGAAGCAGCCAGCGCTGTGTCTGGGTTAGCTTACCGCAGATGGAGGCCGGCGTTGGAATACACTTTTTTCCATAAGCTTCAAGTGTTTTCTCCTCCTTGCCCAACAATGCCGTGGTAGAGGAGGACCATGTAGACGCCTGGGGTTTGGAATACATGGAAGCAGCCAGTATCAAAGAGAAAAGGGGGTTAGGGTGAACCGATAGGAGGAGAGTATCCTCTTCTGCCTGCCTATATTTAGCGTCCAACCACTTCTTGGTGGGCTGTGTTGAGTGGGGCTTGGACCGGGAGAGGAATGCCTAATATGGTAGCGGGTTTGATGGTCAAGACTTCAGCTAGGACCCCCCACCTGTGGTTGTTCCCTAAGAGACTGATGGATGCCCAGATACTCTGCCAATCCTGCTAGACTGTCGTAGAAGGCCCTTGCTGAAGACGAGGTGTCCGGATCCTCCTCTTCGTCGGTGTCCCCCTGGGGGTCTGCAGTATCAGTGGGCGGCATCGACGGTGGACCTACCGTGGCCTGAGTCGTTGGCAGGGACAGACAGGGCTGTGATGCTAGGTTGCATGGGAGCCAGTGTTGGTGTACAGGGGGAGGCCACCAGAAGTCTTAGTTACTTACCTGCAACTGTATTTCTCCAGCAATGGTATCGTTCATAGATTCAAATGCTTGAATATTCCCCGTCGTCAAACTGGGAATCCTCGGTGATAAAATTAATTATTACATTTTTTTTAATATACACACATTGCTACATAGCAATGCATGTAGATGGCCCATTATGGCCTATGAGCCATTCTATTGTGTAGTCCCTCCACCTCACTTTGGTCCTTTATGGCCCCAGCCAATGAGGTGGCAGGGCTTAAACTCCGCCCCCGGCAGCCATCTTCAGATTTTGAACCGTAGAGACTACAGTATGATGGATGCGGAGCATAGGAGCAGCCTCTCAGGGGAGGTAGGCGGGCGCATGTGAATCTATGAAAGATACCAATGCTGGAGAAATACAGTTACAGGTAAGTAACTAAGACTTCTCCAGCATTGGATATTTCATAGATTCAGATGCTTGAATAGAATACCTAGCAGTTAAAACATGCCACCATCATATACATATATGCATAAATACAGAAAAACATATTTCTGATCAAACCTTTACCATGCAGCAACACAACAGTTACATACATCGGGAAAGGGAGGCTGGTCCTACCTTATGCAAAGAGATGGCCGAGCACTGTCTGTCCAACTGCAGTTTCTTTGTTGGTATCTTCAGCCAGGCAGTAGTGTTTCGCGAACGTGTGCAGAGTGCTCCACGTGGCGCTCTGCATATGTCCTTCAAGGCCACCCCTGCGTGGTATGCTGTTGACGCCGCGCTCCATCTGGTGGAGTGCGCTGATGGCGGTCTAGTTAGAGGGTCACCTTTCATCTGATGGCAGTGGGTGATGCAGGACGACACCCAGCGTGCCAGACTTTGTTTAGAGATATGCTGTCCCTTGGTACGGCCAGAGAAAGCAATGAACAGTCGGTTTGAGGAGCAGAACTCCTTGGTTCTCTGCAAGTAAAACTTCAAAACTCTTGCAACATCTAGAGAATGTAATGCTCTTTCCGCTTCAGAAGCGCGATTCTGGAAAAAAAGTTGGTAAAACAATGCGCTCAGTGAGTGTCATCTCCGACAGTACCTTGAGAAGGAACTTAGGATGTGGTCTTAAGATGACGCGGTCCTTCTTGAACAAAGTAAACGGAGGTTCAGACGACAAAGCTTGTAACTTACTGATCCTTCTGGCTGATGTGATGGCTATCAAAAAGGCTGTTTTCCAAGACAAGAACTTCACGTCGCATCTGTGTATGGGTTCGAACGGAGGTTCCATGAGGGCTGTCAAGACGGTTTTCAGGCTCCAGTTCGGGACTGGTGTGGGCGTAGGAGGATAAGTATGCATCAGCCCTTTCAGAAAGACTTTAACTGCCGGCAAAGAGAGCAAGGATTGCATCTCCGGAGCTGTTGTGTACGCTGCTATGGCTGACATATGGACCTTGATGGAGGACAATGAAAGCCCCGTCTTAGCTAAGCACAATAAATAGGGTAGAACATGGTCAACCGAAACAGTGAAGAGGATCGATGGCCGATCTTTCGCACCACTTGGAAAATCGAGTCCACTTCCTGGTGTAGGTGACTTGTGTCGACGGGGCTCTCGCGGCCCTTATGATATCCCAACATTCTGCTGGTAGCTTAAGATTCATCAGTTTACACTGCTCAGGAACCATGCCTTGAGAGATAGGCTCCTCAGGTCGTGGTGGAGGACCTTGAGGTTCTGTTGCATCAACAGATATTGATGCGCCTTGAGGTGAATCAGGGGCCAACGGGATAGATGCTTCAGAGTCGAGTACCAGACTTGTCACGCCCAATCCGGCGCAATTAGGATCATTGAACAATTCTGTTCCTTCAGTCTGCGTAGTACCCTTGCAATGAGGAGAATGGGGGGGGAAAGGCATAGAGGAACTTTCCCGTCCAAGCCACTGAGAAAGCGTCTCCCAGTGATTGATACTCCGGGTACCTCGAGGTGATCCTTCGGCACTTCTTGTTGTCCTTGGTGGACGAAAGGTCGATCTGCCGATGGCCCCATAAGGCAAACATCCGTTGGGTTTCCTTTTCGTCCAGCTCCCTGTCGTGAGATGATGTGTATTCTCTGCTTAGTTTGTCCGCTAGGACATTGTCCACTCCTGGAAGATGCTCTGCTTTGATCTGCACTCCGTAGTGCAATGCCCATGCCCATAGCTGATGGGCTTCTTGTGACAGGATCTCTGACCTTGTGCCTCCATGCTTGTTTGTGTAGTGCATGGAGGTTGTGTTGTCTGTCTGGACTGTAAGTACCTGTACAGATACCACAGGCAGGAAAGCCTTCAGTGCCCACCTTATGGCCCTGAGCTCTAACACATTGATGTGGAGTTGGGACTCTTGTGCCAACCAAGGGCCCTTGGTTTGGAGGTCCGCAAGGTGGAGGTGAACAGATGTGGTCTCTCTCTCCAGGAAGCACGAGGTTGAGCGTAGAATCGCTGCTACCCTTTCTGCCAATGGTCTCACCCTGGGAATGCTGGTATCGAACTCGGCTCCCAGGAAGAGAGCCGTCTTGCTGTGGATGGGGCAGGACATTGTGTTGTTTATGGAGAAACCTAACTATTTTAGGAGGTTGATAGTCCTTAAAACTGCTGAGCGAGCCCTTGCGGTGGAACCTGCTTTTATCAACCAGTCGTCCAAGTATGGGAAGACTTCTGTTCCTGTCCTCCTGAGTTTTGCAGCTACTTGTGCCAAGCATTTCGTGAAAACTCTCGGTGCTGATTTCAGCCCAAACGGGAGCACTCAAAACTGAAAATGAAGCTCTCCCACCGTGACCCTGAGGAACTGTCTGTGAGCTGGATGGATCGGTATATGGAAGTATGCATCCTCCAAGTCTAAAGTGGCCAAGAAGTCGTGCTTGTTTAACCAAGGAAGCACTCCTTGTAATGCTACCATCTTGAATGTTATGCGTTTGATATATTTGTTGAGTGCCCTCAGGTCCAAGATGGGTCTCCATTGACCGTTTTTCTTTTTGACGAGGAAGAAGCGGGAGTAGAAACCCTTTCCCCTCTGGGGGTACGGCACAGGCTCTAGCACTGCTTGCTGGAGCAGTTTTTGCACTTCGGACATGACCTGCCGTAAAATATGCACCCTGCGCGAAGTTGGAGGCAGGGAAGGAGATTGGTCTAGAAATTCTAAGGTGTGACCCTCTCGGATCACCTGCAACACCCATTTGTCCGATGTAATTGACTGCCAGCGTTGGACGAACTGGCTTACCCTTCCCCCCACCAGGGTGTGACGTTGAGGGGAAAGAATCGGATAGTCAGTTTTGTTTGCTTTGTGACTTCCCTTGGGCGGAGCCACGCCTGCCTCTATGGGCGTTATCTGTTGGAGGATTGATACTTGTTCTCTTGGTACGTGCTACCTTGCACCTTCTGACCATAAGAGCACGGCCGTAGCCTCTGTACTTCGAAGATGAGCATCTAAAGGGGTGAAAAGATTGACAGTCCTTATCCTTGTCCTTTAAAGAACTGATGGTTCGGGCTGTGTCCATGTCTGATTTGATTCCCTTCAGGTGGTCGTCTATTTTCCTTCAGAAGAGGTCTTGTCCATCAAAGGGCATGTCCAGTATCTGCGCTTGGATTTCAGGCCTGAAATGAGTAGCTTTCATCCAGGCCTGTCTTCTGAGTACTGTGCCATGTGCCATCTGTCTGAAGCCTGATTCGGCCACATCAACCGCTGCGTCTTCACCATCAGCGATTATCGATCTAGCCTCTTCCTGGAGCTCTGGTGGTAACTGCTTAGCAAGCTTTGGCTCTGCATGTCCAAATTGGCTATCAACCTCGCAGTCATGGCCAGCGCATTACCTGCTCTGATGGTAAGCGACGCCGAAGCTGATACCTTCCTACCCATGGCTTCTAGCTTCCACCCGTCCTTGTCCGGTGGTGCCGACAGAGGCGAAGCGGGATTGGCAAGCTTCTTCCTAGCTGCAACTGTGATAACCGAGTCCGGTTTTGTATGACCTCTCAAACAAAGCGGTGCAGACTCGGGTGCTTTATATTTCTTCTCTGGTCTGGACACCAGAGCCGGAGTAGACAAGGGCGTAGACAGGATCTTGGATCCGGACAGCCAGATGGTGTCGAGGAGAGGAATGGCGGTCACCGTTCTCCTGCGTTTGTTCCTGTGCTCATAAAGCACCGATTTCTTTTCCTCTGATGTAACATGAATTCTGAACAATTCTGCAGCCTTGCCTATTATGGTGTGGAAAGAAACCAGATCATCCGGAGGTGAAGCATCGCCTGGGGAATCTCTCTTCCAGGGCTTCTCGACGATGTAGTCATCCCACTCACTGGCTGCATCAGTCTCCTGTGTAATCTCGCCTTCTTCTGGATCAGAGACTTCTCTAAAAGGATCCTCCTGCCAATCTGAGACTGAAATGGAGGACGGCACCATTGTTGGATCCCTATCAGGAGATCTAGGTCTATGTGATAATGATGGTGATGGGACCCTTGTCGGTGAAGCACTGAGTCCTGCTCCTAGACCTTGGAGCAGGCTCAGGTGATCGTGCTCTCTTTTGAGGTCTATTCCTGTGAGGTGAACTTCTTGACGTGCCTGGAATTGGAGACGTGTCTCTCCGACGGGTCTGCTCTTCTCCCTTTGATGCCTGTAAAACTCATCCATGATCCTCTGTATGGATAACATCAGTATCGGGTCATGAGGATAGTCGGCCTCTTCCGTATACGGCTGACAAGGGGGACTGTGTTGCTTGGGGGAAGGACAAGGTCGTTCTTCCACCACTTCTGCACCTGAAAATTCCTCCTGGAGAATCACATCAGGAAGCTCTGCCATGTCCCCCAAAGGAGAAACTTGTGGAACCATTGGTTCAGCAGCCTCAAGGAAACTGTCCTCAATAACATGTGTCACCCCGGTGTGAGCGGAAGGTGCCCCAGGCTCCAATTCCTCCCTAGATGCAGGAATTGGTGGTGTCACCGACGGTGTTGTGGTCGATGGTACCTTAGTCGACGAGCGTCCTGCCGACGGTAGTTCCATTGACGAATGTGGTTTGGATGGTCGCTCTCCCATCGACAAGTGTTTCGTCGACAAATGTGGTTTGCCTGTCATCGAGTGCTCCGTGGATGAGCGTTTCGTGGACGAGTGCCTTGTGGACGAATGGTGTGTTTCCTTCGTCGACGACTGCTTCGTGGACGATAAACCCGATGACGAGGATCTTGCCGTAGACTATGTCTTATGTGTAATCGTCATTGATGAGGGTTTCGTCGGCGGTCTGGCTGACGACGGGTTTTTACCCTTCCCATCACTCGTGGACGGTTTCCCCGTCGACAACTGCTCCTCCCCCAAACCCCCCTGGTTTTTTGCAAACTCCTCCTTACCTTTGGAGGTAGATTTTGCTGACAAATGGGACTTCTTCTGGCTCGAGGAGTCCAGTGGAGGCAGAAAGAGTATTAACTCCAGCTTCCTCTTGCTTTTGGCAATGGGAGAGGAACTCCTTTCCACTGAAGAGGACCTTCTCTTCGAAGTTTGCCTCTCAGATGGAATGCTGGAGTGGACAGGAGCTGTTCTGACAGACTCTTCGTCCGAAGATTGATCCCTGGCTTCCAGGTGTAAAATAAGTCTTCTGTGCCTGTCGTGAAGGGTCCTGTTGGAAAGTCTTGCAAATATCACATTTCTGAATGTCATGCGGATGCAAGCAGTAAATGCAATGTTCATGGGGGTCCTTCATGTAAACTAACTTCTTCTTGCACCTCCTGCAGTCCATGAACAGGGAAGGCTTCTTGACAGCTGAAATGCAGCCATTCTGAAGAGAAGGTTTACACAACGATTTTGGGTCAAAAACAACAAATTTGTCCCAAAAATTATCTGAGACCAAAGCCCCTTTTGCAGGGGAACAAAGTAGAATATATATGAAAAATATATTCCACACAAAAAGTAGAAAAATAATTGAAGAGCTCTGAGAGTTTGAGGATTCTCTATGTCTGTTAGACTGCAGTGAAAAATCTGAAGATGGCTGCCGGGGGCGGAGCTTAAACCCTGCCACCTCATTGGTTGGGGCCATAAAGGACCAAAGTGAGGTGGAGGGACTACACAATAGAATGGCTCGTAGGCCATAATGGGCTATGTACATGCATTGCTATATAGCAATGTGTGTATATTAAAAAAATGTTAATAATTCATTTTATCACCAAGGATTCCCAGTCTGCCGACGGGGAATATTCTAGCATCTGAATCTATGAAAGATCCAATGCTGGAGAACTACGGGTGGAGCCGGCTGCAGCTGAACTGGAGCCGAAGGCTGTGGAGGCCTAGGTGGAAGCATCTCCTTAATAATCCCCTTCAGGATGCCTCCCATTTGAGGAGACTTCATCAAAGTGAGAAACCTCTCAAAGAATCGTTCCTTGCACGCTGGGGATGCCCGCTCATACATAGGCACAGCTGGCCTATCGTGACCGGCGTAGAGGGCTGAACTCTTCAGTGCCATGTCTGCTCTGCGAGTAACTCGACTTGGTGTAGATCACCGACCTTGAGGGCACTCGGTAGGCTTTGCACCACAGTACCTGTGGCGTGAGTATGGGAGACAATTCCACCGTGGGAGTGAAGTCCTGCCCTTGGCGTTTGTTTGAGTGACATGAGACTGCAAGTGGCACCATTTTGTCAGCCTGAGCTGCCATTTTGTCCTGGACCAACAAGCGCAGGATCTGCGTGTCCGTCGAGGTACTTGCTCTGGACTCTTACCGGTTTGCTTGTCGGCCTGGGTTTGGGCATCCTCTGCACCTCAGGCGTGGACCTGGCAGGCTTACTGCCCTCGGACATGGAGCCGGTAGTGCTGCTGCGTGCAGGTGCCCCCACAGCCCTAGGCCCGGTACTAGGGCAGAGCCCCTCAGGAGATTTCCTGGTACAAGGACCGTCTGGCCCCTCAGCACTGGGACCGGGAGGATCGATGGATCCCTCGGCTGTTGGGCCGGTAGCTCGATGAGCCTCGGTACCCTTACTGGTGACAGGACCTGGGTGGCCCCTCTCGCTTTGCTGCTTCCCGGGGAAGGAATCATCTTTACGGGGTGCTTTTGAAAAGAGAACACTTACCTTAGCCTTCGTTTTCCTGCACATGTACTTCGTGATGTGTTTGGGCTGAGAGCTGGAGAACAGTTCCCTCCACCTTGCAAGCCGGTTTTTTAGTGACTGGGGAGTAAGGGCATTGCATGCAGAACAGTTGTCCCAGCCATGATCTTCGTCGAAACAGTGGAGGCATGCGGGTCCGATGTCTGAAAGGAAGCGTCGCAGGAACCTACTAAAGCCCGCCGGGACCGACATGTGCCAGGGAGAGGCACCAGAGGCTGGTCGTATACCAAAGTACTTAGGTTTTCTAAAATACAAGAAAAAAAACAGTGGGACCATGGTCCCATGGGAAGCAAGAAACGCGTGGAATGAGGAGGGGAAAAGGCCTCAACCACAGCGCAGGTGAAGCAGGTCTGCTTCCGTTAACGCAGAAAAGAGGACTCCGGTGTGGCGCCCGAGGGCGGAGTCAGGGGAGTGCATGCTCCCAGGGCCACACCCCTGCAGGCAACTAGATACAAAGGGGGAAATACTTTTTTGGGTGAAAAAGGTTTGGTTCCCATCCCTACGAGGGACACCCATGCAGTATGGAGGAAAGGGGATAGAACGTACGAGTATACTGAAGCATAAAGAAGTAGATGAGAATCATTGTTGGAATACTATTGGTCGCATCAAACAAAATATCTCTCAGTGGGAAGAACCAAGAGGAGAAACCCTTAAGGATAGAGACCATTTATCTAAAAGAAAAGAACCTGAAACAAGTTAATATATTGAAAGTTACACAAGAACTAATCCAAAGAATCTCCAGATACTGAAGATCAAGTATTGAATAAAGTTGGTGGAAAGTCAAACGTCAGGAGAAGGGAGTAATTCTCCTGTCCTTAGTTGTTATCTTAGTGGTAGGGTCAGTTGAGGTTAGATTGAACTTGTAAAGGCACCATGAAGCAAGGCACAGACAACAGACTTAAAGTTCAAACAAAGAATCCTGTTAACTTAAATATCAGGATGGTTGAAGGCCTAACTTGCCCTAGGCTAAGGTGGGATTTCCCTACCTGAACGAAACTAAGGAAAGTGAGCTAAAGAGTTCAACTTAATAGTCTGTATGTGTCCAAAACCTATTCTTGTCCTCAACTAAAACATGTAAATGTGTAGGTATGTCAAAGACAAAATAAACAGTGTTTAACTCAAAGTTCCGAGCTTCTTCCAGCTTAAAGCTTGTTCTCAGCTCCCTTTCCCCAAGCACAATAAAGTTCCATGAAAAAGAGTCTTGAGTTTTACCTTTCTCCAGTTCAAGGCAATATAGTTCAGAACCAATCCTGGGGCTCCCTTCCCCAAGTTTCCAATAACACAATCCAAACTAAAGAGGGTCCTGAGACTCCAATCCCAAGACAACAGATACATTTGCCAAGTCTCAGGGTTCCCTTCCCCAACACTTCAATGTCTCACTTAGGTTCCTTGGTACTTGCTCCTGTGCACCATGTCACCATTATTTGGTTTCCTTAATTGGCTTCTGGATTTAGGGTGTGCTCTTGGGTCCTTCTAGGTTCACCTTAGCCGCCTCTTGGCTCTGCCACCATGTGCTTTGCACCCCTTTCCACACTGTAGCCTTGTCACACTGTATTTGAGTTCATTCGTTGTGCTGCATGCACAAGGTTTACTTGCTTGCTTAAATGTTAAATTTCCTTTAAGTTCGGTATTCAATATGCAAGGGCTTTAAATTTCACTTTTAGTTCGGTATTCAGTATGCATTGGATTTCTCTCCATTCACAGTTCACACGCTGTAAGTGTTTTACTTTCAGTAATTGGTTCGAAAGGAAGGATTCATAACGTTCTGAGACTTTGGAAAACGTGCTTGTTCTTTTAACAAGGCATGCAACCACTCTGCTACATTGTACCAGTCTCATCTCGGCTCCCATTTAACAATAGCAGTTCACTTTATGTGCCTGGCGGTTACAGTAATACCGGATTTCTCTATCGGGGAAACTCACGGACTCACTTTGAAGTCCTTTTCGATATCGCGCTGGCCATACACTTGGCAGCTTCTTTCGAGGGGTTCCTTCTCCGCCCATCGGACACTCTTGCGCTCTTGCAGCACCACGGGAGAACGAGCAATCGTTTGGATGGAATGAAGCATGATCCCTCATCTGGTCTCCTTCCTTTTCCTCTGCCCCACAGAACTTTTGCTCCCACTTCACACTCACCCGTACCAACAGCAGCTTCAATCCGCTGTGTGCTTCTTCGGCTGCAGAATGGCTCACCACGGCTCCGATCAGCGTCTCGCCTCTCTCTCTTCTCCTTGCAGTTCACATCCCTTTTTATACAACTGTGCTGTGTAAAAGGGTTGCAGGTGTGAGTCCTTTCTCTTAATTGCCTGACAATAGTTAGGGCTTATTAGTGAGATATGCCTGGTATTGTCAATGGTACACCTCTGAGACCCTCTTCCACGTCTCAGTACCAAAGTGATGTAAGTGCATGTTGGTGTGCATTACTCTCAGTCATCTCTTCCTCGTCCCAGTACTGTCACATGAGGGAAAGTGAGGGGAACAGGCTTATAACAGCCCATAAAGGTTGGGGGAGGGTTAGGTTTGTCATCCATAGGAAAAGGGGGGTACCATGTCTCGGCTAAGGGTTCCCCAATCCTCAAAGACCCTCCACCCAGGTGATCCTCCCTCGCTTCTCCACCCCCAGGGTCAGGATCTAAGAGCGATGGCCTTTCCCTGGCCATCTGCACAGAGGATCCCAGGGGAGTAGGAGTGAGAATACCCTTAGGTTTCTCACAGACTGCAGATAGTTTCTGTTAAGACAACCACTGACGAGCACCTTTGCTAGTTTTGTTAAGTAGGGACACCTTATAGGATAGGGAGAGATAGGCGTTTCTTTTCCTTTGGTCAATAAATAAGAGTGAAATGTCTTATCAGAGTCCACGTCCTTCTGAACAGCCACACCACCCAGTCTCTGGTTGAACAGGGTATTGACGTACTTACACGAAAAACCCTGTAACCCCACTTTCTCCCACCAAGAAGCCAGGTAAAGAAGTCTACCATTTTATACAAGACATGAAGGAACTTAATTCTGCTGTCCTGCTAGCCTTTCCTGTGGTCCCCAATCCAGCCACCATCCGGTCTTGTAACCCAGAGTCAGCCAACTACTTTCCTGTTGTATATTTGTACTCCGCTTTTCTCTCTATCCCGATCCACCCTGCACAGGTGGAATTCAAGTCTGCACATGTCCTTAC
Source organism: Ambystoma mexicanum (assembly GCF_040938575.1). Lineage (NCBI taxonomy): Eukaryota > Metazoa > Chordata > Amphibia > Caudata > Ambystomatidae > Ambystoma > Ambystoma mexicanum. The sequence continues at coordinate 411,066,089 of NC_090933.1, read as the reverse complement.
TTCTGGTGGATCGTAGGCCCCCAGAGATGCTCTGTTTCTCTGTGAGGTAGGTTGGGGACTTTAGGGTGACAGCAGCAGGATTTGAAGAGGATACAGGCTTGCAGTGAGAGCCAGTGTAGGTCAATGAGGGTCAGGGCGATGTGGTTGAATTTGTGGAGTCCTTTGATGAGTTGGGCTGCAGCATGCAGGACACATCTCAGGGGAGCCAGGGTAGTCACTGGAAGGCCTGACAAAAGAGCATTGCCACCATCCAGGTGGGAGAGGACCAAGGCTTGGACAGCAGATCTGAAGTTATTTTCTGTGATGAAGGGCTTGATTTTCCACATGAGTGAACGTTGGTACAAAGCTGTTTATGTCTTCTTTGTTATATGCTGTTTGAAGGAGAGATGTCTGTCGATGTCCAACTCAAAGGACTGGACGCCGGTGGCCAGCTGGGGTGTGAAGCCCTCGAGGTGCATAGCAGAGAGGCAGGGCTGGATGTCTGCGTATTTGTTGTTGGTCAGCAGTAGGAATTCAGTCTTGATGGGGTTGAGCTTCATGTAAGCACTGGACAGCTACGACTGGATCAATGAGAGGCAAGCCTTGATGTCTTCAATGGAGGATATCTTCAGGTAGAGCCGCATGTCATCTGCGTGTTGGTGGATGTAGTGTGGAGCAAGTAGGGTTCCAAGAGGTTCCATATAAAGATTGGAGATCACGGTGGAGAGGATAAATCCCTGTGAGACTCCACAGGTGATGGGTAGAGCTTGTGATCTAGAGGAATCCCTTTGTACAAACTAGTTGCGATTAGCAAGGTACGATTTGAACCAGGTGAGGACGATCTCGCTGATCCCCATCCAGCAATGCAGATTGCCGGTAAATGCCTGGTGGTCTACTGTGTCAAATACTGCTGAGAAGTCAAGGAGAACCAGGTGGCAAGGATGGCCATCAAGGATTTTAAGGGCATCGGCGATCATCTTGATGGCAGCTGTTTTTGTGCTGCATCTGGGTGTGAAGCTAGATTGGTAGGACTGGAGGAGGTTGTAGGCTTCGATGTGTTGGAAGAGTTGCATGGCTACTGCTTTCTCATGGATCTTAGCCAGGAATGGAAGATGGGTGATGGGGTGACAGTATGTACTGGACTCCCAATGTGTACATGGCAATCTTCACTACCAGTTCCAGGCTGCAACACGATTTATCTTTCTTTCTCACAGGTTCAATTAACACTGTTGTTTACTTGGGAACCTTCACTCAAGCGTTCCAAGATGCAATTATGGCCGAAGGAAGTGTGAACTCACCTGAAGGCTGGGAAACCCGACGTCCGGTGGCGGAAAGTAAGCCAACCGAGCGGCCCAGGCAAGACCCGACGTGCAGGGAGAAACCAGCGTGGTGGAGCCGCTGAGAGGAGACCGCCAGAGGCAAGGAAAGCCAGAGAAGCTTGCCGGTGTTGCCGAGGACTGGCACCCTCATGGAAGGTATGCAGAGGGGGACCTAGTTGGCCCTGGGAACCCCTAGAGGCTGTAGTTCAGAGGAAGTGAGGAACCATCTTCCTCATCCCAGTGGTACTGAGCAGAGAAATGAAACGGACACACTGGGTGACAGAGCACCCCAACGAGAACCGAAGAGAGAGGAGGGTCTGGGACCGTGTACTGAGAGAATTGATGAATTGTACCTGCAAGAGAATGCCTGGCAGGCCTGATTAAGACAGTATAAACCCGAGAAGACGGTCTGGGACCCGTATTATGATAAGAGAAGACCATGGTAAGAGAGAAATATCCTTTGGCAAAAGTCAAGAGAAGACCAGGAGGGGAGAGAAATCTCCTCTGGTAAAAATCAAGATCTCATTGAAACTATTGGAGGAGAGCCTAAGAAGGACTAGGGAAGGGGGGAATTCACCCAACTTTCTTGTACTGTAAGAACCAGCCTAGAGAAGGCCTGGGGAAGGGAGACATTCCCCCAACATTTTTGCATTGTGAAAGCCGGCCTAGAGAAGGCCAGGGAAAGGAAGATATTCCCCCATCATTGATGAACTATCTATTCTTCTGGAAACAGTGTATCACCTATTCTATAGTTTTCGTTGGAGTGTAAAGGGTGGAAATAGGTTTGGGACACAGGACAGTTTTTCTAATTTGATTTTGACTGACATTCTGACATCATCCTTAGTTACATTTGTGGCAGGGAAACCCCTCTTAGTTATAGGGACAGATAGGGGTCTTTCTTATTTTTTCTGTTAAATAAAGGTTTATGCCAACAAGCATGCCACCTTTGTGTCCCGTTTCTACTTCTGCACCCTTACACGGCACAGTCGGGCTTTCCACAAGGCCCACATTTGCGAATCTCCCTCTGGTCTCCCAGGGTGCACTCGGCCCCTCAGTGCTTTCCTTTCGCTCCTATAGAATTCCCAGTCTCTGGTCTTCCGGCTGATTTTTTCATGCCCGTGGAGTCACTGGTCCACTTGCCTGATCATGAACATTAAGGATAGGTTACATTAGGTTTTGTTTACCCTGCTGCAACTGGGATACTTCACTACAGTGTTTAAAGAAAGTTCATGTAATGAGCAAAAATATTATGCATCTTTAAGAATCATCAAAATGTTTCCAAAATATGTTATAGTTGTCCTTTTTATGAAAAACATGATCATTAAGATGTGATAATGTTACCTGTCATCACTCTGAACATAGGGTTCCACAAATGCTCTCTGTTTTGTTTTATCTCTCTTGTCTTCCTGTTCTGCAAATAAAAACACACAATGAGAAATATTGAACTGCTTAAAAGGTTTCATTATTCCCATACAAATACCAAAATGCATAAATTAGTTAACTGTGATGAATCCAGGGAATTCTTCCCTTCTCCCCAAGGGGGAGCCACACCCTTTGGGACAATGGAGGTGAGCATGCTACGCAATACCCTCCCTAGCGAACAGGGCAAGTGGGATCCCAAAGTGACCCTCCTATGGGGACAAGGAATGCCCAAGTAAGGATTCCATTCCACCTCCCTTCACTTAAAAGTTCCCAATGGTTGTTGGTCATATAGGAATTGAACAGGGCAATCACGCACAGGGCCCCTTTTAAGTAGATGGCTTGGTTTCTGAGCTGTATGTGTTGCCGCCTTCAGGATCAATGTAATCATACATTCCAGGGAAGAACCAAAATGCAGTTGGACACCAATAGAGGAGGAGAGATTGAAGAGCGAGAAACACTGGCTTGTGCAGAAGCACGGATGAGGGACTCTCTCCCTCAAAGGAAGAGCTGAGAGCCACACAGTCGGTGTGATGGGTGGAGACCCAAGTTAGCCCACAGAACATTGCCGCTTGGATGAAGGCAGAGACTCCGACGAGCCTGGGGCAGCTGAGGAAGGCGATAAAACCAAAGTAAATGAGATGTATAAGCGTCCTTATCTTGCCTAGGCCGAAGCCCCCAGAAGAAAGAAGCAATGTGAACAGCTGACCGTGCAGACCAGGGCCAAGTCGAGGGCGCAGATTTGCATGTGCCAGAGACCCCCTCCACTTGCGAGCAGCGCCGCAGGAAAGAAGGTATGCAACAGCATACAAGGAGGGGCTGGAGGATGGTGAGGCCACAACTGAGCCCACGCTGGGCTGAGAATATGAATACCCCGGGGTGGGAGTGTGAGAGACACAACAGACAAAGATGGGATAAACTATCCCAAAGCCCCTGCAGGGCTGAGAGGACAAAAGCCCTGCGAGGGGGTGGCGGAAGTGGCAACCAAAACTGGGCAGAGCAGACCCTGATCTTGCACGTGCTAATGATCCAAATACCCTATGAAGGGGTGAGAGAAGCAACAGAAGAAGCAGGGCTGAGCAGGCCCGTAGCCCACCGGGGGCTGAGAAACCAGCTACCGAACGAGGGGGTGAGAAAAGGTACAAACAGCAAACAGGGCTGAACAGGCCTAGAGCCTACACAGGGCTAACTTTATATTTGTTGTGAATACCGACCTATCCAGTTGAGAAGGACAAATCTCAGAAGAAGGGATAAATTAGAAACTGTTCGGAATTCCTGACAAGGACATTATCTTTACCAAAAAGAGGACAGCTGATTAACATTTTATTTTGTTGGAAGCACTCTGCAAAACTAACAACTGGAAAAGACTGCAAAAAGTCTTTGGGGTGAGGTTCACAACAACCAGACACCACTAAATTCCTAAAGGGAACAAGTCTTTGTTCTCTGAACCTAAAATGGATGAAACAGCGTGCAACCTTCTAAAACAAGACAAACAGGTGCCAACAGTCAGTAAATAACTCCCCTCCCCCATTCGGCCTGCATCTTAGAACTCCTTCCCTTGTCCTAATCCTGGGTCAAAGCTGCCCCCTCGGCAGGAAACAGTCATTCACAGTCCTCAGGATGTATAGCGACTTACCTTTCTTTCTGTTGGGTTTCCCCAACGACTCGGGATGGGAGATTATGCTGCAACTTGGACTCCAGGAAGTTACCCCCTACTTTCCTGAGGTTGGTCTAAGCATTTGCCGTTCCCATCTGAACTTGACTAGGTTTGAGTTTTGCCTCTTTCACCAGCCTAATATCCTTTTAACTACACTGGGGCGTTTGGGTTGCTCGCTGGCTATTCCTCCTTTCTCTAGTTCAACCTTCTCCTCCTCTTCCATCTTTTGACCTTTGTTTCCTTTCCTACCCCTTGTTTTCGCTCCTTTCCCCAGTTCAACCTTCTCCTCTTCTTCCATCTTGTCCTTTTGTTTTCTCTCCTTCCCCTTGTTTTCCCTCTCTGCTCTCTTCCTCCACCTCCTCTTCGCTCTATCTCCTCATCTCTGCTCTCCCTCAATTCAAGTTCAATTGAAGTCAGTGGTTGTTAGTCAAGATTGTTAAAACTATGTTCAGACCCAACACTAGATGGTAATGATGCATTAGCCCCTCAAAATTTCTTTCCACAATGGGATTTGAGTGAAACACTACTAGATTGTCTTTTTAGATAGGCTCATATTGCATGTATAGCAAGAACCAGGGTAAATGGTGAAACAAACAACTTATAATCAACCTTACATCGTAGTGGATTCTCCAGAGTCCAATGGCAGAATCAGGTACACTTACTACTTTATTGTGACTGATTGGAAATATTTCTTGATGCCCGAGATTATCATTTGATAAGCGATGACCGTTAACTAAATCCTCAGTAGTCATGTGACTAAGGATATCGACTGAGGCATGGGTGTAGAACTAGGGGTTATCAAGAAATTCGGTATGGAGGAACTACCCATCCCATAGGACGGGGTCCGCAACCTTCAGCTCTGGAGACGTTTTGGACTACAACTCCTAAGATCCCTCAACATTGAGTGTGCTGGTGAGTGGTAATGGGAGGTGCAGTCCAAAAGCTCCTGCAAGCCAAAAGTTGCAGACCCCTGCGTAGGAGGAGGAGAGTATTTCCCATTGAATTGAACCCTTACCCATGGTATGTATAAAGTGCCAATTTCTTCTTCTGTTGAAATGCAAAAAGGTCCTCTAGCAAGGACCCCAAACCTTCAACAGTTGATTCTGGACATCTGAGCATAAATCCTGTGATGTTTGAAGTCCTAAACTGTGACTCGGGCAAGATGCCCTTGGGATGTATAGATATTCTCCCTGGCCGGTTACTGACTTTGTCAGGAACCCAACTGTGATTGAGATGTACCAGGTACACCAAGTAGGCCATCTTCAATTGCCCTACTGGTTGGTGGCAGAGCACTGCATAGTCAGGGGAATATGTGGTGCAAAAGGATGACTATACAGAGCATCCTATTCAAATAAAGTACAGTGTACTACAGTGAGACCTTGTTTGCCTATGTGTGAGAGAATGTGAAACACACAACATTTGGGGGGTTTCCTCAACTGATCAGATTGTCATCATGTCGTCATGTAGGCATGAAAAACAGCTGAGCATGGACGAAATCGTTAAAACGGGTGTAGGCGTATATCGGTTTTTCCTTACAGCACCCAGTTGCTGGGTTAGCTCAGGATCTGGCCAAATATGAAAAGGTTTCAGGGGCTTCTATTGGGAATATGAACAAGGTCTGTTTGGTTACAGCCTGACCCAGCCTATTACCAGTGTATCCTATAAATAGTTGGCCATCCAGACGAAACTTCATCCTTGAAATGTAGAAACTTGGAGCCCTCCGTTGGTCAAGTCTGTGTAGTCTCTCCTCTTCCTTGCCAGGGTGAGGTGGAGGGTAAAAAGTAGGGAATACTATCTTTTGTCCCAAATGAAAATCATCTGTTATGACCTAAGGTAGGAAGGAAGGATTGACCCTAAGGACGACCTTGTCCTTATAAAATACCGTAAAAGGTAGTTTAGAAGACAGTGCCTACAACTCACTCACCCTACCGGCAGATGTAAGCACTACTAACAAGAAGGTTTTGAATGTTAGTAGTTTTAAGGGACATGAATGGAGCAGTCCAAATGGTGCACGCATGAGAAACTTCAAAACAAGATTAAGGACCCAAACCAGAACCTGAAAAGGAGATGAAGGGAACACATTAATGAGTCCCTTTAGACATGGTATCACCAAAGGCATCTTAAAATATGACGTTTCCTCAGACGAGGGCTTGAAGATGGAAAGCGCTACCAAATAACCTTTAATGGTCCCAACCTGGAGCTCCAGATTGGCCAAATGAAGCAGAAAAGATAACACCTCTGGTGTTTTGCAGAGAAAAGGATCCACATTCTTATCCCTGCACCAACGGCAGCGGTACAAAGACTTTGTTGCTGGCCTTCTGGCCGAAAGCAAAATCTCCATTACGTCATCTGGGAGGTCCGAATACTTGTACCTCAGCCTCTCAGAAACCATGCGTGAAGGCTGAGTTTCTTGACCTCTGGATGGAGAACCCAGCACTCCTCTCGCGAGAGAAGGTCCTCTCTTAGTGGAAGTCGTATTGGAGGGCAGATGGACATGTCCAGAAGGTCTGGGTACCACGTCCTCAGCATGGTCTCAGCATCTGAAAGAATGGCAGGGTATTACTTCAGATGCTTGGGCACTAGAAACCACAGCCCAAGGTTACTGCCTCCCCTTCATTTAAAGACCTCAGAATCATCCACCGGGTAGCCATTCGTTAAAAGGTTCCAGATCCGTTCCTTGTGCAGGAAAGGTTGACCCTGCTAGACAAAGGTGCTATAGAACTAGTACCTGTAACGGAGAAGAACAAAGGATGGTATTCTCCATATTTCCTTGGGGTCTTGCGAGTCAAGACCTCCAAGAGGTTTTGAGGCGGCTGAAGCAGTAGCGGATGATAAAGATGCTGCTGCTTGGGCAGGGTTTGCACTTCTCACTCGTCCACCACGAGGGAATCTTCTTTGGCCTCTTTGACCAGCCATTCCTCTCGCTCTTCCAACTGAGGAATAGTAGCGAAAGGATCTACCCCTCCAATACGGTCCACTGGGGAGAAAGGGCTGAGGCTGCCTAATAGCGGCACCTAGAGACTTGGCTGCCACCTTCGAGGTCTGCAGCTTCTCAAGGATTTGGTCAGCCTTGCTGCCAAAAAGATGAGACCCGTCAAAAGGTATATTGAGGAGTCTAGACTGCACGCCCGGTGCAAATCCAGAGTTCTTCAACCACGCAAACCTGCGTATCACGGTGCTTGCCACAATGGCTGTGCTGATACTGTCAGCAGAATCCAAACCTGACAGACTCACACATGGCCTGCTTGCCATATTTACAATGGCCAAGAAGCTGTCTCTTTCTTCCCGTTTGGGAATATGTTCAGCCGCCATGGATACACAGTCCCGTAGGGTGTAGGTGAATTTCGCAAGGGAACATGTAGAGTTGGCAGATTTGAGAGCCATGCTCCTGACACAAAATACTTTCCTTGACAGGCATCTATACGCTTATCATCCCGATCCGGTGGGATGGTCGGATAGGCAGCCTGCTTGGAGGGAGCTGTTGCTGCTTGCACCACCAGGTTTTCTGGGGTAGGATGTTTTCGACAAGTAGCTGGGGTCACTACTTGACAGCCTATATTTATTGGTCACATTTTTATTTACTGCCTGACTTGATTCTGGTGCTTCCCAATTAGAACTTACTCTCTTTTGTACAGCAACATGAAAAGGTAGGATTGCATCCCTTTGAGGACCTTTGTCCAGGATATCCGTGAGGTCATCCTCTTTGAATGGGAGGGCAAGCCTGCTCCATCCCAGATAATCAGTGACCTTGGTCATTAAAGGAGCATATGTGTGTTCATCTGGTTCTGGTTTACCAAAATCCAACTCTGGTGAAGTGTCTACTCCACTGGCAGTCTGTATATTTCCACGCAGGTCCTGCAACCTAGATTCTTCTGATGTAAAGCTATCAGGGACATTATGAGTGCCATATTGCAATCCAAAAGGTGAATCATTGTCATCAGAATGTTCATTGTCCTCATAAATGGATGTGAGTGACTTCAAGAAATACTTCCTAGACAAAGGAGTGAAAGTTTTCTGAATTACTGGCAAAGGCGTTGATGGCTTTGAGACAGAGGTTGATGGAGTTGTCAATGAAGATGCCTTGGGTGTCAATGGCGTCAACAGCGCTGCTGGTGTCGATGACTAGGATTTTTCGTGTTGAGGCCTCGATGGCTCTCGATGAGAAAACGGCCTTCACCCTGGGCGCGCAGGATTTGGCTCAAGCCCTTTCCTTACCGGCTTCAGAAGGGCGGTAGGAGCATGGCCTACTTACTTTGAGGGTTTCTGGCTCTCAAATATCTTTAGCATTCCCTGCCTGAATGATTCTTCAGCCGGAGTAGAGGCCTTAGAGGGCAAGATATACTCCTCTAAGGAGAAGAGTTGGACGAGAAAGACGAAGTAGGCGATTTACGATGCCTTTTCTTTGACTTTCTCGATGACGAGGAGTGGTGAGAGCCACTTCGTGACCTGGACCTTTTAGAAGTCTTCCGTCGAGGAGAGTCGTCACTCAATTCGTCGGAAGAATGTTTGTTCAACGGGGTAGTCGAAGGGGATTTTTTGGGAAGTCTACCTACCGCCAATTTCCATTTACGCTCCGTCAGAGCTTTTCCGGTCATTGACTGACATTTCTGACAGGCCGAGGTCTTGTGCTCCAAACCGAGACACCACAAGCAGACTCGATGTGGGTCCGTCAGCGACATCTTGGCATCGCAGTCTTGGCATTTTTTAAACCCGGTCTTTGGGGTTGCCGAAGACGGAGACATTAAAGACAATTTTCAAAGAAAATTATGACGCGCCGTAGTTCACATAGCAAAAGCTTACTCAAAAAAACAGAACTGAAGCCAACGGGCGCTGCGTGTGCTATATATACCTTCAATGACATCATCCTAGAGACAGAGGCCCTCGAGTCGACCGCATTGACGCACAGCGCCCTCTGCCGAAAATATTTGCGAATCAGCTGAAGCTGGATATTGGATATATCAAAGATGAAGAATACGTGGGAAGACACAATACATACAAAAGGGTGGTTTGAACAAGGAGTGCCATGCAGCAATGGGAGTCACTCCTAGTGAGGTCCCACTTGCCCAGACCACTAGGGAGGGTCTTGCGCAGCAGGCTCAACTCCACAGATTCAAAGGGAGTGGCTCCCATCTAGAAAGAAGGGACGAATTGCCCAGATTCATCACAGTGCGCATGTTTGGGTGAATAACAGAGAGGGAAGTGAGAAGCAGCAGGGTAAGAAAAATACAGGCAGGTGTAATGGAGGGAGTGAAGAGTGTTGGGAGAGAGGGGAAACCAGGATGGAGTTGGAGGGAGGGAGAGAGCCAGAGGTAAGAGCAGGGGAAGTAGTGTGGAGCAGGAGAGAGGTAAGACTAGGAAGCAAAGTATAAAGAGCGGGGGATACCAGTTGGAGGGTAGAGATAGGCCAAGTGGGAGAGAGCAGTAAAATCAGAAGGAGTGTAAGGAAAGAGACAGAGGGGCAAGCAGAAGGGATGTGAGAGAAGTGAGGAGAACCTGTGGAGACAGCCGTTAAAAGGAAAAAGACAGAACCATGAGGCAAAACCCATCAGGTCCCTCACAAAAACTTGTGGGGGAGAGAGTTAGAGAAGGCCATGACCTTTAGCGCCCCCCCCCCCAGTTCCCCGGCTTAGGGTAAGGGATACACACAGATCATAGGGGCTCTCAGACTGCATTATACAGAGAATGAAGAAGCATTGGGGGTGGAATAGGGATACCCGAGCTAGGGAGGTGGGGGCACATTTGGAGGTTAAAGTAAGCGGCCGGGACCACCCCTAGACTGAGGACCACAAATGATTTCAAACTGAAAAAATAAATAAACCTGAAAATTAGTGCTTGTTGTGCGGTTTTTGTAGCAAAGTGTCATACAAGTCAAATAAGCAAGGGAACCACACACCTAACAAAGCAAGTAAAATCCCCTAGGTCCTGCACACCCAAGAACAGTGTCCCAAAGACACAACCCACCCTTGCTATATATGGTAGGTTCTAGACATAGTGGTGATCACCGAACACATATAGAGCAAGGGATAGGAAGAAAAGGGAACCAGAAATGTAAAACCAAAATAGCCTTAAAGGGCGGCAAGGCCAACAACAATAATCAACATTCATTCTGGCTCTCCAGGGCATAGTATTTAAATAATTAAAATGACCGTATGTTAATTAATAACAGTTCCAGAGGGTGGAAAACAATTTTACACACAGCACATTGGTTGCATTGTAGCAAACATTCATTCTACAGGAGAGAAGATTACAACTATAAAAGTTTAGTAAAAATTGATGATAATTACTAAAAATCCTACTTCTTGGCCTAGTGCTCAACTCTAGTGAACCCCTTGTGGGCACAGAAAAAATGTCCCAGGGCAAGTAAGACCCCACAAAGTCACTTTCGTAGAGTTCCAAGACAAGTAAAAAAAAAAATCCATAGAATTCAAAGGGACAAAGTCAGTACACTTAAAGAGGGAAAATGGAGGCAAGTCTGTTTTACTACACGTGTGCAGGTTGCATGGTTATCAATCCCCGGGGGGAACCAGAGGAGAGCCCAATGTAGAGATTCAGAGATCGGTCAAAGTGCCAAAGCTATGGGAGAAGTTGCAGCAAAGCAGGAGGCCCTACAATGTAAGTTAATGGAAAAAGAGTTTGAGACTTGCCTGCAAAGAATTTTCACCCCGGACCAGAGGGACCAATGAGGGTGAGTTTCTTAAATAATCGTCCACTCCAGGACACAGAGGTAAGTATTTATAGTAGCAGCTTCAACTAAACCGGCTCCAGCATGAAGCAACTAGGGCAGGTACAGGCTTCTTTCTTAAGTGCGGTTTATAGTATCAGGGGCCTAAGGTTTGTTATGTTATTTTATGTTGCTGTCATTTGTAACGCGCACGTTCACCCAAAGGGTATCTTGGCGTGAGGATTACCAGATCACAGCCAGCATCAGTGACTAAAACAGAAGAGTTTTCAGGGCCCGCCAGAAGAGAAGATGATTTTCCATCCCTCTCAAGACCGCAGGCAGTTCATTCCACAATTTGGCGGCCGCAAAAGAAAAGGCTCGGCCTTCCACTCGGGACAGTCAAATTTTAGGGATGACCAGCAGATTAGCCTCACTAGAGCGAAGCAATCTAACCAGGATGTAACGATGGAATTTTTCCCTAAGGTATTCAAAGTGACTTTAAGTTAATTCTCTGAGCTATCGGGAGCCAATGCAAAGCCCGTAGCACAGGGCTTATATGGGCTCCATACAGAGAATTAGTGGCCACTCATGCTGCCAAATTTTACAGTAATTGTAACCGATGAATGGAACCCAAAGGTTGAGTTAGGTACAACGCAATACAATAGTCTATACGACTAGTGATCAATGAGGCCACTATCAGCGGCAGCAGGTGAGGAAGGGGGGCAAGGGGAGCGCCTTCTGAAGAACTCTCAGCAGAAAGTGCCCCGTCTTACATACTGAACTCACCTGCGGAGACATAGAAAGTGAAGATGAAAGCAGCACCCCCAGATTTCTGACAACCGTCACAGGGACAGGAAGACCCCCCTGAGCATGGAAGGCCAAAGTGAAGGAGTCCAAAGAATAGATCCAGAAGAGAACCCACACCAGGACTTCCGTCTTGTCCCTGTTCAGTTTGAGCCAGTTCGCATTCAACCACTCTCTGACGGTTCCATGTAATAATGTCCCCACAAAAATATCACCATGCAAAAATATCGCTGAAAAATGGCCGTTTTTTGTGGGGACATTATTGCATGGAACATGCGGGGGACACCCCTGCAACCCCAAAACCCTTTTTTTTTCTTTTTTGGCTGCCCCTACCACCCATGTAATATCGCCACAACCTTTTCCCAGCGATATTATGTACGGCGACCATATATATGGGGATAATATTACCTGATACCTCTCTGACTCCAGAAAGACATTCGCACAGCCCTGACGACCATCCAGCCTGGTCCAAACAGACGTGAACCTGGGTGTCGTCGGCATAAGAGTTCCAACGAAACCTGTGGGAGCGGATGAGGAGAACTAGCGTCTGAACATATATATTAAAAGCATGGGGGACAAGCCAGAGCCTTGAGCAATACCACAGGTGAGGGCGCGTACTTTAGATAAAAAGGGTGAAAGTAACAGTGACTGCCTCCTCTCAGACAGAAAAGAGGTGAACCATGCCAGGACGGACACAAAGTGGCCTGCCCTTGCTAGCCGCGAGATCAGGATGGAGTAGTCAACAGTGTTGAAGGCCGCTGACAGATCTAACAAAATCAGGGCGCCCACTCCACAATGATCCACAAGCATGGTCAGATCGTCAACCACGGATACCAGGACACTCTCTGTGCCCCGCCCCGGGCGATATCCAGACTGAAAGGAGTCAAAGAATAGAGATGTTTCCAGAAAAGAGGAGAGAAGAGGTGAAACCAGTGATTCAAGTAATTTCATAGAAAATGGGAGAAGGGAAATAGGGTGAAAATTAGCTAACACTGATTTATCCAGGGACGGTTTCTTCAATAAGGGGATGACTGTTGCTTGCTTCAGTTCAGCTGGAATTGAGCCTGACTGACAAGCATGGTCCATAGCATCAGTGACAAAAGGCAGCATGCCTGGTATGATTGCTTTAAGCATAACCAACAGAATCGGGTCAGAGGGGGCAGCTGATTTAAGCGACAGCCTGTGCAACCACATCTGCTAAGATAGGGAAATCTGCCCACACCTGTGTGATATTCTCAGTGGGCGTCAGAGAGAGGGAGGTCGCTTTACATGGCATCCTCATAGAGATAGTTTCCTGAATATTTTCTACTTTACAGACAAAGAAATCAGAAAAGAAATCACATAGTGCCTGTGAGGGCCGGACCCCTGTAGAAAAATGGGAAGTGAACGAGAATGATTTCACCACCAATAAAAGTTCCTTGGACTGATTCAATACACTTCCTGGGTAAAAAATGCTTGTTGGCAGACAGAATGTCTTGATGGTAGCTTTTGACAATAGACCGCAGTATAGCTTTCTCGGCCAAGCAATAGGAGCCTCGCCACTTACGCTCAGCTCAGCTTATCTCACAAGCAAATGAGAGGCTTTCAATTGATCAGTAAACCATGGCTCCGGCGGAGCCCTCTGTGCCTGTACCAGTTTCAGAGGGGCTACCTGATCAGCTACCTCTTTAAAAATAAGCGAGAGGGAGGACAGATTAATACTAATGGAGCGCTTACATTTAACCAAGATCAGAGACAGTAAGCCTCGAGGGTCTAGTGAGCACCAATAACGTCTCGGAGACAGCGCCGGGGATGCTTTGGTAGGTACTGCCAACCTGCTTACCTTAAAGGCAATCAGGCTATGGTCAGACCAAAACACTTGCTTAACTGAGATAACCGCAATACTGTCTACCACCGGAAAAACAAGTCCAGTATCCCACCCCGAACGTGAGTAGGCTCGGCTATATATTGATAGAGGTCCATATCCAACAGCGCCTCGCAAAACTGAGCTAACGTGGGTAGAAGAGGGCGGTTAAATCGCATATTAAAATCTCCCAGCACCACCAGGTGCAACCCTGAACCAACAAAGACCCCACAGCAGAAAATAAGTACAAATGGCCTAACAATAATGACCAAGACAGGAGTGAAAAATCATACAAGGTAGACTCAGGAAAGACGAGAGAACCTCAGAAGAAGTACCCTGGCAGCTCAGTGGACAAGAAAGGGCGGAAAATTGGCCCAGCACAACAATAACAAATGGGGACCACTCTAGTACATAGCAAGGAGCAAATAGGGTGTGATTTTATTGTCCCAACACCTTTACAGGCGGCAGCAGCTTCAAGTACAAAGGAGGGAATCCCTGGCAGTGAAGGGCGGGAAGAGGCGGTCGATGGTCCAAACAACACATCCGGCATGGACGACTCAACCCAGCTCATGATGGGAGGCAGCAGGAGAATGCAGGCTGTCCTGACTGGACTCCCAGGAGCTTAAACCCCAAATAAGGACATGCCCAAACTACTGCGCCGAGCCGCTAGGGCCAAGTGAGAGTTTAAAAATGGAAAATACTGAAGTCCACCAGGCGGTGGGCGGCTGGCGGTAGCCTAAAAGCGCTGCTCTGTCACCCAGGCTGTTTGAAGGGACTCTGCCCCCTCTTTAAGCCCCCCAGGTGGTGTGTAGCCCCCAGGTGGGCATCTGAGCATGTGGGCTCCACTTGGGCCGAAACCTGGGGAAAAACATGCTTGGCAAAGCGGAGTTTCAGCTCCCTCTTGCCGGCGTGAAGTAGAGACGGAGGAAAGGAGCCGCGGGACGCAGAGACTCGGCGGGCCTGACCTGGAGGTGGGCCGCCCGGCCCCCGCAACTCTTCCAGAGCCAGAGGGTGGATCGGGTCTGCCCCCCCCCCTCGACACACGGGACCATAGGTGGCTCTCCTCCGCCCCCCCCACCCACAACGACAGAGGTGATTAGGCCCGGAACTGGGCCTGGAGGGACAAAGCGGGGGCTCCCAAGCAGAGACGCGCAGCTGGGGCCCCCCGGCTGCCTGAAGTGAGGGACACCATGCTGACTGAGGGATGGCCCGGGCCATGCAGTGATTGCGCCCTGCACAGAGAGCAACTACAGAACCACGCAGGGTCCTCTGAGAGACCACCCGGATCAGGTGGGTGTGACCATGCAGCACACCAGGACCCGGGGCTCCAGGGGCCATCTGACATTTCTATTGCTGGGAAGGAGAAAAGGGCCATCCACACAGAATAAGCTCCCCGGAGGTGTGGGCCCCCAACGAAGGGGCGTGTGCCCGCCGCCCAGGGTGCTATGCCAAGGTGGGGTGAGACCCCGTCAAGGGCCTGGACGGGCAGCCGAGGGCGGCGCCGGAGCACCGGGAGTGGCCTGCGAGCAAACCTACTGGTAGTGGCGGAAAGGCTTGGACTAGCAGGTAGAGACTGGGTGCGGTCTCCGATGGCAGGGGTGCAGAGCAGAACTACAGGGTCGCGCAGGGGATCCTGAATTGGGCCCATAAGAGGAGGTTCATCTCGGGAGGTGTGGGCCCTAAGTCCTGGGGCATGTGCCTGCCTCCTTGGAAGTGGGATCCCGGAAGGTCCCGCTTCTGTAGTGACCAGTGCTGAACAGTGGTGCGATTGGTCAACGGATCACCACAAGGGATCTAGAGTGGCGCTTTGGAGAAAGCACATGAAAAGTGAACAGTGGGACCCATCTGGGGACGGAGGTTACCCAGGCTTGGCATTAGCAACTGGGGGTCAGAGGGAGGGGTGTGTGTGATGCTGGAAATGCATTGGAGGGACAGGGCCTCCGTATCCTTGTCCTTTACTGCTTTTTATCGTGTGTTCTGTCGTGTTTTCCGCACAGGAGTTCATGTAGGACTCCTGGCGGTGCAGCTCTCTCTCTTTTGGTTTGGTGAACGGACCTGTGGGATACCCTTATGGCACCCATGGGTGGGGGTACAACCCTGTGCCCCTAGTGTATGTTTTTGGGCACCTGTGGGTGGCCCACAGAGCAGGGTATGGGCTGGTGGCAGCTCCATGCTGAAATCGACAGGTGCGCGCAGTATCCTCCATTTTAGGATACCCCGGCCCTGCCATTGGGATCAGTTGATTCCTGACGGAAAACAAGATGGCCCCTGTGGCCTCTTGCTTCCTATTACCCATTACCTTGTTTTCCCAAAGTCCTGGGAAGCCCTAACTCTGTCCCTTCCCCCTGACTGGCTGTTGGATGGAAGTGCCATATATGGTGTTGTTGTGAAGGCCCGGCCAGACTAGCTGGAGCCTTCCCAGCAATGTACGTTGTGGGTACCTCCTGTGGGTGGGACCCGGGTGAAAAGAGTGTGTGACGAATATGCATTCTGTGTTGTGGATGTCTAGTATCTGGTGGTTGACACAATGACTAAGACAGCCCTGCCCGAAACCGGTATGAATGCAGCTTGGAGTGTTGAATGGCTCGGTACTTGTCCCAATACACATAACTTGTTGTGAGTGTCTGGAGGGAAGTGAATGGCCTGAATACCTCGTGTGCCTGATTGGCTGCCTGCCTTCATGAATGCCCTTAGTCGTGATTGGATGCTTGAGTGTGACCCAGCGGAATGAATGGGAGATCAACAGTATATCTGGGGACCTCTCACTGCTAGGAATCGTGTTCAGAAGCTGAAGTCCACTACGAGTAACTGGAGTAACTGACGCTTGACCTTGATTAGTTCTGTTGCTCTCCTTCACAATCTGAAAGCTGTTGTGCCTCCAAGGACTGACCCAGAGAGGACCTGGTAAGGCGCCCTCTTCCCGAGCTACGAGGGACCATCGTGCACAGCTGATCTTTGCCAAAGCTCCCTGGTAGACAGACCTACGACAGGCTGCCGACCCGATATGGGGACTGCTGCGGAACTCCAAGGAGAAGCCCTCGGACTGTTGTCCGCCACTGTCAACGACTGCCGTCGCCGACCGGAGCCGCAGTGCTCCCGTTTGCCTAAGAACTTCAATTGATCATTGGACGCTCTCGTCTGCATCGTCACCCGCTTGTCTCCCACTGGAGAAGGCCCGACCGTCGACGCGGCGAGGAGCATCCACCGGTGGGTTTTCCGCCACCTAAAGACCACAGAGACGCCGACGACTCGACGCCCTTGCTGGGCCATAGTTCTTCATCATCTCTTTGCGGTCCAGAACTATCGTCACTGAGGTGCCCAGCACACCTCTTCCTTGCAGGACGCCAACGCTCTGTCGTTGACGAGCACCGCTAGGAATGAAGCTGTCACTTCCCTGCCGTAGTT
This sequence comes from Ambystoma mexicanum, assembly GCF_040938575.1. Classification (NCBI taxonomy): domain Eukaryota; kingdom Metazoa; phylum Chordata; class Amphibia; order Caudata; family Ambystomatidae; genus Ambystoma; species Ambystoma mexicanum. The sequence continues at coordinate 411,049,002 of NC_090933.1, read as the reverse complement.
CAACCTGTTCACCGTCGGACGTTCGACGACCCGTGACTCCTGCCTTAAAGGGAGGGCACTCAAGAAGGGCTGTCGATTCCCCGACACCGAACGCCAAGTTCCCCGACACCTCTCGACGATCCGTGGCTCCTGCCTGAAAGGGAGTCACTCAAGAAGGATCGGTCGACGCATCGTCGGAAAACTCTACTCCACCAGGTACATTGGGGGGGTAAAACCTTAATAGGAAGAAGTGAGACTATTGAACATATGGACTGGGCTTGTGCTATATATCTTTATTTACAGGTTGCCCAGGTGGGGGGATCTCCACACAGAACTGTGCCTCGTGGTAGGGGTGAGCATTCTGCCTACTGTTTCAACCATCTTGCGTTCCTTCCTATCTCTATTGCTGGTTTCCTTGTTATTGATCTGTGTGACATTTTAACCGTACAGTTGATGCACTTTAATGGGATTCGATAACATTGGTGGTACCACTTTAGAATTGTATATATTTATCATTATTGACTTCCGAGTACAAAGTGCGTTATTGTGATTGTGTACATACCTTTGAATATTAATTATATAAAGACTGTGTTTTCAGTAATACAGTGTGTGGACATTCCTTTGTGGGGGTTCGGGGACTACACTGTACTTAAGAACCAGCCTGCATCACCTCCTGAGAAGCTAGGCCTTGATTGCTCGACCACATACCAATAATAGAGAATCTTGGCTGGGGTCCTCTGTGCCTCTCCTCTACCATATAGAGAGCGGAATTACAGACACCCGCTACCAGTCTTTACAGTGTGGGCCCCTGAATGAGGGGCATGTGCCCGGCCCATGCCCGGGACATGGACCTTAACCCCAGCCACCCCCACGGCAGGTGGCACAGAGAAACATTCCTCTTGGATGATACATAGGCTGGCGGTTTCTTAGTGAAGGGAGGCTGTGGACAGAGGAGAGCCTGGACAAACTGTACCCACTGGTGGAAAGTAGGAGGAAGGGGTGGAATTCCATCGGAGACCTCAACCGGGCCCAAGGTTACATGGAGGCCAGATCAAAGCTGCTTGAATTTGCATATTCAGGCAGACTGGATCACACGGCTCACACCGAATTACGGAAGGTGGAGCCCGGGGGAGCAGATTGGATGACGACCAAGAGTGATGCGGCATCCCTTCTCGACAAAATCAGGAAAATGAGGGCAGATATTGGAGGCAAGGTGGACCAGAACAGCGTGAGAATGGATAAGCTGGAGGAGAGACTACAGGCGGTTGAGCATAACCAATCGGACGTAAGGCTGGGCGATATAGAGCGAAGAGAAGCAGAGATGGTCCTGAAGATGGATGATTTTGAGAATCGCGAACAGAGAAATAACCTAAGCTTCTTCGGGATATCGGAGGCGGAAAGCGAATCAGATAGAACCCTTAGGAGGATCATACACAACATTAGTAAGATCCTCTTTGAGGAAAACTCTATTGATGAGACGAAAATCGAGAGGGTTCATAGGGCTGGGGGTTCAAGGAGGGGTCAGAGATCGGTCCTGGCTCATTTTCATAATTATCCAGATAAACTCAAAATCCTGGAAAGAGCGAAGGCTGAGGGGCCAGTAATGATGGGTACTGCCAGGATCACAATTTTTCAAAAACGTTCTTCTCTGACCCTCACAAAGAGAAGAATGTGTCTCCCCCTGACACAATGACTCAATGAGAAAGGAGTCTGGTACAGGTGGGGATTTCCGTTCTATATTTACTTTGAACTGGAGGGCCTGAAGTACTGACTTGCTACGGAGGACGAGATAAACAAAACAATTGTGGAGCTGCTTGGAGGGGATGAGCGGGCTGCGGGCTCACAAGGCGAAGGTGGAGTGGACAGACCATGGCGTATCAAGGGTCCCAGAAGGAAGCTGGTCGCCGGACCAAGGAAGTTTCAGAAGCTGAATACTCCTCCGACTGGCACGCCCTGAACACATTACGAGCCGGGAACGTATATCGACTGTAGTTGTTTGAAGGGCTTGATGGGTCAGCTGGTCCGGTGTGGGGTGGGGTGGGGTGCGGGGGATTGGGGAGTGGGAGTCTGGGGGGACCAGATTCAAGGATTTTACTACTACAGCTGGGTAAGTGGGGATTACGGGATACGTAAGCGGCTGTTTGTTTTGAACGCTAGTTGAAGTTGGGGGCATGAGTGGGGGGAATGGGGGATTGAGGTGTCATGAGCTGGGGGGCCTGGATTTTGGACCGGTCTAGTGGTTTGGCACTCTTCTAGTGAAAGTAACTGGAGGAGGATTGGCGCCTAAGGAGTGGGGGGGTTGGAGGGACGGGCAAGGGGTTCTCGAGAGTTAAGGGGGTATTGGAATTTCTTGATCTGGCGGTGATATACGTACACTTCCGTTCTGGTCCAGTGCATTGGGGAGGGTCACCTCCCTGGTGATTAATGTGGTGGAAAACGAGATTAAGGTATGGCTGACTCAAGGGGAGGTGATAGGGGAGACAGCCTAAGGGTATGCACGCTGAACGCCAAAAGGCTGAACTCCCCAACTAAGCGGCCCTTAGTTGCTACGGAATTTAGTAGATCTGGGATGGATGTCCTATTCCTCCATGAGACTAAATACTTGAGGGGCGAAGAACGAAGGATTCCTTGTGGTTTGGTGGGACGACAGTACTCTGGTTCGGGGAGAACGGGAAAGGCCGGTTTGGGATTTTGGTACGTAGGGGGCTCCTAATGGAGGTTACAAAAGTGTGGTCGGATGTTGAGGAAAGGGCGGTTTTGATCTCGGGTCAGATTCGAGGAATCAGGTTCACATTTGCCACGATGTGCGCCCCCCAATCGGGGTCAACAGAGGTTCCTGCAGAGAACTCTGGAAAAGATTATGATTGAGGGTGGGGACACTTCATACTGGGTGGAGACTTCAATGTCTGGAGTGATGTTAGCATGAACCGACAGCCCAGGTACTCCGGGGAGCAGGAGCCCCAGAATCAGGCGGGCAGGGAGATGGGAACGATTATGGAGCTATACAGGATGCAGGATCTATGGCGGCACCTCCACCCACATGACAGGGGGTTCACTTTTTATTCCGCCCCACATTGACCTTGAGAGAATAGATTACTTATACATATCCAGGGACCTGTGGGATTTGGCATTGGGGTCAGCTATCCATCCCATTAGTTGGTCAGACCATGACATGGTGTTGGTTGATATTGGTTGGAGTGGCCTTTGTCCCAGGGGCTCGAAGCGGCGATGCAATGAATCTCTGTGGGAGGACCCATGTTTTAGGGAAGAGCTGGAGAAGGGTATCACAGAATTTCTTTAACTTAACGACACTGGAGAGGCACGCAAGGACATTGTGTGGGATACGGGGAATGCTACATGGAGAGGGGAAACGACCAAGACCGGGTATTTGCCATGTTATCTTTTGTCTTGAAGGATTTTCCATAGGATTTTGCTTGATCTAATATTGGGCTATTCCACCAATATGGATATGTGTAATATTTGAAAGTGGACAGCATGGGACAATTTTGTGATTCAAATCAATGAACACTCCAATTGGATTTTTTACTAGGGAAACTGTTTACAGTGAACAAGTGTCAGTTCTTTGGAACATTCCACTCAGGCAACTGTGTTTGAATTGAGACGAATTTACTGCGTTTAAGATTTTCGAATTAATTCAAGATAAGGAACCTTTGTCTCATCTATGTTTGCCTTTAAAACGACCAGGTGGTCAAAACACATGTTGGCAACGACCAAAATTAAAATTGGACTTTACATTGTCTTCTTTGTCATAGTGACATTTATTCAAAAATTCCACTGTATCAGATATTTAGCCAGTGGTTGGAGCGCGAATCACCGACCCTGCAAATACTGTTTTGCATGGAGAGGGATATGGTTCGCAGAAAGAGGGAGCGCACCCTCACAGAGAAAGGACGGAGGAACAAAATAAGGGTCTTGGGGAAGTGGGCGCAGTTGGCCACGGATGGTAGGGAGGACCTCATCCAAGAGGCGAGGGGTCTGAGGGAGGAGCTGAGAATCCTCGAGGAAGGAAAGGTAGTCTGCAGCCTACAATTTTTGACCAAAAGTTTTATGAGAAAGGGGACAAGGCAGACGCTCTTTCGGCGGCTAGCCAACCTGGTCAGCAAGCGGAGAGTGGGTTACGGTAGTGGAGGGGGGGGGGGAGTACATCTGAGGGTTCGGCTGAAGGGATCCAGGAGGCATTTGCAGCATTCTATGAGGGCCTGTACAGGAGCGAGGGGACAGTGGGCGTTGAGGAAACTAGAAAAAAAGTTAGCAGACTCCAATCCCCCCCTGCTCATGAAAACGGAATCGGAAAGCCTGGAAGCTCCAATCATTGGAGAACAAATAAGGATGGCTGTCGGGTGGTGGAAGATAGGTCCTTTCTTCTGTCCCTGCTCCCCTTCCGAACTACATTGTTTAATTACCTTTTGACAACCGGGAAAGCACCAGACTCTTTTACACGGGCTCTAATCACAGTGATACCGAAGGAGGGCAGGGACGCCCCGGGCGTGTGGTTCTTACCGTCCGATTTCTCTCTTGAATATAGTTGCCAAGATTTACGCCAGGGTAATAGTCGCAAGGCTGGAGGGACACTTGGGAAAACTTGACCACTCGGACCAGGTTGGCTTTGTAAGAGGGCAGCAAGGGACCCACGATACCATGAGGAAGACGCTGCATTTGATTAACGAAGTACAGGGATGGGAGATTGACCCCACTCTTCTCTCCATAGATGCCGAAAAGGCCTTTGACAGGGTGGAGTGGGACTTTTTGGAGGCAGTGCTGACTAAGTTTGGTGTAAGTATGGAACTCATAAGGGGCATAATGGCACTCTACACTTCCCCCCAGGGCATGTGTGGCTGTGAACGGGAGATACTCGCAGTGGTTTAATCTGGAAAGAGGGACAAGACAGGGGTGCCCGCTATCCCCAACACTAATTATACTGTCACAAGAACCATTGGCCAACAGGTTATGGGAGTATATAATAGTTGAAGGGTTTAGGGTTGGTGAGAATTTGTATAAGGTAGGGCTGGCTGTATGCGGGTGACATGCTCCTCCACCTGGTAAAGCCATTGACATCAGTCCCCCGCAGCGGTGAACTTGATTGAGGAGTACCGACAATTGACAGGCTTTAAAATTAATAGGGGTAAGTCGGTACTGTTTCCCGGGGATAGAGGTAAGGACAACGATTTGGGGGTGCTTCCTTCCACTGGGCATAGAGGTTAACGTGGGGTCTTTGAGTTATCTCAGCGTTAGTGTTACAAGAGGGTTTGAGGGTCTGTATGAGGCCAACTTTCCCCCGCTGATGACAGCCCTGGAGTGGATTTCGGAAAATGGAAGGAGCTGACCATCTCTTGGAAGGGGCGGCTAAATGCGCTTAAGATGATAGTCCTCCCCAAGATCCTGTATGTGTTCCAGATGCTGCCTATTCAGATCCAGATCCCCATTTCAGAGCGACCAAGGGGACTATGTTACGGTTCCTGTGGCAAGGGAAGAAACTGATCCGCTTACCTGGTATCCACGGGGACGCCACTCAGCCTGGGTTGGTTGCCGGAACCTTCTCCCCAGTTACCCTGGATGTTGTCTACGGAGGAGGTTCAGCCTGAAAATACAGGAGGGCTGGGTTCAAGACTGGCCAACTGAGGTAAGCATCCTCCCACCAACCCGTGTGACTTCAACCCCTCTGGGCCCTCTCCTCACCTTGTTGTGGAATTAGGCGTGCTCTCTGTCCTGCCTTCTTGGCAGGGGCGCGTTGTCTTCTGTGGGCGTGTGTGACCAAGTTACTTCACTGGCGTGTGCCCGTTTAAGTGTCTCTCAGGTAGGTCTTATTGCAGCAGTTCTGTATAGCGTTGTTATCCTTGCATGCCTTTCTTTGTATAATAATGTCTTTTTTGTTTCCCCTAGGTGTGCGGAGCTTCAGCGTGACAAACTGGTCAAGTTGGGCCTCGCCGATAAATGATGGCGCGTGATGGGCGCTATAATACGGTGAGTAAGCGATATGCGCGGTGCTGCCTTGTCTTGCTTTTGCTAACCTGTTTTCTTCCTTCCTTACAGGTCGCGGTGCTTCTCCAGCGGTGCCGGCCGGGATGCGACCAGCCAGGTAAGCTTCTTGTGCTGTTTGTAGTTTAGCAATGTCAGAGTATGCCTTTTCTAATATGGTCCTCTTCTTTCCTCTTTCATGTTTTTCGATCCGGAAGGCATGCAGTGTCCAGAAGAAGCTGTTCACTGGAGCTGAAAGCAGATAACAGGATGGAGATTGCAGGTAAAATGCTGCTAACGATGTCCCTTTTGTCTCCTCTGCAGGTTCGCTTCTCCGAGGCTCGTGGGTATCACAGGAGATGGTGAGTGTCACGTTGCAGTCTGCAAAGTAACGCTAGGCGTGCTTTGTTGCTTGGGTGTGGTTTAAATAGCCTCAACAAAGTAGTCCAGGTAAAGTAGTCCCTAGGCCACCACACCCAAAACACTATACCGCATAGCTTAGTTCCTAGGAACCAAGCTATGTGGGTGCCTCCATGTTAGCTGCAGGCCCAAATGAAAAAAGTAGTCCCCTTTTACACATGTTCTTCAAAGTGTATGAGCCTGGCGCCAGAGGTGCCAGGACTCGCTCCAAGAGAGTCTTGGGAGTGGGTGCCAGGCCGTCAAGGCCTTAATGGAGCCCCGAGTCTTGATCCTACCTGGCAAGTGGACTTGCCAGTGGGGGTCTAGGGTAAGGGTCGTGACAGAAACCTAGAGTTTCTAGTGATGTCTTGAGTCTTCCCAAGTAAAGTGGGGGGGAGGGGGGTTGGGTTCCCAGATATACATCTATATTACAAGGCCACTCAGTTCAGTTAAGAATATTGATTCCACACCTTAAGAGGACAGTGAGACTTACAATGGGTGGAACTTGACAATCATTTCCTGAGGCCTACAATTGTGGGAGAGTGACTATGGGTGCCCAGGGCACAGTTACTTCGTAGGATACTTGAGCACCCAATCCTGGGCACTATTTGGAGCATCTGGCGACAGGGTAAAGGGATATCTTGTGTGACATCGTGGCCCTCACCCCTACAGCATCTTTGGGTACTGGGAGCTCGGGATGAGTTCCCGGATCCCTCCAGATTTCAGGCATGGTACGAGGCAGGCCTGGAAAGGATCAGACAAATGTGGAAGGGTGGGAGATTTAATACGGTACTGGAACTGGAGGAGGCCCTGGGGATAGGTACACTCTCTGTCTTTACGTATTTGCAGCTCAAGGGAATCTTGACTAAGGAGGCATGGAAAAGTAAGATACAGAGAGAGCTCACCCCCTTGGAGGAACTATTGGATATATTTACGGAGTTGAAGGGAGTGATTGGGGCGCTGTACAAGGCCTTGGTGGACACCAGGAAGGGGACGGTGGAGGGGTTGAGGATGCAGTGGGAAAGGGACATGGGGCTGGAACTGGACCCGCAAACGTGGCTAAGGATGTGGCGGAGGGCCTTCAAAACCTCTGTCTCCTGTCAATATAAACTGCATGCAGTAAAGCTATTACATAGATGGCAATATGACCCGGTTAAGCTATCAAGGATGTACCAGGATGTGAGCCTGGCATGAATGTGGCTCGAGAGCAGACTATTGGTATATGTGGTGGGGTGTTCGGAGGTCTAGTCCTACTGGGATGAAGTTTTGAGCTGGATTAGGGATCTGGATGGGGTTCATAGAATGAAAGCTCCCATACTGGTCCTCTTTGGGTTGGAGGAACGAGAGGGAGAATATATTTGAGTGCCACAGATGGCAAATAGCCTTCTCCTGGCAGGAAGAGCCTGCTTGGCAACACGTTGGAAGAGAGCTCAGTTGCCAGGAAAGAGGGAGTGGGTTAATGGAGCCTTAAATATATACGTGATGGAACGAATAACGGCGACACTCTATGGGGACCACGGGTCGATTGAGGCGACTGGTCGGACCTCTGTTGGGCGTATATACACTAGGGTTGTAGAAACATAGCAGGGGAATAGGAATTGGTGGGGGATGATGACCCCAAAGCGAGGAAAACTGGAAGGAATCATACCTGAACTGGAATTGAAATATGACTATTTGCATTATAAAACAGAGCGGTACAGTATGTGATTAAAAGGGTTACCAGACATTTGGTGGAAAAAAATTGGTCGACCAGACAAATGGTCGAACCAATTTGGTCGAAAACCAAATGGTCGAATTTTTTTTTGTTTTTTATTTTCACCTTTTTTTTTTTTTTTGGGGGGGGTCCCCCCAAACCCCCTTTTTTTTCCAAAAACCCATTTTTGTAAAAAACGAAAACCCGAAAAATAAATATATAATTAAAAAAAAAATTCGACCATTTGGTTTTCGACCAAATTGCGTCGACCAAATGTCATTCGACCAGTTTTAGGTCGACCAAATGTCTGGACACCGATTAAAAGTGGAGCTTTGGGCTTTGGTCGGATCGGGAAAGGGACGGTGGGGGAGGGGGAGGGAGTGGGGCGTGAGGGTCAGGGGAGGGGTTTCCAGTTAAAACACATCTTGTAGGACAGTTAAGTTGCAACTTTTGGGTAGTACAGAGTGATTCAGGATATTTGCACTGCGGCTGTGTGCCCTTGTTTGTTATGTTTATGAAAATGTCAAAAAAGCTGAAATTAAAAAACAAAAATAAATGGCAAAAACATTAGGAATTGGCAGGAAAACTCCTTCTGCAGGTGAACAGACTAGCTTCTACCAAGTTCCAGAACAAAGAGCAAGATGCAGAGCAGGGACCTGGCAGAGACTTAAGTACCACTGCAAAAGGGCCAATCACTAGCAGGGGCCTGACAAAAGGGTCAGATGACCAACCATAGTGGTCGTTCAGCATGACTGCCACTCAGCTTAGACCAGCCCCACAGGAAGTGAGAGGAAGAGCCCAGGCACCTGCAGTGCCTAAACAAGTTAGAACAAATATGGAGGCTGCCATGTGGGTTCCCAAAAAGCCCATGTGGTTAGAACTGCCATTTTGAGCCTACCTGGTGGTTGCCCTGAACAAAGGAAGCCTCAAAATACAAAGCGTAGGATTTAAAAAATACATTGGCACCTTCGACAAGTTCAGTAATATGACCTGTCAAGAGGGTATGGGGACCCCTTCTCATCCTGGTTTGGTAGGCCTGTCAGGGTAGAAGTCAGCCATCCCAGAGGAAAGGTGGCCGTTGGGAGGCCCCCCAGTTACCTATCCCTTATTTATGTGCACTTGTGATACTCCATAGTACAACTGTTAATGATCCCATACCTATGGTGCAAGATGCTGGCCAGATTGTTTTTCTCTGTTTATTGTAGAAAACCACAAAAACCAGCAAGCCTAGCAGTGGTGTTAGGGAAAATGCTCTGTAAAGGCTAATTTCCCAAACCTAGTGAGTCCCCCAGCAGCTTTGCTGGATTTTTGGGGTTTATTTTTTTCACCTGCTAAGAGTGAGACTATTTTACTCCAACTCTTAGACATGATTTGAGGTGTTCATTTGTCTTTCCATGTGTTGTATGGGCTATGGGGTCTTTTACTCCATAGGGTTTCATGTGTGTTTGATGTGGGTTACACAGCACCCTCCGTGCCGTAACCCAGGGGGTGTTGTAGCGACCCCCCAACATAGACTCCATACCCTGGGACTGACTACTGTCTCCCAGGGCATGTAAAGTCACCATTGGCTTTACTAGTCCCAAATTATGAACAGAAACCAGTACAAACCATCATATTAAGGACGTACTGGTCGGGGCAATTCGATTGCCCCGGGGTCTGTTGTTCGAGGGGGCGCGTCTCCGTCCCCCCTGATCGAGTTTTGGCTGGTGGCAGTGGATACTAATTTTTATATTCGACCGCGAATATATCTCTATTGTTCGAGGCTACCAACTTTAATTATTTAATTCCTATAGCCTGGAACATACCGCCGGTTTATTTATTTAATATTAATTCACCGGTTGGTATTTTTGTGCCTGAACTCGATTCTAAAATAGCGTTTGTGTTCTCTTCTGTGACTCCAACCCAAGTCGAGCCCTTTGTTCCACTTTTTGGCGGGCTTCTCCACAGAAGCCTCCAAAGGTGGTGCCACTCTATCTGGGTACCACAGGGGGGGTGGGAGGGGGTTTAGGCACCCTGGAATGAGTTGCCCTGGCAACTCAAGTCGCACTCTTGTGTGATTGGCCCAAGTGGTGAGCCGGCCGGCTCACCACTTAGCATGTTTGATTGACAGCTAGGCTGAATGAATGGGGGTTTGCTGCATAAAAGCGGGGCTTTGGGGACTAGAACTTCAGAAGTCACCACAGGACCTAAGAATCCGAGGAGGGAGAAGCTGAGCCGACCTGCAACCACGACACCACTGGTGTCCCTGCTGAACCGTCTCACCACTTTTCCCGACGACAGAGGAGATCTCCAGCCCGGAGAGTCTTCTTCCTTTGACTGGTGGGGATAACCAGTTTTGCCTTCTTTTCGCCTTCCTGGAGCATCTCGTGGCCGCCTTGCCCGTGCCAAGCACCCCGGCAACCGGAATACCACGGTTTACCACTACCGCGAGTAGAAGGGTAGTACCTTTTAACCAAAGAACACCGCGGCTGGTTTCTTCCCTGGCAGTGCAACGACCTTCATCTTTCCTCCACGTCGAGACCTCCTCTTCCTCTGGACGAAATACCGACTTGCACCCGCTGCCAGGAACAACTTCCCCCGCTGGAGCTTCCTTCCCACTTAAGGTACTGTGTCCCGCCTGGCTTCCCTTGCGACAGATCGTTCGGGGTGACAGTAAAGCCTCGACTTTCTATTCTGGGCTGGCCTGGGACAACCTAGCTAACTTTTTCTGACTTTAATTTCATGCTTTGTTTGCGAACTATCTACAAGACTCTTTGGGCATAACCCCACTGTGTGAACCTGGACCCCTTCTGCTTGCTCTCTCCAAGAGTGGGCCTTGCAATTGACTTCCTTGCTCTCCAGTAGAACTATGCCTACCCTGCCTTACTGTGGTTCTTTAAAAAGTATTGAAATTTGTGTGTTTCCATAACTCTGCCTTTTTCCCTCCCTTTTTAATAACTTATTAGAGTGCCATCTTATGTTAAGTGCTCACCTCTGTCTGAAAATAAGTGGTGTTTCTCATTAAGACTTGTCTAATAAGTAATTAGGGTTGTATATATATAATAGTGACTGTGTGATTTACTTACCTCTTTTCCCTAGTGTAATTTACAAGTGTGTCTTTAAATAAATAATTATATACTTGTACACCAAAGCTCTGGTCAGTGTTTGCTTGTGCTACTGTATCTCTGTACCTAATGTGTATACTCTATATACTGCCTAACTCTTTTTGAGGGAAGTCTGACTGCTCAGCCACAGCTAACAAGTGAATCTGTGTGGTACAGACTGCTACCAAGTGGGTTTACTGCCAAACACCTGTAGTCCTAAATCTTTTGCAGTGATCCCTAAGGGAACTGCACAGGTTTCTGCCTAACAAGTGGACCAAAGGGAAACCAGCATTACAGATAGTGACCTAATACCAACTCACCCCAACTAGTTGCATCATTCAAAAGTGTATGCCAAACACTGTAATGCACGCCATGCTTAGCATTAAAGACTGCAATCCACTCCATTAAACAATGCTTACCTGTCAGAGCCTTGGAGTGGCTCCTGCATCATGGCTGCAATCCCTTTGGACTTTTGGAGAAACTCAAACAAACTAACCTTTTGCTATAGTGGATCGCCACTGATGCACTTCGGAGGGGCCTGCACAAGAGAATGGGGCAGAGCTATTAAACCATGCTATATGCATTCTGATGTTTAGAACCCCTTCCGGGAGGGGAAGACAGTGATTAATTGGCCTGGGGAACCAAAAGAAGAGAACCTATGGACGAAGGAGGGAGAGGATAAAAGATGGCACAGGAAACAGGAAGGTGCAGGTTTCTTGGGAGAGGTCAGAGGAGGTGGAATAAGATACCATAAGGAGGAAGGGCAGTGTAGAGGAGCAGCATGGTGAGGGTTTACAGAAAGGTTGAGATTTTGGCTGGTGAGAGAAAGTGTTACTGTGCTACGAGTGTGCTTGCAAGATGTGAGTGAGATTAATAGTGGGATAATAAGGTATGAATGACAGGGTAAGTGAGGGAGTGAAAGGAGGGCTACTGAGGAGAAGATGGGAGTGGTATGTGTCACCTACACTGTTCCCAGAGGTAGTGTCGATAGAGAAGACATTTGTCTTTAAGCCAAAACCAGTATATAGATAGCTTTTTGATAGTAAGGGTTACCGATCACTAACCATCTGGGGTTGGGAGACGCCTAGGTTAGGGTGGGACTGCCCATCCCTATGTTAGAGAGAGTGGGATGGCAATTACACCCTTTTCTGATTTACAGAACCCTTGAACTATATCTGGGAATTGGAATGTGCTCTTAAGGCCATCTGTGACAGCAACCCTATGGCTACTGTGACGAATCCTGAGGTATTGCCAATGCTACAGATGGGGAAGCCCATTTCCATGAGGCCAGGGAGGTGAGGATGCTATCTGAAAGTCCTCTTGGGGTGGTACTCTCTGGGTGAATTTCAGGGGATGGAGGACCTCATTGAGAGTAGTATTCCTTTGACCATCCCACCTTCCCTCAAAACACCTCCAATTGCACACTGCCCAATGTCCCCATGTGTTGTGGCAGCATCTCTCAGGCAAGAACTACTTGGATGACAAAGAGGCTTCGAGTAGTGATGATCACTGCCAAGAACGAATGCGTACGCTCTATCCTTTCAAGTGATCCTAGAGGTCAGCTGTCATTCACAAGCAGCAAGGGAAGAGAAGCATGGTGCCTTCGTTGTCAGCTCGGGCCGGAGCGGAGAGAGTGTCGCAGGACCACAGAGCAGATAGGCAGATGGTGCCCAGGGGGGAAGCACACTCGCGGGGACTGGTGATGCGGAAAGCAGAGCGGAAAACACCTGCTGGTGAATGAAGCTGCTGGAGGACCGGGGAAGGTCCTGGTGAGCCAGGAAAGCTGCAGAAGCGCCTGGGACACCCGCAAAACCCCGAATGGAGGTGGCCAAGACCCTGCAGGTACAAGGGTGGCTAGTTCCAGGGTTGGGGAGACCTTGAAAGAGTGCTTGAAAGCCACAGTGAAGGACAGAAGGAATACCCACGGGGCAGATTGACCTAGTGAAAGGGGTCTGGAAGCCCACTAGACAGGGTTGCGTTGTTCTTCTAACGCCTGCATCTCAAGGAAACTCTTGCGGGATAAACATTGTAGAAGATTGAAAAGAAGACACTCTCTTTTCACTTAGAAAGATGTGAGTTTGAACCGTAACAAATACCAAGAAACTCAGAGGTACAGATGTGTTTTAAACCCCAAGAGAGACGCTTAATTGATTTCTACAATAGTATACAAAGGATCTGTTGCCATCTCCCTAGACGATTCTAGTGAATGAGGAGTATCTAAAGAGTACTCTCGACAGCATCCCCTACAGATTCAAAGGTCTATCTTGAGACTATTGACCAATCTTCCGAAGGACGAATAACCCTCTTGGGAATTTCTACTTAAGACTGTGACCACTCACCAGGCAGTTCTCCAGAATTTGTGTAGTATTTATTACGAAGACGGGACAATCAATTTCAGATCACCCATTAAGTAAAAGTGACAGATTAAAATCCTCCTTACGAAAGTAGCGAACAGAAACATGTCGAGAGCACAAGATCTATCTATATGTTTGTATTAGATCTTTGTATGTATTCATTTTTTGAAACAGCCACAATTGAATTGAATATCCACAAAATCCTGAGGCGTATATGATTTATTTACACATTTATGAAAATACTTGTAATCTAACGACAGGACATTTAGTCAATAGCACTTTATTTTTAAGCAATGTTTATGTAATGTTGAACCTTTGCATTCATAGAAGATACTCACAGACCTTGGCAGGAGAGTAAACCAAGGCTGTGGTTGGAAGAAAGATCAGTTAAAAAGAACTAGGCGAGTAACCAAGTGAAGGGGGTCTGGGACCCATGCTGGGGAAAGGCACCCCAATCAGTAATAAAGAGGAATACAAATGTTACATATACAAGTGGTACTCGCAAGCGAGAAAGAGAGAACAGTGAATCCAAGAACACGGAGTACCGCACTTGGCAGGAGAGTGGACCAAGGGTCGGGCATCCTCAACACAACTTGGGATAAGAACCAGGCTATCCTTCATTGTCGCAATATCTATGAGCCGGGTATGCTCAAAAAGGGTTGGGCAACCTCAGCACAGAGAGCTAGGTTATTGTTCATCTTCGCAGTAGCTGAGAAGAATACCGAGAGTAGGGTATGGGACCCGTAGCAATTGAGAGGAAAATCAGAGCACAGCTTGGGAGAGAGGACCAGGCTATTCTTCCTCATCGTAATACCTGGCAAACAGGTCTGCCCACCAAGGGACTGGGACCCTCAAGATGGATTGGAAAAAGGTGTCCAGGCCATTCTTCTGTGTTACAGGGTCTGAAAGCCAGGCCTGATAAGTAAAGATAAATACTTATCTTGACCATTAAAGATACAGAGACAATTGTGGATACAGTGCAAAGACTCAGGGGAAAGGGAATCAACCCCTGGAGTCCTGTGGAACCTTTGTTTTTTCCTACACCTTTTTGGAACCTTTGTTTAAACTCATCAACTCTAACACCAAACATGTGGTTTACGATATCCTATGCATATGCTCCAAAATATATACAGGTAGCACCATTCGACCCCTCAAAACCAGAATAGGAGAACATCTAAGGTCGATTAAAAACAAAGATATACCTTTCCCGTTAGCTTTTTTTTATTTTCAACAATATCACAGAGATGCAACTATGGACAAAATTAGATTTTTTGGATTGGAAAAGGTATCAATGCCCTCAAGAGGGGTCAATTATGAAAAGCTACTCCGATGCAAATTAGCATCATGGATCTGTCTAATGGACAGTTGCTTTACAGGACTAAATACAGATATGGAGATGCACCACTTTTTAAGATCAGTTTGCATTGCTATGAAACTTCTCTTTTTACTTTGGTTTATCTCACATGTGATGTTACTTTATTGCTATTGTATTTTTAATTTCTTCACAAGCCTCTTACAGTACAGGATTTTTCTGTTCACCTGCACCTTAATTTGGAATAACATATATGAAGAGGAAATAAGAGAACCAACAAAGTTTATCAATATTTTCAACAAAATAAGTTAATGTTTGATTTAATGAGTTAACTAACATTAAATATCAGCAGCAAGTGCCACCTAGATCTTCAACATGGCAAATAACATAGTTAAGTACAGTTATAAGGGACCACAACTATTTAAGGTTTAACCCATCTAATACTAATCTTTAAATGGTTTTGCAAAGGTAGCGGGCGCCCCTATCTCGAAAGAACAGACTTGATAACCTGTTCAGTGGTTATTAACCACTTGAGAGTTCACAGCCACTGCTACCTTTGCAAACTAAATTTCAAGGAACCTGGGATTGGTAACCCTAGGTCTCCTGGGGGCAACCAGACGTGGTCTCCCTCTCACTGTGCTTAGAGAGGCATCAGCTTCACCTCACTGATGATCCCCAACAAGGGTGAAACACGTGTATGGGGTTGCTGGTGGCACTCTCGTTCAGGTTGGAATTGCCATTGCATTTCGGTGCTGGACTGCCCCTGGGCAGGACAAAGACTGATATGCAAATGGATATTTCCCATCTGTGAAAGGCACAGTGAGTAAAAGCAGTGGCTGCGAACTCTCAAGTGGTTAATAACCACTGAACAGGTTATCAGGCCTTGTTCTGTCGAGAGAGGGGCGCCCGCTACCTTTGCAAACTAATCTTTAAATCGGCTACAACCACAACACTGGTTTGAACGCTATATATTAGGGTCATAGAGTGATATATATCTAAAGAGACTACAGATCTATAAGAATATTTTGACCAATTATTCTTATAACGGACCATAGTGTTGGATATATTATTGTAGCAATAAATGCATAGGCATGTTTACAAATATCAAGTAACATTCACCTTATTTCCAGCAACTTTCTAATTTTCCAATGCAAAATGGCAGTCAGATGACGACGTGTCGCGTTAACCCGATGAGACTATGCCGTCAAGCGCAAAAGTACAGCTTGTCCAATTATTTTTAGTTTGGATCATAGTGCCACACATATACTTGTAGTAATACATATATTGTCGCGCTTAGCAATTATTACATTTTACGCGTATCAAATTTGTTTTTCCTTAACCTCCCAATGCAAAATGACATATTTGTGTTTCTCCAGACGCAAATATGTCATCACGTACATAAAAAGCGGCCATTTTGGCTTTGTTCACGGCCGAAAATGCAGCGAGGATACTGCGAAAGCCAAGGGAAACCTTAACAGAAATCCCTACAAGGGAACATTTTTAGATGATTGATACAGATGCTTACACTAATGGTTATGTGATATACTCACACAATCTATAGCAAACCTAAACAGTCACAGGCATATTTTTATGTTTTATGTTTTAGAAAGAAAATCTCAGCGCACCAAACTAATGTATGTCAGTCCAACCATTTTTCAAAGGACAAGACTGTACACAGAAATTCAAAATATACATAATGTTTCATCTATTGAATAAAAGGGAGTAACCACCTTTTGCAAATCTAAGTTTATTTATTTTTGAATTAATAACATACATTTACCATTTTGAGATCTGGTAGCACACGCACTGATAGTATCTTCTATTCATTTGGTTTCAGGTTAACACCTCTATGCAAACAAAAATCTTTGTTTTAAATCCTCCTGATAAACTGTCAATAAATAAGGGACGGGGAAACAAGTGTTGTGGAAATAAGAGAACTAACAAGGTTTCTCAATATTTTCAACAAAAGAAGTTAACGTTTGATTTATTCTAACATACAAGTTTGACAATTTAAATAAAATTTAAACAATGATGTCTAATAAATTTGCTTTTGGCGCAAAACAATTGGATCAATTTCTTTATCTTTGAACTCAAAACTGGGCTGCAGGTTGACAGCCAAGAGACATTTCCCTTTTGTGAAGACATCATAAAGGAGGACACAGGCAACAGATTCTAGATTCAAAATAATCAACTTTATTAACATAAATGATAGGACGGAGAAAGGCATAACTTGCCCTATGCTAAGGTGGGATTTCCCTACCTAAATAATACTAAGGAAAGTCTGAGTCAAAAAGTTCAATTTAGGAATCTGTCTGTGTCCGAAACCTAGGCTTGCCTTCACAACTATAACCATTCAATGTGTAGGGATGTCAGCAACCTAAAGTAAAACCAGTGTTCATGTCACACGCCTCACTTCGTGGCGCCTGCTGCCCCGAGTTCGGTCACGAGGCGGCCATTATGGGTGCCGCCATGTATCTGCTGTGCGTACTGTAGCGGTCTAGTTGTTTTCTCGTTGTGTTCAGGGAGGCTTATAGGCCACGCCCTCCCTGCACACTGCGCGTTGCAACCGCTTCAGTTCTGGGTTTCGCTTCTGAACCTGTAGTGTCTTTGGTTTGCTGCGCTAAGTTTTCCTCTTTCCTTCCCACTTTGGGCTTTTCTCCTGGCTCTCTCTCGCTTTTGCGGCCCCGCCGCTGCCTATCTCTCTCTTCACCCTGTCTTCCGGCTCTTTCTCTCCATCTCCGCCACTCACTTACCTGGTTTCTCTGATTTCCTCCTTGCTGTCTTTCTTCCGGTGTGCCTCATCTCACCGCTCTATTTCCAGTCCTGCTCCGATGTTCTAGGAAGTTTCCCCATTTTGGTCTGGATCTCGGGGGTCTGACAGTTCGCAACGCCTAGAAGAAGATATGGCTACTGCAGAACAACTCCAAGAGCTGGTGGCTGCAGTACAAAACCTCTCTGCCGAGGTCCGTAACCTCTCATTGGAGGTGCAAAACGTAAAGGCGGAAAACTCAGTTTTGAAGCAGTTGGTTACAGTCCGAGAACACAGACAGGTCGACTTGCCTCCCATGTCACTTCCTACTGGCAAATTTGATGGGACTCCTAAACAGTTAAAGGAGTTTTTGGACGCCTGTAACATGTACTTTACCTTCCGTCCCAATACGTTCACTACAGGCAATTCCCGAGTTGGGTTTGTCATCTCAAACATGTCAGGGAATGCATTAGCCTGGGCTACCCCTTTAGTCACCAGAGGTGATCCTGCACTTCTGGACTATAATGCATTTCTAACTTTACTCAAACAGAATTTTGAAATACAGGAAATATCGTACACTGCTTGTGAAGACCTCCTCGATATACGCCAAGGACAAACAGATGTTCTCTCTTACATCTGGAATTTCAAAAGACTGGCAACAGAGACGGGGTAGTCGGAGCAGTCCCAATTCGTCATCTTTAGACGAGATCTTCGAGAAGACATAAGGAATGAGTTGGCAAGATCCCCGAGGCCTGCTACACTGTCGGATTTACAGGCCTCAGCCCTACAGATTGAGTATAGACTACAGGAGAGAAAGCAGGAAAGACGTTGCCATCGCTCCTCTGCCTTTGCTCCTGACCTTCCGCCTCCTCCCTCATCCGTCAATACATGCACTGATGAGCCAATGCAGATTGGAACCACCAGACCTTCACTTACCCCGAAGAGAGGAAGAGAAGAAGGGAGAAAGGACTATGCGCCTATTGTGGCTCTGATCAGCATCAGATCCGGAATTGCACCGAGATTCCTTCTTGGAAATTCGGGAAACGAACACCCTCGGTCCTAGGAGGGACGGGACACAGAGGGGTTTCATCTAGTCCCTATGTTTCGCTGTCTGTAGCTCCAACCAACCAGTCAGAAGACTCAAGACTTATGATACTCAAGGTCACGCTTTGTGTGGATCAGCGTCAAGTGGAAGCATTGGCTCTTCTAGATTGTGGTGCTGCTGGGAATTTCATCGATACCATTTGGGCAAACAAGGTGGGGTTACAGAGAGTGGATAGAAAGGAAGACCAGAAGGTGGAAGGAGTGGATGGTAGCCCGCTCAGCTCTGGGCCTATTACTCAAACCACTGAACGTCTTCGACTTCTGATACACCAACATTCTGAGAAAATTCAGTTTGACATCATCAGAGCGGCTCATTTTCCCGTGATTCTCGGCATCACCTGGCTGCGAAGACATAACCCGGTAATCGACTGGTCAACTAACAGTTTGAGTTTTGAGTCTCTTTACTGCAAGAAGAATTGTTTGTGTAATCTCCTTTATCTGGAAGCAAGTCCTCATACTCCTCCTCCGACAGATACTATTGGGGTCCATTCACTTCCCATCGGGCTAGCGGAATTTGAAACAGTCTTTGCTGATACCACGCCAATGGTATTACCGCCCCATCCTCCAGAGGATTGCTCCATCGACTTAACGCCAAATGCCCTAGTGCCCTTTGGTCGCATGTTTGCCTTAGCCCAACTGGAGAAGAAGGCTCTTCGCCTATATCTGGACGAGAATCTACAAAACGGCCTCATTAGACCTTCCAAATCTCCCGCGGTGGCTCCACTTTTCTTCATTCCCAAGCGAGACTCCAAGGACCTCAGACCTTCCATAGACTACCGAGGGTTGAATAAGGCGACGATATGGGATCGTTATCCCATGCCTCTCATATCCGACATTATTGAGGCCGTTCAGGGTGCCAAGATCTTCACGAAATTAGATCTCCGCAGTGCCTATCATCTATTGAGAATCCGTTCCGGTGATGAATGGAAAACAGCATTCCGCACTCCATTCGGCCTATTCGAATATCATGTGATGCCCTTCGGGTTAGTCAATGTCCCGGCTATTTTTCAAAGATTTATGGACAGAGTGTTCTCGCATCTAATGTATGTGTCTATTATCATCTATCTGGATGACATATTGGTGTTTTCTCGAGACGCAGCAGAACACAAGATTCACCTCACGGAAGTCCTACACCGGGTAAAGACAAATCGACTCCTCGCCAAGAAAGAGAAGTGCATTTTTGGAGCAGACCAGGTCCCCTACCTGGGCTATATACTGTCAGAACAAGGAGTACAGATGGATAAGAAGACAGAAGCCATTCTCCACTGGCCGTCATCCACGTCTGTCAAGGAAGTTCAAAGATTCTTGGGGGTAGCCAACTTCTACCGGTGCTTTATACCAAATTTTTCTGAGGCAGTCCTGCCCATCACCAGGCTGCTTAAGAAGTCTTCAGTTCCTTTTGCATGGGACTCTCTGGCCGAAGAGAGCTTTAATCACCTCAAGGGTTTGTTTTGTAGTGCTCCCATACTCCGTCATCCTATACAAGATAAACCTTTTGTCCTGGAGACCGATGCTTCCGCTGCCGCCATTGGGGCCGTCCTGTTGCAAGAACAAGACTTAGAGGAACATCCCATAGCCTACCTTTCAAGAACACTCACAGAGAGCCAACGGAATTACTCGGTAATAGAAAGGGAACTCTTGGCTATGAAGTTGGCCTGTGAAGAGTGGAGGCACTTGCAGGGAAGCTTGCATCCTTTTACCATTAGAACTGACCATAAGAATTTACAGGTTCTCCAAAACATGGATTGCGTAAACTCGAGGCAGGCCCGCTGGGCTCATTTTTTCGCTCAATATGATTTTCGTATCACCTTTATTCCTGGGAGCCAAAACACTCTAGCAGACGCTTTGTCCCGCAAAAGAGACCATTAAGGTCCCAAAGTCCTCCCATAGAGAAGCTTTTTCCAGGAACCGGAGTGATAAATCAAATCTCCACTTTCCTACAACAGGTCAAAGAAGCCACTGTATCCATGACTCCCGCTTCTTCCAGGGAAGGGATCGTTGAGAGAGAGAGAGAGAGAGGGTCTGTGGTTTAAAGGCCATCGTTTATACATACCCAAGGAATCTTTACGCCATCGGGTTTTGTTTTGGTGTCATGACCATAAGATTGCGGGACATCGAGGTCAAGCTGGTAGATGGATCTCATTCGCCGGACTTTTTATTGGCCTGAAATAAGAGCTGATGTCATTCGATACATTAAATGATGCAGGGTGTGCAATCAGAGTAAGAATAGCACTACCAAACTCTTGGGCCTATTGGAACAGAGCCCAGTTCCGGATCACCCTTGGAGTCATATCTCCATGGACTTTATTGTCGATTTGGCCGCGTCCCAGAACTGTACTTGTATAATGGTCACTGTCGACACGTTGAGTAAACTAGCTCATTTCTCCCCACTAACCGGAGTTCTCACTGCCAAAGAAACGGCGGTAGTGTTCGTTAGAGACATTTTCCGGTTACATGGGCTTCCAGAAAAGATTGTTTCTGACAGAGGAACTCAATTTATTTCAAAATTTTGGTCTGCCCTGTGCCAAGAGTTGGGTATTGAGCGCGCATTTTCCTCCGGATTCCACCCCCAACCAATGGGCAGACGGAGAGACTTAATGGTACTCTGGAACAATACCTTCGCTGCTACGTCAATCGAGAACAAGATGATTGTGTTGCTTTACTCCCCACAGCTGAGTTCACAAACAACTCTCGTCACTCCGCCACGGGGCTCACCCCGTTTTTCTGTACCTATGGACTCCATCCCCGCACTTTCCTACCAGATTGGACCAGGCATTCTAATATACCTGCAGTAGAAGATTCCATATCCAGAATCCAGGAAGCTCATCAAAAGGCCAAGACCAGCCTCAAAGACAGTCTACAGTCGTACAAGGCCCAAGCTGACCATCACCACTGACAGATGCCGGAATGGAAAGTGGGCACCAGGGTACGGCTCTCCACTAAATTTCTGCCACGATGGACTCGCCCCTCTAAACTGACACCATGCTTTATTGGTCCCTATACCATTGTGGCTAAGGTCAATCCTGTAGCCTACCGTCTCAAACTTCCTCCTTGTCTGCAACGTGTACATCCTGTATTTCACTCCTCCTTAGGGAAGCAGCGTCTACATTACCTCTTTGCGCCACTCCACTAAGGGCACATCCTTCTGTTGATACCGAGCCGGAATACGAGGTATCCCAAATCAGGGATTCTCTGTATCAGAGAGGTCGCCTAGAGTATCTTGTACATTGGAAGGGGTAGTCGGAAGCAGAGGATTCTTGGGAACCTTCCTCATACATTCAGGCCCCAATCCTACTTAGTAGGTTCCACCGAGCTCATCCGGGCAAGCCAGGGGGCTCGCGATACAGGGGGAGGGGGGGGGCATACTGTCACATGGCTCACTTCGTGGCGCCTGCTACCGCGAGTTTGGTTACGAGGCGGCCATTATGGGTGCCGCCATGTATCTGCTGTGCGTACTGTAGCGGTCTAGTTGTTTTCTCGTTGTGTTCAGGGAGGCTTATAGGCCACGCCCTCCCTGCGTGCTGCGCGTTGCAACCGCTTCAGTTACAGGTTTCGCTTCTGAACCTGTAGCATCTTTGGTTTGCTGCGCTAAGTTTTCTTCTTTCCTTCCCACTTTGGGCTTTTCTCCTGGCTCTCTCTCCCTTTTGCGGCCCCGCCGCTGCCTATCTCTCTCTTCACCCTGTCTTCTGGCTCTTTCTCTCCATCTCCGCCTCTCACTTACCTGGTTTCTCTGTGATTTCCTCCTCGCGGTCTTTCTTCCAGTGTGCCTCATCTCGCCGCTCCTGTTCCAGTCCTGCTCCGATGTTCTAGGAAGTTTCCCCATTTTGGTCCGGATCTCGTTCGAGCCTGCGAAGCCCACCTTCCACCTTCGACTGAGGTTTTTTATGCCTCACGGCTTTTTCCCCATTAGTCCTTACCGGGGAAGGGGCCACTGGTAAAGTTGTTTTCAACTATCCATTGTGGCTTCTCTTGGGGAGCATGACACTGTCCACAAAAAAAAGAAATAAAGAAAGAAGAAGAAGGACTATCTCTCCAGGAGACCGTATGTAGAGGTTACTTCTGATTCCTGGTTGTCAGGTGAGGAGGAGGTAGAAGAGGGGAGGTCAGAATCTTGGGAGTCTTCAGCCCAGGGGTCTGACAGTTCAACACAAAGTCCTGAGCTTCTTCCAACTCGCAGCTTTTTTCAGCTCCCTTCCCCAAAAATAAAACCGTTCAACAAATTAAAGTCTCAAAGTTCCCTTTCTTAGAGTTAGAAAGCAATTAGTCTTTTCAGATCTCGGCGTCTCATTCCCCAAGTTAGGACTCAGGGTGCCCTTCCCCAAGTTCCAAGTCGCATAATTCAAACAGCTTTCAGGTGAAATGTTACTGGTCAGGACTCAGGGTTCCTTTCCCCAAGCTCCAAGTGCCACCCTTCAAAAGGAAACACAGAATGTCTTGGTTTTCCACAATTTAGTTAATTGTTGTCAAATACACACCTTGGATAATTTTGTAGCTTTCCATCATGTTGAAAAATTGTCAATATAAATCAGGCTTCAGTATCCGTTGGTTGCCCGTTCTCTTCAAATTATATTTCAGCATACTGTGGTTGTTTTAGAATTATTTTGTATAATGGTGAGAAGGGAAACCTTTCTTTCTTTCTTTCTTTCTTTCTTTCGTCCTGGTTAGTAGTAACGTTTTAATTCAATACGGTATTCAATAATGAATTCTTTTGATGGTCCCTCCACTGTGATCTCCAACGGCACCCGCCGAGAATCCAGGCATTATCCTTGGCCATCAGAGCTGTGTCACCCTAAATCACTGCTGCTGCTCTGCATAAAGTGTGGGGCCTTGCTTACCAGGCTAGCGAGGTGTTGACCACTTAAAAACAGGACAATTTTACCACGGGCGACGCTTGTGACAGTTGAGGCGGCGAGGCATGGCGGCCGCCCCGTGGAAAAGCCCGGCCAAGCGGAGCGTGGTGGATCGAGGTTGGGAGGATTTAACCTCCCCTGCCTGGGATCGTGCTAAGGTTACCTCTGAGGCTGCGGATGCTGCAGCACATTGATGGAGCTGCTGCTCCAGCTCCACGCTGGCAGTGGCTGGCCCAGAGGAGGGGCACTGCCGGTGCATGGCATATGAGGAAGCTGTGGGAGGTTGCGAGGAGACGTCGCTTGAAGTTTCCTTTAGCCCTGCTGGTAGTGCTGTGTGGTGGGGAGGTTCCCCGATTCCTGTTTGTGCGACCCTGGGGTTCCTGCTGAGGTGATATCTCCATGGCGGCCCCTCAGCCTTCCTTCGTCTTGTGTCTGCCCGGGCCGTGGCGTGACATGGCTTGCAGCAGGCCGCTGCCTGTGGTTGCTGGGGGAGAGGAGCCAGAGACTGATGGGCGGAGCGATGTGGCTCCTTTGAGTATCCCGGGGGGTGGGAATGGGGTGGGGGTACTCCATCCTTGCCCGGCCCCTCATGGTACTTGCTGAAAGCCGACTGCGGTGGTGGGGGATTTGCAAGCAATAGAGGGCAGACGCCTGTCGAGAGGGGAGCGAGAATTGCCTGCAAAGAAACTGTGCAAATTACATGCTCACTTAGTTAGAGTGGAGTTCTGACCCGTTGTCTCTGGTCCCAAGAAGTCTGGTGCTCTCTCACTGTGGTGCATCTCCTCGCGCCTGCTGGCCACACTTGGGAGTAGTATCTGCCTGGTAGGTCCGGCACTGAGGTGGGTTGGGTGAGCTGTGCTGGCTCGGACAATCGGTGCTGCGCTTGTGAGTACTCTGCTACCCGGGTCCAAAATGGGGAAGCATGATAAGTCACAGTCTAAGCTCCTTTACGGCACCGCCTCGTAGGCCAAAACCGTAGCGCAAGAATCCCGTGAAATGGAGGAGTCGGCTAAGCCTAGTGCGGAGCCCCCGCCAGACACTCAGACGTTAAGTGTATCCTGACTCAGTTGCAGAGTGGTATCACCTCAATAGACACCAAAATTGACACTTACCTGTACGGTTGACCACATGCAGGCCCCACTCAACAGACATGGCGACAGGCTGGACGAGGTGGAACAGCGCCTCTCTGCTGTAGAAGACAGGTCCTCCAGAACAACAAGTGAAGTGGCCCAGCTGAGGAAGGCGGTCAAGGTGTTACAGGAAAACCAGGACAATTTGGGGTCCAGATCCCGCCAAAATAACATCAGGATAACTGGGATCCGAGAGGCTGTGGATAGAGGAACCATGGAACAGTTTGTGGAAGCGCTGCAGGAGGCACTCAGAGTCTGGTTTTTCCCCTGACTTTTTTGTCGAAAGGGCCCCTCGTAAACCGGGGGGCCGCCCCCTGTGCCAGGGGCACTGCCCAGGCCCATCATTGCTAGGCTTCTTAATTACCGCCACAGGGATCCTGCTTTGCGGCAGTCAAGAGATCTGGGATCCCTCAGCTATCAATGCGGTCAGATCCGGCTATTTCCAGACTTATCAAACAAGGTGCAGGCTTCCCTGAAAAAACATTATTGAAGTGAAGAAAAGGCTCGGATAAAGGGTTTCAAATACGCCAAGTTGTTCCGGGCAAGCCTTCGGGTTGAACATAATGTTAAAGCCCTGGTTTTTCAGTCGCCAGAGGATGCGAGTGACTTCCTGCGAGTGACCTCCTAGACAAGACAAAGTGGCCAGGGACAGCCCTCGCCCAAGAGAACAGACTGAAGATTTGTTAATACAGCAGCATTCCACTGTGGTCGGGTTATTATGGCTGAGTGAGGGGAGATCAGCCAACGTGCTTTTCTTTACTGTGTCCATGGTAGATAGGGGGTGGCAATGCCTCGAGTGGCTCCCATGCTACGGCTTTTGGTTGGGGGGTAATTACTGGCAAGTTGTGGTTGTCGACGGTGGGGTTGGGGGTGGACAGAGTTGTGGAGTTTTAGTTGGCTGCTTGGTTATGGTTGGTTCAGATCAGACGACATACATTCTCATGGCACTAACCTATGTCTATGGTCATAGTATGGTTGGGTGAGGTTTGGCTCAGGTGGCATGCAGTTCTCAGTCCTCTCAAATCGGCAGGGGGTACGCTCATGCAGGGGGGCTTTGGCTGGGAGAGATATGACAGGGCATTTTTTATCGGGCCCTGGGAAAGAGGCACTGGGTACCTTGATTGGCTGGAAAAGAGGTGTTCGAGATGGGACTGAACCACCCCATATGAGGTATACACCCCAGCGAGGAGCCAATGTTGGGCTGAACTGGGGATGGATAGCAAAGGGGTTACATGCATGACGTGGAACGTTCGGGCCGTAATTGTTCCTCAAAAGCAAGAAAAGTGCTGCTTTACATGCAGAGGTACCGATGGGACATTGCATTTCTTCAAGAGACACACCTTTCGCAGTCGGGTGAAGCTGCGTTTGCAAAGGCTTGCGGTTGCCACGGGTACTTTTCATTGTACTACAGATACTCCACTGGTCATTGAGAGCACATTGGGTTTCCGTTGTACAGAGGTGGTGAAGGATACAGAGGGCAGGGCTCTGATCGTCACTGGTCTGGTGCAGGAGAGGCGGTTTACCTATGTAAACTATTAAGGCCTTGACATAGACTCCACTGAGACTCTGGAATGTATTGAGGAACACCTCAGGAAACACCCGGGGAGTGTGGTGTGTTGGGCGGGGGACTTTAATGCGGTCATGGACATCTCTTTGGAAAGGTCTGGGGATCATGGTAGGGGACAATCCAAGACCACCTGCAAACTACAACAGATCTGTGCAAATGAGGGGCTAGTTGATATATGGAGGGACAGCCATGGCACAGAACAGGGGTATACATTCAGGTCCTCTGTGCATGGTTCGACTTCTAGGCGGGACTACTACTTCGTTTCTGAAAACAGATCTGGCTGGTTCTCGGAGTGTAAGATTCTGGTGCATACACTCTCTGACCACGCCCCGGTAGTCGCATCAGTTCTAATCCCGGGAAATGGCAGGGTTTGGTACTTTAAGAATGGGAGTCTGTGTGACACTGTGTTCTGGGAGGAAATAAGGGAGGGTGTGCTTCGCTTCTTTCAGGAAAACGAGGGGTCCGTAGCCTCCTACTCCTCCCTGTGGGAAGCCAATGTGTGATATGGGGGTTATGTATCGCTAAAGAGGCAGGTGTCCTCAGGGCCATACCGGCTGAACTTGCAGCACATGAAACCTGGCTGAGGGTGCTGGAAACAAGCGCAATGTTCTCAGATGTGGCAATGAAGGGGAGGTTCTGGGAAGTACTGGGGCTGTTTAGGGAAGCAATGGAAAGGGAGGTTAGGTTCCTTAATAGGAGTGCAGCGGGTAGACGGTATGGGGAAAGTCAGAGGACTGGGACCTTATTGGCCCGGCTGCTTAGGACTGAAATCTCCAAGTCACACATAGCAGCGATTGCAAATCACGACAGAGAGCTTCTGCAGACAGATGAGGAGATAATGGGGGCAATCGTGAGTGTCTATGGGGCACTGTATTATACTAGACTCAATGCGGGGCAGGCAGCGATTGATGAGTATCTGGACCTGGTTGGCCTATATTGGGTAGCGCAGGAAGTAAGAAATGGTTGGGAACGCCATTAACAGAACAAGAAATCCAGGAAGCTATCGAGGCGCTTTCTGCCGGGAAAGCGGCGGGCCCAGACGGCCTCGCAGATGATTTGTATAAACCCTATGCTGATTTACTGGTGCCTCATATGCTCTGCATGTACCAGCAGGCGCTGAAGGACGGTACCCTACCGGAGTCAAGGCGGAAGGCGGTGGTCGCCCTTCTCCTGAAGCCGTGAAAAAAAGTGCAGAGAGTTGCTCTTCGTATCACCCGATTTCCTTGATTAATTTGGACAATAAAATCTTAGCTAGAGCGTTGGCCAATAGGCTTGCCGCGATAATGCACAGGTGTGTGCTGGCTGACCAGGCCGGATTTATCCCCGGAAAATCTACGTCATATGGGCTCCGTAGAATATTCGATCTCCTTTCGGTCCTGGAGCAGCAGCCTTCAGTGGTAGTGGCCCTTCTCAACGCTGAGAAGGCATTTGAATCCATTGAGTGGACCTTTCCTTTCACTGTTCTGAGACGGATGGGGATGGAAGAGGATTTTATCAGATTGGTTTCCCTGCTTTATCGAGGTCCGGTTGCATGTCTCAGGGTGAACGGTGGGCTCTCCACCCCTATTGTGATGGAGAGGGGAACGCAGCAAGGGTGTCCGCTGTCCCCTCTGTTTCTTGCACATGCAGTGAGACCCTTGAGGAATTTGTCCACTCAAGAGATGTGGACAGGGGAGTGCAATTGTTCAAGCATAGGCTGGTGATTTCACTTTATGCGGATGATTTAATCCAGTTCATCTTGGATCCCGCAGAGAATCTGGCACCTATCATGCAGGACATACTGGTTTTCGGTTGTTTTTCCGGGCTCAATATCAACCCCTCTAAGTCAGTGTGGTTTCCTCTGACTGAAGGGACTGAGGGGTTTAAGGAGGAGTTTGACTTTCAATGGCACCCGAGAGCACTCGTTATCTTGGGGTGATGGTGGCAAGGTCACCTGATATGCTCTATCAGAAAAACCATGGGTAAAAGCTGATGCGCACTGAGGCACTTCCTCGCAGGTGAATGAACCTGCCTCTGTCTCTTTTTGGACGGATATCAGTAATGAAGATTGTAATATTGCCTAGATTCCATAATACATTCCTTAATGTCCCCATTCTCGCCCGTGCTAATTTTTTTTTAAATCGCTGAAATCGGTTATCACAAATTTCATTTGGCAGGAAAGACAGGCCCGAATTTGTTGGGAGAAGCTTGTGTCACCCTTGGAAAGAGGATGGCTTGCCCTTCCTGATTTTTAAGCCTACTAGGCAACTGCGCAGGCATCCTATCTGCTGCATTGGTACGAACTGGTGCCAGACAGGGCACATGTGCAGATTGAGGTTGCCCCCTCACTCCTATTGGCAATCATTCTTACATCACTGCAGCGGATAACCAGGCCACATAATATGGTTGAACTTAACTGCTGTGCCTGGAAGAGGGTAGAGGGCACAGCGCGCAATAAGTTACTTTATTCCCCACTTCTCCTGCTTAAATATGTACCAGGGATCCCACTCACTGAAGAGAAGGTTTTTGTGCAATGTATCGAGAGGTTGATAGATAAAAGTTGATACTGCAGCAGGGATCACACAGCCTTCTCTCTTCAGTGTCAGGGCTCCAGTTCCCGCCCCTCAGACACTCCTGGGATGGTCCTCTACCAAAGGGGAACGAGTATGTTGAATTAAAAGGAAAGGGGCAGCCTTTCAGCACGGCTTCCTTCACCTTTCATGCTCTGCTCTGCTCCAGGAGAGTCCCTACTCCCACGTCACATTGGAGGCTCCTCTGCTTCCTGCCCTAGCATCATGGTCCTTCTCCCGTTGTTCCCCTTCCCATTGGGTTGGGATACATTTATAGACCTGCAGTCCTTTAACAGGCTGCAGCTGTGGATGATTGTTGCACTTTGCCGGACCACAACTATAGGGATATGCCTGACCTTCACTACTTAGGCATCTTTCTTGTCCAAGTACTAGAGTGGTAAAAGAGCATAGTCTTCATTGCTCTTAGTTGCCTCTTCTTCGTCCCAGTAATGGTAAGTGTCAGTGGTAGAGAAATTAGGGGAGCTAAATTATAATAGCCCATTAAGGTTGGGGGAGGGTTGGTTTAGCGGTCACTAGGAAAAGGGGGATACCATGTCTCGCCCAAGGGTACCCTACTCTTAGTCCCCCAAGAATCCTCCCTCGCTTCTCCACCCCTAGGGTCGGGATCCAATAGCGATGGCCTTTCCCTGGCCGCCTGCGCAGAGGATCAAAGTGATTGAAGAGTGAGAATACCCTCAGGTTTTTCACATACCCTTCCCCAATGGGAGTTGGACCGAGGTGCTTCACAAGGAAACCGGGAGAGAAAGTCCACATTACCTTGCTCTCTGCCTTTCTGGTGTTCCACTGTGAAGCAATGTGGCTGAAAGTCCTAAAACCACTGCATTACCAGAGGATTGGACTCCTTCCTCTGACTGATCCAAACTAGAGGAGAATGATCTGTTATTAAGTGAAATTTGCAACCTCAAAGATAATAATTTAGGTGAAGTTTTGGCAATTTAATTGCTAGTGCCTCTAGATCAATGACTGAATACTTTTTCTTTCTGGGGAAGAGCTTTCTGCTGATGTATAAAATGGGATGTTCAAACCCATCATCATTTTGTGATGAAACAGCTCCTAGTCCCGTTAAGGAAGCATCCGTCTGAAGCATTAATTCTTTACAGAAATCAGCTATGCCTAAAACTGGGCTCTGGCATAGGGTCTGTTTCAATGTTGTATAACAGATTTCATCCTCTTCTTCCCACCTGATCTTTTGGGGTTCAGCATTTTTCAACTTGTCCGTCAGTCTAGATGTTTTACTAGACAAATTTGAATTAAATCTGTGCTAGTACCCAATCAATCCCAAAAAAGGCCCTCCGATCTTTCTTTGTTTGGGGAGGGGGTGTTTCTAGGATGGCCCTCACCTTGTCCTGTTCTGGTTGGATGGTGCCATTACCCACAAAATAACCCAGATACATTATTGCTGATTATGTCAATATGCACTTTCTTGGATTAGCAGTTAACCCTGCTTTTTTTAATATGCTCATGATAATATAGGGTTGGGGAAATGATCTTCCCATGTCTTGCTATGAACTACAATGTCATCTATATAGGCTCTGCAAAATACTGAGTATGGTTGTAAGATTCTATCCATACGTCTCTGAAATGTTGCAGGAGCACCATGTAGCCCAAAAGGCAAGACTTTAAATTGAAACAACCCTAATGTAGTGGCAAAGGTAGGTATTTCTTCATCAGGTCCACGTAAAGGAACTTGCCAAAATCCCTTTGTGAGATCAAGTGTTGAGAGATGCACAGCATTACCCAGCCGAGATCATCAATACGAGGCATTGGGTAGGTGTAAAAAAACAGATGACATTCCAGTTACAGAAATTTATAGAGAACCTCCAACTTCAACCACGTTTAGCTACCAACACGATGGCGAGGGACCAAGAGATAGTAGAAGGTTCAATGATGTTAGCCTCTAGCATGGTTTTGACTTCACGAATTATGGTTTCTTTCCTAGACTCAGGTAATCAATACGGGTTTAGATGTACGACTTTACCCACGGGAGAGAGGATATGATAAGTCCTGTTCACTCTCCCAGGTTCTTCCTTAAACACAGCAGTAAACTGCCTTTTAAGTTCATATAGACCTTGTCTTTGAGTATTATTAAGATCAGATGAAATTAGGGCCTTACTTTCTGTGTCCTCTGGCAAAAGATAAATAATATTATGGTCAGAGATTCAGTGGGATGTTCTTTCTATTCCTTTAACAAATTGATTTGATATATTTGTGTTTTAAGGCGGCAATCAGGCTGCAAGATGAACAAGTTACTTACCAACTGGTAACGTTCTTTCGACTGGATGTTCCTCCAACGTATTCAACATCTTTGACATGTAATGTCCACAGCTGTGCACTTCGGAAACTTTTTTTTCGGCAGAGGGCGTCCTGCGTCGATGGCGTCGGGTCGATGTCCCTCGAAGGCCTCCGTCGATGGTGACGTCACCGGATGTTATAAATAGGACGCACGGCACCCGTAGCCTCAGTTTTAAGTTTTTTCCCCCAGAAGGTGTGGCACCACTCTCATGCCTGCTTGACTGCACTTAGCCTTGCGGAAACAGGAGGGCGATGTGGAATACTTTGGAGGAACATCCAGTCGAAAGAATGTTACCAGTTGGTGAGTAACTTGTTCTTCGAATGGAATATGTACTCCAACGTATTCCACATCTTTGACAGACTCCCAAAGCAGTAAATGGAGGAGGGAAAAGAATTTAGAGTACCCAATTAGATTGTGGAATAAAGAACCGCCTTCCCCAAGGCCATATCCAGCCCATGGATTTTATCCAGGAAATAATGTTTAACAAAAGGTGTGGAGCGAAGCCCAAGTAGCGGCATCACACATTTTCTTAATAGGAACTCCCCGCTGGAGGGCTGTGGAAGTAGCCACGCCCCTAGTGGAATGAGCTTGCAACCCTTCAGGAGGGCCTTACCCGCCAATCGGTAACACTCCATAATGGTGAGGATAATTCACCTGGACAAGGTCTGTTTGGTAACAGCCTGGCCCAATAGGTGTCCAGTATATCCTACAAAGAGTTGATCATCCAATCTGACCCTGGACATCCTAGAAATGTAAAAGCTCAGAGATCTCCTAGGATTCAACCGATGGAGTCGCTCCTCTTCCTTACCAGGATGAGGTGGAAGGTAGAAAGATGGAAGAAGCACCTTTTGACTCAAATGATATTCAGATACTACCTTAGGTAGAAAAGAGGGACGTACCCGCAGTACAACCCTGCTCTTATGAAACGCAGTAAAGGGTGGCTTAGATGCAATTCACTCACTTTGCGAGCGGAAGTAAATGCAACCAAGTACACAGTCTTGAGGGCAGTAATCTCAAAGGACAAGAGTGCAAAGGTTCAAACGGAACACCCATGACAAATTTCAAAACCAAATTCAAATCCCAAACCGGCACCTGGAAAGGAGACGGCGGGAACACATTAGTCAGCCCTTTAAGAAACTGAGAAATGAAAGGAATCTTAAAGTGAGAACATTCTTCAGATGAGCACTTCAAGATAGACAGCGCCGCCAGGTAACCCTTAATGGCACCCATTTGAAGGCCCCCTGTGGGCCAAAGAAAGTAAGAAAGACAAAACCATAGGAATGGAGCACTGAAAAGGATCAACATTGTGACCTCTGCACCAGTCGCAGAACTTACGCCAACAGCAACGGTACGGGTATTCTGTTGCAGGCCGCCTGGCCGAAAGCAACACCTCAATCCCGTCATCCGGGAGGTCCCAATCCTTATACCTCAACCTTTCAGATACCAAGCGTGAAGGTTGAGAGTCTTGACCTCTGGATGGAGAACCTGAACCCCCCCTGGCACGAGAGCAGGTCCTCTCGATAGGGAAGACGGCATGGAGGGCAGATGGACATTTCTGGAAGGTCCAGGTACCACGCTCTCCTGGCCCAATCCGGAGCAATGAGGATCATGTGAGAACCGAACCCCCGCAACACTTGAGGAATGACAGGGACGGGAGGAAACATGTACAGCAGTGGGAATGACCAATCCACTTGAACGCATCTCCTAAGGCTCCTCTTGGAGGAAATGCCCTTGAGCAGAATCTCTCAAACTTCCGGTTGACACTGGCGGTGAAGGGATCCACTTGTGGGGTTCCCCAAAGGCCGAAGATCTCCTGAAGGACTTCCTGAGCCAACTCCCACTCGTGGGATATCGTGCTCTGCCTGCTCAGAGCATTCGCCGCCGCGTTTCCATCTCCGGCCAGATGAACTGCCAAGATCGAAATTTCCTGCTGGATGGCCCAGAACCAGAGCTGCATTGCCTCTCTGCACAATGGGAGTGACCCAACCCCCCCTTTTTTGTTGAGGTAATGCATGGCCACTGTGTTGTCCGTCATGATTAGGACACTCTTCCCCCGTACCAAGGGCAGAAAAGTCTCCAGGGCTAGCATGATGGCTCTCAGCTCTAACAGATTGATGTGGAGTCTGGACTCCGACGGAGACCAACGACCGCTGGCGGTCAAGTCGCTGGCATGAGCGCCCCATCCTGTGAGGGAAGCGTCCGTCACTACCGTCACCTCTGGCCACGGTTGCCAAAACAGTTCCCCCTCATCAGGTTCCCTTTGTTGGCTCACCACAGAAGATCCTGGGAGATCAAGAGTGGAATCTGAACGGGATCTGCCATCTTGCCGGAG
The DNA here is from genome assembly GCF_040938575.1 of Ambystoma mexicanum. Lineage (NCBI taxonomy): Eukaryota > Metazoa > Chordata > Amphibia > Caudata > Ambystomatidae > Ambystoma > Ambystoma mexicanum. The sequence goes on along the minus strand of NC_090933.1, from coordinate 411,015,611 downwards.
AACTGCAACCACTGCATCTTGAGGACCCATTGCAGGGATCTCATTCGCAGCCTGGCCTCTGGCGCCAGAAAAATGCAGGATGCCATGAGGCCGAGCAACCGTAAGAATTCGAAAGCCGGGAGACTCTGGGCATGTTGAAACTTGTCCACCATCTTATCAAGGATTGGTGACTGGCCTGCAGATTTGCCCACTAGGTCTGTAATGTCCTCCTCCTCACTTGATAGGAAAGGTTCCCCCGAAATACCGTTCTCCTCCTCACCTGATGTAGAAGAGTAGTGGGTTCTCCTTCGACGTGGTTTCTCCCTTTGAGACTTCTTCTTGGAGAGCAGATACGGTCTGCCTCGAAAAGAAGCCACCGTGAATCTCAACAGAGGAAACCTCACGATGACCCCCTCCCGTGACAGCCAGTTGTTATCGGGGGAAAAAGCCTCCGAGGCCCAAAAAACCCCCACAAGTTGATAGAAGACTCCTGAAGCAGGTCCGTTGAAGCGTGGAGCACTAAACGCAGTATCCAGAGAAATCGGCTCCAGGCAGAAGCGGTGGAATCACAAGAAGGTAAACGAAGCAGCGTGAATGGGCTTCACAGAGGAGAGAGCTCCTGAAAACATTGATAGGAGGAAACGACCAGCAGGGAGTACTTCCGATAGAGTAGGAAGCGAGGAAAAGGGGAGAGAGCAAGCGGGAGAGAGCGTAGCAGGAATTGGGGTTGGAAGATCGCTAAGAGGGGACAAAGCTACAGAGCGCACGCAACGAACGGGAAAGCAAGTTGCAACGCGCCAGCCCGCTGAGATTCGGATGGAGAAATACACGGCGGGCGGCCATGTTGGAAAACACTAGACTGCACCGTACGTTGAAGCGAAAACGTAACGGAACCGTCTAATGGCGACGGAACTTCCACCTTCGCCAAATCCTCCAAGCGCCAATGGTCGTGACACATCTGCACAATGTGATCAGCCCTCACCTTGGGAGGCGAGCACTTCCCCAAGGACGTGTCTGTTACGCAGAATTATATGCAGTACCCTTTGGGAACACTACACACAATTAAGACTACAAGTGACAGTACAATTTCACATTTGGTACAAGCCTGTACTACACAGTTATAGTGGTAGCAGTAGCGGAGCAGCCAGACTTATCTCAAGAGTAAGTCAGCAGTACAAATAGTTACACAAAGGACAGCAATTACTATGATTCAGGCAAACACTGACTCAAGGTTTCTAAGTAAAAGAATATATATGTATTTACTCAACAGGTGTATAACATTTCACTATTCTAAGCAAGTTAAAAATCACAATCATAAAAAGACCACACCACTTCCCTTGAATTTCAGACAAGTTAAGCTCACAAAATGAAGTGGGAGCAAAATGGCACTCCAGCTATTTAAAAGGGAGGGAAAAGTTATTAGAAATTAGGCAAAACCAACAGGTCAGTACTCGGGCAATTGAACAAGAGAGACTACAGTGAGGAGATCAGCTAGAAAAGGCTTAAGGCCAAAGTCAATGGGTCAAAAGTCTTTTGCTCAAGATCACACAGTTCAGGGTAGTTCGCAGTAAAGTTCGTGGCACAGATTCCGGACGAGGTTGATTGGTAGAAAAGTTAGTTCAAAGAGAAGAGAAGGACAAGCCCTCGGTTTGGAGAAAGATTTCAAACACTTTCACCGCGGTTGAACGAAACGGACAACCAGATTTGCACAGTACCTTAAAACGGAGAGGGAGCTGTAGCTGAGGCGGACGTTCCTGGTGGTTCCTGCAGGCTCACGGTTCCTGAAGCGACTGGCAGACTGACATGAAGTAGGAAGACTGAAGGCTCCTGCGCCACCCAGGGAAGAAACCAACAGCAGAGCAAAACAACGAATAAAAGGTGCGCTCCTTAAAACCCAAGAAGGGTCCGACCTTCCTGGCTATCCGGCCCACTTTAGCTCTCTACAGCATATTTTACCAGAGGACGGGTCCGGGCTTGTAGTTTGGCCGAACTGGTTGGTCCCACAAACTCAAGGGAAGAAGTTTCCTGGAAGATCTTCTCTGTCATCGGATTTGGAGATTCAGACCTGCAGCAGGGCTTCACCGGGCGGTTCAGTCATTGTAGGGGTCCTCTTCTTCCAGTTCCTCGTTGGTTCTTTCGTTCCAGTGGCGGCTCTGCTCTTCCAGTCCCAGAGACCTGCTTTATATGCAGTTGTCCCCCATTCATACAGCCTGGCTGTCAATCACAGAGCAGGGTGGCTGGCCTGGCAAGACCAGCCCACTTAGCCAATCAGACAAGAGTGCGACTTGGGTTACCAAGGGAACCCATGGCAGGGGTCTGAAGATCCCTCCCTCAGATCCTGCCTACCTAGACTAGCAGGCGCCTTAAGGAGGACTTCTGTGCAGAAGCCCGCGAAAAGCCAGCAAACAAAGGAGTCATCCCCGGTTTGGCGTGCAGAGAAAAACACGAGAAAGACTAACAAAAAGAAATGGCAAATAAACCCACCCGGAACCAAAACAAACTGTATTTGGTCAAGCGGGTTTATGTTCGAGGCTAATATAATAGCCTAAAACATTACCACGTTTATATAAGATAATCGCGATAGAAAAGTTAGGGTAGATACCACTGTCACCAGCCAAGTCTTAATGTTAAGGGAGCGAAACAAGGCTCCAAGAGGCAAAGACAAAAATGGATAAGAGTTAACCCTTTCCAATACTCCATGTAAGATGGGGTGTACTGGGTCTGTGGTTTAAAGTGGCTATATAAAGTTAATGGCAACTTTAACTGTTTCTGGGGGACAGTAGTCAGCCCCAGAAAAATGGAGTCAGTGGGAAGTCTCAAAGACAATCCTGTGTCACTGCACTGAAGGTTCTGTGTAACACACACATAAAGTGGTGCACATGGAGTAGGTGAGGCTTCAGTGCCCAAGATCACACAGAAAGTAGAAATAAACATAGCAAAACACATGTAAGAGTGGGAAAAAAGGCTCACACTCTTACCAGGTGAAACAAATAAATCCTAGAAATCCAGCAAAGCTGCTGAGGGACTCAGTAGGTAAGGGAAATCAACCATTTATGAGAATTCTCCCTAACAGTGTCTAACACAGCCCCGATGTACTGGAGCTGTTGGGAAGGTGTGAGATGCGACTTCTTGAAATTCAGTGAGAAGCCCAGCCTGTCGAAGGTGCGGCAGATGAGACTGAGGTGATCCAACGCTTGCTCAGGAGAGCGCGCCCAGATCAGCCAGTCGTCCAGGTAGGAGTAGACGTGAATCCCCCCTTCGCCTGAGGTATGCTGCCACCACCACCACCATTAGATTGGTGAAGACCCTCTGGGCGGAGGTCAATCTGAATGGCAGGACCTGAAACTGAAACCTCAGGTAATTTCTGTGCTTGGGATGAATCGGCACATGAAAGTAAGCATCCTGTAGGTCCAGAGACACCAACCAATATTGAAGTTTGTTTGTTTTAATCACTTGTAATGCGCACCAGACCCGGAGGTTACCAGGTGCAGCAGTACAGAAAATGTGAAGCTTAGGTTACAGGTTACAGATAATATACAATGAAGAACATAAATATACAGTAATGTACAGGTTACAAATAGTGTGTAGTGATGTGCATGTATGTACAATTATATACAGGTTACATTTGAGTGAATACCGGATTTTACATGCGGACAAGTAAAAATTAGACTTTTGAACAATGGAGTGCAGAATAAGGGTGAAATAGTAGCAGGCTACAGCCAGGCTCAATATACATAGACCAGAGAGGTCGATTAGTGGTAGGGCGAGACTAGCTTAAATAGGCACTATCAGGCTAACTAGCACAGATCAAGGAGGTGCAAGTGGGATAGAGTGGTAACCGGGAGGTGTCTAGCATGACTGCTCAGAAATGTGGCCAGTCTACTCTAGGGAGTAAGGGAGCTGGGTGGGTACTGATCAGCTAGATGTCAGAGGCTTTCAGGAGATTGATATATTTAGATCTGAATTTCAGAAATGGCTGGTCTTCACATAAGGTAGGTGGCAGTGCGTTCCAGAGTTGGGCTGCTTGGACCTGGAAGCTAGTTCCTCCGGCCTTGGACAATTTAAATCTAGGTGTGATGAGGCTGTTGACATTGGAAGTTCTTGCAGGTCTAGTAGAGCATCTTTTAGAGAATTTATCGGTGAGATAGATAGGAGCGGCATTGTTTAGGGCTTTGTGAACCAGAGATGCCGATTTTAGTTGTATTTTTTTCGGGGTGGAAAGCCAGTTATTTTGGCGCCTGATGTGCGATATGTGTGATTTTTTGGGCACGCCGAGAGCAGCTCTCAAGGCGTTGTTTTGAAGGGTTTGTAGTCTATTGATGATGGATTTGTTAGCACCAATGTAAAGGGCATTACAATAATCAAGCCGAGATACGATTAAGGCTCTGGCTAGGATCATGCAGTTGTTGTTAGATAGGAAGTGTTTGCCAGCTCTAATGAGTTTGCAGGTGTAAGCAGTGGCTGAAGCCAAGGACTTCACCTGTTTGTCGATTGAGAGGGTGGAGTCCAGGTAGAAGCAGAGCGTCTTCACTTCCTTGGACACCTTGATGGTGTTTCCATCAATCGCGAATGAGGCATAGTCGTGGCCTAGTTTTTTTAGGTTGGCATGGGTCCCCAGGATGATAAGTTCCGTTTTTTCATCATTCAGGCATACACCGTGTGAAGCCATCCATGCCTGGATGATGATATACACCCTATTCACCAAGGCCAAATCCTTGTTGTAAACCCCAGAAAGAGGGAGGAGAATCTGGGTATCATCTGCATAGTTCGTGTAGGTGATACCAAGATGGTCCAAATCATCAAAAAGGGGCTTAGTGAATATGTTGTATAGAGTGGGGGAGACACAGGAGCCCTGAGGGACTCCACATAATATGGGGATCGGGTCGGCTGCTGCTTAGGGCGAGAACACTCTCAACGTCCTGTCGCTGAGGAAGGACTCTATCCAGGTTATGGCCTCTTTAGAGAAGTGCGCAGCCGAGTCTAGCTGGCTGCAAAGTACTCCGTGGTCCACGTGGTCAAATGCAGCCGAGAGGTCCAGCAACAGGAGGATAGCCATTTTGCCTTTATCTCGCAGGACATCAATCTGTGTCTTAAGGTCGATGAGGGCTGTCTCTGTGCCGTGTTGTGGCCGGAATCCAGACTGGCGTGCTCCGAGGAGCTTGTGTAATTCCAAAAATGCTTGAATCTGGTTGTAGGCAATCTTGTCCAAGATTTTGAGCAGAAACGGAACTGTCGTGATGGGGCGATAGTTTGTCGGAATGAGTGGGTCTAAGGTTTGCTTTTTTAATTTTAAAATTGGTCGGAACAATACCTGTCGTGAAAGAGGAATTGACAAGTTTCGAAATGAATGGGGAGAGATCTCTGGCGGCATCTTTTATAAGCTGGGCAGGGCACGGATCGCCCTGGCAATTAGATGGCTTAAGGGAGAGGATGACTTTCTCAACCTCAAAGGTAGTAGTTCTGGAGAACGTGAAACAAACAATGGGATCCAGTTTGTTGGAAGGTAGCACAGTATTTCCGTTGCTAGGCTGGGATAGTTGGCTAAGGGTGTCCTTTTTCTTAGATATTTTGTTGGAGAGTGCTTGTTGGATATTCGAGCACCAAGTTTTGTCTTTGGAACATATGTCTGGGATGGGGATAGGGGACTCTAGTTCCTTGAGGATGGTGAACAGTTCTTTCATGTTTGCTTTGGCATTTGCTATGCGTGTGTTATACGAATTTTGTTTCGCCAGATAAATTTCTTTTTTGTACCGGGTGGAGATTTCCATAAGTTTGTTTTTATGGTCTATAGAGGGGGAGGACCTCCATGCTGTTTCACAGCTCCTTTTGAGGAGTCGTAAATCTTTTAGTTCCGGGGTAAACCATTTATTTAGGTGGGCTTTGGGTTTACTTGGTCTAAGTTTTAAAGGGGCATTGCTGTCAAGAGTGGTAAACATGATTTTATTGTATTCATCGACCAGCATTTCGGGATCTGATTGGTCCGTTAGTTGGTTGAGAGTGGGTAAGATGGCAGGGATCACTTTCTCCTTCGTGATGTTCTTTTTGTTTCTTGTGGGACAGGGCAAGGCCATGATAGGTCTGGAAGTGGCTAATTCAAAGGACACAAGGAAGTGGTCTGTCCAAGGTTGCTGTAGGATGGATTTGATGTTTGCGGTGCAGTTGTAGTCTGCTAGCCAGTCAAGGCTTCTACCTTTGATGTGGGTGGGTTCGAGCTTTCTTTGAGTTAGACCCAGGTCGGTTAAAGAGTTAGCAATGATACTTGCATTTTTATCTAAGGGGCCGTTGTAGCCCAGGTTGAAGTCGCCCTAGGACACGTTTTTGTGATGTAGTTTTCAGGTTGTTGGCGAGAAGATTATGGATATCCTCCTCAAATGTCCCTAAGGTTCCAGGAGGTCTGTAGATGAGGTGGATAGACAATGTCTGAGAGTTCACTAGAGGAAGTTTAATGGAGAGCGCTTCGCAGGAGTCAGATCCTATGGAAGGCGTAGTTCTTATATCTAAGCTAGTCTTACGAATGAAGGCAATGCCACCGCCCTGCATGTTGGTTCTGTCCTGTCTCAGTATGGTGTAACCAACTGGGATTGCTAGGGATAGGAGGGGTCCTGCAGCGTCGTGCAACCAGGACTCTGTAATGGCGAGAAAGTCCAGGTTCTGAGCTAAGATCAGGTCATGAATATCCGAGGCATGTGCGGTTATCGATCTGGCGTTGATTAGTCCGCCTGTAATAGGGGGAGGCGTAGTCGTAGTGGGGGTGGATACTGATATAGTAGGACTAGAAGTAGATTGTGGCTTCTGGTTTTTGGTGGAAGGGATATAGGCCTTCTGGGTAGAGGATCTTGTGTTGGCAGGGGGCATGGTTCTGGACAGTGGCTCATGCAGTCTCGACAATCTTGCTCTGAGTCTAATGTTTCTGCATGGTTAGCTGCAGGGGATGCTTAGACGCCCGCTAGAGGGACTCTTAGATAATCTTTCCATAATAGATTGGGATGAAGCTGTTTTAGTTCCTATCGAGGGGTAGCTATTTGTTTTACAATGGCTAGTGCCCCATAGGCATGTGTATAGTATCAGGCAATGGTATACTGTTCATGGTGCAAGAAAGTGGTGAGAGGATGCTGAGTAGGGTGTTCTGGCTGCTATCAGCAATCTGGACTCAGCAGACCTGGTGAGAGCTGTGCCTGAAGGGAGCAGGAGTACTAGTGGGTACTGCAGGATTAGCGATTACCAGGGCACACTAGGCAAGGTTGGGCAGTGTTCGGATGGGTGTGCAGACAGCGGAGGCTAGATTCAATTAAGGCTCAGATGCAAGAATTAGACTAAGATCAGGTGGGTGCTAAGGCAACAAATAGTCAATCTATGGCAAGTAATCACATGGGCAATAGCTCGGTTCAGGCGGTCATACATGAAAATAATAAGTATAAGTATGTATGTACCTTCAGTACAATAGTGGCACAGGCAGTTCAATGATATTGCACATGTAGTGTGTGGCAACAAGGGGGACAGCAATACTATTTACCTGTTTCAGCGTGAGAGCAAACACAGACAGTGGAATGAATGCGGAACGCTGGGCCATAGTATGAAACTATGGGTAAGAAGTAAGAAGTAGGAGCAATGTCAACAATAGGCTGTTTTTAATTTTTGCACATTAGATTATTGCGTATATAGGATTAGGCAGAATTATAGTCACGGGTACGTGTTGTTGTAGTGGAGGAGTGAGTCAGTACCTTAGTAGTGGGGCGAGATGACTTTGTCCTTGGAGTCGGAATAGGCGGCCAGCGGCATCCACCGGCGAACAACGGCAAACAAGGCCTTTTTCTCTGGCCTTCGCCTCCTGGGCGGCGTTTCCGCCTGCCGGCGGATGTTTCCCACTTAGATGGCCATCGGTTGCCTAGCAATCAGGCCACGAGGCTGGAGCCTCGTTTTCATCCCATGCTGCGCCCGCCATTGCAAGGTCAGGCGGAAAAATGGGACAAGGTCAGGCAGGGATTTCAAAGCAGGCAAGAATAGCAGTACGATTACTGCTCAAAGGGTGCACAGGGGCTTCAAATGCTGGGTGAACAGGGGCTTCCAGATCTCACCCTTGATGATATTAATCCCATGCTGGTGGATGTGGTATCGCGTGATGGGCTGCTCTCAGCAGCAGCTCCTGGGTGAATGGTCGGTGCGGGCAGGGGCTCCTGCCCTCTCCCTCAGATGATCGTGGCTGCATTGGGACGACAACGGCAAACGAGGCCTTTTTCCCTGGCCTTCGCCTCCTGGCCGGCGTTTCCGCCTGCCGGCGGATGTTTCCTACTTAGATGGCCTTCGGTTGCCTAGCAAAGTTGAAGGGCCTGGAGGACATGAGAAAGAGTAACCATCTTGAACTTGTCCTTCCTGAGAAGTTTCTTCAACCAACGCAAGGTTAATAACTTCTTTATGGTTGAAGACACTTTTTACCAACAGCTCCATGGGACAAGCATGGGTGCGGCCTTCGCTCCAGATCTAGAAAACTTATTTATGGACAACTTGGAACAGAAATCTGTTTATCATGAGAATAACCATTTCAAAACTCAAATAAAGGCTTGGCATCGCTATATAGATGACGTGTTCTTGCTGTGGTATGGTAATGAAGCAACCTTGACCGAATTTTTGGTTTGGTTAAACTTACAAGATCCATGCATCAAATTCACTATGAATTTTGATCATCAAAAAATAGCCTTTTTAGATATAGTTATCTATAAGACATCTTCCAGCAATCTAAACACCACTCTATACAAAAAACCAACAGACAAGAACACTTTATTGTCATTTAAAAGTTTCTATCCGCGAGCCTTGCGCGAAAATCTGCCTTTTGGGCAATTTCTGCGCATTAGGCGTAATTGCTCCATGAAAGAAGAGTTTGACAAAACAGCCAAAATCTGTCCACTAGATTAAAAGAACGGGGATACCCACCCCATATCATTCGTAGATAAATGAAAAGGGCATGCAACATCAATCGATCTGACTGTTTAGAAAAACAGGAAAAAACCCAGGAGGATAAAATAACATGTGTATCCACTTATTCACCAATCAGCAATGACTTACGCCGCTGCATTCTAAAACATTGGCCTTTAATCCAAACTGAAGATTTTTCGATTCAAAAACCACAATTTGCTTTCAGACGCATGCCCAATTTACGCGATAAGGAACAAGTTACTTACCTGTAACTGTTGTTCTCCAGCATGGGTCTGGCGTGGATTCACATGCTCATGAATATTCCCCGTCGTCAGGCTGGGAATCCTCGGTAAAGAAAAAACCAGTATCAGTTTCGTTTCTGATCTGTCTTTCGTAGTAATAACCAATCACTGGTCTCTGCGTCATACTGACCACAGCCAATGACTGCCCTCTACCTAAGCACCGCCTCTGGCAGCCATCTTCAGATTTGGAAGCACGTGAAGTGGCAGTATGACCAAGTGAAGAGCCGCAGAGGGGTAGGCGGGAGGGTTCGCATGTGAATCCATGCCAGACCCATGCTGGAGAACAACAGTTACAGGTAAGTAACTTGTTCCTTCTCCAGCATGGGGTCTGGCATGGATTCACATGCTCATGAATAAAGAATACATAGCAGTACACACATGCACAACCACGGGAGGTGGCAAAGGCTCAACATTAAGCATTACATCAAACTCAACATTAAGCATCTTACCTCCTCACCAGGCTCACCTCAGGCGAACAGGTTGCGCAGCACTGCTTGGCCGACCCTGGACTCCTCCCTGGAATCCCGATCGACGCAGTAGAATTTCGTGAAGTTGTGCGTCGACCTCCACGTAGCAGCCCTGCATATGTCCAGCAGGGGCACACCAGAAAGGAACGCCGTGGTAGCTGCGATCGCTCTGGTGGAATGGGCTCTCGGACGGCCAGGCAGCGGTCGGTTTGCCAACCGATGACAGTACATGATACAGCCGGAGAGCCATCTGGAAATGGAAGCCTTCGAGAGAGCCTTCCCCTGATTGACAGGTCCAAAGTTCACAAAGAGTTGTGACGTCTTCCGAAAACACTTCGTGCGGTCCACGTAGAACTTCAGCGCTCTAGCCACATCCAGCGAGTGCAAAGTCCTCTCAGCCGGCGACGAAGGCGACGGGAAGAACACAGGCAACACCAAGGGTTCGTTGAGATGGAAGTCCGACGGTACCTTGGGCATGAAGGAGGGGTGCGTCCTGAGCACTACCCTCGTGTCGTGAAAAGTCAAGTACGGGGCCTTGCAGGAAAGGGCCTGGATCTCACCCACCCGTCGTGCGGAGGTGATGGCCACAAGAAACGCTGTTTTCCACGACAGAAACTTCAACGGGGCCGAGTGCAGAGGCTCGAACGGAGGTCCCATGAGCTTGGTCAGCACCACGTTGAGCTCCCACGCCGGGGCCGGAGCCTTCACCGGCGGGAACGATCTGAACAGTCCCTTCATGAACTCTTTCACCAGACGATGAGACCACAAGGACGTCCGGCCCGTGGTTCTGGTGTATCGGGAGATCGCAGCAAGATGAATCTTGATGGACGCGTGTGCCAGTCCAGCTTTGGCCAGCGTCAGCAGGTACGGCAGTACCTGGGGAGCCGTAATCCGTAGAGGGTTAATCTTCTGTGCATGGCACCAGACAGAGAACCTCTTCCATTTGTGTCCGTAGCATTTAAGAGTCGAGGACGCCCTGGCCTTTGCAAGAACCTCTCTGCAGTCGGCCGGTATGTCGTCTCCTCCAAACTCTAGCGCTGCAGGAGCCAGGCCTGCAAGTTCAGCGATTTCGGGTCGTGGTGGAGGATGGCGCCTCCTTCCCTGGAGAGTAGATCCGCGTCCACCGGCAGCTTGATCGGCGGGGACGCTGACAAGTCCAGAAGGTCCGGGAACCATATCTGCCTCGGCCACGCAGGTGCGACGAGGATCATCCTGCACCGTGACCTCTTGAGCTGGTTGACGAGCCGGATTAGCAGTGGCAAAGGAGGGAACGCGTAGAGGAACAGGCCCTCCCAGGGGAATGAGAAAGAATCGCCCATGCTCCTCGCCTGGGAAAACCTGCTGGCGAACCTCCGGCACTTGGAGTTCGTCGCCGTCGCGAACAGGTCGATCTGGGGTGTGCCCCACCGTCGGAAGAGGCGATCCACTAGATCCTGCCGTAGTTCCCACTCGTGGCACGAGCGCAGCTCCCTGCTGAGTGAGTCGGCGATAGTGTTTTTTATCCCTGCCAGATGAAACGGCACCAGAAACATCCTTTGGGCGACGGCCCAATGCCACAGGTCCTGCGCCTCCTTGGACAGTGCTGGGGACCTGGTTCCGCCCTGTTTCCTGATGTAAAACATGGTGGTGGTGTTGTCGGTGAAGATCCTCACCACCTTGCCCTTGAGGGACGGAAGGAAGGACCTGAGGGCCCAGAACACTGCACGGAGCTCCAGGACGTTGATATGGAGGGACTTCTCCGTCGGGAGCCAAAGGCCTCTCGCATGCAGATTTTCGGTGTGCGCTCCCCACCCTGCCAGGGAGGCATCCGTGGTCACTGTCTCCTGGTGGTCTGGGGTCTGGAAGTCCATGCCCGCCGTCAGATGCGCGCGGGTGCCCCACCACCGGACCGCTCGGCGGAAACTCTCGTCGAGTGTGATCCTCTCCTCGAAGCCGCCCGTCGTCTGGATCCAGCACGCGTCCAGGAACTCCTGCAACGGGCGCATCCGGAGCCTGCACATGGGAATGAGGTAGATGCAAGAAGACATCATTCCGAGGAGGGACTTGATGGACCTCACCTTGGCCGCGTCGGAAACCAACATCCTCTGTACCTTGCCCAGGATGGACCTGGTCCTTTCCTCCGACGGGGAGGCCAGAAGGGACACTGTGTCGAGCTTCGCTCCCAGAAACAGTGCGTTTTGCGCGGGTACCAGGTGGGACTTGGCGTAGTTCACGGAGAATCCCAGGTCCGTGAGAAGTTGGACGGTCCTTGCCGTGTGCTCCACGGCGAGCTCCCTCGTCTTGGCTCGGATGAGCCAGTCGTCCAGGTAGGGGTAGACGTGGATCCCCTCGCGGCGCAGCTGCGCCGCCACCGGTGCAAGGCACTTGGTGAATACCCTGGGTGCCGACCGAAGTCCGAAGGGGAGGGCTTTGAACTGGTAGTGACGCCCTTGGACCACAAACCTGAGGAATTTTCGGTGCCCCTTTAGGATGGGAATATGGAAGTAGGCATCCTCCAAATCCAACGACGACAGGAAGTCTCCTTCCTCCAGCTGACCCAGGACGTGCTGGAGGGTGACCATCCGGAACTTCTGCGCCTTGATGAACTTGTTCAGACGTCGCAGGTCTAGGATGGGGCGCCATCCTCCCGTCTTCTTCTTCACGAGGAAGTATCTCGAGTAAACTCCGGAGCCCCGAAGCCTCTTTGGGACGAGTTCGATGGCACCCTTCCTGAGCATCGCCTTTACCTCCAGGAGAAGCTGAGGGACGTGAAGCTCTTCTGGCCACGGGGGGGACGCGCGGGCACCTTCTTTGAAACTCGAGCGCGTGGCCCCGGGCTAAGGCGTCCAGCACCCAACGGTCGGTGGAGATGGACTCCCACACGCTGACGAAGCTCGCCAGCCGGCCTCCCACCGGGGTGCTTCGGTGGGGGCCCGACCCCACGGCCGGTTCAATCCTGTTTCGACGAGGCTTTGCCGCCTTGACCTCCTTGGCGACGACGGCGGGGTCCGCCAGACTTGCCTCGTCCTCTGTAGGCCTCCTGAGACGACGAGCGGGCCGCTTGACGGTAGGTGGAGAAACCGCCGCCGGAACCTTTGGAGGCGCCCTTGCCTCCGCTGCTCCGAAAGGGCATCCGTCGTTGCTGCAGAACCCCAAGGGCCCGGGCCGTCTCAGTGTCCGCTTTAATGGCCTGAAGGGAATCGTCCACTGTTTTCCCAAACAGGTTGTTCCCATCGAACGGCATGTCCAGGACTCTGGTCTGTACGTCTTGACGGAAGTCCGTAGCCTTGAGCCATCCACGCCGCCTAAGGCACACGCCGTTGCCCAACTGGCGAAACCCAGTGTCGGCGATGTCCGTCGCAATAGTGATGGCGTGGTCCGACGCCACCTCACCTTCCTGGTGGATCTCCAGGGCATCCGCCCTCTTGTCGTCCGGTAGGAAGTCCAGCAGGGGAGCCAGTTTGTACCATAGCTCCCTGTCGTAGCGGGCCACGATAGCCAAGGCGTTGGCTGCCTTAATCGTCGTCGCTGCAGACGAGATGACCCTGCGTCCCATAGCGTCCAATTTCTTTCCCTCGCTGTCCGGTGGGGAAGTCGATGTGGAGGCCGCACCCCCCCCCGCTTTCTTCCTGGCCGCCGCGGAGACGACGGAGTCCGGGGTAAGCTGCGCCCGGAGGCACAGGGGGGGCGCGTCCGGGACCCGGTACTTCTTCTCGTACCGGTCTCTTCTAGCTGGCGTCGTGGAAGGGTTCTTGAGGAGGGCGAGGCCCTCATCCCAAATGCCGTCCAGTAGAGGCACCGCGAGGACCGTCTTCCTCTTGGCCTCGCGCCGTTGATAAAGGAATCCTTCCTTTTTCTTCTCCTCAGGGCAGAGTTGGAAAAGCTCGGATGCCCTGGCGATCATGGAGTGGAACGATCCAATCTCGTCGGGCGGAGAAGCCCTGGTGGGAGGTGACGACAGTAGATCCTTGTCGTATACCTCGTCGTCCGTACCCGTCGCTGCCGTGTCAGTCCCCGTATCATCCCCTCGGGTGGACGGGGAGGAGGGCTGGACGGGGCGCGACGGCTGAAAAGGAGGTGGAGGGTGAATCCTTCTTTTCTTGGGCGGGGGAACACCAGAAGGTCCCGGTTCGGGATCCCCCGACGGGAGAGGTTCCTCCGTCGGCAACGGTAGTCTCGTCCTTATCTCTGAGCATAAGGACTGTATAGCCAACAAAATGGCCGCCGAGTTGTCTTGCGGCGCTGGCAGAGGGGAATCTGACGGGCGATCAAGGGCCCCGTCGGCACCCTCGACGATGTCGTCGTCACCTGCGTCGGGATCCATCCCGACGGGCCGGTCTTCTTCCACGCCAAGGCCGTGGCTTAAGACCTCGATCAGCTCTTCCTCCGAGGTTGAAGCCGAATCTACGACGATGCCCTGCCCCCCCTTTTTCTTCCCCGCCGGGGATTTCACGGGGGTCCTATCGATGGGCACAAAAGAGGACTCCCTCCGAGGTGGCAGGGAGACTCTGAGCCCCGAGGTCGCCACCACTGGTGTAGCCTCCACAGGCTGAGCCAGGGCCGCCGCGACAGTATCGATAGAGGGCTTGGCCGGATGGATTAAGGCCTTCACCACCTTAGGTGCGCTCACCGCCTTATCCTTGAGGGGGGGGGGACACTGCCTCGCTCCCCCTCCGATGGGGCCTTCGAGCTCGACCGGGGCCTCTCCAGGAGCTTCGCCGGGTGCTCGCCCTTCCTCTTACCCGACCCAGAGCGTTGGCTCGTGGCTGAAGGTGCCGGGGAGGATGCGCACTGCCTGGCGCCCGTAGAGCCCGACCGTTCGGCGCTCCCGGTGCCAGTGGACTCGCGGTGCTTGGCCTTGTGTTGGACCCCCGTCGCCGGGGCGTCCTCAAAGGTCTTAGAAGACCGCTCGGATTTCTTCCTCTTCTTCTCGCCTGACGGGCTCTTCCCTTCCAGCCAGTTGGCGAGACGTTGATGGCGGTCCTTCATGGTCCGCTCCGACATATTGCCGCAAAACGCACAGTCCTTCTCCACGTGCGTCTTGTCCTCATGTAAGCAGTAGAGACAAAAGGAGTGTTCGTCCTCCTTAAAGACGTTCTGCAGCTGGCATCCAGGGCAGATCCTGAACAGCTTTCCGGGCGTCGAGCTTCCCTTCTCCTGGGCCATGTCCGGGCCTGAGAAGCTTCTGGAATCCTCCAAAAGCGTAGCTCGACGAAATCTTCACCCTTGAGGGGCGCAGACGAATCCGACACAGGTCCCCGTTGATCGGATGGAAAGTCGGTGGAGCTTGAGGCTCTTTTGACCGAAAAAACGAAGTTTTTGAGAGAAAACGTGAAAAAATAGCACTAACGCTCGAGAGCAATAGCACGAGGATCCCAACACATGAACGTGCGGTAAAAATCTGAAGATGGCTGCCAGAGGCGGTGCTTAGGTAGAGGGCAGTCATTGGCTGTGGTCAGTATGACGCAGAGACCAGTGATTGGTTATTACTACGAAAGACAGATCAGAAACGAAACTGATACTGGTTTTTTCTTTACCGAGGATTCCCAGCCTGACGACGGGGAATATTCATGAGCATGTGAATCCATGCCAGACCCCATGCTGGAGAAATTGTTTCATACGTATAACATTTCTAAAACACCTATCATCTCGCAACAAATAACATTATGGCACTTATCACCAGTCAGTGGCCATTTCAAATGTGGAAATTGCTCAGTCTGCGGTTTGACAAAAAATATCAAGCCTGTTATTCTAAATGGCCGCACCTGGTACTTGAAAAACTTCACAAATTGTAATACACCATGGGCGATTTATGCCATCACTTGTCCATGTGGCCTTATGTATATCGGCAAAACCAAGAGACCCATTAAGCAGAGAATCTGCGAACATCGCTCTTGCGTGAAAAATTCTGTACCAGATAAACCACTGGTCGCTCACTTTGTCATGGCTAAGCACACTGCCAAAGACAGAGTGGTGCATAATCCAAACAGTGCAAGCTCATCCCTGAGGGTGTGACAGAGATCGAAAGCTCAGACAATTACAGCAAAAATGGATTTATAAGCTTAATACTATACAAGCAGGCCTGAATGTTGGCATAGAGTGGAGTTTGTTTTTGCATAAATGATTCTGCCCAGTATACACTATGATATGGGCCCCTTGAATGTCCCCTTGAGTTCAGTTAAAGACACACATGCTCTGTCCCCTGCATTATCTTCGATTTTTTTTTCGAAAACATTGTTTTTTCAGACATTCACCAGCATACTGTCATTTTTTATGCAACCTTGATGCAACCGTTGTCCATCCACAAACTCAAGTCATGCTCCGATTCTAACGTTTGCATGTAACTTCCTACATACTTGGCATCTATTTACGGTCCTCTTTCTGTTTATCACCAACTATTCTAATTTTCCAGCCCTTGCCCCTAATCTTTATTTAGGCACCTTTGACGTCTTTTCCATTCAAAGATGGCGCTCCCATCACTTATTGAGGCATTGCTGCTATTTTTTATTCAAAGATGGCGTCCATTCTGATCCACGCCACCATCTTTTTTGATGACGGTCCAGTTCCACGGTCCCTTACGCGGAACAACATTCGGGCTCTTCACAAGAGCAACCATGCTGTCTGTTTGTATAACAACGCACAACGCGGCACTCACACACATACAAAGAAATCCCTGCGGACGCACTCCACAGTTGCGTATTACTTTGCATAGCGCGCCATAACTTTGCGATGGCTGGCGTAATGCTCCGAGGTGTTTACTAATTCGATTCCACGGAAGGACTTTCAACACACCGGTTGCACATACACACGGCGGTCGACGTACTTCATGGGAACATCTCTCTTACTTGTTATGAAGGTAAATTTGGGTTTTCAACATAAATAACTATTAAGAGCAACATAATGCATGCAAACATTTACCTTTGTGTACTTGCATTTTTGGAAACTATTACCTGTATTGAGCTTGTCATTGAAAGCCTTCTTCTAGTTGAAATAGAAAATAGCCATGTAAGAAAGTTAGTGTTTTCCGCAGCCATATATTCAGCACTGGCATTTCAGATAACATTTACTTGTACATATAATTATCAATTGTAGTAGTCTGAATTAGTCCCCTTACTAACATGAAATAATGATTATTACGTATTCATCACATAAAGAGCATCAGTATGAAACGGCGCACATAATGATAAATAACATCAAGGAACAATGAGCAAATGTGGGTTTGTAAGGCCAATCTCACTCTTGCCTTTCAGTTCCAGTGACTATGAGATCCCACAGCCGCAGCAGTCGATTTTGGTCAACTTGTTTCCCTTATTCGACACCACACACGCCACTGAAGCAATTAAAAGGTTAGTGTCAATAGTTGCACGTGCACTCAGATAGAGATATGTTACCCTTACTTTGGGTTTTTATCCAGCTACCAACACGGCTGTTTTGTGTTTTGGTTTTTAGATTGCCATAATGTGAAGGGTCAACTGACGAACCTTTTCTTGACACCAACCCTGTGATGACACTACCTAATGTCCTGAAGACAGGTTCAGCACACATTTCATAGCGGTTTAAATCAGCTATCGAGTGTTTGTCTTAAAAAATTGTTGCTGTTTCCCAGAAACACATTTCTCTGTGTCGACAGAGCCAAGGACAAGCCATTTACAAATTTATTTGTCTGCCACACACCCCTACTTACCTCACAATGTTGTCATTACATGTGAATTGTGGCCTTTTTGATTCATTAACAGCTATGACCCTGATACAATGGTGTTTTATGTGATATTTCTTGTTAACAAAATGCATTTTTGTCTTTTGTCTATATGAAATCATTTGAGTGTTTTTATATATTTTTATATTTACTGATTAAAATGTATATCACTATTTTTTCTGTCTGGATCTAATGACTGACATGATTGGTAGCACTTGTTGTAACTAGCCACACCTAGTGCGTGTCTAGGCGGGTAGCTGTCTTGTGGCAATTCCCTTATGTACTTGTCAACCAACGTAAGTCCATGATGGGTCTCACTCCCCCGTCTTTTTTCGGGATAATAAAATAAGGGGAATACCATTCCTTGTTCCTCTCCGCTACAGGCACCAGCTCTATAGCGCTTTTCTCCAGCAGGGTTAGGATTTCCTGCGCAAGGAGAGGATCCGGAAGCCTCAAAGAGAGTTTCCCTGATGGATTGTCGTGAGGCCGCTGAAGGAAGGGAAGGCAGTAGCCGTGGGCAATGGTATCCACCACTCATGCATCCTAAGTAATGGCTCGCCATTCTTTGGGATGCTGAGACAGTCTGCCCCCAAGTGGCGAACCATGGGATATGGCCTCATGACTTTTTGGAAGCGGCAGAAGGCAAAACTGCCCGAGCGGCTCTGGCACTGAGATTTCCCCAACCACCACAGGTACTTTTTCGCTGGACCCTTTGACTGGCGGCCCCTCGCGTTCTACCAAAGGAGGAGTAGTAACGAAAAGAACCTCCCCTCCATTGCTGTCCTCTAGGACGAAAAGGTGGAGGTTGAAGCACAGCTGCGCTCAAAGATTTAGCCGCAGCTTTCGAAGTCAGCAATCTCTCAAGGCTCTCGTCAGCTTTGCTGCCAAACAAATGTGCGCCATCAAAGGGCATGTTGCGAAGACGGGCCTGAACATTCGGAGCAAAACCCGACTTCCGCAACCACACAAATCTGCGTAT
This sequence comes from Ambystoma mexicanum, assembly GCF_040938575.1. Classification (NCBI taxonomy): domain Eukaryota; kingdom Metazoa; phylum Chordata; class Amphibia; order Caudata; family Ambystomatidae; genus Ambystoma; species Ambystoma mexicanum. The sequence goes on along the minus strand of NC_090933.1, from coordinate 410,997,299 downwards.
AACGGTGCTTGCAACCATGGACCGGCTAACACTGTCGGCCGTATCCAAACCCGACTGACGGGATTCGCACATGGCATCCTTGCCGTCCTGCACGAGAGCAAGGAACCCATCCCTTTCTTCCCCCTCGGGAATATGCTCAGCCGCTAAAGAAACAGTTCCACAGAGTGTGTGAGAACCTTGCCAAGGCACAAGTGGATTTGGCCCATTTCAATGCCATGCTCCCAGCAGAAAATACCTTCCGGGCCCAACTGTCGAAGCGCTTGTCGTCCCTATCCGGAGGGATGGTAGGGTACGCCGCATGCCTCGAGGTGGCCGTAGCCGCCTGAATCACCAAACTCTCGGGAGTGGGTTGAGTAGGTAAATAGCTGGGGTCGCTAACGGAAGGGCGGTATTTCTTCGCCAAAGATTTATTAACAGCCGGAAGAGATTCCGGGGACTGCCAAGCAGCTGCCACCATTTTCTGCAAAGTGAGATGAAATGGTAAAACCGGTTCAGAGGACGGACCTTGATCTAATATGTCCGTTAGATCATACTGCACAAAGTCTTCAGGAGGACTGGAGCAGCCCAGATACTCCGAGACCCTCGCATGAGCCTCCTGTATGATGACTCTGCATGAGCCTCAGGCTCAGGCCTACCAAATTCCGCTTCCGGGGAAGTGTCAAACCCACTGGCATCATGGAGGTTCTGCCTTAACTCCTCCAACTGACTGTCTCTGGAAACAAGTGGAGCTTCATCAAGTTCACCAGGGTCCTCAAACTCAGACATTTCCTCCTCTTAATAAATGTCGGCCAGAGGGAGTTGAAACCCAGGTCTGGTGACAGAAGAGGGCCTGGAGTCCAAAACTGGCCTCACAGACTTCGCATTAGCCTTCCTAGGAGGATCCACCACATCGGGGTACTCCCAAAGGTAAATTGCGTGCAATAATAGCCAAAGGTGCCGATAGCGCTGAAGGCTTCGACGTTGAGAGCGTCGATAACCTTGACGTTGTGAGCGCTGAAGGCTTCGGCGTCGACGGCACCGTGGGTTGAAACGATGGTAAAGCGTTGACGTCCAAGTCGGACGGACACGGCGCAGACCGAGTCGACGCCGGCATCGAGCCCTCAGTAGGTAGCTGCAGTCTCGCTGGGGACGAGGACCGAGATCTAGAGCACGTCTCCTGTGACTTTTCGAATCCTTGTGTGTACGGGACCTCGAAGGGTCCCGACGCGAGTCGCGTCGTGGACCCGAGCCTGAAGGCGTGCAAGCCACGGTACGAGACCTATCCTGGCTGGCTTCGTCAGAAGGCGCGACTGGACCCGTGCCCTGCGATTGAAAAATCGCTAACATTTGTTCTTTAAACACCGCCCATTCCTCAGGAGTCGAGGACTTTGTTGGGCACGCTACCTTCGAGGGACCATCCTCCGAGGCGGATGGGGAAGGCGACCGGTGACAGCGCTTCCTAGAGTGCCGGAACGAGGAAGAAGAATGGCAGGAACCACTCTGGGTCCGAGATCCCAGGGACTCATTCCGACACGGAGAGTCGCCCCTCGAGTTGTCGGTAGAAACCCCCTTGGACTTGGATTTTCAGGACGTAACAGGCTTAGAGACCCTACCTACCTGGAGCTTGCCCTTCCGCAAGGCCTTGGCAGTCAGCGACTGGCATTTCGAGCAGTCGTCGGTGTCGTGTGACTCGCCCAGGCACCACAAACAAAAGCGATGCGGGTCGGTGATCAACATTTTCGATTTGCAGTCCTGGCAGGTCTTGAAGCCAGACCGCAGAGTCGGAGGGGTCGAAGAGAAAGACATCTTCACGATGATACACACGAGGCACGCCGAGTTCTACGAAGCAACTTGTTTGCAGAAAAAACGGAACTGAGGCTACGGTCGCCATGCGTCCTATTTATAACATCCGCTGACGTCGCCCTCGGCGGAGGCCTACGAGGGATATCGACCCGACGCCATCGACGCAGGACGCCCTCTGCTGAAAAAGTTTCCGAAGTGCACAGCTGTGGACATCACATGTCAAAGATGTGGAATACGTTGGAGGACACAATCCATTCAAAATTATAATTTCATGGACCCGTCTGCTCCATTACTTTGCATGCCAATTGGACACAAGTTTATTTTCTGAGATGGGCAACAGGACGAGTGCCTCTGACCTGTTGAAAAGCATCTGAGAGAAACATTTTTATCGCAAGAGGTCTTTTGTTACTCTTGTGCCTTAACCATTTATTTGTATTTATTACATTTTATATATTTGTATTTATTACATTTTATATAGCGCTTTACGCCAAAGCGTATTACAAAAGGACAACAGGGAATACAACAAGCATTACATAACAACATATTAATCAAGTAACAAAAAACAGTACAAGGAACAATTTACATGAGTGATGTGGTTAAGCATGAGTGGTGAAGGACAACAGTGAGAGAAGCGGTAGGAGGTGTAGGATATAGAAAAGACCGAAATGAGAGAGGTAGTAAAAAGGTATTAGGGAGGTGAATGGAGTAGATGGGATTTTAGGGAAGTGCGGAAGGCAGAATAGGAGGAAATAGAGAGGATGGGGAGAGGGAGTCGGTTCCAGTGGAAAGGAGCAAGTAGTTGGAAGGAGCGGAAGCTGGATGGGGCACAGTGTGGAGGAGGATGAGTGAGTAGGAAAAGATCGGCAGAGCAGAGTGGGCGTGAAGGAGTATAGAAATTGAGGAGGGAGGAAAGGTAAGGTGGAGCAAGACCGTAGAGGGATTTGAAGACAAGACAGAGGAAATTGAATTTGAGCTGGGAGTGAAAGGAGAGCCAACCTAACGAGGAGAGAGAAGAGGAGATGGAGTCATGTGGTGAGAGAAGGCAGAGAGAGCGCATGGCAGAGTGGTAGACAGATTTAAGGGAGTTAGGAGAGTGGAGGGGAGTCCGAAGAAGAGAGTGGAGCAGTAGAAAAGTCTGGAGAACATGAGGGAGGTGATTAAGAGTTTAGTAGCTTGGAAGGTTAGGAAGGATCACATTTTACAGAGGTTATAAAGGTGAAAGCAGCAGGATCTGGCAGTAAGAGAAATGTGGTGAGAGAGCCAGAGTCAATGTGAAGACCAAGGTTGCGGGCATGTGAAGATAAGGGGAGTTGGGAAGGGGAAAAGAGAATGGAAGAACGGGAGGAGGGAGGAGGAAGTGTGTTGGCAGGGAAGAATAGGACTTCAGTTTTGTCTGTATTTAGGGTGAGAAAGTGAGAGGACATCCAGGATTTAATTGCGGAAAGACAAGAAGAGAGCTTAAGATGGATGTCAGAGGTGTGAAGGAAGAGAATGAGAGGAAGAGCTGGGTATTATCATCTGCGTAGAAATGGTGTGAAACACCAAAGGAGGAGATGATGGGAGCTAAGAAGGAAGTGTGAGTGAGAAGAGAAAGGGGTCGAGGACGGAACCTTGGGAGACACCGTGGTTGAGAGGAGAGAGAGGGGAGGTGCAGCCACCCCAGGAAACTGCAAATGTGAGGTTGGAAAGATAGATCCTATTGAGGCCCGAGAGGTTTTACGAACTGCAAACAAGGCTCTTGGTATCCTTTGATCACAATTTTTCCCACCTTGTTCAAATAACTTTCAGAGAATGGTCTTGCAAAATCTTTCCACTAGGCCATCTGTCTGGGGATGATATACTGATGTTGTAAGGGTAGCGATGTGCAATATTTCTTTGACTTCCCCACATAAGCTTGCTCATAAAAGGTGAGCCCTAATCCGTTAAGAACTCCTTTGGAAACCCCATCCTGGAGAAATATGAAAGCAGGCATTTCAAGATCTGTTGTGTCATGTTGGCTCTTAGGGGAAAGGCCTCCAGATAATGGGTGGCTTAATTTACAATGGCTAAGATATATTTGTTCCCCAGTTTAGAGGTTTCCAGGGGTCTCACAATATCCATACCAATCCTGGAAAATTGAACCTCAATTATTCGTAACGGATTTAAGGGAGCTGTTGGAGGCATATGTGTGCTAGTTTTCTGTCAGATTGCGCATGCTCTAATAAAGAGTTTAATGTCAGCGTAAATTCTAGGCCAAAAGAACAGATTAGTTATATATGCTTGAGTTTGAGAACTGCCTCAGATGATCTCTCGTCAGATGGGAATGGGCTATCTCTAATAGTACTCTCTTATGACTCATGGGCACCACCAACTATGTCTTTACTAGACCTTCCAAAGAGGTATCTCTTCTGTAAAGTAGTCTAGATAAAAAAAAAGAGAAGGGTCCTCCTTTCGGAACTGCCTGTAAGCATGTCTCAGCCAATAAGTGGTCATTTCTCGGAGTAAAAGCTAAATCAGGAAGAGTCTCAGACTCTTCCTTAATAGGTTTTCTAGTTTCAGGTTTGGGAGGATCTTCAGGTGTTTAGTCAGCCTCCCCAAAGCTTCTCAAGCAACCCTTGAGCAATCTTATTTCCTTGGTGGATCTGAAAAGGATCCTTTCTGTTGTTCTGTAGTAAAACCTTAACATCACTGTGGAAGTCTGTGTCTATTACCCCCTGCTAAGACATCAATCCCAAATCTCCATGCTAAACCTGACTTGGGTGCCAATCTAATGCATGTATCTGGGGGTGGAATCACTATTAGCTCAGTGGGTATCAGTCTCCTTTCTCCTGGGGGAATCGTTTAAATCCTACTGCTACAGATATCAAACCCTATAGAGCCGTTAGTGGCTACTGAGGGGTCTGATGCTTTGGTACTTAGTTTCATAAATTGTAGGGTCCCCCAACTTGTATTGGTTGAGCTACATCTCACTCCTGACACCATGTATGAAGGCATCATGAAGGAGGACACAGACAACAGAATCTAGAAGGTCTAACTTGCCATATGCGAAGGTGGGATTTCCCTACCTAATAAAAATGAAGGAAAGTCCGAGTCAAAATGTTCTACTTTTGAATCCATCTGTGTACAAAACCTAGGCTTGCCTCACAACTATAACCATATAATGTGTAGGGATGGCAGCAACAAAAAAGAAAACCTGTGTTTAACACGAAGTCCTGAGCTTCTTCCAGCTCAGATCTTTCTTCAGCTCCCTTCCCCGTAGCTACTCTCAACTCTCGCACTGCTGTCAAACACTCCTCTGACATCTGCCACTTCATCGAAGACCTTGATCTTGATGTCCTCGCCCTCACCGAGACATGGTTCATGGCCAGATCTGGCACATGTTTTGACACTCTCCTCCCTGAGGGTTACAAGATCCTCTCTGAGCCCAGAACTAACAGTCCCAGAGGTGGAGTGGCCTGATCTTTCTGAGTGGGTGCCTGTTCTGTCATTCCTACGCATGACTACTCCTCCTTTGAATGCCTAGTCCGCAGGCTCTCCATCTCTCTTGGCTTCTCTCTGACTGTGGCCACCATCTACAGGCCACCTGGACAGGTCACCCTCTTCCTCTCTGAATAGGCTGACCTCTCTTCTTCCCTCCTTTCCTTGACCTCTCAAAGCCTGCACCTCTGTACCTTAACATCCACCTGGAAGCTTCTAATCCCTCCTCTGGGCTCTTCCCCAACCATTACAACTGTCTCTCCCTTTAGAGTCTACCCTCTGGTCGAACACACTCTGCCGGACACACTTTGGATGTTCTCATCTCCTCCGACATCCCCCTCTCTAACCCTCTCACCACTCCTCTCTCTTGGACTGACCAGTTTCTGCTCTCCTCTCACCTGAAACTCCTTGGCCATCAAGCAAAGCCTACCACAGCACTGCCACCTTCCTTCTCGGTCATTCGGCCCATGAAGCGAGTGTCAGTGAACGCCTTTGCCTCTACTTTCTTTGCTCCTCCTACCCGCACTCAGATACAGCCCACTCTAACCTGCATCTTTCTATCTCCAACGCTCTGGATATCCTTGCCCCTGTCACGAGAATCCGTCTGAAGTCTACCTCCAAATGCAACTCTTGGTACGACTCTGACCTCGCCTCCCCGAAATGCAAGTGCAGGGTGGCTGAGAGGAAGTGGATGGCTTCGGGCGCATCCTCTGACAAACTGGCCTGCCGCCTGCTCCAAAGGCAATACAGGCTCTCTGTCCTCTCCAAGAAGAGGGTCCATATCCAAGCCTGCGTCTCTGCTGCCTCTAACAACACGGCCAAACTCTTCAAAATCTGAAAGGAGCTGGCCAATCTTACTGCAGTCTCCACCCCGCCTGTTCCCTCCCAGCTCCTCTGTACAGCTCTGGCCTCATTTAACCACTACAACTCAGGACATCCTGTCCTCATATTCCTCTTCCTCGCCCTCTACCTCTCTCAGGCCCCCTTCAGCTGCCTCTCCCTCTCCTCTTCCTTTATCCTCCTCCTCTCTGACAACACCTGACAATGTCTCTAGACAAGTTCGTTCTATGAAAGTGTCGTCCAAACAGGTGCTCGCCTGCTCTTCCTGAACCATCAGGGACCACGTTGCCATCCTAACTCCACAAATGGCTAATTTTTGCAATCACTCTTTGGCCACTGGATCTTTCCCCTGTCTCCTCCAGCACTCCCTTGTGTACCCCTTCCTAAAAAAGCCTTCTGCCGATCCTACATGTCTGGCAAACTATCGCACAATTTCTATCACTCCTATCCTGGGCCCACTCCTGGAAAAGGTGGCCATCTCCCAGCTTACTCTCCACACTGAATCTGTTGGTTGTCTCCATGATCATCAGTCCGGCTCCAAGCAGTCAGAGGCACGGAAACTGCTGTCCTGAACACCTGTGAGGATCTGATCTCTAATCTCGACTCCAGCTCTCCCTCGGTCCTTTACTCTGTTTTCGATACGCTCAATCCTTCCACCATGATCAATCCACTCCGTATGAACCTGGGCATCATGGATCAGGCCCCGGAATGGCAGACCTCCTTCCTCCTGGACCGGCCCTCCCAGGTCCAACTTGGGTGCTTTCTCTCCACCATCACCCTGGCACTTCAATGTCTATCTGGCCTCTTTGCCCACCTGTTCACCTTCTCTTCTAACATTTAGTGTTATGCGGATGACACTCCTCTCTCTTTCAGGCTTCACTCAGCCTCCTCTCCTCCCTCGCTCATTCCTGACAGTCTATCCGTGATTCAGGATTGGTGCGCCTCCAGCAATCTTTGCCTTAATAACAGTAAGACGGAGATCGTTCTCATTGGGACCCTGGCTCCCACTTTCCCTCTCTCACTCTGGCTGCCGTCCCTGGGCCCTCTACCCTCGCCTTCTTGTGAGGCAAAAAACCTTGGTGTCATCTTCGACTGCACTCTCTCCTTCTCTCCTCACATCACGGACCTTGCCAAAAAGGCCCACTTCCAGCTGCACCTCCTCAGAGGTATCCTACATTTTCTCTCTTTCCACCAGAGGCTCACTGTCTCCGGTGCCCTGGTTCTCTGCAGGCTGCACTTCTGCAACAGCCTCTTTCTCAATCTGCCTACCTCTACACTTCTCCCTCTGCAACTAATCCAAAACAGGACTGCAAGACTTATCTTTGGCCTCAAGCACAGGGACCATACCTCTCCAGCACTGAAACCTTTCCACTGGCTTCCAGTAGCTGCAAGGATCAAGTTCAAGACCTTCTGCATTGTCCACAAGGCTTTCTGGGGCTGTGGCCTGCACCACATCCAATGCTCTCTTCTGAAATACCTTCCTCCCAGAGCCCTTCACTCAGCTACCTCCACCTCTCTGAGGGTCAGATGTTTCTCCAGGCAGAGAGTGGGGGTATATCACTCTCCTCTGCAGGTGCCTCCCTCTGGAATGGCCGTCCTGCCCCTCTCAGACTTGAGCCGGCCCACCTGAAGTTACGGAAGCAGCTCAAGGCACTCTTTTTCTCCTCTTCCTTCTCTCTCGCTGCCATGCTAACTTACCTGTCTGCAGCGCCGACTGGTTGCTTGGTTCCCTCAAAGTATCACTGGGTACCAGTCTCCTACACAACCAGTCTTCCTTTGCACTGTCTCCTGGCCTACTGCGCACTTAGGGGCTGTAACTGTAACCCCCACAGCCCCCCTGCCTTCTTGCATTTACCCAGAGCCGCACTGGCCTGGCTGCACTTACTCAGAGCCATGCTGCTCTGATCGCACTTCCCCTATCCTCTCCCTTGTATTTCCCCATCTCCTATCCCCTGTACTTCATGTGGATGCACTTGCACGATCCGAATGACACAAGGCCTAGTAGGATCGTTTGTCTTGTCCTCCCTATGTTTTCCCTCACTTGTCTTGTGGCACCTAGGAACACTTGTGTACCGGCACGTTATACATGCCATATCATATCATTCCCCAAGTATAAAACAGTTCAACAAAGTAAAGTCTCAAAGTTACCTTTCTTAGAAAGCAATTAGTCTTTTCAGAGCTCAGGGTCTCCTTCTCCAAGTTAGGACTCAGGGTGCCCTTACCCAAGTTCCAAGTCACATAATTCAAACAGATTTGAAGTGAAATGTTCATTGTAAGAACTCAGGGTTCCTTTCCCCAAGCTCCAAGTACCACAGTTCAAAAGGAAACACCAAATATAATTCAAATAGCCTTGAAGTGAAATGTTCCTTGCAGAACTCAGGGTTCCAAGTGCTACACTTCAAAAGGAAACACAAAATGTCTTGGTTTTCCACAATTCAGTTTAATGTTGTCAAATACACAGATTGGATACTTTTGCAGCTTTTACATCACAAATGTTGAAAAAATGTCATTGTTAATCAGGCTTCAGTATTCTTTGGTTGCCTGTTCTCTTCAAATTATAATTCAGCATACTGTGGTTGATTTCTTTCCTTTTATCTTTCATCTGCTCAGTAGTAAAGTTTTAATTCAATAATGACATCTTTAGCTTAGGGTTCTTTTCCCCTTCATTTTATGATTCAATAATTGTTAGTTTCATTTTAACCAAATATTTCAATGTTTGGAGACCTTTGAAAACATGTTTCTTGCTATCCCCTGATGCAAAATATTCCCTTTGTTTAATAGTTCCTAAATATAAGTGTTCATTTAACTTTAATTGGTTTGTTCAGCGTTCAGAGATTTTCGAAAACGTGTGCTTTGCCACGCGTGACCACGCCGATACAAAGTATTTTGTTCTGTTAAATAACTAACAAGTATAGTTGTTTGTTTCCCTTTAATTGAGCCATTCAACGTTTGGAGACCTTCGAAAACGTGCACCTCTCCACATGCGACCACTCAACTTTCAAGTTCACACACAGGGACCGGATTTCTCCATTTCCAGAAACTCACTGGTCGCTTTGAAAGTTGATTCTGCAGCGCGGATCACACAGCCTTCTCTCTTCGGTGTTGAGGGTCCAGTTCCCGCCCCTGAAACACTCCTGGCGTGGTCTTCCACCACAGGGGAACAAGCACGTTGAATTAAAAGGAAAGTGGCAGCCTTTCAGTACGGCTTCCTTCAACTTTCCAGCTCTGCTCCAGGGAGTCCCTTCTCCCACATCACAATGGAAGCTCCTCTGCTTGCTGCGCCGGCCTCCTGGTCTTTCTAGTGTTGTTCCCGTTCCCACTGGGTTGGGTTCCATTTATACACCTGCAGTCCTTTAACAGCTGCAGGTGTGGATGATTGTTCCACTTTGCATTACCACAATTATAGGGACATGCCTGACCTTAGCTACTCAAGCATCTTCTTTATCCCAGCTGACTTATAATAGCCAATAAAGGTTGGGGCAGGGTCGGGTTGGTTGTCACTAGGAAAAGGGGCATAAAATGTCTCACCCAAGGGTACCCCGCGCTTCGTCCCCAAGGACCCTCCACCCAGGTGATACTCGCTTCTATGCCCCCATGGTCGGGATACAATAGCGATGGCCCTTTCCCTGGCCACCTGCGAAGAGAATCCAAGGGGTTGAGGAGTGAGAATACCATCAGGGTTCTCACACTTAACCTTTTGGTGAGTTTAGCTTGTGAGGGACAGGTATTGGTCACAGAACAGCAAACCTTACTTTGGACATTCTGACACAGACATTTTCATTATCTAGTTTTGTTGAGGCAGGAAATCCCCTCTTAGAGGTAGGGTTAGTTAGGATTTCCTCCAACTCCCCTTTCCCTTTGTTAGGGGCAGGGTGATATAATCCCCCCCCCCAAACAGAAATGGAGTGCCTGGGACTATACACTTTAGGAGTGACCCCATACATATAACTTAAGCAAGGCAAAAAGGATTAAAATGGCAGGGGGACTTAAGGAGACGTTCCTCTGGTTACCAAAAATAGATATTTGATCCAAAGAAATAGAGGATGAAAAAGCAAAAGGTTGAAGGGTCCTAAAAAGAGGTTCTAGACTCCACAAAAACAAGAATTCTGCCTTAGCTCCAATAAGTCCCAGCCAGTTTAATTAGTGGAGCAGGAACGTGAGAGTTGTGGGCCAAAATATCTGTAGGTTGACAGATAGGCTACCTTTGATCTACAACATGGGTGATCTGCTTGCTGCCAGGGCCTTGGCCATGACACCAACCATTTCAACTGTCCAAACCTCACTATGCATTTCGTGACACAGTTGGGCATATTGGGCAAGATTATCCTGTAGGCCTCAGTCTAAAAGAAAAGGAGAACAATGTGCTTATCAACTGTCTCACACATGCTGGCTCAATTACGTGCCGAGGAAGCAGCAGAGCGACGTGACGTAAAAGCAAAACACGCTGGCTCAAATACGTGCTGAGGAAGCAGCAGAGCGACGTGCAGCCAGACTTTAGGATGCACAGTTGCGAGCACGGCAATCCTGTTTTGCAGCTTCAGATCTGCATCGAACGCGACAGGCTGAGCAGATCAGCATCAAACATGACTCTGTGCTCAGCAATCACGCGATTATGATCGCCTTGCATTCCGGTACAACCCAGTTGATGATTATAGTTTGAGCCGGCGTGTTCTCATCGGCACAATGACTGAAGTGTGTCCTTATTGGAAGGCTCTGAAATTTGATGGAGAAACGAAAGGAATGTGTTGCGCCGCCGGGAAAATTGAACTGCCTCAACTTGGACAACCGCCAGGGCCATTAAAAAGTACCCACAAGCATTGTGAAATTGCCTAAAGGACACCTTTATTTCACTTCACAGTTATCTAACACCATCTCTCAATATTAACTTATTAGCTGTATCTGTAGATTTAATTAATAGGGACTTTAGAGCCAGATATGAATGTGTCATGATGCAAAGATCTTGGCGACCAAAGTACAGCTGTATACATTTTGCTATACAAGGCTTAGCTCAGTATCTTTCTTAACAATTACAACTTACTGTTCATGTTGTCATTTTCATTAGGTGTGATCTCTTGTTCTTCTGCTTCATTGTGTCTGTTCTTGCACACCATACCAGGTGGGCTTTCTGCAAGACATGATTCATACTCTCCATATGCTGTTCGATCAAACATTTCGCCAAGGCTGTCATCTGCATTACCTTCATCTTCTGCAAAAAAAGAGAACTCTATAATAACTAAAGATGATAACTGAATATACAATGTACTCATATTCAGTACTGTAGATAAGTGCCCACTTAAAGTACAATTTATTTTGTGGTGACAATTTATTTGCTAATTGAAGTACACACAGAGGACCTGCTAAAGAGTGGCTACAAGGTGTTATCTGAATTTAAATTTCAAAATAAGAGGCGCTGTATTACCATAAACAACTTGTAGTTTGCCTACATATGGCCTCTGTTTAATTGCTTTTGCAGCATAATTGATTGGAGAGGTATTGTAGGGTCATACAAGCCTCGGAAAAGTGATGCCAGAATGTTATGTTTTTTTTTCAAAGTGTTTTTATTGAATTTTCTTAAACATCAACATTGGGGCATCCCCCCTGCCCCATTCCCTCTCCCTCCCTCTCCCCCTCCCTCCCCCTCCCTCTCCCCTGCCCCCCATGGGTGTCAATGTTCTTGTGTCCGTGAGTGCAAGCCATTTAAGTACTATTTGATTATGTAAACAAGTCCAAAATATGTATTTTATGTGGGCACCACTGTACCTTATAGTTGCTCTGTAGGTATTCCAGGGCCGTTCCCCAGTTTGTTGTAAATCTTTGGCGGTCCCCTTGGATGTTATAGGTGATGCGCTCCATCGCCAAAAGGGACCAGATTCTTTGGAGCCATTCTAAGTTGGTTGGTGGTGTTTTCTGATTCCATTTCTGGGCTATTGCTAGCCATGCCGCTGTTAGGAGCCCCATGAAGTTTCTTTTCAGTGTTTTCGTCAGTGTCTTGTCTCTGGGACTCCATAAGCCACAAATCCATACCTCTTCATTCAAATCTTCTGCACCCTTAAACATCGCCTGTATCAGGCTTTTTACCTCCGTCCAAAACTGGAGCAACTCCGGAGAGTCCCACCAGATGTATCTCCAATTACCTTCAGCGTCGCATCCTCTCCAGCATTTATTCTGGATGGTGCGGTACATTGTGTGTAGTCTTTCGGGAGAGAAATGCCACTGAACCAGGATTTTGGTCCATGCCTCCCTTATCTGTATTGCTCTCGTCAATTTGATTGTTATGTTTTTTTATTCGATTCCTGCAGCACTCATGTCAAAAACGCTATATTTTAGTGAATTCTCAGAATTCCCCATGCTAAACTATGGTGTAGCGGGCGCTTGGGGAAGGGGCTTGGTCCGGCTGCTACCCGATGTACCACCTCATGGGAGGACAAAGCGGAATCCTGCAGGCCCATTACTCCCACCAATGTGTGGCATATTGTGGGAGCCGTCCCCTCCTTCAATGTTTGAGGGAATATGTGCTTGGAGGGGCGGGGGGGGGGCGCAGCGACGTGCCAATGCAGGATCCAGAGGTGCATAGGGTTAGGAAGGGGAACCCTATAATATCTCAGAGTTCATCAGCTCAGACATATCAGAATCCAAGAAAGTGAGCAAGGCCCAGCGACATGGCCCAAACGTCCTACCAGACCAGCTTGCGGTTTTAACCAGAGGCACTGTATCCTAGTCCTGGAAGCAGCCCTGGATAATGACAACCTTGGGGAGTCCAACTCCCAGAAAGCAGTGCCAAAGGAGGGACCAGCCAGTAAACCAGAATGACAAGCAAGGGACCTTCAAATGAAGATGGTTCACAAACCCGTTTGTTCACAAACCTTAAAGAAATTAAGCCTCCTGCTTACCTAAAAGGATTCAAGTAGAGAAGTGTTTGCTGGCTTTACACTCCAGCAATTACCCTGCGACACACACACCCTGCCAATAGTATACACTGCGGAAACACAGTGGAGCTGCAGCAGAAGGTAAATCCAATATGTCGCTGCATGCTGCGGTTCCCTTTGAAGCTTCGCAACCCCTCAGGAATTGTAATAAAACCTATTTGGTGATGAACCAATGTTAGACTAGGATTGATAATATCCTAATGAGAGATGGTAAGGACAGACAATGGAATAACCAATACCGGAGAATACTAGATCACATGGGGAATACTCTATCAGAAACATAGCGCCAGAGCCTCATGAATATATAAGATGGGACACTTCAGTCAGTATTGTGAACCCGGAAGAAGTAGAGTGATACACTTATGATCCTTTGACACTAGGGGAGCTGGTAACTGACCTGCTGGCTGGAGTATATCAGGAAGCCTTTTCACACTTGACACAAGGAGGGCGGGGGGAGTCTTGGAACCATGAGGAAGGATAGCTCAGGGGCAACACGTTTGTCTTGAAAGCAAGACAATGCAGCGCAACACAGGTTTGAATCCCGATCCCGCGCTTAGAAACCACTTGCTGGTATTTAGAACGTTATAAAAGAACAGTTATAACATAACACTTATAATAGTGCAGTAAAGGCCTTCTGGTTGGAAGAAAGCAGGAAGTCTTTCCCCTGACACGAGGAGAGGGTCCTGCAACCCTTATCCAGTGAAGGCGGCAGGCTGTTGGAAGGAAGGCAGCACAAGATTGTAGAAGTTGTTAGGACAGGTGGAGAGCTGCTCGTCCTTGTAAACCCTGACAGAAGGTTGACAACAAGAGTACATGAACCCCCTCAAATCCTTGAGGAATTGGAAAACCAGAGGCAAAGCTTTTCCACCAGCAACCCTTGGGAAGGGATGGAGGGCAAGAGAATGTCAGCTGCTTGAGGAGGGCACTGAATGAGGATGAGAAACACCAATTGAAAACCAAAGTTTGGGAAAAGACTTGCTGTGAATCCTGAAACCATAGGTCTGGGAAGAGACCTTAAACGAATCCTGAAACACAGTCTGGTTACAGACTTGTTAATCCTGAAACCCAAGGTTGGGGTGGAGACCTGTTGTGAACACTGAAACCCAAGGTCTGGGATGAGACCTACTGTGAATCTTGACAGTCAATGTGTGGGACGAAGGCCCGCTGTGACTCCTGAAAGACAAGGTCTGGGATGAGACCTGTTATGAATCCTGACAGCCAAGGTCTAGAAAGAGACCTGTTGTGAAGCCTGACGCCAACATCTGGGAACAGTCAAGTTATGAATTCTGAAATCCAATATTGAGAGCACTAGGATCACATTTTAGTTTAATCCATCCTTACGCAGTCTTATTGAGAAGTCCCCTTTCAGTTGTAGATTCTGCCCTCGTACCTGTTAAGCATTTATCTCACCCCCAACCCTGACCATTCTGTTGCTTAATATAAAGTGTTTGAACCACATTTCGAGCGCGATGTGCATCATTGGCTTGTGTTTCCCATCTATTGTGTCAGAAGTGGGATTTGGGAAGTAATGCACCGTCCAGTCAACACCCCTCCAGACATGGTTCCAACGGTTAATAGTGATTGTATCGAATGCCAAAGCATTGAATGCCTTAGCATCTAAAAAAAAGGCAACGAAAAAAAAAAGCATCAAACACCTTTTTTTCCCCATTTTTTTTATTTAATGGGGGTGGGGGGTCCGCCCAACCCCTGTTTTTTTACCCCTTAAAATCCATTACATTAAATCTAAAAGAAATTCGATGATTCTGGCATTCAATGCTTTGTATTCGATGCAATGACTGGATACCGGTTCCAACTGATAGCATATTAGACATTTCCCTGTTCCAGCCAAGGGAAGATAGAGGTAATAAAGTGAAAGATTTACCTGTTACAAATGGCCTGACATTTATTTCCTCTATAAAGATGTATATACACCATAGACCTCCCTGAATGAGCAACTATAATATCTATGGTGCTTACCAATATATGGTGCAAGGGAAAGAGAAGGCATTGAAATGACCTGCATCTGACCATACCATGTCACTGCTCTGCATATCTGATTCAAGCAGAAGGTCCTGGGACCGACCACAACTGCAAAGTCATAATACTCATCTTCCATGGAACAACCAGAGCAATGTAGGCATTTTGCTAGGATCACTTAGTGGACACTGATCTAAAGCATAGAGTTTTGACTTGTTCTTTATCCCAGCACTCATGTGCACTAAATTGTGATGGTAACGCACATTTGTGTGCTAGCAGCTTGTTTTTTAACACTGTAATTTATTGCATTTCATAATCACAGTTTATCGTTCTTTACATATTTTGTCTATCTTGCTCTGGCAACAGCCACCGAGCAAAACACATAACTGACTTGAATTCGTACTGAATTATATCAACATTTTAGGTGTGGCTCTTTGACAAGATCCTTGGGAGTACATTAAAAGAATCAAAGAAGCACATTCTTAATCATATGTAATGGATAAAAAGTACACAATGTATGCATTTTTGTTTCTCCATCCAGCAATTACTTAACAGCCAGGCCTTGCTGCAAAATACTTGCTCTTTGAAATACCAGTTATATTTCCTGTCCCTAAAAGCCTCTCTCTCACAGTCAGTGAAAATTAGACAGCTTCCACTCCACTGTTTATTACCAAAATGTTAGGTTTTAAACCAGATGTCGTCCTGTCTCCATCTGGAAGTGATTACTATGACGGTTTGTTGACATTACTCTGTCTTCCACATCAATACATAACAACTAGGCCATGGTCCTCATTACAAGTGTGGCGGTCCGGAAACAAGGGTGCTGGTAAACCTACCAGCACCCTTGTTTCCGGACTGCCACCCTACGAGTCTGCCTGCCGGGCCGCTGCGCCCGACAGGTCTGACCCTAAGGCGGTGCAGTGGCCGCGGCAGGCAGAGATGATATGGAAGCACCGGCCGCGAAGTCCTATGTGACTCCCTGGGAATGGGGACTTACAAGATCTGCCGCCTGACTTCCCGGGCTGCTGGGACTTGTAATGACGGCAGATCCGGTGTTACGGGGTCAGAGGCAACCCTCCGGTCGCACTGGCGGGTTACTGCCGACCTCGTAATGAGGCCCCATGTCTGCTATGTTTATAATCTAACATATATTTGTAACCTTTGTGTATGTAGTGCGTCTAATTCACATGTTGCAAGCTAATTTAAAATGTCCATTCAGTCCTCTTGGTATAATGGAGTGAAAATCTTAAATCCAGCAAGAGGATTTTCGAAAATAGACACCTTCATGCCAAGAGGAATTAATTAGCATTTTGAATTAAATTATTTAACTGAATTCATAAATTAGCGAAACCAGGATGCCCCAAGGATTGAAATTGAATAAAAATACACATATCAAACACGGAGCCAAGAGGATTTTGAATTAGTTTGCTATCTGTCATAGACCGAGGAGTTTCCTAGATTGTGCCCCGTGTTAGGGAGAATTCTCTTCTATGGCTAATTTGCCTTACCTATAGAGTCCCTGAGCAGCTTTGCTGGATTTGAAGGGTTTATTTTTTTCTCCTGCTAAGAGTGAGACCTTTTTTTCCCCACTCTTAGACAGATTGCTAGTGTGTGCTTTAAGCTATCTTGTGTGCCTATGGTCTATGGGGTCTTTCTCACCCTCATAGGAATCATCTTTTTACATGTGTGGTACACAGCACCCTCCGTGCCGTACCACAGGGGTGTCGGAGCGACCCCCAAACAGACTCCATATCCAAGGACTGACTACTGTCTCCCAGGGCATGTAAAGTCCCTATTGACTTTACTAGTCAAATCCTATGAACAAAACCAGTACAACCCGTCTTACTATGGAGGTACTGGGAAGGGTTAATAGTTTTTCCCTAGTGTTCATTTTCGAGGGGGTACCGTACAGTCCCTCTCTCAAAAGTTTCTGGCTGGTGGCAGTGGTTACTACTGTAAATATTCGACCGTGAATATTTTCCTATGGGATTTTCCCATTGTTCGAGGCTACCACTTCTACTGACAGCCTCTAACATACCGCCGGTTTATTTTAATATTAACTTTACTCCGGTAGGTTTTTATTGCCAGAACTTTGATTTAATTTCTTTCTCGTGTCTTTCTCTATAGTCCTAACACAGGTCGGGGATCCTTTGTTCGTCCTTTTGGCGGGCTTCTGCACCTCCTCTAGGCGCCACTGAGTCTGGGGTAGACAGGATGTGTGGGAGGGGGAATAGGCATCCTGGACAGGATTGCCTACGCAACCCAAGTCGCACTCTGCCCTGATAGGCTGGGGGGTTCTCCCGCCAGGAGAGCCACCCCACTGTGTGAGTGACAGCTAGGCTGTATGAATGGGGGTCTTGCTGCATAAAAGCAGGGTCCTGAGGACTGGAGGAGAGAAGCCAAAGACATCTGCAACGACTGAACCACCGGTGAAGCCCTGCTGCAGATCCTCACCACTTTTCTCCAACGACTCCAGAAGATCTTCGCCTGCAAGAGTCTTCTTCCTTTGAGCTGGTGGGGCGAACCAGTTCGTCAATCGCTTTCCAGGACCTGCCTTGGTCGAATCGCCAGTGCCAAGTACTAGGAGACCGAATAGCCAGGCACCCGTCCACCCGGACCGCGATTTCAAGGAGCGTACCTTTTATTCGTTTGGCAGCACCGCAGCAGGTTTCATCCCTGGTCAGTGCAGTAACTCGAACCTTCCTCCACGACGAGAGCCTCTCTTCCTCTGCTGGATCTCCCGAACTGCAGGAACTGCCAGGAACTACCGCTACCGCAGGAGCCTCTTCCACTCTTAAGGTACATTGTTCCGCCAGGCCTCCCTTTTAGTTGGGTACTGCTAAAGGGGTTTTAAATCCTTTACTTACCTACTGGGTTGGCCGCCCCTATCATCTAACATTGTCTTTCACCTTCTGCAACCGCCTTTTCGAATCGTTTAACAAAGACTTGACTGCAGCGACTAGAACATTTTGCTCCTGGGCACTTTGCCCTGTACCACTGACTCTGGCACAGGCTTATTGACTCTGGTTAAATCTGTTTCAACTGCCTTCTCTAGATTGCTTCTCATTTAGAAATCTGTTGGCGCACCTAACTCTTATAACCACCTTTTCCTTCCCTCTTTTTAAACTTGTGAAGTGCCATTTTGCTCGGTTTTCACCTCAGTATTATAGATGCTAAAGTACTGCCTTGCCTAACTTGTTCACAATCTTATTGGGAAGTGTTGCTGGTGTGTTTAAGAGTATATTCCTGTACAACTTGTCCTTTCCCTCCCTTTTGAGAAATTGTTAAGAGTGCCATTTCTGCTTGGTTTTCACTGTGCCGTTTTGCTCAGTTTTCACTCTTGCTCAAACTTGTCTACAATTTAAATAGGGAGTTGTGTATACTTTTCTTGACTGATTTAACTTGCTTTTATAATAGTGATCTGTGTGTGAACATCAGTGTGTGTAAAATATATATATTCTTTTTGATACAAAGCTTTGGTTAGTGTTTCCTTGTTCCATAGTATTGTAGTCCTAATGTGTAAACCCTGAATACTGCTCATCTCCCTCTTGAGATAAGTCTGACCGCTTAGCCACAGCTACCAACTTAATCTTTGTGGTAAAGACTGATACCAAAGGGGACTGCACAGGATTCTGCCTAACACCCCGTGCCACAGACATCTTGCAAATCTTTAAAGTGCAGGCCAGAGGACAGGAAATCAATAGATCCATTGGGCAACACCAAGAACCAATCTCTAAAGAGATTGTAACCAGAAGTCATTGTACCAGAGCCACATAGTATAAAACTGGCTGGGCTAAGTTCTTCGGATCTTGGACATGGAGGAAGCAGACAAAGCTTC
The DNA here is from genome assembly GCF_040938575.1 of Ambystoma mexicanum. Lineage (NCBI taxonomy): Eukaryota > Metazoa > Chordata > Amphibia > Caudata > Ambystomatidae > Ambystoma > Ambystoma mexicanum. The sequence goes on along the minus strand of NC_090933.1, from coordinate 410,978,480 downwards.
ACATGCTCCCTTGATACAAGGGGAGGCTGCTGGATGTAGGACTCCTGGAAAGACTGCTGAAAGGACTGATGCCTGGAGAAAGACAGAGGCCGGAAGGAGAGAAGGAGAGATGTTAAACCCTGGAAGAGGAAGGCTAATCTGAGGGACACTGCAGCCCCACTCAAGCCACAGGGGTGAACTAGAAAGCCAAAGCCTGGAGCTTCCCATCAGCGACCCCTTGGGAAATACGAGGTTTCAAGCCCTGGCAGGAGGAGCAAAGGCCTAAGAGAGGGCTCTCTCTTAGGCCCATGAATGCTGCACTCAAGGCCTACGAAAGAGACCTGTTATGAATGCTTTAACCAGGGGTTAATGAGAGAGGCCTAGTGCACATTATGTACCCAAGGGGTTTAATGTGAATCCTGTGCTCTTGTTACATAGAATACTAAGGAATAAAGACCTCTGATATAAGGGGACACAGAGGATGAACGGTCTAGGAGTGACCAAACGTACATTCTGAAATCCAATGTCCTGGAGAAGCCTGCTGTAAACCTGGAGAGATCTAATTAACAAGTTTGTTTTTGCATTCAAATAAGGAAGGACTCTGAAGGATACGTTTATGAACTTTTGCTTTGACAAAATCCTGTGAACATTTGTGTTATTAGCACAGGGTAACCGGGAGGCTAAATACTCATTACGTTTAGAATTGATACATTTCTGTTGGCCACATCATTTGAAAATGTCTTTGTAGATCAGGGTGTTCCTGGATCGGCAAGGGCTTGTTAGAATAGGTTTGGGTATTATGCTGGATCTTGAGGGGTAACACTTGGAGCACTAATCGATCACTACTACTGAGTTCAACCCATCCTGACACTAGAAAATGGGTTTCGGAGAGGTCAAGCAAGCTGGCTGCTAAAGTTGAGTCCAGAGCATAGAAAGGAGAAAAAGAGGATGTGTTCCACGCTGCTTCCTGTTGGAGTAGGGAAGATTCCACTTGGTACAACAAGATGACTTTGCAGATGGAATTGCTCACTACACTGAATCTGATACAAAAAAAAGATCTGTCTACGTGAATGCTGATGCTCCAGGTCATGCAGAAGTGACCGTTAAAATTCCAGGTCATGGTGAGACCTGCCTAACTGAATGCTAATCATACAAGTTGTGGTAAGAACTGTGAATCTGAGAAAATCTGTTGTTCTGAGACCTGTTCCGAGTGAAAGTTGAAAGATCAGATTGTGAGGGGATGACCTAACCAGGTGTATAATAGGAACTTGCATCTGTAAACCCAGAGGTCTAAAAGGAAGCTCTATATTGAATATGATGGTCTGCAAGTCTGTGGGAGTTGGTCGCTGAGTTGGACAGTCTGTGGCAGTCAGTGGCGGTAGTGGAGAGGCTGTGTGAGGGTGCTCTATAAGGAACGCTTTCTCCTGTGCTCTCGGAGTGTGGTGGATTAGGAGTTGTCCCCCCGCCTGCCTGCCTGGAGACGGCAATTGGCTATCTAAGAGGACATCACGGAGGAGAACTGAGCAGCAACTGGGGATCTGAGACATCGGGTGCGTAGTGTACTCGCCCCGTATTGTTGGTGAACAGTATATATTTACAAAGTGAATTTATACTCGGCTCTCTCTTTGAGGGGAGAGAATCGTCATCTCTCAACTTCTCTAACATACTCAAATAGTTTCAGTGCTCAATTGGACCATCTAATTTTTTTTTTTTTGGCTTATGCGGTGTAGCAGAGTGGCAGCCTATTGTCGCATACTTAGCAGTGAAAAAAGCATCCTGGAAGGACGGCCACTAGGGGGCGCGGAGAAGCAGATGTCTCAACGAATAACATCTCGTCGTAGGGCTTCTTTGCGGGTGGAGTCTGCCCCCCACAGAAACCCCCAACAGTGAACAGCATACTCCCAGCGTAACGGGTGAAAGCTGTGTGCACCCCCCGGACCAACCCGCGGGACCGAGGGTGCACAGAAACGTGTAAAACACTGTCGCAGCAGAGAGCGGGCAGAGCCACAGCCCTGACCTGACGCAGGGCACCAGGAAGGAGGCACTCCGGTATGCGGGTGAAAGGCAGCCTGGTCACCTGCACATTTTAGCAACGCCCGCCCCGAATCGCAGGGGGATCATCGTGGGAGCAGCAGCGGACCCCTGGTCCATTTATATGGAGGGGGGCGATCCATGGAGCCCCCCGCCACGCAGAAGAGGAGCCCCGGAGGACACGGGCAGTGCGCGTGGCCCCAGGTGAGGGCCGTATTACGTAGTAATACTGTGTGCACACATGCGCGAACCTCGTTCTGGCTCACGCATCCGCGGAGTAAATAAACAAGGTCTGGACAGCAGTTGCCGCCGGGACCCCATTGCCAGCAGACGTGTCCGTGAGTTCTTCATTGTGTATGTGTGCGTGCTGTGTGGGGCGGCCTGGGGCAACTCGAAGGCTCCAACATTGGCGATGAAGTGGAAGTGCTGTGTAGATGTGTGGGAGCCATAACACGTGCTACATGTTGGATGTGGCATCCCCTCACACTTGGCGGCTCTGGACCCGACGCAGCAAGGAGCGGCCATTTTGAAATTTCGTGCGCGACAGTTGCAGCCCGGGAGGGTGCTTGTGCGCTGTCCTTGTGATTCTTGAGGATCAAATTTTGGAACCTTAATGGTTTGCCACGTCGGGGATCCGTGAGCATGTGGAAGTGAAGGTGTGTGCTCCTCTTCCAGCACAGATTAGTCCATGTGGCTGAAGAGATCTACAAAAATACTTTTACAGCTCAAGTTCTGGCAATAGTGGAATCCAGTCTACAAGGTCAGTGATCATTCCGGGCAGCAGTGGTGTCACATGGTCAAACAATCAAAAAAAATAAAAACATAAAAGGGGACGAAAAGTGGCCCACATACCACAGGTTTGCGGCCTCACATCTTAGAGTGGGGTGCCTGTGCGACCTGCAGAGATGAGTGATCAGGATGGAGCAGCTGTCGCCCCAGCACAGATACCACACCGACAGCAAGGCACACTGGCGCCAATGCCAGAATTTGACACATCAGGACCTCCGTCCAAGCTTGGGCCCATATGGTTATTGTGGGTCAAGAAACTTGAAATGGTTTTCAAAGCTACTGGTGAGAATGATGATGATGCTAAAGTAGCGACCCTGCTGTATTCTGCTGGGATAGAAGTGCACCACATTTTCGAGTCATTAAACCTCCAAGTTGTCACCTATGCAGCAGTTAAAGCAGCTCTGCAAAATCACTTCCTCCCCATGGCGACCATGGACTATGACAGATTCATAATGTGCGGAGAAAAACAGCATGATGATGAATCCCTGGATCAATTCTGCGCAAGATTGCGCCAACTGGCAAGCACATGTAGATGGGAAAATGAAAAGGGCATGGTGCGAAACCAGGTCATTCAGGGGTGCAGTTCTGGCAAATTGAGGAGACAGGTTCTTCGAGAACCAGGAATGACATTGACACAAATTCTAGACACTGGTCGGGCCTATGAACTCGCAGAAAGCAAGGGAGCAAAGATGGATGCAGCTGCTCGCCCAGGTAACAGTGAAGATGCTTTTGCTCTGGGAAGATCCACCCCACCAAAGTCACGGTGGAGCCAGAAACAAACTGACGCCACCCCTGTCCAGGGCACTCCTCCGTCATGCCAATACTGCGGATATGATCTGCCACATGTGGGAGAATGCCCCGCCAAAACGAGAGTGTGCGGCAGGTGCAGTACACCAGGACTTGCAGAGGTCCTGCGAGAGTAGGCGGAGGAAACTTAACTTCAGGAGACCCAGAAGCGTAGCAGCCGTGGAACAAGGCATACAAGAGCTTGACATAGCGGAGGAGGAGGAAGATGATGAGGAGGTATTCTTTATCTTTAGCCATGAACGAGGCCTGCTTGTCTGCTGGAATGTCTGGAATAAAGTCTGCAATCTCGCTCCACAGCCGTGGATTGGCCACCGCCAGGATGGCATCAGCGTTTGCCTGTCGGAGATGCAGGCCCGCATTGGAATACGTCTTTTTTCCATAGGACTCCAGAGTTTTCTCCTCTTTGCCCAGTAGTGCTGAAGAGGAAGTACTTGAAGAGGAAGCCTGCGGCTTCGCATTCCTAGATGCTGCTGCTATAACTGAGGATAGTGGCTGCGGGTGTACCGACAGAAGTATAGTGTCGCCCTCCACCTGCCTGAACTTTGCATCCAGTCTTTGTTGACTGGCTGTTAGGGAGAATTCTCATTTAATGGCTAATTTCCCTTACCTAGGGAGTCCCTCAGCACCTTTGCTGGATTTCTGGAGTTATTTGTTTCACTTGGTAAGAGTGTGAGCTTTCCCCCCACTCTTACCCATGTTTTGCCATGTGTATTTCATCTGTTTTTGTGATTGTGGGCTCTGGAGTACACCACTTCAGTATCCCCCTTCTTTTGTGTGTTGCACAGCACCTTCAGTGCAGTGACACAGGGTTCCCACCGACTCCATTTCTGAGGCTGACTACTGTCCCCCAGAAAAGGGTAAAGTTGCCATTAACTTTAGTCATTTTACCACAGATCCAGTACACCCCAGCTTACATGGAGTATTGGAAAGGGTTACTTCTTAGCCCTTTTTATCTGTACCTCCTAGAGCATTGTTACACTCTTACCATTTAGACTTGGCTGGTGGCAGTGGTATCTACCCCAACTTTTCTACCGCGATTATACTATATAAACGTGGTATTGTAGGCTATTATATATTAGCCTCGAACTTAAACCCGCTTGACCAAATACTTTTTCTTTTTCCGGTCGGGTCGGGTTTCTTTTGGCTCCGGTCGGGTTTCTTAGCCATTTCCTTTTGTTAAAGTCCTTCTTGTGTTTTACTTTGCGCAGGTTTGCCTTCTTTGTTCACTGTCTTTTGGCGGGCTTCTGCCAAGAAGCCCTCTTCTTAAGCGCCTCAGTGTCTAGGTGGGCTGAATGTGAGGGAGGGGTGTAGTCGGAAACCCAAGTGGCACTTTGCCATGATTGGCTGAGGTGGTCGTCCGGGCTGGACAACCCCCCTGCTGCGTGATTGACAGCCAGGATGTGTGAATGGGGGATTTTCACATAAAAGGCAGGACTCTTGGGCTAGAAGTCAGAGGCGCCATTGGAACTACAAGGAACTGAAGAGAAGCGGAGAAGAAGTCGGCTGCTGCAACTATCCCGTCCCGGTGAAGCCCTGCTGCAGTCCTGAGCTATCTACCCTTCAACGACCAGAGACGATCCAGTCCGGAGTCTTCTTCCCTTGAGCCTGGTGGGGATAACCAGCTCATCTTCTACAGCCAGAGGATCCTCTCTGTGGTCGAAATCGCTGCACACTGCTGTAGTGGTCCGTAGTAGCCATCTGAAGAGCCTCTCCTGTTTTTAAGGAGCGCACCTTTTATTCACTGTCGCTGCTGCCGGCATCAGCCCTGTGTGGTGCAGACCCCTCCCGATGTCGTCCTTCTTGCCGAAGCTCCGTGGGTCTGCAGGAAACTACCAGGAACAACTGCTGTGGCACCAGAGTCTTCATTGAATAAGATACTGTGTTCTGCTTGAGGAATTCGGGTGAATCCCTTTTCCTCCTCCTACAAGGCTTGTCCTTATCTTCCCTCCTTCTTATAACTTTTGCTTCCTCCATTGACAATATCTAAGTACTCCTGGCTACGTTGAATCGTGAACTGCCCGACTGTGTGATCCTCGACAACAGGAACCCTGTTCCACTTGACACTGGCTCTGGCCTATTGATTCTTGAATTTCTGTCCATGAGTGTTCTCCGATTCTGTCTGCCTTGACAAAAGTATTGCCTGTGATTTTTTTGCCCCCAACTCTCTCTGGGTATCTCAGGTGCTAAGTGTGTTTTTGCCCTGGTAACATTTCTTGCCGCGGATACGCTTTTATTTAGTAAGACCGAACTGTCATTACTGTCAAAAAGTGATCGCATATGTATTCCCGGTAACGCCTTTTGTTTCACAACACCAGTCCGTTAAAACATAGGGTACTTACCTTGAGTTATACCGTACAAAGTGAATTGGTTAGTTGTAGTGTATTTTATGTGTGGTTTTGAATTACTAGAAGTGTTGTGTTTATAACAAACGGTTTAAAAATAAATGTACTGATATTTTTTACCTGAAACCTTGAGTCATTGTTTGCTTGAGTCACAGTAATTGTGGTCCCTTTGTGTAATCTCTGCTACTGGTCATATATTCTTGAGATAAGCCTGGCTGCTCTGCTACTGCTACCAATTAAACATAGTAGTACAGGCTTGTCCCAAAGGTAAAACTTGTATTGCCACCTGTAGTCTTAATTGTGTGTAGTGGTCCCTAAGTGTGGCTTGAGTCAACCCTTTTTAGCCAGTGTTTCAACATCTTTCTGTAGCGGGATGCCGGACCTGGCTTCTGCTTTAATGTTGAGCACTACCGCCAAAACCCCCGATTCCGGCTGCTCGTTCTGCGGCTGAGGGATGCGCAGGTATTCAGCTAGGCCCGCTATCCTGTCATGGAAGGCCCTCGCTGTGGAAGGCGTGTCTTGCTCTTCATCAGTGTCCTGCTGATCCCCCTGCATTCGCTGGGAGCCCTGGGTCCGTAGGGGGTGTCTATGTCGGCGCTGAGAGTGTAGGTACCAGTACTGAAACCGGAGTTACCACAGGCATGGGTAGTTCCGGCAGAGTAGGCTTCGTAGGTGCCGGCTGAAGAGGCGGTGCGGGAGGCAGCATGTCGTGTATTAGGCCCTTCACAATGTTACGCATTTACAGGGACCTCATGAGGGACAAAAACCTGTCAAAGAAGCGGTCCTCGTAGGTAGGCTGGACCTGCACGGCCACCGTGGGCAAATACGCTGGTTGCCTGCCCACCCCCCCCAAACCCCGGAGAGTACATGCCCTCATTATACCGAGCTCCAGTGAAAGTCGGGTACGACGTGGTCCAGGTGATCAGAGTCATTGGAACGCAGTCTGCACTGGCCGTGGGATCACGCCTCTACGGTTCACTCAGTTGACGGGCTTCTGCTCTGGCTGGAATACTTTCCCGCCTTTGGGGGCTGGCCTGGCTGCCATCTTGACTGTGCCTTCCTCACGTGGGACCGCGGTCGGCGCCGGGCTGGGCTTGGCCTGCATGCCTGGTTGCATCTGCCCCACCCTGTACCTCAGGTGCATGTGCATGCCTGGTAGGCTGCTGGCCCTTGGCCATGAGGCTGGTAGTGCTATGTGTGCTGCATGTAGGCTCCCCTCAGGCGTGTGCCCGTAGTAGAGCTAGGCCTCTCAGGGTGTGATCCAGTACCAGAGACGCTGGGCTCCTTGGCAGTGGAACCCGTAGGGTCTATAGACCCCTTGGCCGTAAAGCCGGTAGCTGCAAGAGCCTGGGTGTCCTTTATGCCGATGCGAGGGTCCGACTGACACCTCTTGAGAGCAGGCTTCACCGGGAAGGAGTCACCTTTGCTGGGTGCTTTAGACAAGAGTACGCTTACCTTCTTGGTCTTTCTCCTTGCGTATTCCTTAATGTTCTCCGGCAGAGTCCTGGAGAACAACTCTCTCCACCTCACAAGCTGGTTTTTGAGGGACCTGGGCATGAGTGCGTTGCACGCAGAGCAGCCTTCCCATCCGTGGTCCTCACCAAGGCACCATAGGCAGAGCACGTGTAGATCTGACATGGGGAAGGAACAGTTGCAAGCCGGCCACCTGTTAAAGCCGTTTGCAGCCGGCATGCGCAGAGGAGAGACTAGGGCACCGGTGGACGGTGTTCCCAAATTTTGAAAAAATAGAAAAGATGTAGGATAAGGGATAAAGCGCATGGAATTACGAGGCTTGAGGCCTCACCTACGAGCACTGGTGAAATATGTCTGCTCCCGTTGACACGGAAAAGAGACTGAGGTGTGGTGCCGGTGTGCGGGGTCAAGGGAGCCCATGCTCCTGGGGCCACGCCCCAGCGCACCTGTATATTTAAAGGGAAAGTGATTTTTCTGGTGAAAAGGGGTTCTGTTCCCGTCCCTCGTGAGGGATGCCTATACATGATGGAGGAAAGGGGACGGGATGTAGGAGTACGAGGATTTGGCCTTAATATTCAGATCAATCAAAAAAAGAATTGAATAATCTCCTTTAATAAAAGGGGTAGAGACTTAAATAGGAAGCTTCGAGCGATCATAGATGTTACCTCTAACGATGACCTGAGAAAATGATGCTCTCCTATATCTTTTATGGATTTTTTGTGGGACCTTGATGAGCCTGTCTGTTATCAGAAATAAAATGGGAACCCATTGCCATAGGCAGATCTATGACGAGGAAACTGCGCTTCGAAAAAAAACTCTACGAAAAGCTATTCGGGCACTGTAGAGGTAGAATCTGCCTATTGCGGTTCTTAGAGGGGGTAAAAGAACCCTTCTTTGTGATCATAGAAATTGGTCCAGGTCCCGAAATTATAGCCGTAATCATCAGGATGGACAACTCATGTTAGAGGCTTTAAATCTAGGGAACGTCAGGAACTTCTGGAAAATAATAATCGTCATCAAATCACGCAAGCAGATCTTCAGGGCAGTGCAGTGTCAGGAGATCTTTGGCTGGCTTATTATGGCAGAATATTCAAGGAAGATAATCCAGTTAGGATTGATTTTCCTTATGGTACACCCTGCTGTGTCAACCTTGACTTGGAGTCTATACGAGATTCTTCTAATTCTAGGGAGCCCGCCCTAATGGACTCACTAATAAGTTCTTAATAAGTGATGTCCTGAGCTGGGCGGAACTCTTATTGGTCTTGTTTAATAATATTTGGAGAACTCACACTGCTCCTGAATTGTGGAAAACAGCCACTATCATACCGATATATAAAAAAGGAGACTGGGCTGCTCCTGTTAACTATCGCCAGTCCCCCTAATAGATACAGATAAAACAACTTTCTGTGGGCTTATATTAAAAGGTCGAGAGAATTGGGCAGAGACAACTGCTATCCTTACTAAACATCAGATAGAATGAATAGCCTGGAATCAAACTACGTGCACACAGGAACCAAGACTCATGTATACTAAAACCCAGGAGTGCAAATAGAGTGTGACAACAATACAAATATATGAAAAGGGATGTGGGGTAAGCACTTAGAAACTCCTTATGACTGCAAGGAAAGTCGGCAAGCTCCTTACCCACAATTGCTGTTACAGGTACTGACAACGCTAAGCCCAAGTAGAGGGCAAGCAACGACAGGATCTGTGAGCTAACACTCTTGATGGTATTGAATAAGTACTTAAAAACAGTACTCACGAGGACGAGAAATACCACTTGAATGTCAGTAAACCCACGAACCCTGTTGATCAAACAGGGACCCAGAAAGGCTATAACAGCAATGGGAGGATAACTAAATACATAAGACTCAAGACAAGGGGCAAGTAGGAATAGTGATTACAGAATAGTGAGGAAAACATAGGCATTCATTCAGGAGCTAGCTACAACAGCACACCACACCTAATAATCAATGGGAAATAAATGCAGAAGTGCGAGTGAAGGCATGGAATGGATTCCAAGAGAAAGTAAAGGAGCAGGGAAAACGAAATTACAAAGGCAAACTTCCCCAACCCATCCAAGGAAAAAAGGCAGGGGGCTAAATCTATAAAGAGGAAAGACTAACGCATCAAGGTTTACAGCAGCAAAGGACAAAGTCAAAGAAAGACAGAACACAGGCAAACTGGGCTGCACCAAAAGGGAAAGCACTAAGAAAAGCTGCCTGTAAACAGAGGAATACAGAAAGAGAATCTAGGAAGCAGAAATCAATTAAGCACATACATTCGAAATCCAGGGTTAAGGAACAAAGAATAGAAACTAGGAACTAAGCACAAAGCTAAGAACCAGGAACAAGGGACCCGTCACAAACAGGAACACTGCATCAATGACCAGCGCTGGACTGAAGCAAACTGAGGCTTTTAAAGCTGCTAAACGAGCACACGCCTCTGGTGTGCTGATTGCTGCACCTGCAGCCACAGGGAGGATTTGAAGCAGTGGGCCAGGCATTCTGGGAAGCACAGTCATTTGATTAAAGAAGCATGCTGGCTGCCAAAAACCTGGAATGGATCCGGAAGGGAAGTAGCTTGGAAAATAGGGATTTAGTGCTCCGAATTCATCACAACACTGTAGCATAAGGTTCAGAGGAAAAGTCCAGTAGGGAATAAACCCCAAAACATGCCCCCAAGTGGTGGGAACGGGAGCAAAGGGAGCGAGTCGTGACACAAACTAAAGAAGTGGGAGATTCTTCTTAATCTGTTGGCTATTGTGATCTATCTCCACGAAAAAACTACAATCAAAATAACATTAGGAGACTTGTCAAAACCAATATCAACTGAGAGAGGCGTAAGACATGGATGCATTCTTGCTCCCTGTCTTTTTAATCTATATCTAGCGGATTTGGCCGAGTCATTGATGTCGCAGGCCCTTGTTAGTCCTAGAGTTGGTAAATTCACCATTAATTGGTTGGCCTATGCCGATGACATAGTGCTGCTGGATTGCAAGCCTAGACGTCTACAGCGCTTTATGGCTGCCTTTGAACATTATTCTCATTAGAACAACTTAGAAATAAATCCCAATAAAACAAAGATATTAGTCTTCAGTAACTGTAAGAAAAAGATCTCCAGCTATAGATGGAGATTAGAGGGTTGTATGCTATCTATGACTAGAGGACTAACATACTTAGGGTTACAAATAAGATCCAATCGCACTATAAAATCTTGGGAGATTGCCACTGAAGTGAAAGTCAATCAGTTTGTCTGTCAGATGAAGAAAATCCTATACTCGTCCTGTAAATTCTCTATCCTGACGCAGATAAAATTTTATAAAGGCAAAGTTATCCCTCCATGTTGTATGGTTTCGATATTGATTCATCAGCCTGGAAGATTGATTGGTGCAGAATAGAGGGTCTTTTGTGGAAGGAAGTATTAAGCCTCCCCTTATCATTGCCAATTGTCCGTCTGAGATAAGGGTGTCTCACTGTCTGAACCCCGGGGATCTCTTGCTCAGGTGGCCTGGGCACAGCCATCGCCCTTTGATCCAGACCCTGGGGGTGGACAAGTGTGGGAGAATCACCTGGGTGAGGGGTCCTCTGGGAATTCGGGTGAGACACCCGATGGCAAGATGCAGTATTCCCACCTTTCCAATATACCCCTACTTGACATTCCCTTGACATTCCCTCCAACTACATAGGGTGTTATGAGTCCTATCTCGTTACTCCCGCCCCAATTCCAACCAGTACAAAGACAAAAAAGAGGGAAAAGGGAAACGAGAACAAGGAAAAGGGAATTACACATATCACCCCGTCATTTACAACAAGGGGATTCTCCCCCTTTTTCTGACAGCAAATTATCAATTTTTGCCAGCATCCATAGAAAAGACTACAACTTCCAGAATTCCCCCCCAGTGCATTTTCCAGAAACAATAGGGACAAAGAAGAAGAGAAGAAGAGCCAGGAAGATTACCCATTGGGATCAATTCACCAAGGATCCCTATGGGCAGTTGCTATGTTGTCCCGTTAACAAGGCTAGGCAAGTTTAGGCCTCCCTTGTCACGCACTCACACTTGATTCCAGTTGACTCTCCCAGGGAGCATAAAAGGTGGAACACACAGGCACACTCTGAGTGAGCTGGGTTGCTGGATGGAGCACAGAGGCCAGGAGGAAAATTCGAGCTGGAGAGACCCTGGAAGGTCTGGAGGACCAAAGACTGCCTAACGGCTGGGCCTGTGAGTACAAGGGAGGATGCAGTGTGGCGAGGGAGTGCCAACTCCAGGGAGCCAAATCCAGGGATAGCTGGGGGTTTCCTGGCAGTGCCCATATCAGAGCTCCTCACCTGGGCAAAGCAGGAGCACTCAGGCCGTTGAGGGGCAGGTGGTAGGACCCTAAACTCAACAGGGAAACCCTGGACAGGATGTGAAATAAACGTACATAGCCGGTCAGTTGGCAAGCGACATTAAAGAATGGTGTGTGTGTTAAGGAAAGGTTGAAGTTGCAACAATATATTGCAGAATTTAAGGCTGCACGCATGTGGATGAGACGCAAAGAAAGGCAGACATATGAACGGACTTTCAAGTAAGGATAGCTGTGAAACCAGCGATACTAAATAACGGAGTGGTCTGCCGAAAGGAAGTAGCCCACTCAAAAGTCTCAGTGAAAGGTGAAATGTTTGTAGTGATGAAGTGAATGAACTGCAAAAGCAAAGTGATCAAAATTAACTCTTCGAGAAGGGGAGAGTAAAAAGGTGAATGCTGAACTTTGGTGCTTATGACATAGAACTACCCAGACCAAGAAGCACTGGGGCAAACAACATAAGAGTGTGAGTTGAAGGGAAAGTCAAAATGGTCCCCTGGAGGTTTGTAGAAAAAGCCACGCACATTCGAACGTCTTAAACATCAGGAAACGGTCTGAGCCCGACTGAGGGAGACCAGAAGGGTAATAAGTTAGGGGAAGGGAACCCCTAAAGGATGTGAATTAAGCTTGGGGAAGGGCACCCCTGCAAGTGTTTGTGAACTTTTTGCTTTGAAAGGTCTTAGCCCGACTGAGGGAGACCAACGTGAACTTTTGCTTTAAGAGGACTGAGCCCGACAGAGAGGGACTAGTGTGAGTTTTTTGTCGAACTGCGTTTTGAAAGCTGGAAAGAGACTTTAACGTGGAAGGCCAGGCGAGCCTCGATCCACGTTTTGAAATGCCTTTGTGTTAAGAACCTGAGCAAGAGTGTCTCATCCTGTCTGCGGGGACCGCCTTACTTCGTGTTGTCCGACGTGGGGAGGAGAGCTGACTCAGCCATCTTGATCCTTTAGGTTAGAACACTGTTTTTTCCTGTACATACACCTTTTCCCTTGTGGCTTTTCCTGTTGTAGATAAGCCAAGTGGCTATATTCTCTAATATATGCGACGTTTTCCTGACTCAGGGGTGAGAAACGAATATCTGAGATTCAGGCTAAATTTAATTAGAACTAATGAGACCTGTAATTTTCGTTGCAAAAATCATACTGTCGATAAAAATAGTAATTTAAGTACAGAAGATGTAACACAAACTTTGAGACACCTAGTAACAGTGTGGCAAGCTACAAAATTACTGAGACCAAAATATTTTTCCTGCTTCGTCGAGACCATGTGGGATCGAATGAAAGTCATGAGGATCAATCACTAGAGCCTGAACCCAGACGCATGGAAGACGTTTCCACCTGGTGTACCTGCCATCGTTGTGAGCTTATGCCTACTATGGTGAAGAACTGCTGTTGCAGAGAAAGCTCTGACTGCTTGGCCTACATTGCCGAAGAAAACACAACACGGCTATGTGTTACCGAGCTGCATGACTTCAGGGCAGCCTACCTTACAAGATCCGTGTTGCGAATGAGGATGGTCCTGATGCAAACTTCGAGCTACAGTCCGCCCTCATAATCCAACTATTGAGTAAGATAATTCTATGTATGTTCACTTTTTCTACATCCTTTTTTGGAATTAGTCGCCTCATTACATTTAAAATACTCCCACGTAGTAGATTTTAACATCAGAGTTAATCTGCCTTTAGTTTCAAATCTTGACCAGTTTCTGGACAGTTTCCTAGATTTAGGTATTAAACAACAAATGGGTGAACATACTCATCGGTTGGGTGGAATCTTGGATCTTGTTCTCACAGCTATTCCGGAAGTAGTGGTTCTCCCTGTTATGCCGCTCATTTGGAATGACCACTTCCTGGCCTCTTTCACGATGCCTGGCATGACCCGTTTGCGGCCTCCTGTCAAGCATATTACTTTCAGGAGAAATTGGCGTAATGTGAATATGCCTCACTTTGCATCTACCGTCATGGCGAATTGTCCTACTGATAGCCCTATTCTTCTCGCTATCCTGTCTCTATCCTTGCTGAAAGCCGCTGATCAACTTGCACCTTTGGAGCGTGCCAGTGTTCGTTGTCGCCCTTCTCACTGTGGTTCTCAGCTGAACTTAAAACAGCTAAGCTCAGTGTTTGACAAGCTGAGCGTAAATGGCGTGCTTCTGACAGCTTGGCTGATAAAGTTATGTTTGATTAAAACTGCCAAGCAGTCTTTTTTTACACACAGTATTGAAACTGCCCTTAATCAGTCTAGGGAGCACTTCTCAGTTGTTAAATCTTTCTCTTCTACCGCATGCTTTCTTCCCACTGCGACGTGTTAGCAGATTTTTTCAATCCAAAATCACCAGCATTCGTGATAATATTGAATCCGCACACTCTGGGGCAAAGGTTGTTGACATCAGCCCGCCTGTAACTACCGGCTGGGTTACCTTCCCGGTGTTTACGGATGAGATTGTCCTGACTGCCATTTTTGCATTAAATCGGCAGGACCGTCTCACCCAGAGTCTTTATCTATTTTGCAGGATCTTCTGCATAGGATTATCCCTCTGGTGACCCAGGCTGTGAATCTTTCTTGCAGCCGGTGTTCCATTCTTGCTGAGCTGAAACAGGCCACTGTGGTCTCTCTACTAAAGAAGCCATCCCGGGATGCTTCTATTCTTTTCAATTTTTGTCCAAGCTCTTTACTCCCCTTTTTTATGAAACTTCTTGAAGCTCTGATTTCTCCTCTCCAGTGCTCAATCTTTTTCAGTCTGGCTTCCGTCCGGTAAGGGGTACTGAGAGTGTCCTTGTTTCGGTCATGGATGATCTCGCCAGGCTTGTCAATGGCGGGGGCCCTGATTTTGCTCGACCTGTCAGCCGCTTTTGATACTGTTGATCACCCCCTCCTCCTCTCTCGCTTGGCCACGCTTGGAATATCTGGTCCCGTACTAGCCTGGTTTACCTGTTTCCTGACTGGTCGGGGCCAGTCTGTATCCCTTTCTCCCTTTCTTTCTTCCTCTCAATTCTCTGCTATGTGGGGTTCCCCAGGGATCCACCTTGTCCCCGATTTTATTTAACATCTATGTCTGCTCCCTGGTAGCTCTCATCCGCTCCCATGGCTTTAGGTGTTACTCCTACGCAGACGCACCATAAATCCTGGTCCGATTAGATCTTGACCGGGATGGAGTGGCGTCTCGTTTGTGTGACTGCCTATCAGCCGTGGGGGATTGGATGAGCGCCAGTTGGCTTAAGCTTAACAGGGATAAAATGGAGGTCCTGGTGGTGGGATACTTGGCCACCTCTGACTCCTGGTCCTCTTCCTTTTGGCCTACCTCACTGGGTGCATTTCCCACTCCAGTGACAGTGGTAAAGAACTTGGGGGTCTATTTATCTGCCTCACTGTCTATAGCCTCACAGGTGAGTGCAGTATGTCAGTCTGGTCACTTCTTGTTGCGGGTTCTCCGTAAGATCATGCCTTTTCTCCCATATTCACTTCATCCACCAGTGGAGGCTGCTCTTGCTTCTTGCAGGATTGATTACTGCAAAGCCCTTTATTTGGCTCAGCCGGGTGGTCTGATCTACTGGCTACAACTGCTCCAGAATCCCTGTATGGCTCTCATATCAGCCTGGTATTACACCATCTGCACTGGCTTCCAGTGCAATTGCGGATTGCCTTTAAATCTTTATGTATTGTTCATCGTGCCATGTATCAGGATGGACCAGAATTCTTCCGGGACAAGTTCCAGCCCTATATTCCCCATTGGACTCTGCGCTCTGGTAGCGACCGCTTGGTTGTGGTTCCCAGGTTCCGCCTTCAGAGAGTTGGTGGTCGCGCCTTTTCTGTTGCGGCTGGCAAGCTTTGGAACAGTCTCCCCTTTAAACTTAAGTCTATTGAGAACCATCTTACTTCCGTTGGCTACTCAAGACCACTCTCTACTGCTGATTTCTCTTCTCTTTCCTCAAGCTACAGCTTTGTTGTGTCTCTCCTTCGCCCAGATGCCCTTGGGTGTATGAGCGCGTTACAAATTCACCTAACATAACATATGTATGTTGTGTATTTGACGACCGAGGCGGCTAACATAATATGTTGTTCCTCTGCATCAATATAATTTCGCAGGATCAGTGACGAAACATTATTTCTGCAAATTGAAAAAATGACTCATTCTAATCTGAAACCAAAGTGTTAATTTTTAGATATATCATCCGAACAATTACGTTTCTTTCACTTGTAAGTATCTCCCAAACTATTTATGCTGGAATGTGCATTCACATTTCTAATTCATCCCTACTTGAAATCACAAGTACTGTTAGTACTTTGCATGAAAAGGTACCTTTTAAAGCATAACAATGCCTGACATTTTACAAGGTTGTGGAAACAGAAAAAATCCAATTAATGGCTTCAGTCAAGTAAACTATTTCTGTATCTCTTACACAGGTGGTACAGACTTGTGGCATATCGTGCGTTTACATGGTGGATACATGGAAGAATGGGATTTCATGTTCAACGAGTAATACCTGCCTGTGTGGTTCGAGCCATTTGTGATGAATTCCCCAGTGACCACGGACAATACCGTGGATTTATACAGACAGTACCTCAACTTCAGTAGTATAATTTGTAGTGTCATTGCCATCCACTTTACCAAACTAAAATAAAACATTATTTAAACTGAACAGTTTTTAGACATTTTTTGTAAGTCGACAGCAAGTCCAAACATCTAAGAGTATTGTAAAATATTAGTGTTGTGAAAAACCTGAGGGTGTTTCACTACTAGGTCCCCAGGGATCCCTTATTCAGGTGGCTAGGGAATGGCCATTGCTATTGGATCCTGACCCTAGAGGTGGACAAGCGAGGGAGGATCACCTGGGTAGGGGGTCCTTGGGGAATGGGAAAGAGACACCTGAAGGTAAGAAATGGTATCCCCCTTTTCCGGACAGTTGTTCACCCCACATTCCCTCTACCTTTATGGGATACTACCATTTCCATAATTCCCCTGCTTTCTTTACTGACCCAACTACTGAGATGAGGAAGAGGAGGACTGAGACTAGGAAGATTACCACTAGTGATATGCACTGGCCCTATTGCACGAATGAGACCAGGCAGGGTGAGGCACTCCGTCACAATCACCCACACCTGAAACTCATTTACAACTACTCAGAGTATAAGAGGTGGAGCACAGAACGGGGAGAGGGGCAGGAGCAGGTACGGGAATGAGCAGCTGTTTAACACCTGGCGGCTGTGAAGAACGGAAAGCCGAGACGCTGACATAGTGCAAGAGCTAAGACATAGATAAGGAAGGGAGGGGGAGAGTGGGAAGGAATGGCAACAGACAGGCGACTACCGTACTAGGCCCGACGACATTTCTGGTAGAGCCAGAGATTAACAAAAGGTGAGGGGTGCAGAAAAGGAGGGGAGGAACAAAACAAGTGACTAACTACTAGGCCTGACATTTCAGATAGTGGTGGAGGGGGGTGGGAGGAAGCGAAAGCAAGTAAGGGAGGGGGAGGAGACAAACAAGGGTGCTATCATACAAGGTCAAGGACAATTCTGATAGAGTAAGTGCATAGAAGAAAGTAAGGGGAGGAGATAGGAAAAGGGACACCGGGAGAGCAGGAGAGAACAGAGAGTGGACAGTGAAAAAGTGAAGAAGCAAGAGGGGAGAGCGAATGCAATTGCAGAAGTCAGTAGTAACACATAATGTTGCGAGAAAACTGCAAATACAAGCCAGGATTCAAGATGAAAATGGGAACAGGATGATTCAGGGCCACCATGATTTAGGGATGTAACGGTATTACGGTATACCGTTAAAGATACCGTGAACCAATTAATTGAACAATAATAACCATCACGTTGTTTATAGCGTTCATACCGTTAAGTGTGCTTTTCGATCTGATTTGGAAAGGCTGCAGTAAGCAAGTGCTGCGCAGTCTTGGTCTTGCACTGTTGGATGTGCCGTCTGCCAAGTAGTTTGTTTGAGCAGTTTTTAATGCCATTCCATAAACCACACGTGCCTCACACAAAATCAATATGTTAGCAATAGGAAGAATAAATACAGTGCCAAGAAGGAAAAGGGGTTTGCTTTTTTTTTAATTTACATTTTTTTTTTAAAGGGCTCACACAGCCCGTGGGCATCAAGACGCTGTTAAAGAAATTGTTTTTGTTTATTTAGTTGCGTAATTGTTTTTGTCTTAGTTGCGTATTTATAACGCGCTTAAACACCCAGAGGTTTCTAAGCGCGGACCTGTGTTGCTTCGTGTCATCTTGCTTCCAAGGCGCGCACGTTGCCGCTGAGCTATCCTCTCGGGACTTTGGGTTGCGGCTTTGGGGTTTATATATTTAGAATGGATAATGTTTTCTAAATATATGACAATGGGTGATTTCCCTGGTTCTATCATTGAATTTACATATAAGTCGCACTGCGAAATTTACTCACTCTGTGGGTATTCCCTGCTGCCATACCAAAGGGTAACATGTCTGTGATTACTGAACACCTTTTGGCCCGGAAGTAAACTAAAGGCTGTAACGTTAAGAGAGAGTGTGTGTGCATGTGTGTGTATGCGCACAAGCGTATACTACCATCAGAATCCATTGATCTGTGGCATGCAGGTTATCAAGATGGCAACATGTTCATCTTCACCAGTAGCCAGTGGGGGAGCTAAAAGCCTAAATGACCACTTAAGAAAAGCTATTCAGTTTGCTTTGCCAGTCGCAGAAGGGCTTCCCCCCCCCTCCTCTCCACACGTGTGTGTGTGTGTTTGGTGGAAGCAAGGGGTGGCATTTCAGTGGAAAGTATGTTGAAAAGCCCAATTCTGGCCCTGGTTTTGTGATGATAAATCTGACAATGTATGACCTTTTAGAAAATATTTGTTAATATTAGTTAAGTCCACCTGCTATACCGCGATAACCATGATATACCGTCATTTGGCAAGAAGGTTATTGTACCGTCATAAAACTAATACCGTGACACCCCTACCATGAGTAGAAGATGCAGGGCAAGTCCACCATGAGAGTTGACAGAGGGTGACGCACAGTGAGTCAATGAAGTCCATAAAAGTCAAATCCAAGCATTGGCAAAAGGCGTTGATGGTGAAACCAGAATCAGGACAGACTCCTGAAGAGGTAGGATGTAGGGGGGGTGGAAGAGGACTGGCGGGCGGGGGGAGGGGAAGCAGGGTAGAAGAATCAAGCAAGACGGGCAACACCTGTACGCGAGAAGAACGTCACAGGGGGACCAGAGGTGGGGATGGCCTGTGGGGACAGAGAGAGTAAACACATGTTGGTGCATGCTTACCTGCTGTCTGGGCAGGGGTTCGGGCCCTGGGTCCTCCTGGACCAAACAGGCCCAAACAGGAATAAGTGAATGTATGAGTATGAAGGAAGTGACACTTCCAGAAAGTACCAAGAGGGCGTTTGTGAAACTAAGGTGCTAAGGGAGCACATGTGAATACAAGGAACTACAATAACCAAGATGCATTGTGTCGAAGTGGTCATGCATAGGCCTGAGTAAATCTATGCAGTTTCGAAGGTCATTGACATGAAAGTAAAATGGCAACCAAGGTGGTTGGGGAAGAGAATCCTGTGACGAATTGGAAGAAGTTAAAGTCCCAAAAGGCCTAGACTAGGGTGAGGGAACACTGAGGGGCCTATGGTGAAAGACTCACCTGTAATATTGTTGTACAATAACTGTGCTATATTGATGATAGTTAAAACAGGCGAGAGAGCATGAAAGAACTGTTATGTGAAACAAGCAAGGAAGCCTCAAGAGGACTGTGATCCGTTTTGAACTGATGTTGAGCCAGGCAAGGGAAGCCTGAAAGACTTATGTGAATTCTTTGAACTGTGCCTACTACCCACCTTAAAAGAACTCTTAAAGAACCCCATTAACTTAAACTTGTGGAAGGGAGTTGAGAACCAACTATGGTGCCATTCTGACTTTCTATGGATAAACGTATTTTTATACATTTTCCCACACTTTGTTATTGTAAAGCGTGAGGGCAAGTATAGGTTTCTGACAAATGCCTTTTCCATTGTTTGACTGACTGACATGGACTACGTTATTTTACTTTGATTGTTGAGACTACTCCAATTATAGAATTAGGGAGAGCTAGGACGTCTCCGACCCCAGAGGGAAGAGCCCCTCACTGTCCCTCTCTCTACTCCTCTCTCCTGGAGTGATCACTTTCTCCTTTGCTCCCACCTCACTCTCCCTAACCCGCAGGCCAAGCCACCTCCGTCACTGCCACCCACCTTCTCGGTCATCCGACCCATGAAATGCGTGTCAGTTGAGGCTTTTGCTGCCACCTTCTAACCCCCTCCTCCCCCTCTGGCTGACTCACCCTGACACAGCCCTTTCCACGCGCCACTCTTTTATATCTGATACTCTTGATATCCTTGTCCCTGTCATGAGAATCCGCCTGAAGCCCAAAGCCAAGTGTAACTCCTGGTATGACTCAGACCTCGTCACCCTAAAACGCAGGTGTAGGGTGGCCTAGAGGAAATGGCGTGCTTCAAGTTCATCCTCTGACAAACTGGCCTGCTGCAAAGGAAATGCCGGCTCTCTGTCCTCACCAAGAAGAGAGCTCATATCCAAGCCCGCGTCTCTGTGGCAACTCGACTGAACTCTTTAAAATCTGCAAGGAACTGGCCAATCCTGCCGCAGTCTCTACCTCTCCTGTCCCTTCGCAGGCCCTCTGCACGGCACTGGCTTCTCACTTCCTTTCTAAAAATTAGGACATCCTGTCCTCACTCTCCTCCTTTCGCCTCCCCCCCTCTACTCCCTACTCTTCGTCTGGCCCTTCCTCAGCTACCCCTCCTCCCTCCTTCTCTGCCTTTCCCCTTTTCTCTGCAGACTAGGTCTCTAGGCAAGTCCGATCTATGAAAGTCTTGTCGAAACAGGTTCACCCCTGTTCCTCCAAAACTATCAAGGACCACATCGACTCCCTGGCTCCTGCCCTGGCTGATTTCTGCAACCACCCCTTCGCCACCGGAGTCTTCCCTTCCCCCCTGAAGCACTCCCTTGTGCACCCTCTTCTAAAGAAACCCTCTTCAGACCCATCCTGCCCAGCTAACTATCGCCCAAGCTCCATCACTCCCTTCCTGGGCAAGCTCCTGGAGAAAATGGCCATCTGCCAGCTTAATCCCCACACTGAATCTGTTGGTTGTCTTCATGACCATCAGTCTGGCTTCAGAGCTGCCAGAAGCACGGAAACTGCTGTCCTGAACATACGTGAAGACCTGCTCACCAACATTGACTCTAATACCCCGTGTGTTCTCATCTTGCTTGACCTCTCTTCTGCCTTTGACACCGTCAACCATGCCATCCTGCTCAACCGTCTCCGTGATAACCTGGGTATCACTGGTCAGGCTCTGGCGTGGCTGACTTCTTTCCTCTCCAACCGACCCTCCCAGGTCCAACTGGGGTCCTTCCTCTCCGACATCTTTTTCTCCACCTGTGGTGTCCCCCAGGGATCTAACCTCTCTCCCTGTATGTTCAACCAATACCTGGCACTCCTTGTCCACAGCATCGCCGCTCTCTGTCCCAACTTTCAGTGCTATGCGGATGATACCCACCTCATTTTCAGGCTACCCTCGGCCTCCTCCTCTCCTTCCCTCATCTCCGACTGTCCGTCTGTCTGCCATCCATGAGTGGTGTGCTGCCAACGACCTCTACCTTAATGCCAGTAAGACTGAGATTCTACTCATCGGCACACCCACTCCCTCCTTCCCTGCAGCTCTCTGGCCGGCTCCCTTGGCCCTCTTCCTACTCCCACCTCCAAGGCTAAAAATCTCGGGGTCATCTTCAAATTTGCTCTCTCCTTCTCCCCTCACATCTCTGACGTCTCTAAGAAGTCACACTATCAGCTGCACCTCCTTAGAGGTATTCTTCCTTTCCTCTCCTTCCCCCAGAAGCTCACTGTCTCCAGAGCCCTGGTCCTCTCTAAACTGTACTTTTACAACAGCCTCTATCTAAATCTGCCTGCCTCTACTCTCCGCCCTCTGCAACTTATCCAGAACAGCACTGCGAGACATGTCCTTGGCCTCAAGTCCAGGGATCGTATCTCTTCAGGACTGAAATCTCTGCGCTGGCTCCCAGTGGCTGCAAGGATTAAGTTCAAAACCCTCTGCATTGTACACAAGGCCTTCTGGGGTCAGGGGCCACAATACCTTAAACTCTCTCTTCCTAAATATCTTGCTTCTCAAGCTCTTCGCTCATCCGCCTCCAACTCCCTCAGTGTCAGTCGCTTCTCCAAGCAACGAGTTGGTAGCAGACTACTCTCTTCGGCTGGGGCCTCTCGCTGGAACAGCCATCCTGCCTCCCTGAAACTCGAGGAGAACCATCTCCGGTTCCGGAAGCACCTCAAAACCTTCCTCTTTGCCTCGGCTTTCTCTCCCCCTCTCCCCTGCTGATTTCCTGACTGAAACTGCTCGGGTTACCTGGCCACCCTTTCTGACCTCTGGCCCAGGCCCCGTCAATTGCCCACTTGCACTGCCTCCCTGGCAACAACTGCCCTGGGGACCGTTGTTCTGTATCCCTACAACCCCCCTACCAGCACTTTTGTCTGCACTTCCTTGCACTTGCCACCAGCTGGCTGTTTATTTTCTTATTTATTCCACTTTTTCCCATGTACTGCACTTTCCCCTCTCCCTTCCCCCGCACACTTTTCCTTTCCCCCCCTTCCCATGCCCTTGCGCAATCTGAATGACACTTGGCCTAGTAGGATCCTTGTCTGTCCTCCTTTTGTCCCCCCCCCCTTGCCTCGTCGCGCCTTGAAACACTTCTGTATAGGCGCGTTATAAATGTCATATCATATCATTCAAAACTTAATATAGGTGTTGAAACTTGTATCTTTGTGTCTGTGTCTAACTTGTGATACCATGCCTGCCTCACAGTGTGCTTTAACAAGTTTACTGGCCTAACAAGCTCCCCTCAACCACATCCATCTCCCATCCGCTATCAATGGCTGTTCGCACCTGCGGGCGTCCGCTGGCAAGGGGGCTGGGAGGATATGAAAGCTCAAGGTGCCGAATACCATGTCCACCACAAAGGGTTATTTCGCATGGACACCCATATCCACATGGCCACCCCAGACCCGGTGTCTCCAGATTCCCCTTCATTTATTTGTATATTTATTTATATATTTATATTGCGCCGAAGCCCACAGGCATCAGGGCGTGACAAACAAACATGAAAATACACAAAAAAAGAATACAACATAATCCATTTCAGTCCATTTAGGAAAGGGATAATAACCACAGGTGTCACCATATCATGATCAGATCCAGTTATTCTGTCAAATGTTCATAGGAATAGCCCTACTAGTGGACAGCATCCACTACCAATTTCAGATCTGATGAGGCTTTGTAGAGATCCACACAAAGGGCGAGGTAGGATGGCAAATCACTTCTAACACACCCCACCAACATACAAGCTTTGTCTTTCTGAACACACAACTGATCAATTGTGATCCTTTTGATCAATTTGAGATCGGACATTCGTACTACCCCATGACCAGTATTCTGGCGCAACCATGCAAGCACCTTATTTCTTAAGGCGTCTTTTAGTTCCAGGACTACTGGAGACTCCACATTGGCAATAAGAAAATTGCTGTGGTCCATTACCGTTTTCCTAACAGAGTCTTCCACAATTATGGGCATAGCAGCTTTGCTAAGCCGCAAACGTATAGGGAAGCAGTGTTTGGGGTTAATGAGAGGTTGTTTAGAATGAAGTGCAGATACCTGGGCCAATGTTTCCCAGTCAATCTGAGGAATTAGTCCAGATGAGTGTGCTAGCTGCCCCCCTAAATCCAGTAAATTAGAAGGATCATCCTCGCATTCCGTGAAGTCACTGTTCCAGGACTGTATTGTGTTTCTTAATTCCGGTCTCATCGGACAAAGGATGTCGCCCACACCCGACCTCGGGTCCTTCTCATCTCTTAAAGGTTGAAGAAAGCCCTGAGGGGCCAACCCACTCAAGTCACATTGGGTTGCTTGAGATCTCTGCGGCCTTTGAGTGGCCAAACAACTCAGATCACCATGAGTTGCTTGAGATCTCTGAGAACCCAAGCCTTGAAGATAAGTCTTTTCTATGTCACTAGGACAATCCCACTGATAGGATTTGTCTGCCTTTTCTGGCTGCAAACCCCGTCCCTGAAATCAACATATGTC
The DNA here is from genome assembly GCF_040938575.1 of Ambystoma mexicanum. NCBI lineage: Eukaryota > Metazoa > Chordata > Amphibia > Caudata > Ambystomatidae > Ambystoma > Ambystoma mexicanum. The sequence goes on along the minus strand of NC_090933.1, from coordinate 410,954,585 downwards.
TGTGTCCTTTGACTGTGTTTCAGGCCTACTGCGCTCGCCTCATCCACATCCATCCCCTTCTGCTATCAATGACAGTTCGCAGCTGTGGGTGTGTGCTCCCAAGGAGGGCTGTACTGGCGGGACTGAGCAGGTCAAACATTCTCATAGCGGCCTGGCGGGTGTGAACGAACACGTCAGACATTCACATACACACCCACTTCTGTAATCCTTTATAAACAATGTGGGGGTTAACAAGAAAACATCTATGAGATCGACAGCAGATATTGCCATCGGCTCCTCTGTTCTTCTAAGTAACGGTTAGTCAACTTTCACTATTTATTTCTGTAGTGTTTATGTTCTCTGCTAGGCCACTTTCAATTGCTTTATACACAAAGTACACCCTATTCGCATTTTATTTTATCCAAAAAGTGTACACCATTTTGAACCGTCCTATGCATTTTTAGCTCTGTAATTAGCACATAACATTACAGAGTATTGTTTCCAAATGTATTCTTTCGTAGTGCATGTTTTCAATGCATGTTTGCTTTAGGTGCCATTTTTTATAAAGTACATTTCGGGAGGACAGCTCAGGGGCAACGTGCTCCCCTTGGAAGCAAGACGACACGGAGCACCACAGGTTCGATCCCTGGGGCCGCGCTTAGAAACCTCTGGGCATTAAGCGCATTAAAAATAACCTATCATATCATATATCATCTCTTTTTATTATCAAAGGAATTTATGATTTTTTATTTACTCACTGTGATACTTTTCTAACAGTAATATTTATTTATATTTCTTTAACAGATCATAGGGACAATCCAACAATGCCTTCTTATATCGTTTTGGGTTGCACCGATAACAGCCATGCTACAAGTCAAATTACAGTCCCGCATGCATTTCCAAAGGATTTAAATTTAATAAGAATATGAAAACCTTTCACGGCCACAATGGTAACACCTTGATCAATTATCTGTTGATTTCCGGGAGAAGATTGGGCTAGGCTTGGGGATTTCAAGATTGGTGATCGGCTGGAAAGTGACCAAAACCCATTAGAGTTTGTAGTTATGGGTAAATCCAGAGAAGAGGGTAACACTAGAGCCCAGTACTTTGCTCAACCCCTGGAGCTCTCTGGGCACTCATGAAAATCGATAAAATGGGCTAACGTGCTGAATAGAGTTGCTAAACCAGATATTTATGCATCTATCCTAGATAACCTTTCAGCTATTTGTGAAGAGCACTCAAGTGTCCGATCCATTCTGGAAGAATTTGAGACGCTAAATAGAAATCTGATTCCACTTATCTCCGTTAATACCAGAGAAATCAGCAATAACCCAAAACTTAAACCAAAGTGTTATGACAATCAATGAATGCAGCCTATCAAAAAGGGCAATTGAATCTCATTTAAGAATGCCCACGGTCATTGACAAATGTACCCTGCGCTTATTAAGATCTAAATATAAAGCGTTAATATATTTAAAAAAAAAAAAGAAGTTTTGTGATTGAAAGGTGGTCAATATAAAATAATGCCTTGAAATCTGGGGACACGTGGCTTTTCTGGAAAATGATGTCTGGGAAGGAGCTGAATGGGGATGGGTTCATACACTGCAACGTAGTTGGAAATATCTGGTGGTCTCACTTCTCAAGTTTATATGGAGCTGGGCCTAACCAAGACCTCAGTTCGGCTGCTGCCAACCTACCCTCCCGCACAAACCTGTTTTTTTCCACTGGTGAGGTAAGCTGTGCTCTTAAATCATTAAAAGAAATCACAGAGCTCCTGTTCCAGATCTGATTCCGGCTTATTTGTTTAAAGATGAAGTGATCGATTGGGTTCCGGTCCTTTGCAAAATATTTAACGCAATTCTGGCTAGTGTCAAAATTTCCAACATCCTGGAAACAAGCCATAATAGTCCCCATCTATAAAAAGGGAGGCATGGGCCATCCAGCTAACTATCGCCCAATCTCGCTTTTGGATACTGCCGGCAAGGTTTTTTGCAAACTGCTTTTTAATCATTTACAGGACTGGACTGACCATGCTAACATGATCAGTCATCTTCAGACTGGATTTCGATCGAACAAAGGCAAGTTGGATCATTGCCTCCAACTATACATGCTTATCCAGAAATAAACAGTGCTAAACAATATGTACCTCTATGCAGCCTTTCTAGATCTAAGGACTGCATTTGACTCAGTCTCAAGAGATGCCCTGTGGCAAATCATTCTATCGCGCCACGCTCCCATTGACCTGTTATCCATCATCTTCTCCCTCTATTCTGATAACAAAGCTAGAGTCCACTACGGACTTCGGGGCGAGATGACAAAAGAGTGTTCGGCAGGGTTGCGTCCTGGCACCTCTCGTATTTAACATCTATGTTCAGGAAATTATTGACGCATTGGTGGACGGTTGCCAGGACCCCCCCACCGAGATTGGCTAGCAATAAATATCCTGCACTTTTTTACACGGATGATGCCGTGTTATTTGCTACCAACCCACAGGCCTTAAGAAATCATTATCTAGTTTCCAGAGCAAGTGCAAGTCCCTTTGTTTAAGCCTGAACTCTGATAAATCGACGGTGATGGTTTTTAAGCCCCCTTTTTTAAAAAAAACATAGCCATTGCCTTAGCAGCTAGCAACACTGTTATTGAACAAGTGGCCCACTTCGATTATCTTGGCGTGTGTTTCCAAGATAATGGTGGGTGGGGAGCACAGTTCTCTAAAAGAGTGGTCACACTGGAGAAGCACAGTGGTGGGATTTTGTCTTTTTTCACATGGTAGTGGGGCCTTTTTTCCAGCCATGGACCTTCTCCAAAAACAAGCCCTGCCGGCCGCACAATATGGTGCGGAACTCTGGGGCTTTTCAAATATCAATAAACTACGTTCTTTTGAAAACAAATTCCTTTACAAACCACTGTTGCTTCCAGTGAGTGCACCCTCTGCATTGCTCCATTTAGAGCTTGACCATATACCAGTAGCAGCCCACGTTTCTTTTAAACCTGTTTTACACTGGCTTAAAGTATGGAATATCAAGGGGTTGGAAAAGTACTGCGAAGGATTAGCTCACATATTGAGTCTAAATGGAGGGAAGAACCTTAAATGGGTCGCACATGTTAAAGCAACCCTCCTAAACCTAGATAGGCCTGATCTTTGTGAAAATCCACGGGCCTTAACTACGCAGGAAACTAAGCAGCTCAAAGCAAGCATGTACTCGAGAACTTAATAGTGGATACTGCAAATCTAAAACTAGGCCCAGATTATCTGGAGTTCCGAATGGAGTATGGTTTCAAGGCCTATTTATATGATAAGATATAATAGGTTATTTATAACGCGCTTAATACCCAGAAGTTTCTAAGCTTGGACCCGGGGATCGAACCTGTGTTGCTCCGTGTCGTCTTGCTTCTAAGGCGAGCACGTTGCCCCGGAGCTATCCTCCCGAGACAACATATCCCCGCATTTGGAGAGATCATTGTACATACGTTTTAGACTCAGGATATTACCTGTAGCAGCTTTTACTGCTTCTTGGAGAGAAAATGCTCCTGCAAGGTGCCCACTGTGTGGACTGTTCAAATAAACTCAACGTACATTTGCTGCTGACATGTGAAAAAACTATACGATTAAGAATTTATTTGCAACCAATATTTTTTGATTGGATCTGTCATGTTGTTCCTGCATTATTGCTTTTAAACCAGTGTTTATTCTTAAATGTTATTTATGCAACTGCACACTATATATCTAGAGCATGCCGACAGTGGAGCAAAGTGTTGAAACACGACAGCGCCATTATTAGGGTTAATAGTTGAGGATCTATGCAGCTTGTATTTTATATTTTGTCATATTGCACTGTATGATTTAAATTTGTATCTGTGTTTTTATTCCTCTTGCAATTTGTGCTTGTTGTTAAGCTTAATGGTTGTTAGGGAGAATTCTCTGTTTAGGCTGAATTTCCTAACCTAGTGAGTCCCCCAGCAGCTTTGCTGGATTTCTGGAGTTTGCTTTTTCTCCTGCCAAGAGTGAGACTCTTTTTCTCCCACTCTTGGACATAATGTGTGGTGTTCCTTTGAATGTCAATGTGTTTCATGGGCTATGGGGTCTTTTACTCCATAGGGTCTCATATGTTTTCCTATGTGTGTTACACAGCACCCTCTGTGCCGTAACACTGGGGTGTCATAGTGACCCCCCACCATAGACTCCATACCCTGGGACTGACTACTGTCTCCCAGGGCATGTAAAGTCACCACTGGCTTTACTAGTCCCAAAATTACTAACAGAACCAGTACAAACCATCATATTGTGGACGTACTGGGAGGGGCAATTCGATTGCCCCTGGTTCTGTTGTTCGAGGGGGTACTTTCCCGTCCCCCCCGTCGAGTTTTGGCTGGTGGCAGTAGATACTACTTTTTATATTCAACCGCGAATATATCTCTATGGGATTTTCCCATTGTTCGAGGCTAATACTTTTTTAACATAGCCTCTAACATACCGCCAGTTTATTTATTTAATATTAATTTACCGGTTGGTATTTTCTGCCAGAACTCGGTTTTAAAATGGCGTTTGTGTTCACCTCTGTAACTCCAAACCAAAGGTCGAGCCCTTTGTTCCCCTTTTTGGTGGGCTTCTCCACAGAAGCCTCCAAAAGTGGTGCCACTCTGTCTGGGTACCACAGGGGGTGTGGGAGGGGCTTTAGGCACCCTGGACTGAGTTACCTTGGTAACTCAAGTCACACTCTTGTGTGATTGGCCCAAGTGGTGAGCCGGCCGGCTCACCACTTAGCATGTTTGATTGACAGCTAGGCTGAGTGAATGGGGGTGTGCTGCATAAAAGCACGGCTTTTGGGACTGGAACTTCAGAAGTCGCCACAGGACCTGAAAATCTGAGGAGGGAGAAGCTGAGCCGGCCTGCTAAGACGACACCTCCGGTGGAGCCCTGCTGAAACGACTCACCACTTCCCAACGACAGAGGAGATCTCCCTGCTGGAGAGTCTTCTTCCCCTGACTGGTGGGCACAACCAGTTTACCTTCTTTTCTCGCATCCCAGGACATCTTGTGGTCGAATTGCCCGTGCCAAGCACCCCGGCAACCGGAGAGCCACTTACCACTGGACCGCGAATAAAAGGACCGCTCATTTTAATTGAGAACTCCATGGCTGGTTTCTTCCCTGGCAGTGCAACGGACTCCTGCTTTCCTCCGCGACGAGATCCTCTCTTCCTCCGGACGAAGCACCGACTTGCACCCGCTGCCAGGAACAATTGCCCCCGCTGGAGCGTTCTCACCATTTTAAGGTACCGTGTCCGCCAGGCCTCCCTTTCTAAAGATTGCTACAAGGTAACAATAATCCCTTAACCTTCTGGACTGGGCTGGCCGCCTTGACCATCTAACTGGTCCCTTTCTGTTTGGTCCAACTCTTTCTGAACTTATTGCGAGACTTTTGGGCACTTTGAACCGTGTGACCTTGGACACATTTCGACCGGAGCCTCTTAAAGTGGGTCCGGCCTTGTTAACTTTGACTTTACGGTTTTAACCTGCCTTCTTCTCCTACTGTGTTCTTCCGAAAGTGTTGGGATCTGTTTCTATCTTTGCTCTGCCTTTCTCTCCCTTTTAAACCGCTTGAGTAGAGGGCCATCTTCGTTAAGCGCACACCGCTGTCTGAAAATAAGTGTTGCTTTACTTAAGACTTGTCTAACTAATCGTTGAAGGAAGTGTATATCTTTTAGTGACCGTGTTTTTGAACTGCTTAATATTAGTGCCAGTGTGTTTTACTAGATGTGTTTTTAAATAAATAATGATATCTCTTTTACACCAAGCTCTGGTCAGTGTTTACTTGTTCTACTGTGTTCTTTTGACCTATTGTGAATACTCTGTATACTGCCTAACTCTTCTTGAGAGAAGTCTGACTGCTCAGCCACAGCTACCAGGTAAATCTGGGTGGTAAAGACTGCTACCAATTGGGTTTACTGCCAACCACCTGTAGTCTTAAATCTTTTGCAGTGGTCCCAGAGGGAACTGCACAGGTTTCTGCCTAACAATGGTTTTCATTTAGAATAAAAGCAAATGATGAAGAATAAGAAAATGACTATTGAGCTGCGGATTTCCAGTGTCCGAAATTGAAAGCAGAGCCAAGTATGTCTTGGATGACATGAGGGGCAATTGATTCTGCGTCTGCAGCATGCACTTCTAAGAAGATATGTACGAACAATCACAGTACACTAAAAAGCGTCACCCCAGACTGCTTTGCCAATTACTTCCCAGTGCAGGTCCAACTGAATTTCAGCACACGCTGACCCAGGTGAGTAGTGGAGAGTGAATATTTAGATGTATTTTACCATTTTCTAATTTTGCCTGTATAATATGTCATATAAATGACCACTCAATATATTGAAATACTCTGAACAGGTAACATAATGAAAGTTTTTCCGTTTTGGGAGAATTATTTCCATTGATATTTTATGGACAAGTTTCCTTTGTGACACGATGTACTGGTGTGCAGTGATAAAATCACGGCAAAAATGACGCCTGTACAAAAAATCGCGCCAAAAATGCCATGGTTCGACCTGTTAAAGGTGTACCCCCATTACACCATTTAAGGGGAGCAGGGGTTGCGGGGTGTGCCCCGCATCCTTTACATGGATTGCGACGGCAAAACCACAGCCCTTTTGCCACGATATTTTGTGTCCACGGCCATTTTTGACGTGATTTTAACACATGGAACCGATGTACTGTGGTTTGTACATTTTGAACTTTAGATTACTTTGTGTATCACTACTTTTGAGATATTCGAATAGTTCAGTGCAATGGTAGACTTTCCAAACACACACACACACACACATACACACACACACACATCGCGTCCTTTAAAAATAGGACTTTTTTTAAAATTAACATGTCTGTCATTACGTAGACCGCACTAATGGAATTGCAGACCTTTACCATGGAGGAAAAGACAGACATGTCCAACATCCTAATGGTGAGGCCAGGCAACTTGCAAACACATTTTTTAAAATCGTTTTTGATGTGGTCGAAATCATAATACTAGTGTCTATTTTCTATTGACCAATGGTATGAATATACACCTCAACTAAATGACCATGAAGCTAAATCGACCACTATTCTGGAGTCAACAGCAACCTCACTCACCTTTCAAGTAATTTTTTTACAATATTCTTTCAGATGCGACTATACAAAATATGTATTTGTTCCAGTTCAATCTAAAACATATTGATTATTGTTATGTATTCTATTAGCTTTTGATACAAACTGATTTGTAGGCTTCTTTGTAAATATCGACCATCTTTTACATGTAATTTATTGTTGTTGAAGTTACAGCTTTATTATTACAACTACTGTTATGTAGGCGGAGCCTGGAACTTCAACAAAGTATTATTTTCTACTGCAACCAGTCTGGAGGATGAAGTATGAGAATTGGTAATTTATTGATTTACACTAATAGTTATTAACAATATCTTTTTTATATGGGAGATAACTTATGTTTTGATAATTTGCAAAGCTGTCAGCAAATTGCAAAGCATTACATCAACAACTTTGGTGTATTTATCGCAGAAACACATGCAATAATGACAGTAAACCTTCAGAAAAATGTACCTTGTCACTGAATAACAGACCCTTTCACTATATGAATGGTGTATGTTTGTTTATAAACCTTTAGCTGCTTAGCAAAAAATGGAATCAGTGAAACAAAATAACATTACAACGCATTAAAGGTGCCACATTTTAATCAATATGTTTTGCAGGATGATCTCGCACCAACTCCCCTGGGACATCTCTGAAGGTTATCATGTACAGATTTCAAATATGTTTTTTTTTAAATGTTACATGTACATAGTTTTAATTTTAATCAGACGATTAACCATATCTTTTTACATAGTTTAACTGATATTGTAAGGTCGACAATCATTAAATCACCTTTCTCACGAAGTACAATTTAATCAATGTTCATTGAATTTGTTATGTACAAGGAATGTACTACTGAAGTGGTCAAAATTGAAGAGACACATGGAAAAGAAGTATACATAAGATATTGTAAAATATCAGTTATCCATTTGAACTGTGATGTAATATTTAATGTTTTAATGGTTTCCATAGTGACATTTTGTTATATATTGATATATGAATCTTTAAGTGGAAGAGCACATTTCAAGGTTTATACAATTTCAAATGCTGTTTTCCAGCTTGGTTTAGCGGTCGGCAAATCCAATTCGATTGTTTCAAGGAAAATTTGAAAAACAAGGCTACATAACATTTTTCTCGTTTTTTAAATAAGTGGTTTATCAGTTATGTCATTGATATTACATTTTCATGCTGTAATTCATATATTCTGTATGTGTGCTATAAATTAAGCATGTTATTTTTCTCTTTGATTAGAGGCCTAGGAAGAAGAGGAGCATAAAGACTCAGACAACTACACAAACGAAGGATGTCGGTTACCAAACCGTTGGGAGCAGCTACATTTTTGATGCTCAGCATGGTCCTCGCAAGATTCAGTGCCGTGATGCAGGTGTCCAGTGGCCCAAATTTGAATTGTATGTCAGCAGTGACCCATGGAAAGTAACCATGGATCACTGTTACAGCACACAACGTCACCCAGAAGAAACAGACAACACAGAAGATGTTTCAGAATCGTTTCCAGAAAACACTCACACAATCCAGACCCTCTAAACAAATGTTATCTAAGAAACAGACAATGTCCCTGTTTCCCCAATACATGTGAACAAATCGGAAATATCACAGACAGAAATAACCGAAGCATCTTCACCATTGATCGATGATAGTGCTCCACATATGTACTTAACTCTTCCCAGTGTTGAGAACTTATCCACAACCACTGAATCGCAAACCACTATACTTCTGGACGATTGGCTATTAAACGAACCAAATACATTGTATTCGACTGCTGCCTGATCGAGATTATGAAAATGATTAAATGTGACCATAAATTGCGTTGGAGGATTTGTGGGGAGCCATTGGTGAAGTTTACTTGTGTAGTCAAAGGCACCAACCTGAAGATCAAGGGTAATTTTCATTGTCTGCTCAACCTATACTTGGAAAAGTGCCTGCTGGAAATTTACTTTGTTCATCTGCTTTGTTGTTTAGCGGATCAACGTACAGTACAATTTCAAGTTTTTCTAAGGTTGTGGGACTCCAGTTCCTTTAAAAAAAAAAAAACAACAGTACTACAAATATCAGAAGGATTTCTTGTTATCTGCTATTATCCAGGCATGGACACTCGAACAGATATCAATGGACAATGCACTCGCTGGCAAAAGGTTCTGGCTTGCTGGTGATGGACAGTGTGACAGTCCAGGTTTTTCTGCTAAATACTGCACTTACCATTTCCAAGACATGGAAAGCAAAGAAAAAGTGAGTTCAGTCGTCGTGCAAGAAGCTGAATGTACATTGTCTGTTGCCATGGAAAAGAACAAGTTACTTCTTACCTGGCAATGTTCTTTCGATGGGATGTTCCTCCGACGTATTCCTTATCTTGATAGATCATCTCCAGCTTGCTGGCCTCGGAATTTTTTTTTCAGTAGAGGGCGCTGCGCGTCGATGTCCCTTGACAGCCTCCGTATCGGCGCCAACGTCATCATGCGTATAAATAGACTCGCGCAGCGTCCGTTGCTCAGTTCCGTTTTGACGTTAACAGTTGTTTTACATGAATTGGTTAGTGACCCAGAAGGAGCGTAAGCTGTAACCACAAGGGAAGTTTTACTGAGGGGATGGATGGGAGGGGCGATAAGGAATACGTCGGAGGAACATCCCATCGAAAGAACGTTACCAGGTAAGAAGTAACTTGTTCTTCGAAGGGATTGTGTCCTCCGACGTATTCCTTATCTTGATAGACTACCATAGCAGTGGTGTGTAACTGGAGGTAGGAGTAAAATTGCCATGTTTCCCTTCAAGAGTGCAGAGTGCAACACAGCTTTGCCAAACCTAGTCTCTTGGCTAGAGGAGGAATCCAGGTTGTAAAATCTTGTGAAGGTATGTGCGGACGACCATGTGGCAGCCGCACATGTGTCTCAAATCGGTACCCCTCTTTGGAGGGCCGAAGAGGCTGCGACACCCCTGGTTGAATGAGCCCTATGATTTTGAGGAGGCTCTTTCCCTGCCAGTTTGTAACATTCCAGAATGGCTAAAATAATCCATCTGGAAATGCTCTGTTTTGTTATCGGTAATCCCAATTTGTGCCCTGAGTAACCTACGAACAGTTGTGGTCTGCTTGCTTAATCCTAGCAAGTCTGCTGATGTAAAAACTCAAAGCGCGCCTTGGGTCCAGCCTATGCAGCCTTTCTTCCTCTTTCCCCAGATGGGGAGGGGGATAAAATTAAGGTAAGGTAATCTTCTGAGTGATGTGGAATTCAGAAACCACCTTTGGGAGAAAATTAGGCTTCACTTGTAGGACAACTTTGTCTTTATGAAAAATTGTATGAGGGGGTTTACAAGATAGAGCTTGTAATTCGCTCACCCTCCTAGCAGATGTCAATGCAACTAATAAGACAGTTTTAAGGGTGAGAAACCTTAGTGAACAAGAGTGGAGTGGTTCAAAAGGAGTACCCATCAGGAAATTTAAGACTAAATTTAAGTCCCATAAGGGAACTTGGAATGGTCTTGGAGGATAGACATTGGTTAATCCCTTCATAAATTGTATTACTAAGGGTAACTTGAAATACGATGGTTCCTCTGCAGTGCGCTTGAAGATCGATAGCGCTGCGAGATAGCCCTTGATAGTGCCAACCCGAAGGCCCGAATTTGCCAAATAGAGTAGAAAAGCTAACACCGTTGGAGTACCACATGAAAAGGGGTCGATATTCTTTTCTCTACACCAGCTGCAAAATTTGTTCCAACGGCAGCGGAATAAAGTCTTTGTTGCTGGCCTTCTTGCCAAAAAGCAACACCGCCATGACGTCATCGGGGAGGTCCCAATCCTTGTATCTCAACCTTTCAGATACCAAGCGTGAAGGTTGAGGGTTCTGATGTCAAGATGGAGAACCTGACCTCCCTTCTACGAGAGAAGATTCTCCTTGAGTGGAAGACGAATTGGAGGGCAGATGGACATGTCCAGAAGGTCTGGGTACCACGTTCTCCTGGCCCAGTCCGGGGCAATTAGGATCATGGCTTTCCGGAACGTTCTCAACCTCCTGATCATTTGAGGAATGACAGGGACTAGAGGAAACGCGTACAGAAGTGGAAACTCCCAGTCCACTACGAACAAGTCCCCTAGAGCTCCTCTCGGGCGAAATTCCCTTGAACAAAACTGATCGCACTTCCTGTTGATACAGGTGGCGAACAGATCAACTTGAGGGGTTCCCCAAAGGGTGAAGATCTGTTGAAGGACTTCCTGAGCTAGTTCCCACTCGTGGGAGACTGTACTCTGCCTGCTCAGAGCGTCCGCTGTCAAGTTTTTCTCTCCGGCTAAGTGAACTGCCGATAGAGAGATTAGTTCTTGGATTGCCCAAAACCAGAGCTGCATCGCCTCTCTGCACAGAGGCAGTGAGATCCTACGCCTCCTCTTTTGTTGAGGTAGTGCATGGCCACTGTGTTGTCCGTCATTATCAGGACATTTTTCCACTGTACAGCTGGCAGAAAAGCCTTCAGCGCTAGTCTGATTGCTCTCAGATTTAACAGGTTGATATGTAGACTGGACTCCGATGGAGACCAACGACCGCTGATGGTCAAGTCGTTGGCATGGGCTCCCCACCCCGTAAGTGAGGCATCTGTGACGGTTATCTCCGGCCATGGTTGCCAAAACAGTTCTCCTTTCAAGATGTTCTCCTGGCAGGCCCACCACTGAAGGTCTCGAACCACCTTGGCCGGAACCTGAAGGAGATCTGTTATTCTTCCTGAGAATTGTGACCACTGAGTTCTTAGTGCCCACTGAAGAGATCTCATTCTCAGGCGAGCCTCTGGCACAAGGAAGATGCAGGATGCCATGAGGCCTAGCAACCTCAAAAAGTCGAAGGCTGGGAGACGTTGGGCATTTTGAAACTTGGTGACCATCTGCAGAATATCTTCAGCCCTCACCTCTGATGGCGAGGCTTTTCCCAGGGAAGTGTTCAGGACCGCTCCAATGAACTGGAGTCTCTGTGATGGTATCATCTGTGACTTATTTAAATTGAGGGAGAAGCCCAGTTTGTGAAGGAAGTGGCAAACATAATCTAGCTGGATCTGAGCTTGTTCCGGAGATACAGCTCTGATCAGCCAATCGTTTAAGGTAGGGGTAGACGTGAATCCCTTCCCTCCTTAGACTTGCAGCCACTACCGACATTAGCTTGGTGAAGACCCTCGGGGCGGAGGTCAGCCCAAATGGCAGAACTCAAAATTGAAAATGAGAGTCGCCAATTGCGAACCTCAGGTATTTCCTGTGTTTGAGATGGATTGGCACATGGAAATAAGCATCCTGAAGGTCCAGAGATACCAGCCAGTCCTGGAGCTGGAGGGCCTGAAGGATCTGAGAAAGAGTTACCATCTTGAACTTGTCCTTCCTGAGGAACTTGTTCAATTCTCCTAAGTCCAAGATAGGTCTCAGTCCTCCGTCCTTTGTCGGTATTAGGTAGTAGGGGGGGGGGGAAAGAGTACTAGCCCTTGTTCCTCTCTGCTACAGATACCGGTTCTATGGCACCTTTCTCCAGCAGGTCTACAATTTCCTGCAAGAGGAGCGGATCTGGAACTTTCCGAGAGCTGTTCCCTGGTGGATGACTCTGAGGAATGCGTAGAAAAGGCTGGCAGTAACCTTGGGCAACTGTCTCCAATGCCCAAGCATCTGACGTAATAGCCTGCCATTCCGTCAGATGTTGAGTTAGTCTGCCCCCTACTGGTGTCTTGTGAGGAGAGTCCTCAGAGTGATTTAGAAGCGGCTGATGCAGGTGCCGAGGATAAAGAGGCACCTGCTGCTGCGGCTTTTGTATTTTTACCCCGTCCACCTCGGGTGAATCTTTTTTGACCTCTTTGAACCGACTGTCCTCTGTCTTTTCCGAATGCGGAATAAAAGCGAAAGGACTTACCTCTCCAAGAGGTTCCTGAGGGGCGATATGGCATTTGACGGATTGCAGCTCCCAGGGATTTTACTGTTGCTTTGGATGTCTGTGACATCTAGGCTGGCATCCGCCTTCTTACCAAACAAAGAAGAGCTGTCAAAGCGCATATTTAAAAGTCTGGCTTGTACATCTGGAGCAAACCCAGACTTTTGCAATCACGCAAATCTGCAGGTTGTAGTACTTGCCGCCACGGCCCTACTGATGCTGTCAGCAGAATCGATGCCAGTTTGAAGGGATTCGCACATCGCGTCTTTACCATCCTTAATGATGTTTAGAAAAGCTTCCCTTTCTTCTCCCTCTGGGAGGCAGTCAACCGCTGATGAAGCACACTCCCAAAGTGTATGGCTGAACCTTGCGAGCGTACAAGTAGCGTTAATAGATTTCAACACCATGCTACATGCAGAAAAAACTTTCTTAGCCATAGTCTCGTATCTTTTGTCATCCCTATCCTGTGGAACAGTAGGGTATGCGATCTACTGCCTGATGCAGTTGCTGCTTGAACAACCAGACTCTCTGGAGTTGGATGTTAAGATAAAAATTCAGAGTCAGTCGTAGATATCCTATATTTGGCTGATAACTTTTTGTTAACCGCCGGGATAACCTCAGGAGTTTCCCAGTTAGCCAATATCTTTCTTTGTAATGCAGGGTGAAATGGAACCACAGGATCCTCCTGTGGGCCTTTAACTAAAATGTCTTTAAGGTCATCCTGTTGGAATGCAGGTGAAGGTGTAGACCAACCCATGAATTCTGTAATTCTTGCCATTAAAATTCTGTAAGGGGTCTCAGCATGTTCCCCTGGGTCTGGTCTGGCAAAATTCTATTTCTGGGGAAGTATCTAACCCACTTGCCTCATGTAAGGATTCTCGAAGGTCCTTCAACCTATTTTCCTCAGAGGTAAATTCCTCTGGTTCTGGTGTTGCAGATCTCTGCAACCCAAAGGGTCTTTCTTGATCCAAATCCTCCCCTTCCTCATAAATTGAAGACCTTGGAGATGGCTTAAATCCCATTTCCAGAGCAGAAGGGGCTAAATTTGCCATAATTGGTTGGGAAAACGTCTACGTTGTCGATGCGGACATTAAAGGCTTCAAAAACACCGAAAAAGGCGTCAAGAAGATCGGAAGAGGCCTCGAAGTCATGACAGAGGCCCTGGGTATGACCACTGGCTGTGAGGTAGTGACGGCCGTGGGTTTGTTCTTTTTCGGCGTTGAAGACGGCGCCGATTCAATCGACCTATGCGTCGATGAGCCCTTCGATAATGGCGTCGATGACGCAGATTTATGCGTCGAAGGGACCTTCGACGACGGCATCGACGGCACAGTGCCTTTGCTCGAGGGTTCGTGACGCTCTCGAGTAGTTTCTTTCGCCGGGTGCAATGACTCGTGGTGTTTCGATTTTTCGGGTTACAGTAAGCAGCCCTCGCCCCCCCATCCCCCAAAGTATGGGGGCATGTATATATTGACCCCTGGGGGCAGACAGGTGACCATCTGCCCCCAGGGGTGGGGGCATAAAAAAAAGCAAAAAAAAAAAAAGACGGGAGGGGGTTTAGGGGCCTTAGCCACCACGGATTTTGTCAGAAATGGAGACTCTCCCCTTTCCAATGACACCCTTTGTGACAGCATAGCTGCCCGCGGATTGGGCGCAGGGCGCTCGATGCGCGGGGAGCAATGCCCACTAGACACAGGGATGTCTTTGAATGCGGGAGGGAGGTGGGGGCCCCACAGCCCCCAAACCCTGGGGGCAGATGGCTGATCATCTGCCCCCAGGGAAGGGGGCAAAAAAACCCAAAAAAAATTATAATAAAAAAAGGGAATTTTGGGTGGGATTGGTGGGGCCACTAGCCACCAGGGATATATTTGACAGAAAAGGGGGGAGGCCCTCTCCCCCTCACCCCAAGGGGAAATGGGGACACCCCTTGTAGCCCTCCCTGGGGGCAGATATCTATTCCTAGGCAGGGGCATCTGACCCCAGGGAGGGCTGCATGAGATGCCCCCCTCTTATCCGCCCCCAGAGAGGGCTGAATGAGATGGCCCGCCTGCATTTGGTGTGGTGGGGTAGAGGGTCACCCCCCAGTACATTAGACAATTACCTGGCCGTTTAGGGTGCCCCTCAGTCTGCCCTAAAGTGTAGTGTACCGTTTCCATTTTTTTCTTTGTTTATGAAAGTTGCCTTGGCGCAGAGGGGCACATTGGTGTGCCAATCTGGCGCCGGGGTGCCCAAACCTTACTGCCCCACCCACTGGGGGGCCTGTCCCACCATTTTAGCAGACCCTCTCCCCCCCACCCCAAATGGAGGGGAGTGTACCTCACGCAGCAGTTTGTAGGAGGCCCAGGGAGGCCTGCATGAGGTGCCCCCGCCACCCATTTGGGGTGAGGGGACGAGGGCCCCCAAAAATGTTGGGACAGACCCCCGAGTGGGTGGGGCAGTAAGGTCTGGGCACCCCGGGGCCAGATTGGCACATTAATGTGCCTCTCTGCACCAAGGGGTGTTGGGTTACCAAAGGAAAAAAATAAAAATAGTGGAACGCTTTTTAGGGGGGGGGGGCTGTGGGGCACCCCAAAGGGTCAGGGAATTTTCTAATGGGATGGGGCGTTGACCCCCCCCCACCCGCAATGGAGTGGGTGCCATGTCATGCAGCTCTCCCTGGGACCAGATATCTGCTCCTAGGAACGGATGCCTGAGCCCAGGGAGGAGTGCAGGACAGCCCCCCCCTTATCTGCCCCTGCGTAGGGCTACATGAGATAGGCCGCCCCTCCAATTGGGGTGGGGGTGGAGAGGTGCACCCCCCTTCACATTCGAAAATCCCACATGGGTACAGGGGGCCCCTCCGCCCCCGCTAAAGGGCAGCCTGCAATTTTAAATTATTGTCTTTGTTTACTATAACTGCCTTGGCGCAGTGGGGCCCATTGGTGTGCCAATCTGGCACTGGGGTGCCCAAACCTTACTGCCCCACCCACTGGGGGGCCTGTCCCACCATTTTTGCGGACCCTCTCCCCCCCACCCCAAATGGAGGGGGGGTGTACCTCACACAGCCGTTTGTACGAGGCCCAGGAAGGCCTGCATGAGGTGCCCCCGGGACCCAATTGGGGTGAGGGGAGGAGGGCCCCCACAAATGGTGGGACAGACCCCCCCATTGGGTGGGGCAGTAAGGTCTGGGGACCTCGGGGCCAGATTGGCACATCAATGTGCCTCTCTGCACCAAGGGGAGTTGGGTTACCAAAGGAAAAAAGTGAAAATGGTGGAACATTTTTTAGGGGGGGGGGGGCTGTGGGGCACCCCAAAGGGTCGGGGAACTTTTTTAACGGGATGGGGCGTTGACCCCCTCCCCCCCCACCCGCAATGGAGTGGGTGCCATGTCATGCAGGCCTCCCTGGGACCAGATATCTACTCCTAGGAAGGGACGCCTGAGCCCAGGAAGGAGTGCAGGACAGCCCCCCACTTATCTGCCCCCGGGGAGGGCTACATTTTGCTGGTGTGACCGTAGGTAACACGTTTTTGGTTTTGTTTACAGCTTTTTCTACCCAAGCAGCTGCAACGTTATGTCAGTACTGTTTTTTAGTATTCTATGGTTAGGGCCCACTGTCAGTGGGGTGGGTGATACTGTGGCTGGATTGTTGGTGGTGTGGGTGGGAATGGCCCGTCTGGTCAGATCACCTCCAACTGTCCTGGAGTTGCGGCTGGGCTGCATTACAGCTTTTCCCTTCGGTGAGGTATTGGCACACTGCCGAGACTCCTTGGTGGGGAGAAGCTGTAACGCAGGGCAGCCAGGGCTCCAGCAAAGTCGGCAGTAATATCCCTGGCCTTGGGCACCCTTCTCCCATGTGGGTCTTTGCTGGGGGTTCTGGGTAATAAATTCTAGGCTGATTTGCGCAAGTCAGACCTCTGTCAATTCCCACGGGTGTCCTCTTTTGGGAAATGCATGGGGTTCCCTGTTTTTCTTGCTGGTTTCTACACCGTCGGCCCAAATCTGTAGGTTGCCCACATGAACAAAATAGGCAGTGGCGAAAGGCTTGGGGTTACCAGTGGGTTACCCTTTTCCTTTTGCGCCCCGGGTAGGTGCACCCACACATGTGAGGTACCATTTTCATTGGGAGACGTGTGGGGACGCGGGAAGGTAGGCCATGTGTTAGCGGTGTGTTTCGGTGGGTGGCCAGAGCGAAATGTCTGAGAATTGTCTTCATTTCCAGCCAATTTCAGAGACATTTCTCTGTGTCCAATCACCGAAACACGTCGCCAACTGCAGATGTCATACCTTCTCGCGTTCCCACAGGTGTCCAGACGAAAAAGGTACCTCACATGTGTGGGTGCACCTACTGGGGGCGCAAAAGGAAAAGGGTAACCCGCTGGTAACCCCAAGCCTTTCGCCACAGCACAATTTGTTCATGTGGGCAACCTACAGATTTGGGCCTAGGGTGTCGAAGCCAGCAAGGAAAACAGGGAACCCCATGCATTTCCCAAAAGAGGACACCCGTGGGAATGCAGTCTGACTTGCGCAAAGCGGTCCAGAATCTACTACCCAGAACCCCAGGCAAATTCCAAATTTGGGGGTAAAAAACACAATTTCCAGAGATTTCAATCTGCTGAACCACCAAAACACGCTGCCAACAACAGATGTCATACCTTCCCGCGTTCCCACAGGTGTCCCAACGAAAACGGTACCTCACATGTGTGGGTTCACCAATCTAGCTGCAAAGGGGAAAAGGCTAACCCACTGATAACCACAAAAGGGTTTGGGGAGATAACCTAGAGATTTGGGCATAGGGTGTAGGGTGTCCAAGCCACCAAGCAAAACTGGGAACCCCATGCATTTCTGAAAAGAGCCCACCAGTGTGAATCCACAGAGGTCCAACTTGTGCGAAGCGGACCAGAATATTTTACCCAGAACCCCCGACAAAGTGAAAAATGTGGGGGTTTTCGGCACATTTCAGACTTTGCCGGGGATTCTGGGTAATCAATTCTGGGCCGATTTGCACAAATCATACCTCTGCGGATTACCACGGGAGTCCTCTTTTCGGAAATGCATGGGGTTCCCTGTTTTCCTTGGTGGCTTGGACACCCGAGGCCCATATCTGTATGGTGTGCCAGTCGGCAGAGAGTCTGAAATTCAGGTGTCAAAACAGACTTGGAGTTACTTGTGTTTTAGGCTTTTCCCTTGGCGCCCAGGAAGGTGCACCCACACATGTGAGGTACCGTTTTCATCGGGACACCTGTGGGAACGCGGGAAGGTATAACATTTGTTGTGTTTTTGTGGTTTTCATAACGTTTTGACCCATTTGCTGGTGCCCTTTTTCACACAATCCTTTCATTTCCCAAATGTGACCTACATTTAGTCGCTGCTTTAGGCACCATACACTTCTGTAACCTGCACAAGTCACCTACCCTTGAAACGGTCTACCTGTACTCTTTCAAAAAATGTATGCTTGCCGTTCCTCACCACATTGGTTTTCCCGATTTACACATGCTAAGTGCGTCTGTTCAGGCCGTGAGCGTAAAACTGTGTACCATGGCTCAGTGTTTGGCTTGTGGTATTGCTTGTTTTGTAAAACACTACAAAAAATGTGTGCTTTCCTAACTGCAAGAGTCGGGGGAATGTAGCAGAGCATCGCTTTTCTCAAAATTCAATGAAGTCATTGCCGTACCAAGCCAACCATATCCAACACACCTTTTTTTCGGTCATTTTCCCGCTTTTCCCCCAATCTATGGCATTTTCCCCTACCTAGTTGTTGCCTGACCTACGCAATTCACCCCTTCCTAAACTTGGAATTTTGTCTATTTTTCAGAAATAAATGCCTTTCTGTCCTCCAATTCGGCTTTCATACCCTTTTCTTCCATTCCGTCCATGCATGTGCAATTGGCAAAAATGGCCAAAATCGCCTACCTCTCACAAAACAGTTGATAACCACATCAAAATAATTTTTTTTCGTTTCCACTCAACCTGTTCTTTAAAGCCAGGCAATTGGGGAATTCAGCACAGCAAACCATTTGGTTCCTAGCTCTTACAAGGAAAAAAAACCACAGGCTTCTTTGGTACATCATTTTATTGGCATTTTTTTTAAAAAAAACAACATTTTCCCCCTTTTTGCTTATTTTCTCTCAACCCCCCCTACAGTAACCTAGGATTCCTGGGTGGCGTTACGGCCGTCTACATGTGGGGAAAAAAAGGAGCCAAATTTGGCCGAGATATCTCATGTAACAAAAATGTTACAAGGCTTTGAATGGCCACATACCGAAATCACCAAAACAGGCCCTGGCACTAGGGGGAAATACCCATGGCACTTAAAGGGTTAAAACCATTCAACTTCTGCAAGAGCGTTGGAAGGGTACAAGCAAAAACTGCAGGAATTTTTGGAGTGTCTCGTTAGAATAAGGAGTTTACCAAAAGAAGCAAATAGTGGGTGAGCAAAGCCAATCTTCCAGAAGATGGATTTTGAATTTGTGAAATATGGGACATTGAATGTGCTGGCCATGCAAACGCATGGAATAGCTTCAGATTTTGTTTCTAGCTAGGGGCCAGTCTCTGTCACAGAAGATCGCAAAAGAGCAGTGCTTAATTTGTGCCAGTGCTTGCCGGTGGGCAACGTCGGCAGTCTTTTTTGGGCCCCGTAACATCAGGGGGCCAGCTCTCAAGTTCAATTTAAATTGTTTTGTTTGTTCTTCTTCCGCACCTCTTCCATCATAAATCATTGCAGGCCATGGACGTTTTCCGAAATCAATTTGGCTTTAAATGGGACGATTTTATCTCCTAATGTGTGTGGGCCGATTTTCCTCCATCTTCTTTTCATTAAAGTTTTACTTTTGTTAATTTTTTGCTGCTGAGCTGCACCTATCTTGTCAGCTCTGCAAGAAACATGGTGCCATTTAAGAGTTCAACAAGTGATACAGTCCTGCTCCAGCCCAGGTTGCATGGCAACGAACATTAATCAAGTTCCCGGGCCCTCACAGATGATGTGATTCCTGTCACAGGCGAGGCCTGCCGCTCTCCAAACCCTGCTTCTGACAGACACTGGAGCCTCAGAGATAAAAATGACTAAAGCTTGGGAAACTGAAGGTAAGCAAACCTTAAAAGGTGTAAGAGTTTATATACACGTAAGAGAATTTTTCAAATTGTATAAACTCTACAAACGGCTGCTCTATGAGAGCTGAGATACAGCCCATGCATGCATTATTTGTACTGTAGGCAACTTGAAATGAAGGGTTAAAACGCTAGTCTCTCTCCACCTTTCGGCTGTCTGTTGAACTAGAAAAAAAACGTTTGTTTTACTTCAACATTTCCCGTCCTCTAGCTGCATTTTGCATTTTCAAATAGTGCTTGTGACAGCTGCTGTAATGTGAAGTGTTAAAGAGAAATGGATTCCATAGAAATGGATTCCATTTTTAACCATTTATTTTCACATCCCAGGATTGCTTGACAGATTTGCCTTTTTGTTTGTTTATTCTTCTCACTTCTGAGCCCTGTGATAATCAGTTGCAACATGGACCTAAGTTATGGAAATAATATTTAGCCAGTAAAGTGGATGATAATAACCTATCAAATTGGGTATTCATTTGATTAACTTCCCATTTTGAAGTGCACTTGTAGGGTTCAGACTTTGGCCATCCATCAGTTTGGTTGGGTAAAATGACTCCAAAGTCTACGCATACCATTTCCCAGTCCTGGGCTTTCATGAAATAATGTATTCTGGGAGCTGCAGTCTTTTAACTTCAATTAGACATAAGTAGCCGATTCATGTGATTTGCAAAAAAGGAAGCCCAGGACTGGAAAGTGGTGACCTGTTGTCATGAAGCTTTCCGGAAACTTTATCCTCAGTACTTTGTTAGCATGTCTTCTTGAGGGCCTCAGGACCTCTTGGGAAATGTGGGACACTTATTTTTGGTGCCCGGGTAGATTTTTTGTTCCAGACCGACCCTGAATGTTGGAGTTTGTTTGTGTCAATGCTGTTTGCTTTTATGTATGCATGCATGCAAGGAGTTGTGTGACTGGTGGATGAATGCATAGGTAAAAATGTTGTATGCGAGTGTGTGTGTGCCAGCCCCAACTCCTACATTTATCGGCCAACAGGCCACTACATTTAGGAGTGGGGGCATGGCATCAGGGTTGCACCTAGGATACAATTTCAGGGGGAGGAGCTAAGACCTAAATGTTGGGAGAGGCGCTAACTTCAGAGGCTACGGGGCAGAGGCTAACTTACTTGTGTGGGGGCATCTAACTAAATTGTGCATTCAAATGAGACTATTCTGGTGATGCTTCAAAGTTACAAGCAGTTAACCCTCTCCTTCATTTCTGAAATGTCACACTTATGGACTGGTGTGAGAATGAGCTGTCTTATGTCCCATGTGCCCACTTGCCTTCTTATCACTCCCCTTGCATGCAAGTGCTAACCCCACATCATGATTTCAATTGCCTAAAAATGTATGCATATGAATGCAGGTGCTAAAAGTGAAATGTTTTATTAATTGAAAGACCTTTGTTAACAGCGAAGCCCAGGCACCATTTTACGTCTGTGTCCTGTTCCATCCGATACGGCTCTCTACGTCAGCCAGGCAGGGGCGCAGCCAGCCTCAACATTTTGGGGGCTAGATTACAGTTTTGAAAGCGGCTAGTGAGTGGGGTCAATAAAATAATTGCGCTGTTGGGCTCTCCACTGAGGGATGGTGTCTGGGCGTTTCAGCTTTTACAGTTGAAAGGGTCCCTCAAACAGCTGCCCCATATTGGCAGTCTTATGACACAGAAACATACTAATAGTCTGCAGCTTTTAACCACCTTTCTGCATTCTTTTGATTTAATTATTGATTTAAGCACTCTATAGGTGCCTTGGCCTATTTTCCCAAACGGTAAGGCAAGGGGTGCGCCCCCCCCAACATCAAGATGAAATGGGCCCCCACCAGCCCCGACACATCTTCATCCAGTCCTGCTCCCACTTCCCTCCCAATTCCCTGAGCCCTGTTAGGAAGCTGAATAGCGGTTTCGTATTCCCTTTGGCCATTAGTCATACCACCCCAATTCAGTGGCAATTTAATTTCATAATGCTATGCTAATCACTGGAGGCGTAGGCCATCTAAAAGCTGAGCCCAGAAGTTAAGACATGACCAAAGCAAACATAAGTGTTGCTACAGGGCTAAACTGGACCACATTGAATGTAGGCAAGTCTAGCCAGTAATAACACTTATGGTGCACAGCCAGCCTGGACATGCTTTCTGCGGCATGGCATTTTAACTGGCTGGGAGTCCTTGTATGGTAATACTGGCATATATTGGTGCAGCCTGCATACACATACATTGGAACAACCAGCATGAATATATTTTTATACTGGCATATGTTGTGGGCAAAGGTTGGTGACTTGCAACTATTAGGTTGTTCCATGTGCTACCATACAAAACCAATTGCAAACTGTATGGCTTTCTACCCAATTTGCAAAGAAAGTGCTGTAAAATGCATCATTTTAACCCAATGTTTCAAACATTTTCGTGGCAGTGAGAAAACCCCTCAAGCGCCCCTTGGTTGGTTTGTTTTCCCTTACTGGGCTCGGTCGATCCTGCATAATTGGTGCAAACATTTAAGCCTCTTCAGTTCAGAAATTCACCAGCCTCTACTGTACCTCATCTACCAGCCTCTACTGTACCTCATCTAGCTGTCACTGTGTATGATGTGTGTTTTAAAGCGCGCACACAGCGGCAGGGTTCTCCTCACGCACCACACGCTGTCATGCCATCCTACATATATTTATGCGTGTGATACAAAAGTTAGTCTGACATAAACCTATCTTCAGTAGAGAAATCTAACTTTGCAGTAGTAGTAATAAAGCATATTTGTGTCCTCCACACAAACTCAAGGGGAGATTTCTCGCATCTCCTGTTTGCAGCAGTGCCTCCGCTGGCCCAGTGCAAAAAATTGTAAGGGGGGCCTCACCAACCCTTGTGACAGCCCTGGGGACCAGCAATAGCAATGCAACAACAAACTGTTACAAACAGCCAATGAAAACTACCATTCTGTTGTTACTATGCAGTATTTTGATAAATTCTGTATAGTAACCAGAATGTAGTTTTCATTGGGTGTTCTGACTGACATGGTGACATGTTGTTATTGCCACAGGAGGCAGCGCAGCGCCACCTTCGTTTCACGAATTACTGTGAACTGAAGGTGTCTAGGCATGGCGTTGGTCTTCGAGAGAGCCTGCTGCACTACTTTGTTGCGTGCGGCCTAGTTGCTGGGGGCTGGGCCCTGCTTTTTCACTCACACCAGCACTTTCTAGTCTGCCACTGCCCCCCCACCCCCCAGGCCCCGACACGAGACAGAGTCCCCGCCAGCAGCCGACTTCAAAATCAGGTAAGTGGACACACTCTGACCGTGTAACTTAAGCAGGCGCGGTCCCCTGGTGGTGTCCACACTCCTCCTGTGGCCTGGCTCAGGAGTCACTGAGCCAGGAGGACACCAGGAGGACACTAGGAGACCACCACGCCGCCCGGGCCCGGCTGTCTTGTGTTCACGCTTCTAGTCACGGAGGTAGCCCCCCCACCACATACAAAGGCAGATGTCTGTCTGGAAGCCCTTTTGAGAGGGAGAGCAAGTGTGCCACGAATCGCTAGCTTTGGTCCTGGTGGTTAGTTGGACATGACGTAAGCAGAGGACTGTCTGTTTGAGATTGTTCCGTTTAAGAGGAGTCAAAGAGGGGCCAGCATCTTTGTCATCGTTCTAGTCATGTGCGTCACGGTTCTCATCAGTGGCCATTTGTGTTGATGTCCTCGAAGGTCCGTTTTGTTGCAATTTGGCACTCCTACTCCTTTGAAGTCAATGGCGTTTGGTGTTTACTAGTGATTTTCATTTGCCTCAGTGTTGAACCTTGAAGTGACTTTATACATTTCTTCATCCATGGTTTTTTTACCAGGTGTTTTCTGCCAGTACTATGTGGCTCTTGTCCCCCAATGCGCAGTTTCCCCCTTGGGAATTCAGGACAGTGTAGGTATGAGGCCAGTATTGTGCCCTCCAGGAGTGCTGTTTTCAGGGCTGTTGTGTTGATTTTTACTTTGCACAGCACAGGCTCTTCCAGTTCCGAAATGTTTTTCTGTCGTCAAAGTGAGTACCCCAGATGTTTTCAGACTATATTATGATAGGGTACCGTGGAACTCATGTTTGTTTATCAGGCTGTTAGGGGGCGCTCCGCCTTCGCAGGTGTTTCCCGACCCTTTATCATCCTGAAAACAATGCTCGCATGGGTTTTTAATGCGCTGCCTATGGTGTTGGTGTGAGGCGCTCCAATCTTTGCTCCAACGTGCGTGCCATGTATTCCTTAGTCTTTGTAGTATGGGTCCAGGGATTGGGATGGCACAGCGTCACCCATCACATAGTCCTGTTATATGTAACCAAAGGGTCCCTCGCCGCTAAGTAGGGGGCTCATTACGTTGTCCTCGGTTTCCCTTCCATCTGTGTCCCAGGGAATTCAGGCGGCATGGATTGGTAGTCCAGCTGTATGTGTTTCAAAAAACGATTACCACGCTTTGGACGCACAATGAGTTTGAATGTTGGTTGGTTCGGGTGATCAGTACTGCGAACATTGGTTGGTGTGTGCTCGGGGTGGAACTCATTTGTACTTGCTGGAGGCCGCAATGGTCTGAATACACATTTGCCAACATGATCCATTCCACTCTGTCTCTGTGGGTGATTGCAGTCCGTGTTTTTTCTTGAAATTTGGGGACTTGTAGTCTGAGTTTTATAAAGAGATGAGCAGAACTACAAGTCGCAGAATGCAAAGAAAAGACCTAGACTGGATAAGCACCAGATTGGAATGGAACATGTTGGCAACTATGTGAATATTGGTTGGTTGCGTAAGCTGCAATATGTTGTTTGTTATCATTCCTTGTTTTTGAGCTGCACTCTAAGAACATTAGCAGTAGTACTGGGAGCTGCGCTATATTATCATTGGGTTGTGGCCACAATACAAAGAGTGAATTTCAATGTATTCTCTGTGGGGGCTTGGGCTCTGCACAGCAACTACCGCAAATGCTGCATAGAGCTTCTCCGAAGAGGACAGATTTCCCTCCAAACCATTTGCAACCCTACAGAAGTAATACAATGCTGGCGTGCACCGGGTCAATTAGAAGGATCAGGCCATGTAGTCTTGATAATCACACAGGACCTCATCAGTCAGAGTCTGGTGTTACCGGTAATACTCGGTGTCATTTCCAGTACCGTCTATTTTTTAAATACTACCTAATTAAGGGTTGGGATTGTATGGAGTATTTCCTGCAGGCAAGGGGTTCATAGAAAGTACTGTATGGGGTAATATGTGTTCTCTTAGCCCCATGCAGTACTTTCTATGTACCCCAGCCAGGCAGGAAATATAACTTTTGACCCCAACTCATAATTTAGGTCTTATTTAAAAAACAGGTGGTATTTACAATATCACTTTTTTTTTATCATTACCACCATACTCATAATGTTCCCCACAGAGTAAAACATACATACAAGGCTGACACTGGGCATGAGCAGGCAGCTCGAGAAATCATGACGTAGGGCCTGCAGATGTTCCCAAGTGGCGAGCCAGCATAGGGCAGGCCATTTTATTGATTTATGCATTGTTCGCCTAACAAGCAAACAATAAATAAATAAAATGGTAAGCCATCTTGACGTGATTATTGCTTGGCATGCTTGTATTGCAGCCCACAAGTACATAACACCTATTGCAGTTTATTAACATTTGACAGTGAGCCCTCGGGCTAAAGAACCGAAAAAGCACATACGTGTGGTGTGGCCAGATTCTTGGTGTCCCCATGGCAGCAGGTTGGGACACAGAGTTCAGTGTCAGGGCGGCGGGCGCCCTGTAATAATATTATCTAATAACATAGTTTTATATAGCGCTACAAACCCTTAGGTATCTAAGTTGATATTATTATCCCACTGCGTGGTACTCAATTCTTCGACCCCAAAAGGATAAAGGATTGAGTTGGCCCTGACAGGATTTGAACCGGCATCCGCAAGCTGTGCACACAACTTGCTGTGCTATCTGACAAGCTAGTGCAGCTTTTTGAAGCTAACAAAATAATTCAGTAGATTGCTCCAGTGTTTTGTTCACACCAAAGCAAACATTCCATAACGTCACCTAGCAATAGCATAGCGAAACATAACATGACCCAGCACAGCATGCCATAGTGTAATAAAAGAAGCGTAGAGTACCATAGCACAGCATACTTACATAGTACAGCACAAGGCTAATGAACATACCATAATACATTTCATAAAATAACACAAGTATAGCAATGAATCATAGCATAACCGTGCATAAGGGTGTGTCATGAACACGTGTCATTTCTTTTAACAGTGATCGAATGCATGCGACAAGTGTTTATCTAGGTCATGCTGCAAAGTGGTATGGGTTATTGAAGTACAACTATGCAAGTGTGTGTTACATGTAAATCGCAGAACGTTGCGGCTTAACACTCATTGGCTGCCGAAACACCCTTTACAGCTGGACGATTGGCCTTGTGACTGAGTCCTTTGGCCTTCACGGACCTGAGAATGATCTCCACCTTCCTGTATCACACGGCTGTCCATGATATTATGGAATCTATCATGTACTCAGACTGAAGGCCACTGTAGTGCAGGGGGTCTGCATCCTGTGCCTCAGCTGATGCTTTCCCCATCCATCCCACTACTAGCCTGTACCAGCAGTTGCTGCAGCACCAAAACATGTGACATGGAGCAGCAGCAGCGTGATGGGCTGGTGGTGGGCCGATCTAGGTCCATCACTGAACTGGCCCGGGCCGTGGTGCTCGCACTGCGGGCGGCGGCCGCCAGCCCCGGGGCCCACATTACTGGGCCAATATTTTTTGGGCCCTGGCACTTATTTTTTTTTTTTTACAAATTAAGCACTGCAAAAGAGGTTTGCTCTCCCAAACTTGAAATTGTTGAAAAGTGGACTTCAAGATACAAATGATGTGTGGCTCTCTTTACAAAGTTTAACAAAGCCAGTTTCAGGCTTTAGTACAGTGTTTGGAAACTGTTTTCATTGTACAATAAATGGAATAGTATGTCACTTGAGAAGACCGTGAAGAAATGTCACTAGATAGGCCTTAAGGTTTCTGTTTTTCTTTGATTTGTGCATTTATTACCATCAATATAATTGATTTATATTAGAACAATACATGCCAGTCTGATTATTTCAAGTATGTGACTCAAATCAAATGTAGAAGAGACTTAAAACCAACAGTCACCAGGAGCTACTTTTGTCTCCCCCAGGCCAACTAATGTAACGCTATAAACTAGCTCCTTGTTCCATAGTGCTAGCTCCTGGTGACAGGTTACTGCTGGATACCCAGGCACTGCTTGTAATTCCAGCTTATCCAATCTGAATTTCGAGCCCTGTTCGTAATGAACTTTCAATAGTTGAAGAATCTAAGAAAGAAATTGGAGCAGCAGACATACAGAAACTCAATGTCTCCAGAGCTCTGGTCCTCTCCAGGCTGGACTACTGTAACAGACTCTTCCTCAATCTGCCCAAATCCTTATTCGCCCCCTTCAACTAATCCAGAATAGAACTGCAAGACTTAACCTTGGCTTCAAGCCCAGGGACTGCCTCTCTCAAGCCCAAAATATCGCCAGTGGCTGCAAGGATCCAGTTCAAGACCCTCTGCATCGTCCACAAGGGATTCTGGGGCCAGGGACCCCACAACATTCGACTCTTTCCCTAAATGCCTCCCTCTTAGAGCCCTTTGGTCATCTAGCAGCAATTCTCTGCAGATCAGATGATATTCCAAGCAGAGAGTGTGGGGTAGATCCCTTTCCTCTGCAGAAGCATCCCTCTGTAATGGTCTCCCTTCCCCTCTCAGGCTTCTGCCTGATCTTAAGTATAAGAAGATTCTTGTGCCCCAACTTTCTCGTCTTCATTCCCCCCTCGCATTGACTGGCTGACTGGTCCCTTCTGAGCTCCACAGGGCACCAGGCCCTCCTCACCCAGTTTACCCCAGCACCCTGTCTTCCTGCCCTCCCACAACCCGCACTTGCCATTCCGGGCCCCTTTCCACTGACAAGGCTGGTGGGGTGTGCATCCCTACCAAGCCTGGTCCACCCCTGTCCTTGCCCTTCGCATGTGGTATCAGGGAGAATTCTCAGAAATTTGCCAATTCCCTTCTACCTTAGAGACCCCCCAACTCTTTTGCTGGACTTTAGGACTTTTTATTTTTACCCTGGAGAGAGCGAGACCTTTTTCCCCATTCTCTCATGTATTTTTCTTTGATTTTGGATTCTGACAAACTCCAAAAGAATCATCTTTTTACATTATGACACACAGCACCTTCAGTGAAGTGTCACAGAGAAGTCCTTTGGCTTTCTCAAAGGTTTAAATACCTTCTCTTGGATAAACGACTGTTTCCAAGAGCAGTAAAAAGAAATTGACTTTACTTACCTTTTGTTACTTTGTAGACTCAGCACACACTATCTTACATAGAGTGCTGGAGGGGTTCCTTAGTATCCCCTTTGTCTATTTTCTCATGTAACATATGTTACCCTTTCCTCAATTAATGGCTGGTGGCAGTGGATTACCTTTTCCGACCATTGTGTGCGTTTACCGCAGACTGAATCCTAAGCTGCAGTATTGCACCCATGTGTGCTCATTTTTTAAAAATGGCCCCGGTCTTCTTTTTTCGCCATTTCTTGTTGGAAAGGTTTTTCTTGAGATTTACTATGCGCGTGAAACCAGGTTTGGTCCCTTTGTTCGTTTCATCTTTGGTGGAGTTCACTGCTAAAGCCCGCCTCGGGCTCCAGCGTGTCTGGCAAGGCAGGAAGTAAAAGAGGTTCCAGAAACTCCCTGTGCTTAGTCTCCTTGGTTACTAGAATGCACCAAAAGGTGATTGGCCGGCTGGCTGTCCTTGGAGGACAGCCACCCATCTGTGTGAGTGACAGCTAGGCTGTGAAAGAATGGGAGAAACCTCCATAAAAGGTGAGGTCTTTTGCAAGGAAGGCAGAGTTGACCACTGGACGAAGGAACCGAAGAAGAACTTGGAAGAGAAGCTTGCTGTAACCTCCTGGACCGTTGGTTTGCCCAGTTGAGCCCTACTGCATTGCTGAAGTTCCAAATTTTGATTGACTAGAGAAACCCTGCATAGGACGACTTCTCTCGTTGGGTTGGTGGAACCAATCAGCTCCAAGATGAATTTGCCTGGAAACCCTCTACCTGCTGGCTGTACTTCTTCGCGGATGCTGGAACCGAGTGCCAGGGGACAGAACCTCCAGAAACGAGTGTACTGTTTTTAAGTCGGACCCGAGCTCCAGGAAGATCCTCCGGACTCCCTAGAAGCAGGACTTCCCAAGCTTGAGCCACCTCAACAGAGTGCTGGACCCCAGAAGCGAAGGAAGCCCACAATGTGTGAAAGAACCGCAGTGGTTCTATTTGCGAGTAGCTTAACCCGTGAAGTGCCGCTGATCTGAATTGCGCCCATTGCTGCCGCTGACCTTCGAATCGTAGTGCAGGAGTGCCCAGACATCCGCCGTCTTGTCCCCACAGCTGAGGCCCAGGAACAACAAGATCTGCAGGAACTACAACAGGAACAGAAGCCAGCAGGAACCTGTTCTTCAAACTCAAGGTATTGTGAACTAAGGGGTACTTTGGGCCTCATCACGAGTCTGGCGGTAACCCTTAAATGCGGTGGTGGGGCTATTACCGCCGCATTTAAGGGTCCAGATCATGGCTTTGGTGGATTTCCCCCCAGCTCAGAGCTGGGGGGAAATCTGCGGCAAAATTGCTGATTTTCAGCGCGATTATCACCGGCGGGAAATCCGCCGGCGATAATAGCGCAAATTTTCCCCATTGGGCTCAATGGGGAATGAGGAATTCCCGAATGGGCCCAATGGGGAATGGGCAATAACCCTTCCGCCAAACCCGTGATCCGGCGCTAATAGCCCAACTCGTAATGAGGCCCTTTATGTCTTGTTGTGTAGCTTGCTTGCTCTCAGTTGAGACTTGCATTTGCTGCCTTTTGCAGAGTTGCTTGCAGCTTTGCCCTCCACAAGCCTCCCAGCTTGTGGCCCAACAGTGATTTCGTTTTTCAACAAACTCTCGAACATTGTGCAAGACTTTTGTGCTAATCTTCAAGAAGTGCCTCAGCTCCCCTAGATTTTGCTCAACTGACATTGGCTGTCCTGGCTCCCTGAAGACTCATTTTACCCTCTGACTTTGTGTTTATCTGTCCCTCTAAAAAGTCATACATACCTTACTTGTACAGCTGGGAAAGGGTGCATCATATTGCATTGGGGGATTGAAAAGTGCTTACCTGTTTGAGAAACTTGTTAACCTTTGTTTACTTCCCTAACCTTTTCCTTTTGACACAATCCTCAGTAATGCTCTAAATGTGCAAGTCATATATCAATGTCCACAGTGTCCTGTTAGGGAGAATTCTCATTCTATGGCTTATTTCCCTTACCTATAGAGTCCCCCAGCAGCTTTGCTGGATTTGAAGGGTTTGTTTCTTTTTACCTGCTCAGAGTGAGACTTTTTCCCACTCTTAGGCATTTTTGCTATGCGTGTTCTAGGCTATTTTTGTGTTTAATGTCTATGGGATTTTCTCACCCCCATAGGAACCATCTTTATTCACATGTGTTACACAGCACCCTCAGTGCAGTGACACAGGGGTGTCGTAGCGACCCCCAAACCTAGACTCCATACCCTGGGACTGACTACTGTCTCCCAAGGCCATGTAAAGTCCCAATTGACTATACTAGTCAATTATTATAAACTTAACCAGTACAACCCATCTTACTATGGAGGTACTGGGAAGGGTTAATAGTGTTTTCCTTATGTTCATGTTCGAGAGGGTACCGTACAGTCCCTCTCTCAAAAGTTTCTGGCTGGTGGCAGTGGTTACTACCGTAAATATTCGACCGCGAATATTTCCCTATGGGATTTTCCCATTGTTCGAGGCTACCACTTTTTCTGATAGCCTCTAACATACCGCCGGTGTATTTTTATATTAACTTTACTCCGGTAGGGTTTATTTACCAGAACTTTAATATAAATTCTTTCGCGTGTCTTTCTCTAAACTCCTAACCCAGGTCGGGGATCCTTTGTTCGTCCTTTTGGCGGGCTTCTGCCAAGAAGCCCTCCTTTCGGCACCACTGAGTCTGGGGTGGGTCCCTTGTGTGGGAGGGGGAGTAGGACCCCTGGACAGGGTTGCCTCAGCAACTCATGTGGCACTCTATCCCGATAGGCTGGAGGGTCTCCCGCCAAAGATGACGACTCCACTGTGTGAGTGACAGCTAGGCCGTATGAATGGGGTCCTTTTTGCATAAAAGCAGGATCCTGAGGACTGGAAGAGCAAGACGTCACCACTGGAACTAAGAAGCCGAAGAGGAGAGAAGCCAAAGACATCTGCAACAACTGAACCACCGGTGAAGCCCCGCTGCAGCGTCTCACCACTTTTCTCCACACGACGAGAGGAGATCTTCATCTGCAAGAGCCTTCTTCCCTTCAGCTGGTGGGGCCAACCAGTATGCCAATCGCCTTCCCGGACCTGCCTTGGTCGAATCGCCAGTACCCAGTACTCTGAGGCCAGATAGCCAGGCACCACTCCACCCGGACCGCGATTTAAAGGAGCGTACCTTTTATTCGTCAGGCAGCACCGCGGCTGGTTTCAGCCCTGGGTTGTGCAGCAACTCGAACCTTCCTCCACGACGAGAGCCTCTCTTCCTCGGCTGGAGCCCCCGAACTGCAGGAACTACCAGGAACAACCGGCACCGCAGGAGCCACTTCTTCATTTTAAAGGTACATTGTTCCGCCAGGACGTCCTTTCTTTGCGGTAGCACTAAAGGTGTTTGAAATCCTTTACCTACCTGTTGGGTCGGCCGCCCCTCTCTCTTAACATTGTCTTTCGCTTTCTGCATCCACCTTTTCAAAATCGTTAACCAAAGAACTGATTGCAGCTACAAGAACATTTCGCTCCTGGGACCTTGCCCTGTACCACTGTTAGGGAGAATTCTCTCTTTAGGCTCAATTTCCTAACCTAGTAAGTCCCCCAGCAGCTTTGCTGGATTTCTGGAGTTGTTTTTTTTCCTCCTGCCAAGAGTGAGACTCTTTTTCTCCCACTCTTGGACATGATTTATGGTGTTCCTTTGACTGTTAATGTGTTTTATGGGCTATGGGGTCCTTTACTCCATCGGGTCTCATGTGTTTTTATTATGTGTGTTACATAGCACCCTCCGTGCAGTAACACAGGGGTGTCATAGTGACCCCCCCACCATAGACTCCATACCCTGGGACTGACTACTGTCTCCCAGGGCATGTAAAGTCACCATTGGCTTTACTAGTCCCAAATTATTAACAGAAACCAGTACAAACCATCATATTGTGGACGTACTGGTGGGGGCAATTCGATTGCCCCGGGGTCTGTTAGTCGAGGGGGCACGTCTCTGTCCCCCCTGATCGAGTTTTGGCTGGTGGCAGTGGAAACTACTTTTTATATTCGACCGCAAATATTTTCCTATGAGATTTTCCCATTGTTCGAGACTACCAACTTTAATTATTTAATTCTCATAGCCTCGAACATACCGCTGGTTTATTTATTTAATATTAATTCGCTGGTTGGTATTTTTTGCTGCCAGGACTCGATTCTAAAATGGCGTTTGTGTTCTCTTCTGTGACTCCAACCCAAGTCGAGCCCTTTGTTCCACTTTTTGGCGGGCTTCTCCACAGAAGCCTCCAAAAGTAGTGCCACTCAGTCTGGGTACCACAGGGGGTGTTGGAGGGGGTTTAGGCACCCTGGACTGAGTTAACTTGGTAACTCAAGTCGCACTCTTGTGTGATTCGCCCAAGTGGTGAGCCGGCCGGCTCACCACTTAGCATGTTCGATTGACAGCTAGGCTGAGTGAATGGGGGTATGCTGCATAAAAGCAGGGCTTTGGGGACTGGAACTTCAGAAGTTGCCACAGGACCCGAGAATCCGACGAGGGAGAAGCTGAGCCGACCTACCACGACAACACCACCGGTGGAGCCCAGTGGAACCGACTCACCACTTCCCGACGACAGAGAAGATCTCCCGGCTGGAGAGGCTTCTTCCCCTGACTGGTGGGCACAACCAGTTTTACCTTCCTTCTTCGCAACCCAGACCGGTTTGTGGTCGAACTGGCTGTGCCAAGCACCCCGGCGGCCGGATAGCCACTCACCACTGAACCGCGAATCAACAGACCGCTCCTTGTGCCTGAGAAACTCTGGGGCTGGTTTCTTCCCTGGCAGTGCAACAGACTCCCGTCTTCCTCCCCGACGAGATCTCTCTTCCCCCGGACGAAGCACCAACTTGCATCCGCTGCCAGGAACAACTGCCCCCGCTGGAGTCTTCTCACCACTTTAAGGTACCGTGTCCGCCAGGCCTCCCTTTCTAAAGATTGCTACAAGGTAATAATAACCCCTTAACCTTCTGGACTGAGCTGGCCGCCTTGACCCTCTAACTGGTCCCTTTCTTTGGTCCAACTCCTTTTTGAACCATTACAAGACTTTTGTGCACTGCAACCGTGTGACCGTGGACACATTTCGTTTGATCCCCTGAAAGTGGATCCGGCCTATTGAACTCTAACTTCACGGTTTTACTTTGCCTTCCTCCCTCGTTATGTTCTTGTAAAAGTGTTGGGATCTGTTTCAATTTATTCTCTGCTTTTCTCTCCCTTTTAAAAACGAACTATTAGAGTGCCATCTACGTTAAGCGCTCACCGCTGTCTGAAAATAAGTGGGGCTTTACTTAAGACTTGTCTAATATTCTTTTAAGGGAGTATATATCTTTTAGTGACCGTGTTTTTGAATTGCTTACTATTGGTGCCTGTGTGTTTTTCTAGATGTGGTTTTTAAATAAATAATTATATCTCTTTTACACCAAGCCCTGGTCAGTGTTTACTTGTTCTATTGTGTTCTCTTGACCTATTGTGAATACTCTGTGTACTGCCTAATTCTTCTTGAGGGAAGTCTGACTGCTCAGCCACAGCTACCAAGTGAATCTGTGTGGTACAGACTGCTACCAAGTGGGTTTACTGCCAAAAACCTGTAGTCTTAAATCTTTTGCAGTGGTCCCAGAGGGAACTGCACAGGTTTCAACCACTGACTCTGGCTACATTTGTTAGATCTGCCCTCTAACTGTGTGGTGCTTCTGCTTCTGATAACTACCCTTTTCTTCCCATTGCTAAACCTTGTGAAATGCCATTTTGCTCAGTTTTCATTCAAATATATTCTATACTGATGCACTGCCTTGCTTAAACTGGGCCACACACTTATGGAAAGTGTTGCTAGGGTGTGTAAGAAGCTATTTCTATATAACTTGTGCTTTTCCTCCCTTGTGAGAAATTGTTAGAGAAACCCTTGTGTGTAGTTTTCACTGTGCCGTTTTGCTCAGTTTTCACTCTGGTTCACTTGGTCTACAATTTACTAGGGAATGTGTATATTTTTCCTTGACTTAATTTTAACTTGCTTGATGATTGTGAGAACTGTGTTTTATTAGAAGTGTATAAAATAAATATATATCTACTTTTTAATACAAAGCTTTGGTCAGTGTTTCCTTGTCCCATAGTACTGTAGGCCTAATGTGTAAACCCTGAATACTGCTCATCTCCCTCTTGAGATAAGTCTGACTGCTCAGCCACAGCTACCAACTAAATCTTTGTGGTACAGACTGATACCAAAGGGGATTTATTGCTCTCACCTGTAGTCTTAATCTTCTGTAGTGCTCCCTAAGGGAACTGCACAGGACTCTGCCTAACATGTCCGAACTATTGAAGTCACCTCAGGGTGTAGGAACTGTCTGTGTGCCACGCCAAAAGGGTATCTACTTATTTACTGAAACTGAGTGTGTGTATTTTTGAAGTATATTTAAGTGTTACATAGTTGCTCCCTTCTAAAGAAGGCTTATTTTAAAACTGACTGTTAAATTAATAAATCATTATTTTGGTGGTCAGTCATAATTTCGACAGTAAAAATGGCGACAGTCAAAATTTCGAAAAATAAATGTCGAAAAAAATAATGTCGACAAACAATAATGTCGACATTTTTTCAATATTTTTTCGAAATTTTCTATTTATTGTATAAATAAATAAATATATAACTAAAATGTGTTTTGAGTATGAGGGGTGAGAGGGTGGTGGGGGGTGGCAGGGGGTGTTGGGTGAGGGGGGTTGGGGGGACACCCCCATAGTAAATGATACACTTTTTATTTATTTAATTATTGAATAAATAAATAAATATATAATTACTATGTGTTGAGAATGAGGGGTGAGAGGGTGGTGGGGGGGTGTGGGGGGGTGGCAGGGGGTGTTGGGTGAGGGGGGTTGGGGGGACCCCCCCCATAGTAAATGATACTCTTTTTGTTTATTTATTTATTGAAAAAATAAATGAATAAATATATAATTAGAATGTGTTGAGTATGAGGGGTGAGAGGGTGGGGGGGGGTGTTGGGTGAGGTGTTGATAGTTCTAATTGACATTTTTTTGTCGACTTTTTTTCTAAAAAATGACTTTACATTATATGTATAGGATGTCAACATTATTGTTTTCTACATTTTTTTTCGACATTTTTGTTTGTCGACATTTTTTTTTCGACATTATGACTATAAACCCATTATTTTATCAAGAAACCTTGAGTATAAGAGTTATTTGAATACCTGTCACTGTGAAACACTATGTTGCACCAATACAGCTCACATTGACTCCTCTTGAGATAAGCCTGGCTGATCAGTCACTCTACCAACTTGTAGTATAGGCCTATACCAAAGGTTGGGTTACCTATTGCCAAGAGGACAAGGCTGGTGTAGTCTCCCACATGGTTACGACATACAATCTTGCCTGACATGTGGTCCTCACTCCCTGCTTTCCCTGGCACTTGCCCACCTTTCCTCCCCATAGCACTTGACTAGCCCCATTGGTCCTCTTCTTCCCTCTCCTCCCCCCTGCGCTTGTATACCTCCTCTTGCCCCGCACAACCCTCCTACCCTAACACCTTCCCTTCTGCCATGACCTACACCTCACCCCCTTTCTACTCCCTCCCCTCTGCACTTCTTGTTACTACTCTTGCATGATGTGAATGACAAAAGGCCTGGTAGGACTGTTATTGTTTTTTTTCTGTCCCCCCCCCCCCTTTATTGTCTTGTGGCACCTTGAAATGCCATTTTAAATGAAGTCTAACATTGCTGGAAAGTAGGAATCATGATAAGTGGATGCAGATGGCAATAGATAGACCAAAGATTTATGTGCCACAGTGATAGCCAACATTGAAATAACAAGCAAAGGAATATGTCTTGCCAATGTTCAATATGAACATGCGCCTGTGGCCTTTGTACATTTACGTCTTACTGTGGAGGCCCACATGTGAAGGACAACCAGGCGCGCATGCAACAATGCAGAAAGTAATAGGATTTCTGGAATAGATATACACAGAAGCCATTAAGCCTTTCAAAACTGCACTCATTTGAGGCATGATGTAATTTTAGTGATGTAAACTTTTTTATTGTTGCTCATTGCACGTGTTGCCTTGGATGCAACAGTCCAGCCAGTCTTGTGCGAAATAGCCCCATTCCCCCCCCTCCCTTGCCGGGCCGTCCGTGCCATCTCTATATATTAACCCACCGTTTTTTTTATTAGAAATCTGTTGATTTCAGAAAAAAGTGTCCCACTTTGGCCCCAACAACCACAACACTTAATTTATTTTTCGGGCATTGTCCTATTGAAATGTAGGAAAATCTGAGCCGGTCTGCACCTCACCTAGGATCATCTTTGAAAGAATACGTAAATCTTGTGAGACTAGGCGCATTGATATGTTCCACTGGAAGAACATATTTTCATATGTGGGATACTTTAAATATTTCATTGTTTTTCTGTACACAGCTTGCCATTAATATTGTTGAATTTTGTGGCATGTGTTCTCAAAACGAAACTCCCTCTGACACGCTGTGAATGCTGGATTAAGGGTCGCATTGTTATGTGTCCTTTAATCCATGACACTAACAATTTGTAGGCCAAAATGTGTTGAATATCCCCAAAGAAGTGACAAGATTCACTATTTTGAAAGCTTACGTAGGAATGTTAAGTTTCTATTACTGAGATCTGTCTTTCAAAGCAGTTGGTCATCCGTCACAGTGAGAATGGAAACACAAGAAACAATGTAAGCAACTTTTTAAATAATATTTATGTAAGTGAGGTTGGCTAGCGTGCTGTATGCTACATGATTTACATTGAGACGAATGAATGTTCAATTTGACGCAAATAATAGACCACGTACATGTTAATTGCAACTTAAATTGATAGTTAACATATATATGTACTGTGTATATACAATTACAAATTGGGTACTGAAATATATTTTTGCATTCTCGATTTTACATCGTTATATTATACTGATGTGCGCCTGTCATGGGTACAGTTTACCGGTCAACGGCTTATTCAACTGCAATTGGCCAATCATCAAAAAAGCATCTGTGTTAACCATTATCTGGGATGATCGACAGACACCAATCTGTCCTTTTGCGGTTGCAGTGATAAGCAGTAACATGGCAGCCTACAGGTTCTGAAAACGTGCAGATGTGAAAGTGTTGCATTTGAAATTTAAACCACTCATTTCTTCTCTGTGATGGAACACCATGTTCGTCGCTCATAAATCACTGATGGAAGATAATACATTTCTGTGAAGAATGCAAAGACTGGGATTAATCAATCGATTAACAGAATGCGCATTCTAAAATCACCATAGAACCATTCGATGTTCGCTAGTTATAACATCCATTGGGAAAGGTTACCCAATTTTTTGTGGACTTTATTACCTCTTTTCAGCATTATGTCAAAATTAAAAGTACTTGTGACACTCCAGACTATTGCTGTTTTCTTCTAAATAAACTGTTTTAATAATTTTTGTGAAAAGAAACCAAAGTTTTGCATCTGGTTGTGGATATGCGTCTTTATGCTCCTGGTTCTGCGTTAGATAACGTTATGATGTTGGTGTTGAAAGGGTATGTTTGGCTATGTTGCCCACTAACGTCATTAAAATAGGTGGAGCTCATGGTGAGCATCTAGTGATGTCAGCTTGAGGGGCGGGTGATCTGAATTAGTGCTGCGAGGGCACTTGAATTTAGGGCGATGGATCAACGGATAAGATTAGAACAAGATGGCGGTACCCGACCCGTTTTCGCATGTGTTATATTGAGAAAAACTTGGGCAAGTTGCATTGGAAATTTGTTTAAGAACGATCGATGGATTCCAAGATGGCTGCCGGCATAGACTAGACGGGCCGACGGCTGCTCCCGAACCCTGAGGCCTTTCGCTCGGCAACCCACCACCCCTGGGTTTAACAGGCCGTGGTCGAGGGCGGGGGGGCTGATAAGGGAAGAGGCATACTCCCCCGGGGACCCCGAGGCAGGTCCTGATGCCCACCAGGGCTAAGGGGAAAGTGACGAAGCCCGGCCAGAGGGCGAGAGACTCCCTGGTGACCCTCCCTCCATGTGGACTGCTATGGAACCTAGGGAAAACAGCGGAGTGGAAAGTGGGCAGTCGAAGGAGCGGCTGGCGTGGGATGGAGCCTTGGACCCAGTGCTTTTGACAAGACAGGACCTCAGAGGTGAGATGCAGGTACTGA
Source organism: Ambystoma mexicanum (assembly GCF_040938575.1). Taxonomy (NCBI): domain Eukaryota; kingdom Metazoa; phylum Chordata; class Amphibia; order Caudata; family Ambystomatidae; genus Ambystoma; species Ambystoma mexicanum. The sequence goes on along the minus strand of NC_090933.1, from coordinate 410,915,995 downwards.
GAGAGACATTATCCAGAACATTTCAGGACCAGTTCCAGCTAATGAGGTCCGACCTAAACGCGGCGCTGGGCGAGCTGAAACGAGAAATGGCTCAGTTGGGAGAAAGGACGGACCTGCTGGAAAGAGGGCTACAGCATACCGAAAAGGATAATATGGCTAACGGAGAAGCAATCGATCGCTTGGACTTAGCGACGCGAAATTTGGAAGCTCAAGTGGAGGACCTCGAAAATAGATCTAGAAGAGTCAACATTAGGGTGAAGCTTCTTTCGGAAACGGTGGCGGACCGGGACCTGAAGGGGGAGGTCCAGAAGATCTTCAGTGGAACCCTGGGCGAGGGGGACCCCGATGTGATTGAGCTGGACAGAGTGCATAGGGTTGGTCGCCCCCCCTGAGGCCCTAACGCCAGGCCACGGGATGTCCTAGCCGCGTTTGCGAGATTCGCCCAGAAAGAAGCGGTGTTGCGCGAGGCAAGGCTTCACAAACCAGTGCATTACAAGGGCCAGGAGATAGCCTTGTTTCAGGATTTGGCGAACAGTACCCTAGTGAAAAGAAGGAACATGGGCCCTGTCTTGAGAGAACTCACCAGAAGAGGGATCAAATACAAGTGGACTTTTCCGTTTGGGCTTTTGTTCGAGTGGGAGGGGGCCCAAAGGCGGGCTACCACGCTGCAGGAAGCGGCAAACATCATTCAGCTGGACCTCGATGGTGGGTTGGAGAACACCGGGGGAGATCCTATGGCTGCTTCGGGGCAAAGGGATAGGGCCAAACCTTGGGCTTTGTCGACAGTGGGGGAAAGAAGTAGGAGGAGACCCACCGGGTTGTCCTCCGAGTTGGGGTCTGGAGGGCGGGAGGATGGGTAGGAGGGGAGGGGGATGGGCACCCAGAGGGGCTGAGAGGCAGCGGCGTGGTTGCGCTCATAGGTGTCCGATTGGTTCAGTGGGATGGGGTTCCCACCCTAAGTTGGGGTTTCTGGGTGGAGAGAGGGAGTGGGCAGGGTGGGGGGAGGGACCAGTGGGAGCCACAGCTACCAGTGGAGAAGGACGGCTTTGAGGGGAAGGTAGGACGGAGTTGAGAGGGGCAAAAGGTGGGGGAGAAAAACCGTGCCCCCCCCCGGAAGGTAGGGAGGGGTTTGTAGAGGGCACACTCGGGGGAGGCCCAGTGAATTGGCTGGAGGAGGCGCTTTGTGCCTTAACGTAACCTTTCAGTGGTTAACACATAATATGAGGCGGCTAAACTCCCCCCTCAAGCGAACAAAACTGGAGCAATTTACCAGGTCTCACAAACCAGATGTGTTGGCGTTGCAAGAGACTCACTTATTACGACAGGACCAGGGCAGTTTGCATCTGAAGGGTTTCTCACAGATACTGTTTGCTTCAGGCCCTACAAGAAAAGGGGGGGTAACCCTGGCCTTTGGGAGGGGGATTGACTTTAGACTCCAGGAAACCCTTAGAGACAGGAATGGGAGATACATTATGGTGAGGGGGGACATAATGGGCTCGTGCTATACCATTGCATCGGTGTATGGCCCGATTGTGGGCCAAGATCGGTTCTTACGGGATATCCTGGACATTTTAGAGAACTTTGCGAGGGGTCAAGGGATATTGATGGGAGACTTAAATCTGGCCTGGGATAAAAGGAGAGATCGGTCTCGGCATGGAAGTGAAGGTGGTGGGTTGGTGGCCTCTCCCCTGCTGAGGGAGAGATGGGAGGAGGCCGGGTTGCGAGACACATGGCGGGCGCTGCGGGGAGATGAGGATGGCTTCACTTTCCTCTCCGACGTCCACAGAACTCGGTCCTGAATTGACTCCATATGGGTATCGGCCAGCTTGTTGGGGGGGTGGAGGCTGTGGAGGCGGGTCCTCTGGGAATAGCTGACCACAAGGTAGTGCAAATGAAAATGCGGCTGGGGAGGCGCCGACCGGGGGTGTGGAGTTGGAAGTTCCCAGGAGAACTCCTGAGGGACCAGGTGATTCGAGAGGAGATGGAAGGCAAGATCTGAGACTTCTTTGAGAGGAACAACAGCACAGATACCAGCCAGAGCACAAGAAGGGATGCCTTCAAGGCGACTCTGAGGGGGTAGCTCATCGCCATAAAGGCGGAGAGAAATAGGTTACTGAGAGGTTTAGAAACTCAGCTAGAACAGGAGGTTGAGGTCACCAGGGCACGGGTACGGGTACGGGAAACCCCCACTAGGAAGGCATATAGGGAATATAGGTTGGCGGAAGGTCAGTTGGGGATCCTGAGGACCAAAAAAGCGCAAGAAGCCATGCTTAGGGTGAGGCAAAAATTCTACGCAAAGGCTAATAAGGCAGACTCATTCCTAGCTCGACTATTGAGGGGGCAGAGGGAGCAGAAAGTGATTACGGCTATCAAAGATGAGGGGAGTAAGAGACTCACCCGGGCCGAAGACATAAGAGAGAGGCTAGCTGAATTCTATAAAGCCTTGTATTCCCTCCCAGTGCCCACACCCGCAACCACAGAAAGACTTCTTGGCGAACCTACCTCTTCCGCGGCTTTCCAAAGGGGAGTGGGAGGACCTAGGCCGACCCATCACGGAGGATGTGGCCAGGGCCATCATAGTCTCACTACCCCATAATAAAGCTCCGGGACCTGACGGCTACCCGGCATCCTTTTATAAAAACTATTCACATCTTCTGGTCCCACATCTTACATGACTATTCAATATGTTTGGGGCGGGAAGCGGAATCACCCCAATGATGGAAGAGGCCAAAATTACCCTCATACACAAAGCGGGGAAAGATCCGGAACAATGTACTTCCTACCGCCCTATCGCTCTTATTAACACTGAGGCAAAAATCTTTAAGATTTTGGCGAGGCGCCTGGAAAAGTACCTACCTTCACTGATGCACCAAGATCAGGCGGGTTTTGTGCTGGGAAGGCAAACCGCTGATAACATTAGGAGGGTAGCCCATTTGGTAGAAAAATCCAGCAAAACGACCACTCCGGCGATCCTCTTGGCGCTTGACGCCAAAAAGGCGTTCGATCGGGTGGAGTGGTCGTTTTTATTTCAGGTGATGGAGAGAATGGGTTTGCGGACAAGGTTTATACATTTGGTCGCAGCTAACTATAAAAATCCCACGTCGCGGATTCTGGTGAATGGGGAGATGTCCGAACCATTTATACTGCAGCGGGGAACGAAGCAGGGGTGCCACCTCTCCCCTTTGCTCTATGCGATATACTTGGAGCCACTCCACCTGGCTATACGGGAAGCGGAAGACATTCAGGGTATACCATTTGGAGGGGGACAACAAAGAGTAGCGGCCTTTGCCGACGACATGTTGCTTACACTAACGAACCCCAAGGTGTCCATCGCAGCAAGTATAGCACTCCTAACCAAATTCGGGGAGCTCTCGGGGTTGCGGGTGAACATCCAGAAGTCAGAGTTAATGAACCTATCCTTGGGGGGGCTTGAGGCGAGGGAGACGAGGGCTCTCTACCCGTTCAAATGGATCCCGTCCAGGCTGCACTATCTGGGGATAAGGATTACCCCCTCGCTGGCGGGGTGGTACGGAGCAAACTATAAGCCCATGCTAGTGGCAATCAAAAAAGATCTAAGGAGGTGGGGCGCCCTAAGGGTATCCTGGTTGGGTAGGGGGGCTGTTCTTAAAATGGTGATTCTCCCCCTGGCTACTCTATCTTTTTCAGACAAAGACCCTACCGGTCCCAGAAAGTTTTTTCAAGAAATTGGATCAGGAAGTCAAGGAATTTGTCTGGGAGGGCAAGAGGCCGTGTTTATCTAAGCGTCTACTAACGGCTTCCAGGGGCGAAGGGGGTTTGGCTTTCCCCGATTTTCGACGCTACCATGAAGCAGCACAACTCAGGGTAATCAGGGAATGGTTCTAGGAGGAGTATCTCAAACACTGGGTGAAAATGGATAGAGCGATAGCTCGGCATCATCTGGGGGGAAGTACTTTGGCTACCGCGGAGGCTGAGACCTCCCCACCTTTATCTAGGTGCTATTACGAAGGCAGTGGTGGATAGTTGGGATAGGGCAGTGGCGAAGAGGGGGATCACAACCTTTCCATCATCGTTCACTCCAATTTTCAATAATGGGAACTTCGCACCAGGGCTCGAGAGAGGAGCGTTTCTGAATTGGGAGAGTGGGGGTTGCAGGACCCTGAGGGACATGTTCAGTGGTGACAGGGTGAAAACCTTTGAAGAATGTAAGCGAGAGTTTGGGCTGGGAGAGCGAGAGGCGCACTGGTATTCCCAAATCAGACATTGGGTGATGTCTGTGAAGGTAAGGAAGGCTGCGACTAGAGCCCTTACGCAGTTCGAGTGGTTTTTGCTAACTCACGAGGGGTCCAGAGGATTAATCTCGGATTTATATAAGCAATTGGAGACAGCTGGCCCGGAAACCACCTGGGGGTACATGAGAGATTGGAGTCAGCAACCGGGGGTCCGAATGGAACAAGAGGACTGAGTGAGATTATGGAAGCAGATCCCAAAGGTAGCAAGGGCGATCCAATTGCAGGAGGCTTGGTACAAGTATTTGTACGGTTGGCATTATACTCCGGCTCGCCTACACGCGATGTTCCCGGCAACTTCGGGCAAGTGCTGGAGGGGCTGCGGGGAGGACGGGATGGCACCTCATATATGGTGGGTCTGCCCCATTGTACAGCCTTTCTGGGGAGATATCGGTCAGGCTCTTTCTCAGGTGCTGGGGGAGAGAGCTATCCAGGATCCCCGGAAAATTATATTGGGGATGGGTGGGCAGGGGGACGGAGAGGAGGGACGAGGGTGCAGCGAGGCGGAAGTGATTTTCGTTTTGGCGGCGATGGCCCTTATTGCACAGAAGTGGAAGAGCCCTGCAACTCCGACAGAGCAAGATTGGTTGCGAAAAATGTGGGAAATAGTTTCGCTGGAATGGGCAATTTATGCAGCCAATGGCAGGTTGGAGAACTTCTCTGTGGACTGGGGAGAGACATTGTCCTATCTGAAAGGGGAATTTAGGGAGCAATGGTGCCCTCAACGACTCAGGTTATTGGGCATCTACGGTTGAAAAGTTGAGATGGGAAGTGGAAGGGGGGGGGGGAAGGACCAGTGGAGCTGTGGCGGGGGTCGGTTCAGTTAAATGTACTTTCTTCTTGTTCTTTTTCTCTGTGTCGCTCTTTGTTTACAAACTAAAAAGAAATTAAAATAAATAAATAAAAAGAACGATCGATGTATGCTCTACAATACATGCCCGATCGATTGGGCCAATAACATTTCTGACCGAACTACACCTTTAACATAAATAGTTCCAGGAGAATGAATACCTTTAGTCTTTGATAATAGTTCAACTTCTCCACTTGTAGAGAATACCAAGAGAACGCCTCCCTTCTCCCGGTTCAACAGTTCAGCAACCACCATCTTCTCCTGGTCAACTTGGTTAGCCTTCAGGCTGCTTTTTGGTAACCTTCTGCCTTAGTTTCTGATTCAACAGTTATGTGAAAAACCAGAAGAATGACTCCCTTCTCCCGGTTCAGTTGATTCAGCCGCTGGATATCTTTGGATAACTTCCTGCAACAGTTTTTATCAACCTTTGCAATTCTTCCCAGGCTTCTCTCAGGGCTTGCTTAAAGATCAAATGCTCCTTTTGCTTCCAATACCAAGTTATTCCTTGTCTTTCTTTCCCTTCCTCTTGTCAATGACAACAAGGGGAACATTCCAATAGTGTCCTTGGTTCCTTCTAAGACTCTGATGAAGGAGACTATTCTCGTGGCACTCTCTAGCCTTATTGTCCCCCTTGAAGATAGAGTGTTGAGAGACTACTCCCGATATGTCTTTTCTTTTAGTCTCTTTGACACAACAACTGAGGCAAGAACGATCGCTTGTGAAGTAATCTTCACACTTGGTACTTTTATCACAACTCTGGAAACAAGGGCAATTACTCACGATGTCTTCTTCCCATTCAATATTTCTGGCACAAGTACTGAGACGACGGAGACTACTCCAGAGGCCTTCTCACGGTTTGGCACCCTTCCCCAATCCCATACCGGGTCTCCCATGATTCCCGTTACCTCTTCTCTGGTGGGGGCACATCACTGGTTCTTGCTGTGGTGTTGGGTTGCTGCGTTCCTGCTGAACGCTCTCCTTGCTTCTCTTTCAGACCCCTGCCATGCTTTGGCTGCATGGGGTCTCTGGTCACATGGTGTCGGCACAGTTAATGGACTGCTCGGTCCACCTCCCTGATCCATCGGTCGGTTACCAGCTTCCAGTCAAGCCTGCTCTGCGTCGGCCTGTGAAGGACTCCTGCAACCTCATGTTGTCAGCATCCTCCCGACTGGAGGTTTGCTACCCTGGCGTAGCTTCTTGCTTCCAGGCTCATACTTCACGGTTCTGCCAGGCTGCATGCTGCTTAGCTCCTTGGGTAGTCCTTTCTCCAGTATATGTCATACAGCTGGGTCCTCCCCAGTGGAGTGTCGTAGGCCTTTGTATCCATTGTGTATTCTTCATGCTTCCTCTCAGCCACCTCTTCCCAGTAACTTCTGTACTTGGCTAAGGAGTAGTTTCTATAACCCCAACAATCATCTTCTTCACAGTACTCTTCAAAGATGACTTGAGATCCAACTGTATGTCTATTTTAGTCTTCCTTGTCTTGGTGGTATGCATTTTTACTAGAAGAAACTAAGGAGCATTGCAATAACATACAATAGTGCTTTCAGATGGTTTCTCAGCAGACTTTAAGGGTGTCATAGTCTCAAGGACAAGAGGGTTAGGGAGTTCCATCACAGAATGGGAGTCCTTGTCCCCATGAGGGGGGTCTTCTCCCTGTGACGTCCCGCTTTCCGACACTGTTAGGGGGAATGCTGCATAGTGGGCTCACCTCCTTAGTCTCACAGGGAAGGGCTCCCCCTGGGGAGAAGTGACGTGATCCCATGAATCATAACAAACCACAATCTGTTTTTGTAATTGTAATTGGTTATTTAAAACGTGCTTAATACCCAGAGGTTTCTAAGCACGGACCCGGGGATCGAACCTGTGTTGCTCTGTGTCATCTTGCGTGTTGCCCCCGAGCTATCCTCCTGAGTTTGCATCACATATGTCACTGCTCAGGCTCCCTATGCCCGTTATAGCAAAAACAGAGACTTCACAGTGACTGTCTACAACAGGAAAGAGATCCTTGAGGGACTGCGTTTTTCAGTTGACCAGAGTCTTGTCCCAGCCTTACAGAAGGAGGTCACTAGCAAGATATAAGCCTGAGACCAATGTTTGTTTATTATTATTTCAATCCCTAAAAAGTCAGGTATGCTTTCTATGAGACCTGAACAGAGACCTTGTGCCCTGGCTTTGTTAACCTGGTAATTTCCGATGCTTGTATTTGGCAAGAAGGTACCTTGTCAAATATTTTCAGTACTAGTTGAACAGCCAATTTACACGGGCCAAAGTGTGTAGACAAAGAAATGTTCACAGTGTTAATGTGTTATGTGGTATAGTTTGCTGTATTTTCCGTTGAAAGAAACAAAAATTGACACAGTAGGACCACTACAAATCCTAAGGCAACAGCTCCCCCTTGTGGTGAAAACAGGCAAAGCTATGCAAATTGGCATTGTCTCTATATATCCTTATGTAATAGCTCCCTCTAGCTGTGATAACAGGCGAAGCAGGCAGTCTCTACAGTGCAACTTGAAGTCTTATTGTTGTATGCGTAAGGATTCCACTCTCGCTAGAGGTGGTAACAGGCGAAGCGGTTGCATGCCGGCTTCAGACAAACATACACCTGGGCTTTTATTATATAGTATATGAGTAAAATAAATTCAAAACATTTTGTATTCCATTTGTTTCTCATTATATTACCAAATCCAGTAATAGTTACAACAATATATCAAGGCAACAATATTCCACAACAAAAACCATGAGACATTGACTTTCCTTATCCTTTCCCTACTCCCCATCGCCATATCACAGGGAACCCCCTTTTAACACCCACCTCTGACATGACCTTTAAGCAAATTGTTCCCATTCCCTTATCCTTCCCTCTCAAATCATGATATATGATGGCATAGATAGAGATATTCATTTGGTATCCCCAAAAGTATCCACCAGACATATCTTAATACTGACAATTAAACTTGAACTACGGAGGCATAAGATCAGACGACATAAGCATGGTGTCAATAAATTCGTCCCATATATAATAAATTACGTCATCCTCTCCATATTCATGCCTCTGCATCCGTATGTCCCTTTCTGCAGGAACCCGCTTCAACATATTCCCAGTCCAGATTGTCAACAACAGCACCAATGTCACCTTCCACTGCATGGAAAGTTGTTGTTTGACTAAAGTAATTCCTAGCAAAACAAATTTAGTTTTAAGTTTGCTCTTTTTCTTAACATGCACTAACCCCAACAACTGAGCTTAATAGTCGGGTCCATCCTCCAATCAGCAAACTTCTTCAGTCTGCCACCTCCAACCCACAGAACACATACTACAGGACACTCCCACCGCATGTGTAAAAAGGTAGCACCTCAGCAGGACTACATTTTGACCTTGAAGCCTCCTCTATCAAGAGGTTTCTGTATTAATCGTTTCTGGGATTCTCCCAGCTTGGGTTTGGAGAGGGAGTGCAGATTGTACAGCCTGTTCTCTGTAAACCTCAGTAGGAGAGTAATTTGTTAATTTCATTATAGATACCTTCCTTGTTAGATATACTTTGTCGTGCTTATGTTACTTATTTCAGCTTTCTGGTTGCAGGCTGTTAAGACTGAAAAGCTATGTCACATTTTGTTCAGGAGATGTTATGCCTGCACCTCTACCCAGAATTGAGGGAACCTCTTCCTTAATATGTGTGGGTGGAGATTCTCTCGAAATTAGGTGGAGTTATAGATCTGCCCTCCAGGAAACTGTCAAGACATGCCAGTTCGGAAAGTACCATTGTGAGGACTTTGGGATTCAGAGTCTCGATATCTGTACAAAATTACAAGTTAAGTTACTCACCGTAGTCACTAAAGTACTCCTAGTCCACAGTCCCCATTCCTCCATACTACATATGCATCTCTTGCTAAGGACGGGAAGGGAACCTGTTTTACAAAAAGCCTTTCCCCTTTAAATTCAGCTGCGAGCGGAGGCTTGGCACCAAGAGCATGCGCTCCCCTGACTCCGCCCTCCGTCGCCACCCATCAGTCCCCTTTTACGCATCGGCCAGATTAATACTGCCTAAATACAGAGGATGGGGGGTCATATGGAGGAAGAGGGACTATGGACTAGGAGTATGTTAGTCACTACGGTAATGGGTGATTACCACTGATTAGTAGCCCTTAGGGAGGCGAGATGTCTATAAACTTAATAGAACCGATTTTTCAGCACTGCTTGACTGAAGGCTGCGTCTGAGCGTGCACTGCTGTGTAGACAGTAATCCTTGCAGAAGGCAGAAGGCGTAGCTCATGTGCCCCCCTGCCGATGGTCTGCCCAGGCACGTGCCTTTGGAACGCCACCATAGTGGCATTTGCCCTGACCGCATGGCCGTGCTGATTTGCTGGTAACTCCGTGTTCGGGGATTGGTACCTTGAATATGGAATCATGATATACTTATGGAGTTGTGATCTGGTGATAAACAATACATATTCTGTCACATGGGGGGAAATTGTTTTTGTATGGGGATATTACCCGACTGATTTCTATGGGTTATTTCAATATGATGATTGATCAATGTAAGTTGGTACAATAGATATAGGCCCCGACGAAGGACGACAGAGTCCGAAATGCATAGGCCAATGTATGGGTTCATCTGCAGTTACTTTGCAAATTTGTTGGAAGTTTGATGGAAATTGAATAAATCAACATTGAACAAAAGAACAGAATTACAATACTTTACATTTTGTGATTTCCAAGAAAATATTGAAAATTGGCCACACTTGTGTGGTCCTAGGGAGTGCAGCCCGCACCGTTGGCTATTATTAGGCCAAGGTCCTTTTTTTGTAACTCTATTTCACGGAGGCACATTTCCAGTGGGTTTGCACCCCACATATATGCAACAAGTGAACAAGAAATAAGTTCAAGAGTGTATAATTGATTGGTAGTGCACACTCACGTGGTATCAACTCTGTGTTCTGACCCCTGTAGGCCTCCTTAATGGCAGCCACCATCCACCTTGCTATCAAGGCTTTGGAAGCCTAACAGCCCAGTTATGAACCACCAAACGTGATGAACAACGTGTCTGACTTGCAAAAACCCTTAGTACTGTCAAGACAGAACTTCAAGGTCCTCCTCACGTCCAAACAATGTAAAACCTGTTCTGCCTCCAACTTCGGATTGGGAAATAATGTCGGTAGTACAATTTCCTTGTTAAAATGAAAGGAAGACACCACATTCGGCAAGCACGAAGGGTTAGTGTGCAGCACAACCTTGTATCGATGGAACGTGGTGTACGATTCTGATACCACCAGGGCCTAAATCTCACTGACCCTGCATGCTGATGTAAGCCCTACTAGCAGGGCGGTCTTAATGGTGACCATTATGATGTCCGTCAACGCCATTGGCTCAAATGGTTTATGCGCCAGTACGCCCAAGACGACATTGAGGTCCCAAATCGGGTGCTTGATTGGAGGGTACACTCTTGTTAACCCTGTAAGATGCATCTTGACCAACGTGTTGGAAGTGGAGTAAAACATGCTGTCTGAGTTCCTATAGCTGCTAGGTAAGTACCGCAAGTGTCGACTTCTACGACTTGTATGCCTGATTCGGATAGGTGTGTCGAGAAGAATAAGTTAATTATCCCTGGTAATGTTCTTTCTATTGGATGTTCCTCCCACGTATTCCTCATCTTATGATAATTATCCTTCCAGCTTCAGCTGCTTCAGAATAATTTTTCGACAGGGCTGCTCTGTGTCATCTTGTTGGGTCGATGTCCCTCGAGGGCCTCTGTTCGACTGTAGACGTCATCATAAGTATAAATAGCGCACGTTGACTTCAGTTCTGTTTTTCCCCCTGCGGTACAGGAATTAACAGGCATACCACAGACCGTAGGCTCCAAGAAAGCGTAAAGTGTAATAAACAAATTATACGGCGGGGTAGGCTGGGAGCGGCAATGAGGAATATGTGGGAGGAACATCCAATCGAAAAAACGTTACCCGGGGTAAGTAACTTGTTCTTTCGAATGGATTGTGTCCTCCCACGTATTCCTCATCTTATGATAGACTCCCAAAGCAGTAAAGATTTTGTCGTGGGAGTACGAATTATATTTTGTCTCAATTGTTATCATGGACTGCATGAAGGACCGCTTTTCCAAATTGTCCTTCTTGACTGGAAGATGAATCCAGGCAGTAGTGTTTCACAAACGTGTGAACAGACGACCAAGTGGCCGCTGCTCAAATGTCTTTGAGTAGAACAACTCTCTGAAGAGCAGCAGAGGTTGCCATGCCCCTTGTGGAATGTGCTCTCAATCCTTCCGGCAGATCTTTGCCCACTAAACTGTAACATACCCCAATAGTTTTACCTCAATCAGGTAAATTCCCAATGTTTTGTTAATGGGGGATCAGTACTCCGAGGGAACTAGAATCAATAAGGATATGAATAAAAGTGAGACTGATTACCCCTCTTTACGCTACCTTGCCACTAGAAAGATGCACATTAAACAGATGTGGATATGGTAACCCGTATTCCACACGAGAGATGTGGTAGAGTACACACTGTACTTATGTAAAAAACATGGTTTATTAAATTCTCGTCACATTACATATAAAGACTTCTTTAGGATACATCGAAAACACAAAATCAAACTTCATTGTTTTGTCATGATTGACATTGATAAAATTAGACTAAAACAAGGTCCACAGATGGGACACAATACACAATGGAGCAGGTCACAACACTTAAAACCAACAAGGGGAGTTAGATTCAACAGCACTAAGACTAAATCACAAGTAGTTACAAGGCGAAAAAACTCAGTTAAACATTTACAAGGAAAAAGAACCCAACATTTTTTCTATGGGTATCTTAGATAGTCGACATGTTTCGGCCTGCTTTTGTATATTAGACACTATCACTAGTGACATTTAACTCAACAGTTTTAGGCCATCTTCCAGATAATAATTTCTTCAATATCAAATAATGTTTGTTTTTTTACCCCTTGTGAGTGTTCATGAGTAATTGATATTTGGCAAGATAATAACGATTAGTTACTCAAGGAGAGTCGCATTTGGGCAGAATTGAGCAATTGTCTGCTCCAAAGCCATGCATAGAATCGTAAGTGGCTCGGTCCCACTTCAAATAGAGATACTTATATGTTTTTATGTTTTCCGGGCCATGCGCAGGTAGGTGGTTAAAAGCTCAAGAGCTTTTTCATATATCCTCAGGGTGCACAAGAAACGATTCCAAAAAATGTAATTCTGAAGGGCGTGGCACCACGGATCAGAGTGATGAATTATAGTTGTGCATCATAGATTAGCACGGGTGATGAATACCTTTTATTAAAAAAATTCTGCTGCCCACAAGGCAGTGACAGAAGTCGTCCATGCCGGATTCGTGCTGATGTGATCGAATCAACAGCAGAATTTTTTCCCAATTTGTTGAGACCCATTTTAGTTTTGCGATGTGAAAAGGTAAAATTGGATCTCTTTGGGGACCGTGATGATAAATATCTGTTGGGTCATGCTGCTTGAAAGAAGGTGTAGGTCTGCTCCAACCTAAAAATGCGACCACCTTGCTCATTAGCGCCTATATGAGGAGTCAGCGTGGTCAGTAGGATCTGGATTACCAAATTCCAGTTCTGGAGAGGTATCTATACCACTGGCTGATTGTAGGTTATCATACAAGTCTTCTTTGAACCTAGACTCTTCTGAAATCAACTCCTCTGGTACATTAGGGGTACCATATAGTAACCCAAATGGTGGTGCGTTATCATCTGAAGGCTCATTGTCTTCATAGATTGAGATTAAAGACTTTAAAAAGTCTTTATTTGCAAGGGTTTGAAAACCGTTTCCTGAATTACTATTGACTTCGACAACTTCAAAGAAATAGTTGAAGACTTCGAAGTCGGAGACGATTTTTTCAGAGTCAACTTCAACACTGGTGTCGAGGGTTTGAACGCCGATGGCGTTAGTGAGGGCGCCGGAGCTGTCAAATTCTTATGCTTTTTCAAAGGAACCCTCGACGGACTGTATTGCTGACTTGTCAAAGCCCTCGACGATTTCTCGTCGGATCGAGATTTTTCTCTATGTAGTTCCGGCTTATGGCTTGGATTCGAAGATTTGAATGATTTCGTCTTCGCCTTCCCTTTGCCGCCTTGATGCAGATTGACAGGGGCATGGGCTTTCTGCATGTCCTTCGAGGGGAGCAGGCCGCATTCTTGAAGAATGTAAGCATTTCTTTACGAAACACATCCCATTTAGCCAGGGATTCTGACTTAATTGGACATTTGATTACTTCGGCTGAGGAATCACTAGAGGTCGAAGGTGACCTGTGATGCCATTTCTTAGCCTTCTTTGAGGAGGACGAAGAATGGCGCGAAAAACTTCTCGATCGAGATCTTTTAGATATTTTCCGTCGAGGAGAATCTCTTGACTCATCGGATTTTCTGTTTGAGCTCTTTGAAGGCAAAATCCCCACCACCAATTTGCCTTTACGCTCCCTCAGAGCCTTTTCGGTCATCGCCTGACAGGAGTTACAGTCGAAGGTACGCTGACCAGTACCAAGACACCACATACATATGCAGTGGGGTTCGGTGAGCGACTCCACAGTCTTGCCACTTCTTGAAGGACGTCTTAGGCGTTGATGGAGTCGACGGGGAAGACATTTTTGTTGATTGAAAATAGCTGACGAAGTTCACTGAAGAATCAAAGCACGCCGTAATTCCTCGAATTGTTAGCTCGGAAAAACAGAACTGAAGCCAACGGGCCCTGCGTGCGTTATTTATACAGATGATGACTGACAGTCGTACGGAGGCCCTCGAGGGACATCGACTTGACGAGACGGCACACAGCGGCCCCTGTCAAAAATAACTTCTGAAGCTGGAAGGATAATTATCATAAGGTGAGGAATACGTGGGAGGACACAATCCATTCAAAGGATAGTACATTATCAAGGGTGCAAGGCATAGGATCTTTGCCTCTGTCCCTCGTACAGTAAAAAAACCTAGCCCATTTGATCGTGTATTGACACCTCGTGGAGTCACTCCTTGCCTTCTGTATAATCCACACATTTTCCTGGGACAACTGCAGGTCATGCAGAGTCACGTTCTCAGGAACCAGGCCACCAGGGCTGGCTTCTCCAGAGCCGGATGAACCACCCCCCCCCTTGCTGAGTGAGGAGGGGAGATCCCTTGACCGGAAGAGGAATAGGACCCTGAACCGCCAGCCTCAAATTCATGGTCTGGCTGGCCACTGAGGCACGATCGGAATGAACTGTAAATCCTACGCCAACCTGATCTTGTAGATGACCATGATCAGAGGGGTCGGAGGGAAAGCATATGCCCACAGGCAGTCCCATTGCTGGTGCAGCGTGTCTCCCAGCGATTCTCTGCCCCTGCCCATCCAGGAAGCGAACCGCTGGCACCTCCTGTTCTGCTCTGTGGCAAATCGGTCTACCTTTGGATGGCCCCAAGTCTGAAAGATCTCTACCAGGACTTGCACACAATTGCCACTCGTAGTTGTCCACGCCCAGTCTGCTGAGCCTGTCTCCTTCCAGAACGGACTCCCTCTGTAGGTGGATCACCGACAGCTGGATATCGTGTGCTATTGCCCAGTTATATGTGATTTAATCGCTGGGAAAAAACATCAAGGGGTACTCCATATTTTTTTAACCCACTAAAAACCTGTACCAACATATTTTAGGACTGGTGCAATTATATAAACAAACTCCAGTCCTAGAATATTTGGGGAAAGTGTTGGATAGTGCGTTAAAAAAATATATTGAGAGCCCCTTGATGTTTTCTCCCAGCGATTAAATCACATGTAACTGGGAAATAGCCCACAATATCCAGCTGTTGGCGATCCACCTGCCGGGAGGGTGCATTCTGGAAGCATACAGGCTCAGCAGACTGGGCATGGACAACTACGAGTGGCAGTTATCCCTGCAAGTCCTGTTAGAGATGTCCAGTTGGAATGTCCTGCGTTCCTGGAAGCCCCGAAAACCGCCAGACAGCCTCCTGCTGTCTGACCTTGCCTGAACCGGACCATAGGAGTTTGGTTATAGCCAGCACTGCATCTACGTTTGCCAGCGTTTCAGTAGATCTTTTTGCCATAGCCGTCCAAAATTCTGTCCTTGTCCATAAGAATTGAGGCCGTGGTGAAAGACGTGGAGGCCTCTGGTTTGGAATACATGGATGCAGCCTCTATGAACAAGGAATGTGGCTGAGGGTGGACCAATAGCAGCAGGGTGTCCCCTTCGGTCTGCCTGTATTTGGCATCCAGGCATTTGTTGGTGGGTTGCATGGAATGGAACTTAACACAGCCTTTTTTGGCTAATGCCTTCATGTCCTTCTGCAAAGGAATGCCAGACTTGGTGGATGCTCTGATGGTCAATACCTCAGCCAGGACCTCCACCTCAGGTTGTTCTTTCTGTGTCTGGGGCACATCCAGATACTCTGCAAGCTCTGCTAGCCTATAATTGAAGGCCCGGGCTAAAGTTGAGGTGGCGCATCTTCATCCTCATCTGTGTACAATTGGCCTGGTCCCTGGATGGGGGGTGGGGAGGGGTCTGCAGTTGCCTGATCCGTGCTGTCACCAGGCGGGGTCGACGTGGTATCCCCGGGATTTGTGGAGTCGGTGGGGGCAAAGACTGTACCGGAGGCAGGGGCTGCGCCGGCAATGGAGTCGGCGGCGCGACGCCTGGAGTCTAAAGCTGAACAGGGGCAGGTGGTGCGGAAGTGAACATGGGGGATAGGGCGTATACATGAACAGGTGGTGGCTGCAGCAAAACAGGAGGCGGAAGTTGCAGTGGTGCCAGGGGTATAATTTACTTTAGGATACCCTTTAAGATGCCCACCATCTGTGGCTACTTCATCATCAGCATCATAAACCTGTCAAAGAACCGCTCCTCGCATGCAGGAGTGGCACGCTCCGCAACCGCAGGGGTCGCTGGGGCAGTGGCCTGGGTAATGCCCGAGCCGTGCCTGGACTGCATATAATTAGCCTCAGTGTAGCGCACTGACAAGGATGGTACTCTGTAGGCTGTACGCTACGGCATCCAGGGTGTATGCATGGGTGACCATTCTACTCGTGGAGTGAACTCCTGCCTTGGTGCAAGAGGTGCGACTCCCTGAGAGCCTTCTGGCTGGGATGGGCGTGCCTCTGTGCGCTGCGCCATTTTGTCGGTCAGTGCTGCCATTTTGTCATGGGGTGGCAAATGCGGGAACTGCATGCCCGACAAAGTACTTGCACATGCCTCCACCGGTTTGCCCTCAAGCGTAGGCTCAGCCCCTTTCTGTACCTAGGCGTGGACCTGGGAGGCTTGCTGCCCTCGGGCATAGAGCCGGTAGTGCTTTTGCATGCAGGCACCCCACTCGGGCCTATGCTTGGTACTAGAGCAATGTCCCTTAGGAGATTTACAGGTACGAGAGCCCTTGGGCCCCTCAGTCCTTGGCGCTGGAGGATCCTTGGATCTCTCGGTCTGTTGACCCGTGGCTCTGGGAGCCTCGGGACCCTGGCTGGTACAGTATCCGTACGATTCCTCCCTCTGGGTCTTCACAAGGAAGGAATCGCCCTTGCGAGGTGCTTTCGAGAAGAGTATACTTACCTTGGGCTTTGATTTCCTGGGCACGTACTCCTTGAGGTGTTCAGGCGGAGACGTTGAGCTCCCTCCACCTCACAAGCCGGTTCTTGAGTGACCGATATTTGAGCGTGTTGCACACCGAACAGCCCTGGTCTTCACCGAGGCATTGCGGGCAGTTTGTGTGCAGGTCCAACGCCAAGAAGGATCTGTCGGAGGAAGGGCACCTACTGAAGTCCGCCGCGGCCTGCATGCGCCGGGGAGGGCGAGGCACTGCAGGTCAGTGTAAGAAAGGTAATGGAAATGATGAGTAAAAATTCAATAATGGGACACTGGATCAAAAAGGAAGGTGAAGTGTGTGGAATTAAGAGGGAAAAGGCCTCAAACACCAGCGCAGGTGTAGCAGGTCTGCTCCCGTTGCCGCGGAAACGAGGGTGGAGGTGTGGCTGTTAGGCAGAAACCTGTGCAGTTCCCTTAGGGACCACTGCAAAAGATTTAAGACTACAGGTGTTGGCAGTAAACCCACTTGGTAGCAGTCCGCACCACCCAGATTTACCTGGTAGCTGTGGCTGAGCAGTCAGACCTCCCTCAAGAGAGTTAGGCAGTATGCAAAGTATACTCAATAGGCACTCAGATACAATAATAAAAAAGCAAACACTGACCAGAGCTTTGGTATCAAAGTATATAATTATTTATTCAAAAACACACAGTTGAAACACTCCAGCACTCTTATTGTAAAATATTCTAAACACAGTTACTATTATGATATATACACCCCTTTTTCCCTATTAGATAAGTCACAGTAAAACACCACTTATTTTCATACAGAGGTGAGCGCTTAACTAGATTGCACTCCAATAAGTTTGTGAGAAAGGGAGGGAAAAAGACAGAATATGGAAAGGTACACCACTTTAAGATTCAGGAACACTGTTAGCAAGGCAGAAGAGCAAAAGTCACTGGTGAGCCAAAGTCCAAAGGCTGGGCCCACTCTTAGAGAGAGCAGAGCATAAATGCGCCCAAGATCACACAGTTACACTAGACTTAGAAAGTCTTGCAGAGGGTTCAAAAAGAGTTTAGAGAGGCTTAAGAAACTTTAGCCAGGGTGTCCCAGACTAACCCAGGTTCGAAAGCCGGGGGCTAAATCTACCCCATACAGTCGGTAGCAAGGGAAGCCAGACGGGACACGGTACCTTAAGTGGGAAGGATCCTCCAGCGGTGGCAGTTGTTCCTGGTAGTGGGTGCAAGTTGCGTCGTCGTCCAGGGGAAGAGAAGATCTCGACTTGGAGGAAAGATGAAGGTGGTTGCACTACCAGGGCAGAAACCAGCCGCGGAGTTTTCCGGTTAAAGGTGGTACCTTTGTCTCGCGGTCGGGGGAAAACGTGGTATCCTGGTTGCCGGGGTGCTTGGCACGGGCAAGGCGGACACGAGATACATCGGGAAAGCGAAAAGACGGTGAAACTGGTTATCCCCACCAGTCAAAGGAAGAAGACTCTCCGGCGGGAGATCTCCTCTGTCGTTGGGAAAAGTGGTGAGGCAGTCCAGCAGGGCTCCACCGGTGGTGGTGTCGTGGCAGGTCGGCTCAGCTTCTCCCTCGTCGGATTCTTAGGTCCTGTGGCGACTTCTGAAGTTCCAGTCCCCAAAGCCCTGCTTTTATGCAGCAAACCCCCATTCACTCAGCCTAGCTGTCACTCAAACATGCTAAGTGATGAGCCGGCCGGCTCACCACTTGGGCCAATCAGGACGGAGTGCGACTTGAGTTGCCTAGGCAACTCAGTCCAGGGTGCCTAAATTCCCCTCCACCCCTCCTAAGTACCCCAGACACAGTGGCACCACTTTGGAGGGCTTCTGTGGAGAAGCCCGCCAAAAAGTGGAACAAAGGGCTCGACTTGGGTTGGAGTCACAGAAGAGAACACAAACGCCATTTTAGAATCAAGTTTTGGCAAAAAATACCAACCGGAGAATTAATATTAATTGAATAAACCGGCGGTATGTTCGAGGCTACCGTAAATAATTAAATAAAGATAGTAGCCTAAAACAATGGGAAATCCCATAGGAAAATATTCGTGGTTGAATATAAAAAGTAGTATCCACTGCCACCAGCCAAAACTCAATCAGGGGGGACGGAGACGTGCCCCCTCCACTAACAGACCATGGGGCAATTGAATTGCCCCAGCCAGTACGTCCACAAGGAACAAGTTACTTACCTGTAACTGTTGTTCTCCAGCATGGGTGTGGCATGGATTCACATGCTCATGAATATTTCCCGTCGTCAGGCTGGAAATCCTCGGTAAAGAAAAAATCAGTATCAGTTTCGTTTCTGATCTGTCTTTCATAGTAGTAACCAATCACTGATCTCTGCGTCATACTGACCACAGCCAATGACTGCCCTCTACCTAAGCCCCTCCTCTGGCAGCCATCTTCAGATTTGGTAGCACGTGAAGTGGCAGTATGACCAAGTGAAGAGCCGCAGAGGGGTAGGCGGGAGGGTTCGCATGTGAATCCATGCCAGACCCATGCTGGAGAACAACAGTTACAGGTAAGTAACTTGTTCCTTCTCCAGCATGGGGTCTGGCATGGATTCACATGCTCATGAATAAAGAATACATAGCAGTACACACATGCACAACCACGGGAGGTGGCAAAGGCTCAACATTAAGCATTACATCAAACTCAACATTAAGCAATTCTTACCGCCTCACCAGGCTCACCTTAGGCGAACAGATTGCACAGCACTGCTTGGCCGACCCTGGACTCCTCCCTGGAATCCCGATCGACGCAGTAGAATTTCGTGAAGGTGTGCGTCGACCTCCACATAGCAGCCCTGCAGATGTCCAGCAAGGGCACACCAGATAGGAACGCCGTGGTAGCTGCAATCGCTCTGGTGGAATGGGCTCTCAGACGGCCAGGCAGCGGTCGGTTTGCCAACCGATGACAGTACATGATACAGCCGGAGAGCCATCTGGAAATGGAGGCCTTTGAGAGAGCCTTCCCCTGATTGACAGGTCCAAAGTTCACAAAAAGTTGTGACGTCTTTCGAAAACACTTTGTGCGGTCCACGTAAAACTTCAGCGCTCTAGCCACATCCAGAGAGTGCAAAGTCCTTTCGATCTCTCCCACTCTTCGTGCGGAGGTGATGGCCACAAGAAACGCTGTTTTCCACGACAAGAACTTCAATGGAGCCGAGTGCAGAGGCTCGAACTGAGGTCCCATGAGCTTGGACAGCACCACGTTGAGCTCCCACGCCGGGGCCGGAGCCTTCACCGGCGGGAACGATCTGAACAGTCCCTTCATGAATTCTTTCACCAGACGATGAGACCACAAAGATGTCCGCCCCGTGGTTCTGGTGTATCGGGAGATCGCAGCAAGATGAATCTTGATGGACGCGTGCGCCAATCCAGCCTTGGCCTGCGTCAGAAGGTACGGCAGTACCTGGGGAGCCGTAATCCGTAGAGGGTTAATCTTCTGTGCGTGGCACCAGACAGAGAACCTCTTCCATTTGTGTCCATAGCATTTAAGAGTTGAGGACGCCCTGGCCTTTGCAAGAACCTCTCTGCAGTCGGCCGGTATGTCGTATCCTCCAAACTCTAGCGCTGCAGGAGCCAGGCCTGCAAGTTCAGCGACTTCGGGTCGTGATGGAGGATGGCGCCTCCTTCCCTGGAGAGAAGATCTGCGTCCGCTGGCAGCTTGATTGACGGGGACGCTGACAAGTCCAGAAGGTCCGGGAACCATATCTGTCTCAGCCACGCAGGTGCGACGAGGATCATCCTGCACCGTGACCTCTTGAGCTGGTTGATGAGCCGGATCAGCAATGGCAATGGCGGGAACGCGTATAGAAACAGGCCCTCCCAGGGGAACGAGAAAGCACCGCCCATGCTCCTCGGCTGGGGAAACCTGCTGGCGAACCTCCCGCACTTGGAGTTCATCGCCGTCGCGAACAGATCGATCTGGGGAGTGCCCCACCGTCGGAAGAGGCGGTCCACTAGATCCTGTCGTAGTTCCCACTCGTGGCACGAGCGCAGATGGCAGATGAAACGGCACCAGAAACATCCCTTGGGCGACGGCCCAATGCCACAGATCCTGCGCCTCCTTGGACAGGGCTGGGGATCTGGTACCGCCTTGCTTCCTGATGTAGAACATGGTGGTGGTGTTGTCAGTGAAGATCCTCACCACCTTGCCCTTGAGGGACGGAAGAAAGGACCTGAGGGCCCAAAACACAGCACGGAGCTCCAGGACGTTGATATGGAGGGACTTCTCTGTCGGAAGCCAAAGGCCTCTTGCGTGCAGATTTTCGGTGTGCGCTCCCCACCCTTCCAGGGAGGCATCCGTGGTCACAGTCTCCTGGTGGCTGGGGGTCTGGAAGTCTATGCCCGCCGTCAGATGCGTGCGGGTGCCCCACCACCAGATCGCTCGTCGGAAACTCTCGTCGAGTGTGATCCTCTCCTCGAAGCTGCCCGTCGTCTGGATCCAGCGCGCATCCAGGAATTCCTGCAACGGGCGCATCCGGAGCCTGCACAGGCGGATGAGATAAATGCAAGAAGACATCATTCCGAGGAGGGACTTGATGGACCTCACCCTGGCTGCGTCCGCAACCAGCATCCGCTGCACCTTGCCCAAGATGGCCCTCGTCCTTTCCTCCGACGGAGAGGCCAGAAGCGACACTGTGTTGAGCTTCGCTCCCAGAAACAGAGCGTCTTGCGCGGGCACCAGGTGGGACTTGGCGTAGTTTATGGAGAATCCCAGGTCCGTGAGTAGTTGGACGGTCCTTGCCGTGTGCTCCACGGCGAGCTCCTTCGTCTTTGCTCGGATGAGCCAGTCGTCCAGGTAGGGGTAGACGTGGATCCCATCTCGGCGCAGCTGCGCCGCCACCGGTGCAAGGCACTTGGTGAACACCCTGGGTGCCGACCTCAATCCGAAGGGAAGGGCTCTGCACTGGTAGTAACGCCCTTGGACCACGAACCTGAGAAACCTTCAGTGTCCCTTTAGGATGGGAATATGGAAGTAGGCATCCTCCAAATCCAACGACGACAGGAAATCGCCCTCCTCCAGTTGACCCAGGACGTGTTGGAGGGTGACCATCCGGAACTTCTGTGCCTTGATGAATTTGTTCAGTCGTCGTAGGTCCAGGATGGGACGCCATCCTTCCGTCTTCTTCTTCACGAGCAAGTATCTTGAGTAAACTCCGGAGCCCCGAAGCCTCTTTGGGACGAGCTCGATGGCGCCCTTCTTGAGCATCGCCTTTACCTCCAAGAGAAGTTGAGGGACGTGATGTTCTTTCCTGGCCACAGGGGGGACGCGCGGGCACCTCTTTAGAAACTCGAGCGCGTGACCCTGAGCTAGGGCGTCCAGCACCCAACGGTCGGTGGCGATGGACTCCCACACGCTGAGGAAGCTCGCCAGCCGGCCTCCCACCGGGGTGCTTCGGTGGGGGCCCGACCCCACGGCCTGTTCAGTCCTGCTTCGACGAGGCTTTGCCGCCTTGTCCTCCTTGGCGATGACGGCGGGGTCCGCCTGACTTGCCTCGTCCCCTGTAAGCATCCTGTGACGACGAACGGGCCAGTTGACGGTAGGTGGAAAATCCGCCGCTGGAACCTTTGGAGGCACCCTGTTTGCCTCCGCCGCTCCGAAAGGGCGCCCACCGTTGCTGGAGAACCCCAAGAGCCCGGGCCGTCTCCGTGTCCGCCTGTCACGATGCCCGCTCCCGGGGAGCCGGCTCAGGCCCTGCGTCCCCGAAAGCGGACATCAAGTCCCCGGGGAAGGTCCCAACAACCCCTTATAGGGGCCCTTTGGACAGCGTCCTGGCGCCTATGGCGCCAGGCTCATAGAAAACGTCAGTCCTGGCGCCATAGGCGCCAGGCTCATTATGAAAGTGTTTGGGTGCACTTACCTGATGCAGACCATGCTGCAGAACCCCAGCCTCCTTGAGGCCTGAAAGGAACTACTTTACCTGTGGGACTCATTTACCACCCGGGCGTGGTCAGGGAAGGATACATACCTGATTGGAGGAAGGACACATTCTAGGAACTTCTTCCAAGGCTATTTAAACCACACCCGATCAGCCACACGTGCTTCGCGTTGTTCTGCATCTAGCAGCTGGACGCTCACCGTGTCTGCTCCTGCATCTTGACTTCTGCCACACCTGCCAGCATCCTGAATCACCTGCAAAGGAAGGGACCAAGAGAACAGAAGAAGGAAAAGGCCTCACCTGCTAAATCTGCATCCCAGAGACATTTCGCCGACAATCCTGAAAAGGAAGACATTTATTTTTAAAAGCACATCGCATCGATCGCTGCAGCGCCGCATTCTACTCACCTTTACAGGGCGCCTCCATGTTCAGCAGCGACCATCCGGATTCGCAGTCGCGCCCCCGCGCCTAGGGAGAAAAAGACAAGAACAAAGGTGAGAGAAAGAAGGGAAAAGGGAAGCTAAAACTCCATGTCAAGACTTACCTGTTGGGTCATTCCCTTTTCATTTCGGGTCCGCGCCGCATCCAGGCATTTTCGGATCCCGGCCCCTAAGGGGAAAAAGACATCAGCGTTAATGAGTGAATGGAAAGACATTACCAAAACACTCATTAAAGACTTACCTGATTTCCACAAGGATTTCACTGCTCACCTCGGGTCGGTGCCTGTTGCCCGGCATTCCATACCCCGGCCCCTATGGGGAAAAAGACACTAGCATTAGAACATTAATGCATGGACACAAGGGGAACCACTTATAGAAAAACTTACCTGGAAGCCAAGCAAGTTTGGTTCTCACCCATCCGAAAATCCAGTGACGTAACTGGATACCAACGCGCCCCTGCATCAGAAGCAGGATGGAGAGCTCGTCCTTCCAGACCCTAAGGTGAGACGCTACGGGGAAGCACAGAAGGGTTTAGAGGAGGGTGAGAGGGGTAAGTGGGAGGCCGACTGCATTACCCCGCAGACAGTTAACCCCCTATTCTCACCTACAGAAGGATACTTCTGCGAGTCAGACAAGCCAGATCTGGGGCCCGGTCCAGTCCGTCTTCCGAACCCTGCGCATCACCTTAGACGAGGTCACAGCAGCGCGAACCAGGCCAGCGCCCCCGTGGGAGTCAGGTGAGCGTTACACCGCCTTGATGGCTTGAAGGGAATCGTCCACTGTTTTCCCAAACAGGTTGTTTCCGTCGAACAGCATGTCCAAGACTCTGGTCTGCACGTCCTGACGGAAGTCAGTAGCCTTGAGCCATCCACGCCGCCTAAGGCACACGCCGTTGCCCAACTGGCGAAATCCAGTGTCAGCGATGTCCGTCGCAATCGTAATGGCGTGGTCCGACGCCACCTCTCCTTCCTGCAAGATCTTTAGGGCTTCCGCCCTCTTGTCGTCTGGTAGGAAGTCCAGCAGGGGGGCCAGTTTGTACCACAACTCCCTGTCGTAGCGGGCTACGATAGCCAAGGCGTTGGCCGCCTTAATTGTCGTCGCTGCCGACGAGATGACTCTGCGCCCCATTGTGTCTAATTTCTTTCCCTCGCCATCCGGCGGGGAAGTTTGATGTAGAGGCTGCGCCCCCCCCCCGCTTTCTTCCTGTCCGCCGCGTAGACAACCTAGTACGGGGTCGGCTGTGCCCGAAGGCACAAGGGGGCCGCGTCCGGGACCCGGTACTTCTTCTCGTACCAATCCCTTCTAGCCGGCGTCGTGGATGGGTTCTTGAGGAGGGCGAGGCCCTCATCCCAAATATCGTCTAGTAGAGGTACAGCGAGGACCGTCTTCCTCTTGGTCTCGCGCCGTTGATAAAGGAAACCTTCCTTCTTCTCTTCCGGGCAGAGCTGGAAAAGCTCAGATGCCCTGGCGATCATGGAGTGAAATGATCCAATCTCGTCGGGCGGGGAAGCCCGGGTGGGAGGTGACGACGGGAGATCCTCGTCGTAAACCTCGTCGTCTGTACCCGTCGCGGCCGTGTCAGTCCCCGTATCGTCCCCACGTGTCGTGGACGGGGAGGAGGGCTGAACAGGGCACGATGGCTGAAAAGGAGGTGGAGGGTGAATCCTTCTTCTCTTAGGGGGAGGGCTCCCAGAAGGGCCTGGCTCCGGGTCCCCCGTCGGGAGCGGTTCCTCCGTTGGTGGTAACGGCAGTCTAGTCCTCATCTCCGAGCATAAGGTCTGTATAGCCAACAAAATGGCCGCCGAGTTGTCTTGCGGCACTGGTTGAGGGAGATCCGACGGGCGATCAGGAGCCCCGTCGGCATCCTCGACGCCCTCGTCGTCTTCCACGTCGGGGTCCCTCCCGACAGGATGGCTTTCTTCCACGCCAGAGCTGTGGCCTGAGACTTCGATCAGCTCCTCCTCAGAGGCTGAGGCCGAGTCCACGACGACCTCCTGCCCCCCCTTTTTCTTCTCCGTCGGAGGTTTCACGGGGGTCCTGTCGATGGGCACGAAAGAGGACTCCCTCTGCGGTGGCAGGGAGATTCTGGGCCCCGGGGTCGCCACCACTGGTGTAGCCTCCACAGGCTGAGCCAGGGCCGCCGCGACTGTCTCGATAGAGGCCTTGGCCAGATGGATCAAGGCTTTCACTACCTTAGGTGCGCTCACCGCTTTCTCTTTGGGGGGAGGGTCACCACATCGCTCTCCCTCGGATGTGGCCTTAGGGCACGACCGGGGTTTCTCCAGGAGTTTTGCCGGGTGCTCGGCCTTCCTCTTACTTGAGCCAGAGCGTTGGCTCGTGGTTGATGGCGCCTGGGAGGATGCACCCTGCCTGGCGCCCGTAGAGCCCGACCGTTCGGTACTCCCGGTGCCAGCGGACTCGCGGTGCTTGGCCTTCTGTTGGACCCCCGTCGCCGGGGCGCCCTCAAAGGTCTTAGAAGACCGCTCGGACGACTTCTTCTTCTTCTCGCCTGACGGGCTCTTTCCTTCCAGCCAGTTGGCGAGACGTTGATGGCGGTCCTTCATGGTCCGCTCCGACATATTGCCGCAAAACGCACAGTCCTTCTCCACGTGAGTCTTGTCCTCAAATAGGCAGTAAAGGCAAAGGGAGTGTTCGTCCTCCTTAAAGACATTCTGAAGCTGGCATCCAGGGTAGCCCCTGAACAGCTTTCCGGGCGTCGAGCTTCCCTTCTCCTGGGCCATGTTCGAGATGGGCCTGAGAAACTTCTGGAGTCCTCCAAAAGCGTGGCTCGACGAAATCTTCACCCTTGAGGGGCGTAGACGAATCCGACACGGGTCCCCGTTGATCGGATGAAGAAACGGTGGAGCTTGAGGCTCTTTTGACCGGAAAAAGAGAAATTCTTCTGAGAAAAAACATGAAAATAGCACTAACGCTCGAGAGCAATAGCACGAGGATCCCAACACTTGAACGTGCGGTAAAAATCTGAAGATGGCTGCCAGAGGCGGGGCTTAGGTAGAGGGCAGTCATTGGCTGTGGTCAGTATGACGCAGAGATCAGTGATTGGTTACTACTACGAAAGACAGATCAGAAACGAAACTGATACTGATTTTTTCTTTACCGAGGATTCCCAGCCTGACGGCGGGGAATATTCATGAGCATGTGAATCCATGCCAGACCCCATGCTGGAGAATATGATGGTTTGTACTGGTTCTGTTCAGAATTTAAGACTAGTAAAGTCAATGGTGACTTTACATTCCCTGGGAGACAGTAGTCAGTCCCAGGGTATGGAGTCTATACTGGGGGGTCACTATGACACCCCTGTGTCACTGCACTGAGGGTGATGTGAAACACATCAGAAAAACACATGAAGCCCTATGGAGTAAAAGACCCCATAGCCCATTGAACACTTCTAGATTCAAAGAAACACACTCAAATCATGTACAAGAGTGAGGGTAAAAGAGTCTCACTCTTGGTAGGAGAAAAAAATAAACCCAAAAAATCCAGCAAAGCTGCTGGGGGACTCACTAGGTTAGGAAATTCAGCCTAAACAGAGAATTCTCCCTAACAGTGGCACCGGAGGGCAGAATCAGGGGAGCGCATGCTCGTGGTGCCACGCCTCTGCGCGCAGTGTATTTAAAGAGGAAAGGCTTTTTTGTGTGAAAAAGTTTCCGTTCCTTTCCCTAGTGAGGGACACCTATGCAGTATGGAGGAAAAGAGACGGGACATAGGAGTAAAATGGGATACAACATTTGATGAAGTTACATGATGTTGATCCCCCCTCGACTGCAGCCTTAATCTGGGAAGAGACATGGGGACACCTTTTGAGTCGCAAAGGTAGACTGCAAGGAGCATGGTAGAGGGTGAAACGACTTGACGCAAGAGTTACGTAAGTGGCTCCAAAGCCCACAAGGATGCAGATCGTTGCATATTTTGCTAGCGGGCAGAGTCATGAAATAGCAAAGGAACCCTCATTTGGGATTTCAAGTACTACATCAAAAGGCTTATCCCGGGGATGCCGCAGCACACAGTTTGCTTTGGTATCAAGAATGATCACTGCTTGCTCACACCAGAGAAGTTGGGCAGTCTAAGGACTGCACCCTGACGGGAATAGCAGCAGGGAAGAAAGCAAGGTAACTCAACCAGGGATAAAGGTATAGCATAAGCTAGTAGCTTGCAGACCCGGATGAAGCTCTTCTGGTGGGTACAATTCTAGAGACAGATCAAGGGTGAAGATAAGCCCTCGGTCCCAGGCTACAAAACCCCTTCCATTGACTATTCAGGGGGCCAATTAGTGCCTAGTGTAGTTAAAAAAGACCCCTAGGTCAGTCAGTGGGAAATGTGCTTCATGTGGGGGAGAGCAATGCTGCACCCTTGTTCCCAGAGCCCAGGCATATTATCAAGGAGGAAACCAAGAAAATCCACTCCACAATCAGTGGTTTACATATGCAGTAGTAACAAGTGTTTTTTCACATTGTTTGCTATACAGTGCTTCAGACCATGTGAGGCGGAATATTGGAAGATCAACAAACGCTGGGTGCACAATCTCCGGCATGTGCCATTACACAGAGCCAAGCAGAAATAGTACAGCACACACAAAAATTGCAAGCCCCGAAAGCTTCCACTTCGTGCAGCGAAGATGACGGAGGAGAGAAACTCACAGGGATGCAGCCATGTTAGCACTGCCTGATTCCAACATGGCTGATAGGGTATTTGAAAAACTTCAGCTGCAAAACCAGGGCCTGGGCTGATCCTCTTTCAGAGAAAATGCACAACTCCTGCAGGGAAACACAAACGCTTGTCGCACTAATGGGGAGGAGGTGGGACCATTAAGCAAGGGCCAAATGGCAAATCAAGATGTCCAAAGCTAATGGGGAAATTGACCTACAAATCAAATTCTTCATTATTCCAGTCCACCTATCAGCACCTGTATCAAATGTATATGTTACTCACCGTAGTGACAAACATACTCCTAGTCCATAGTCCCCTTTCCTCCATACTGTATGGGCGTCCCTCACTTAGGATGGGAACCGGAACCTTTTTCCCCAGAAAAAATTGTCTTCCCTTTAAATTTAGATGCATGTGTGGCGCGGCCCTGGGAGCATGTGCTCCCTTGACTCCGCCCACCAGCGCCACTCCTCAGTCCCCATTGACGTGTCGACAATATTATGATTGCCTAATGACATAAGTAATGTTACGGTGGTGGATGGTGAGACGTATGGAGGAAAGGGGACTATGGAATAGGAGTATGTTAGTCACTACGGTGACTAACTTATCAATTATAAGTTACTCACCGGAGTGACTAACGTACTTTTAGTGCTTAGTCCCCTTTCCACCATACTGCATGGACGTCCTTTTAAATTCAGAGGCGCGTAGGGGTGCGGCCCTGGGAGCATGCGCTGCCCTGACTCCACCCTCCGGCTCCACACCTCAGTCCCCATAGACGCGTCGACAATAGATTAACATAGGCATGGGCGATTACAATTGATTGTAGCCACAGGATGAAGAGGAGACCCTCCTTAAGCAAACAGGTTTCTAAGAACCGCCTGTCCGAAAGCCGCGTCTGATCTAGAGTCGGCATCCAAACAGTAATGCTTGAAGAAAGCCGGAGGGGTGGCCCAGGTGGCCGCCCTGCTTATGACTTGCCAGGGAACATGCCGCTGGAATGCGGTGGCCTTGGCTCTGACCGCATGGGCGTGCATGTTGGCCGGAAGTGGCTTATGCTGTCCCTCATATGCTTCCTTGATGGCCGAGACATCCATCGGGCTATAGAGGCTTTGGATGCCCGATACCCTGGTCTTGATCTGCCAAATGTGATAAACAGTGGGTTCGACTTGCAGAAGCCCCAGGTCCTGTCCCAGTAGAATCGTGGGGCACGCCTGACATCGAGGCAGTGCAGAACACTCTGAGCCTTGTCTTTAGGTTCAACAAAGAACGTAGGAAGCACAATTTCCTCGTTTAGATGGAAAGCGTAAGGCACCTTGGGTAGGAATGCTGGGTGTGTCCGCAGGACTCCTTTATCATTGTGAAAATAGTATATGGCTGTGAGGCGACTAGCGCCTGGATGACTAGCAAGGCCGTCTTAATGGTGACCAGCCTGGCGGACGCCATTGGCTCAAATGGTTTGTGAGCCAGGGCACCCAAGACTACGTTGAGGTCCCATACAGGGTGTGGCCTCTTGATGGGTGGGTAGAGTCTGGCGAGGCCCATCAAATACTTCTGGATATCGGGTTGGAAGTGTAGAATACCTCTTCCTCCGAGTGTCTGTAGGCCTCTATGGCTGCCAAATAAGTGCGGCAAGTGTCCACCTGCACCCCAGAATGGGCGAGGTGCACCGAGAAGGAGAGCATGTCGTCCAACGTACATGCAAGGGGGTTGATATAGAGTCTGCCCAGTGACAGAACCTGGCACACTTGCTCTTTCTTATATTGGGTCCTGGTAGCCTTGCTCCTTGCGCCTTGTATGATCTCTAGATTAGCCTGGGAAAGTCTGAGCAGCCCTGGCGTGACTTGCTCAGGAACCACACTGTGAGGGCTAGTTTCTGTGGCGCAGGGTGGATGACCCTGCCCCCCTGCTGCGCCAGAAGATGTGCTGGGCCTGTCGGAAGGTGAATGGGTGGTCTCTCCGATAGGCTGAGCAGCTCCGAGAACCATGGCCTGACTGGCCACCATGGAGCTTTCAGGATGACGCTCAGGTGGCGAGACTCCTTGATCTTGCATATCACCCTGTGGATCAGCGGTGTGGGTGGGAAGGCGTATGCTGTCATGCCATTCCACTGAATCAGAAATGCGTTGCCCAGGGAGCTGGGGGCCCTGTCCCTACCAGGACGCAAATTGTTGGCACTTCTTGTTCTCCCAGGAGGCAAAGAGGTCCACCTGGGGGTGTCCCCATCTGCTGAAGATCTCCTGCAGCATGTGGTAGTTCAATTGCCACTCTTAATTGTTCACTCCCAGTCTACTGAGCCTGTCCGCCTCCAGGTTGGATTCCCCCGGAAGGTGGACGGCCGTGAGGTCGATGTTGTTCTCCAGGGCCCATTCCCACATGCTGACTGCCAGTCTGCACAGCGGAGGGGATCTGGTACCTCCTTGCTTGTTGACATAGAACATGCTGGTCGAGTTGTCTGTCTGAATGAGGACGACCTTGTCCCTGATAACTGGAAGGAAGGCTCTAAGGGCTAGCCAGATGGCCTTAATGTTCCAGCCAATTGATGTGGTACTCCTGCCGGGTCCAGGTGACATGGACGCTGTGGTTGTCCAGGTTGGCCCCCCATCCCTCAAGAGACGAGTCCGTGGTGATGGTGACCTGTGGTGTTGCCGGAAGGGCTTGCCCGTCTGCAGGTTGACGTCCCTGGACCACCATGTGAGGTCCGGGTGAAGAGAAGGAGGAATGTTGATCATCCAGAAGGTGTTGGTACCACTAGGCCG
This sequence comes from Ambystoma mexicanum, assembly GCF_040938575.1. Taxonomy (NCBI): domain Eukaryota; kingdom Metazoa; phylum Chordata; class Amphibia; order Caudata; family Ambystomatidae; genus Ambystoma; species Ambystoma mexicanum. The sequence continues at coordinate 410,885,584 of NC_090933.1, read as the reverse complement.
ATGTCACTTCTCTGCTGAGGAAGGGAATAGTGGCCCTCCTGATGGCTGTGATCTTGTCCTCGGAAGGAAAACTCTGAGCGTGTGTCCCAGATGAGCCCCAGGAAAGTCAGTCTCTGCGTAGGCTGCAGCTGTGACTTCTTGAAACTGAGCGAAAAGCCCAGATTGTGCAGTGTGTTCATAAGAGTGTGGGAAGTGTGGTGCACCGCTTCCGGAGATGTCGCCCTGACGAGCCAGTCGTTGACGTATGGGTAGATGTGGTGGCCCTGGGTCCTGAGGAGGGCCGCCACTATATTCATCAGCCTGGTAAAGACCCTGAGGCCGAGTTGAGGCCAAAGGGAAGCACCTCGTATTGGAAATGGTAGCCCATGATTCTGAATCGTAGAAAAGAACGATGAGGCTGCCAAATCGGGACGTGTAGGTACACGTCCTTCAGATCCAGGGAGCACATCCAGTCTCCCCTGCACAATATCTCCGCTATTAGAGCTGGCTTAACCATTTTAATTTTTGTAGAGGAAGGGAGAGGTTGAGGGTGGAAAGGTCCAGCACAACCCTCAGGCCCACCTGGTTCTTTTTCTGAATGGCGAAAATCCTGGAGTAGAAGCCCAAGCCTTGCTGGGAGGCTGGGACTTCCTCTACTGCCTGGCTCTCGACGAGCGACCAGATCGATGCCTAAAGAGTTGCTGTCCCAACCTGTGGGAGTGGAGTGGATGTGGGAGGGGAGGCAGGGATAGGTTGGCGGTACCCCGTGGATACTACGGAGAGGATCCAGGGGTCCGTGAAATTATGGCGCCAGAAGAGTGCATGGAGAGCAAGCCTGCCCCCCACTGGAGACATGTGGACCAGGAGGGGCGTGTCATGCCTTCTTTCCTTCAGAGGCTGTTGCAGAGGAGGGGGTCTGGAAAAAGCCCTTACCCCCCTTTTTTGTTGCTTGCGCCGATGTTGGGTCGGCGAAAGGTCCGGCTGCCTGGACCTCCGCTCTTGGAAGCCGCAGAACCCTCCGTATGTACGCCACTTGTCGGAGCGCTGCTGTGACTGGGTGTACGTTTTGGGCATGGCCCTTGTAAGGATGGATAAAGACATTGCTGTTTGCGAGCTGTTTTTCTTTTTATCCAGCTCCTCGTCCGTGGTGGAGTGAAAGAGGTCACCCCCCTCGAATGGCAGGTCCAAAATGCATTCCTGGACATCCGGGTTCAACTTAGTAGCACAGAGCCAGGCCAATCTTCTCATGTCCGTGGCACGGCCAGAGGTGTCAATATGGGCAACGGTGGACTCTATGATGTCTTGTGCCACCATTTTGGCTTCCGCCAATCCCGCCTTGAATGGTGACTGGCTCTGCACCGGAAGCTCTGGGCGGAAGTCCGCAATTTCCTGCCAAAGCCTCGGGTTAACGGCTGCCAGCATGGCATCCGCATTGGCTTGACGAAGATGCAGAGATGTGTTGGAATAAAGCTTTTTCCCATACGCCTCCAAGATTTTCTCCTCGTTGCCTAGCAGTGCCGCTGACAAGGAGGCCGAGGATGACTGAGGCTTGGAGTATCACCAAGGAGTGCGGCTGAGGATGGGCCGATAGCAAGTGTGTACTTCCCTCCATTTGCCTGTACTTGGCATCCAGGTGCCGATTGACTGGCTGGACCGAGTGGGGCTTGAGCCAGCCATTTTTGGCCAGGGCGAAAACATCCATCTGCATCTGGATCCCTGTTCTAGATGCGGGACGTAGCGTGAGGACTTTGGCGAGGACCCCCTCTGCTGGTTGCTCGGCCTCGGGTTGAGGAAGGCCCAAGTACTCTACCAGCCCTGCAAGATGTTCGTGGAAGACCTTGGCTGACGACGGTGTGTCGGGGTTCTCTTCCTCGTCTGTGTCTACCTGGGGGTCTGGTTGGTCCGGCACTGGTGGAGGGGTGCTGTGAGACAAAGGCTGGGGTGTGGAGACCGGAGCCGGAGGCTGGTACGCAACCACCTGCACTATCGGTTGGGGGGCCGGAACGGGCAGCAGGGGCTGCACTGGGGCCTGCGGCGCCTGAACTGGGGCCTGCTGCGCCAGAGCCATTGGTGGGAGCACATCCCTGATGGCATCCCTAAGGATGACGCCCATCGGAGGAGATTCATGAGCCAGAGGAACCTTTCAATTAACCTGTCCTCGCAGGCCGGAGGGGTGGTAGGTGATATTGATGGTGTAGTGGGCGACTGCTGGAGCCGTTGGATGCCCTGCCATACAGATGCAGCGGGAACCTGCCCTGCGCAAATGAAGGATAGGCTGTAGGCCACTACCTGGTTGAGACCAGTCCCACCTTGACACACTTTCCTCCACCTGCTCCCTTCCTTGGTGCGGTATCGGATGGGTGGCCATAATGTCTGGCACGGTGGCCATCTTGTCGAGCTGCCTTCCACGTGCCGGCGTCGTGTTGCTTGACTCACTGGGCCCAGCCTCATCCAGGACTCTTGAGTGTGGATCATGAGGCCTACCCTGCACCTCAGGTTGAGACCTGGTAGGCGTTTCACCCTCGGCAGAGTTGCTGGTAGTGCTGCGTATAAGCGCTCCCTCTGACATGTTGCTGCTACAAGGGCGTGGCCCCTTGGGCGAAGACCCAATAAAAGAGCCTTCCGGTCCCTCAGCACTGTCACTGGGAGGATCTACTGACCCCTCGGCCTGTCGGCAGTAGCTGGATTGGCCTTGGTACTCATGCTGGTATGAGAACCTGAGAGGTTCCTCCCGATCAGGTGAGTCCTGGGAAAGGAGTCTCCCTTGCGTGGTGCGCTAGAAAAGAGTGGCCCTACTTCGGGCCTGGATCGATGTTTTACGAAGTCCTTCAGGTCTTCTGGAAGCGACCTCTGGAAGAGCTCCCTCAACCTGGCAGTCTGTTCTTCAGAGACCTCAAAGAAAGCATGTCACACGTGGTACAAGCTTGCCAGCTGTGGTCGGGGCCAAGGCAACGGAGGCAGAGGGCGTGGGGGTCGGAAGTCGGAAAGAGTCCTTCGCAGGATGGACACCTGCTGATCCCTGTTGAAGTCGACATGCGCCGGGCAGGAGCGTGACGCCTGAGGATCGAGTACATGAACGAAAAAAGACAAAAAAGAAAAAAAATAATAATCCGCGCATGGAATTACATAGCTGAAGCCAAACCCAGGAGCGCTGGGGAATTTGGCCCGTTCCCGTCGACACGGAAAAGGGGACTGAGGTGTGGCGCCGGAGGGCAGAGTCAGGGCAGCTAATGCTCCCAGGGCCGCATGCCACGGCGCCTCTAAATTTAAAGAGGAAGAAGGTTTTGAAGGGACGCCCAGGCAGTATGGAGGAAAGGGGACGGGACGTAAGAGTATTACTCCTACATCCCGTCCCCTTTCCTCCATACTATATGGCCAATTAAGACTGAATGCAGGGGGAGGAGAGTTGCCCCTTTCAGAAAACAAGTTCTTCAAAACTGCCTGGCCAAATGCTGCGTCTGATCTGGCGCTGTCATCCAAGCAGCAGTGTTTGCAAAAGGCCGATGGGGAAGCCCATGTAGCCGCCTTGCTGATCGTCTGCCATTGGATGTGTATTTGAAAAGCCACAGCCGTGGCCTTGGCTCTGATGGTGTGGGCATGCATGTTTGATGGCAAAGCCCTATGCTGCCCCTCCTACGCCTCCTTGATGGCCATCACCATCCACCTTGCTATGGAAGCCTTTGAGGCTTGACAGCCTGGTGTTGAGCCGCCAAACGTGATGAACAATGCCTCCGATTTACGGAAGGTCTTTGTTCTGTCCAGATCAAATCTTAGAGCACGCCTGACATCCAGACAGTGCAGTACCTTTTGAGCCTCATGCTTTAGATCCGAAAAGAATGTTGGGAGTATTATCTCCTCGTTAAGGTGAAAGGAGGGTACGAACTTAGTGAGAAAGGGAAGGTGCGTCCTAAGCACCACTTTGTCCTGGTGAAATGTGGTATAGGGCTCTGAGGCTACCAGGGCCTGAATTTCGCTGATCTGGCGTGCTGATGAAAGGTCAACCGGTAGGGCAGTCATAATAACTAGCCTGATGTCTGCTGATGCCATGGGTTCGAAGGGTTTGTGTGCCAGGGTGCCCAGCACCACATTAAGGTCCCAGACCGGATGTGGACATTTGATAGGTGGATATAATCTGGTCAGACCTGCCAAGTGCCTTTTAATCACCGGTTTGGAGGAGGAGAAAATGTCATCTCTGGAGTTCTTGTAGGCCACTATGGTCTTCAGGTACGTACAGCAGTTGTCTACCTGCACACCTGAGTGAGCCACATGTGCAGAAAAGGATAATACATCATCCAGTGAGCATGTCAGTGGATCAATCTTGTTTGTCTTGGCCCAGTCACAGAACCTCGTTCACTTGCTCCTGTATTGACCCTTGGTGGAGTCACTCCTTGCCCCTTGTATTATAGCCAAGTTAGATGCTTCAGGGTGATCTGTTCAGGAACCAAGCTGCCAGGGTTAACTTCTGCGGTGCGGGGTGAACCACTGTGCCCCCCTGCTGGGAGAGTAAGTGGGCTGGACCCAACGGGAGGTGTACTGAGGGCTGAGCCGACATTCAGAGAAGTTTTGAGAACCAGGGTCTTTCCAGCTACAATGGGGCTATCAAGATGAGTCAAAGGCTCTGTGACTCCCTGACCTTGCAGATGACTCTGTGAATCAGCAGAGTAAGGGAAAAGGCAATGCGTCCCCCGGAGATCCGCTGCCTTGTCCCAGCCAGGAAGCGAACTGGTGGCATCTCCTGTTGCTCATGGTGGCAAATAGGTCTACCTGAGGGTGGCCCCATCGGTCAAAGAACCCCCCTGTCGATCCCCAGCCTTCTTAACCTGTCCGCCTCCAGGTTGGATTCCCGCAGAAGGTGCACTGCTGACAAGTAAATGTTTTTCGACAGTGCCCACTCCCAAATATCGATGGGCAGCCTGCAGAGTGGAGGGGACCCGTTACCTCCCTGCTTGTTGATATAATACATGCAAGTTGAGCTGTTAGTCTGGATGCAGACCGACTTGCAGTTGATAATGTGGAGGAACTCTTTGAGAGCAAGCCAGTTGGCCATCATCTCGAGCCAGTTGATGGGCTCATCTGCTCCTGCCGTGACCATACTCCATGGACACTGTGGTTGTCTAGTGTAGCCCCCCCCATCCCTCTAGGGATGAGTCTGTGGTAATTGTGATCTAAGGAACGGGCTGCCTGAATGTTCTGCCCACTAAGAGGTTGGACTCTGCACTTTACCATGCCAGGTCCTGATGGAGGTGCTGTGATATGCTGACTCGAGCTGCCTGGAAGCCAGTCTGCTAATTCCAAGAGGCTGAGGAATGTAGCTGCAGCCTCCTCATTTTGAGCCTTGTGTGTGGCACAGCCAGGAGGCAAGCCGCAATTATGCTGAGCAGGTGCTGGTACCACCATGCTGAGGTCACTGGTCTGAGAAAATGCCTGGTGGCCCTCCTGATCTTGTCTGCTGAGGGGAAGATCCCCTCTGCCCTTGTATCCCAAATTAGCCCCAGAAATGTTAAGGACTGAGTGGGAAGTATCTGCGACTTCTTAAGTTTGATAGAGAACCCCAGATCGTATAGCATGTGCATGAGTGTTGAAGCTGTGTGAGGTGTTGCCTATGGAGACTCTGCTTGGATAAGCCAGTCATCAAGGTATAGGTAAAGGTGGTGGGCCCTCCACCCTGAGCAGGGCTGCTACTGAGTTCATTAACCTCGTAAAGACCATTGGGGCCGAGTTGAGGCCAAAGGGGAGGACCGTGTGCCGAAAATGAAAGCCCATGATCTTGAACCTCATCAAGGAACGATGGGGCTCCCAAATGGGGACGTGCTGGTAAATATCCTTCAGATCCGGGCGCACATCCAGTCTCCCCCATATAGTCTCCGCAATAAGAGCTGGAGTAACCATCTTGAATTTTTGAAGTGGTAGGGAAAGGATAAATGAAGAAAGGTCTAGAACTCCTCTCAGGCCAGCCTGGTTCTTCTTCTGAATGGCAAATATTCGGGAATAGAAGCCCATGCCTCGTTGCGAAGCTGGAACCTCCTCCACCCCCTGACTCGTGATGAGCGACCGGATTTCCCCCAAAAGAGTTGCCGTCCCAATCTGTGGGAGTGGAGGGGAAGAATGAGGAAGTGGATAAATTGGCAGGCGGAAGCCTGTGGAAACCACAGACAGCACCCAAGGGTCCCCGAACCTTGCTGCCATGAACAGAAGTGCAGGGACAAGCCTTCTCCCCACCCACCAGAGACTTGTGGACCTGCATGACATCACCACAACTTTTTACCCTCTGCGGCTGGTGCATGGGAGGGGACTGGAAAAAACCCTTGTGAGAGGATTTGTGCTGCTTGCGCCTGTGCTGGCCAGGAGACTGGTCTGGCTGCCTGGTGTGTCGCTCCTGAAAGCCCCTGAAGCCACTGAAGGTACCTGCTCTGTCCGAGCACTGGTGACTCTGGCTATAGGCCTTGGGTACCGACTTTGTCAGGGTTGATAAGGGTTTAGCTGTCTGGGAGCTATTCTTCTTTTTGTCAAGTTCCTCGTCTGTGGTCGAGTGAAACAAGTCGCCCCCCTCAAATGGCAGGTCTAGAATGCGCTCCTGCATATGGGGGTTAAACTTGGTCGCCTTGAGCCAAGTTGTCCTCCTCATATCGGTGGCGATACAGATTGCTGTACCTGCTGTGTCGATGTGATAGACTGTAGACTCAACGATATCTTGGGCCACAATTTTGGCAACTGCCAATCCGGCCCTGAAGCGTGCCCGACTCTGGGCAGGGAGCTCTGGGAATAGTCCGCAATCTCCCTCCACAGCTTTTTATTCACTGCTGCCAGCATAGCATTAGCATTGGCCTAGCGCAGATGGAGTGTGGCATTAGAGTAAATATTTTTGCCATAGGATTCCAACAGATTTTCCTCCTCCCCTAGGAGTGCTGAGGTTGGAGCAGCAGTCGAAGACTGTGGCTTGGACTAAAGGGAGGCCGCAGCTATAACTGATGAATGCGGTTGAGGGTGCACCGACAGAATGAAGGAGTCCCCCCACCGCCTGCCTATACTTGGCATCGAGGCGTTTATTGGTAGGTTGCGTTGAGTGCAGCTTCACCCATCCCTTCTTGGCCAGGGATTCTACATCCTTTTGCAGAGGGATGCCAGTTCTTGTGGCAGGGCGAATGGTCAGCACATCAGCCAGAACCCCCAACCTCATGTTGCTCAACTTGAGGCTGCAGAATCCCCAGATATTCTGCCACACCCGCAAGCCTCTCGTGCAAAGCCTTAGCTGGCGAGAAGTAGCCTGGTGGTCCTCCTCATCCGTGTCGCCCCAGTGCTGCAGGTCGGGAGCTGTGGGAGGCGAGCTGGGTGCGGGCAGCAGTGGTGTGCTGGCTGGCAGTGCCGGGGGCTGCTGCAGAGGCTGTGCCAAAGGCAGAGCCTGCGTGACTGGTGTGAGCACGGGAACAAAGTTTGAACCAGTACCAGGGTCTGCAACACAGTCAGTGCCAGGGGTAGCATGTCTTTGATGCCCCCCCCCCTGAGGATGCTGCCCATCTGCAGTGATTTCACGAGGGTAAAGAACTTATCCTCGCAAGCACGAGAAAGGCCTGGAGGCATGGGAGCCATGCCCTGTGGTTGCTGAGGTCTGAGGTTCTTGCTTCACCCCGCTGGAAGCTGCGTACCTCCCCTGTGCAGAGGTCGTCGGGTATGACGTGGACCAGGTCACCGGAGTGGTCCAGTCCCACCTAGACGTGCGTTTCCATGCCTGCGCTCTGGGCAAGCCGCCATCTTGTCTGGCCTGGCGGCCATTTTGTCATGGCCCAAGCCACGTGCCTACTGCGTGGTGCTCGAAGAGCCGGGCCCAGTCTCTGTCTGTATGCTTCAAAGCAAAGGCTCGGACCTTCCCTGCACCCCAGGTAGAGAACTGTGAGGTGGAGTTCCCTTGGCCATGACGCTGGTAGTGCTGCGTGTATGCACCTCTTCGGGTATGAGCCCGGTAGTAGAGCAAAGCCCTTCAGGGATGTCCCAGGTACAAGAGCCTTGCGGCCCCTCAGCGGTGGGTCAGGGAGAGTCTTGCAACCCCTCGGCCTGTTTGCCAGTAGCTCTGGGAGCCTCGGTCTACTTGCTGGTCTTATGACCTAGAAGGCCACTCTAACTCGGGCGCTTCCCTGGGAAGGAGTCGCCCTTGCGGGTGGCACCAAAGGACACAGTCTTCTCTGACAATCTAGGAGAAAATAGAGAGGGAAGAAAAATAGAAAGTTTTTCGGGGAAGAGGGGTGGAATTACAAGGGCGGAGGCCTAATCCAGGAGTGCTGGTTAAGTGGTCCGTTCCTGTCGACTCGGAAAAGAGGACTGGGGAGTAGCGCCAGTGGGTAGAGCCAGGGGAGCGAATGCTCCCAGGGCCATGCCCCCACGTGCCTCTAAATTTAAAGGGGAAGACAATATTTTCTGCTGAAAAAGGTTCTGATTCCCGTCCCTAGCAAGGGAAGCCCATACAGTATGGAAGAAAGCAGAGGGGACATAGGAGTAAGAGGCCTACACTGCTGACTTGGTGGGTGATGGGACAGCATTTCCGAGAGTGAGTTGCGCTCTAAGAGAAGGGCAACCAGTGATGGTAAAGTCAAGAAGGCCAAGAAGTAAGGGAGAGGCATGGCACAGAATCAGGAAAGCAGAACCTGTTTTGGCCAACCAAGAAGATCAACCAAAATCATGGGGAAAGAAAGTGTGTTATTTGACATAGTGAAGCCAGAGCTTAGGTGAAGCCATGTTAAAGGGACAGGCTAGATTGCGAGTCCTGCTAAGAATATGGGCCTAGTTACTGACAGGGGTCACACACTAAAATCCTTAAGCAATGAGTCACCAGCTGGGGGTTCAAGTCCAAATCCTGGTGGAAAATGAGGTCAGCAGCCTAACCTTTGAGATGATCTTTGAGAAAGCACGTTGGTGGTAAGGGGAATCCAACCATAAAATACCTGGCAGAAGGGGTTGGGGGATACCCAACCACATTCTGTTCAAATAAAATCCTAGGACAAGAAGGGCCCATAAAGGGTTTTCCATGTAGCTGTTGTGAAACCATCACCTCATCCTACAATCCAGGGCTAAGACACAGATCAAGGTCAAGACAAAGGTCAAGACCAAGCCAAGATCAAGAAACTGAACATCAACAGAATAACCCTTAACATCAAGATTCCATCGGGGACCACAACATTCTCAAATAGTTACCAATTGTTCAGAGAATCCTTACAAATTCGGAAAGATCTCATGAAGGATGATCTCAAAACTAACGGGGGCCAGGGATGAAATAGTTTAGTGAACAAAGTTGGCACTGAACCAAGACGAAAGCAAGCAAAAGACTGTACGAATGAGGGGATAAGGTCACTGGGGCTCTGCTAATGCACATCTTGTACTTCTAATCTAGGATGCAAACATATTTCCCCCTGATCAAAGTATCTTAGACTAATGCATAATTGACTGTTTGCCTCTGTAGTGAATTATAACATGTAATCATGTGGTATTGCGGCTTAGACATATTTGCCCTAAACAAGACTACATATAGGCAAAGTACTACCTATTGGGGTGGGATACACATGCAAGCAGGATAGAGAAGTTGGACAGGGCATAAAATCACCAATTGGTCCTACTCTTGCAGAGGCCTGCCCTAGAAGATTAGCAGTTGCGTGTTCAGACACCTGGCATAATAAATCTGACAGGAAGGCAAATAAAACTATAGACATATAAGCTGTTGAACCACAGCAAAGGAAACAAAAAAGGTCTGAAAATTGTGCTATGGGCACAATGACCACAAACAAGTAAAATATGCTTCAAGGTTCTAGAAAAGTTGAAGAGCAAGTACAAGGATGCATACAGGAAAGTTGAACAAGGGTGACAAATGTACGATCACAAAGTCAAGTGGACTCCGCAGAGGATGAACACTCCTGGATCTAGTTCAAATGTTTTGTCACAGGGTTCTGCCTGAGACCAAGAACGGCAAGACTAAATATTGTAGTTCAGATATTTTTCATAGGGCATTGGTTACAAGATTGGGCAAGATTTGATTCCCAAGAAAACAAAAGTCTGGATGGTTCCCTTCCTCAGGGGGTTAGACCTGGTCAAAAACTGCCACATGCACAATGTATCTTCTGCAGGTTGCAGGTGTCTAGGCCTTCCCGGCCTCAAAAACAAATGTTCCAGTTCATACTGTCCAAAATGTGTTATATCGCTCCATTCTGGTGTTGCAGGCTTTGAAATGTACAAATACTGTGCCTTTATAATGCCGACTGCACATTTACTGCGCAGTCTGCATTATAAAAAATTCGGACTCCATTACTGCGACCAAGCGGAGCAGGTGTTGCAGGGGTGACCCTCGCTCCCCTTGGTCGCTGTAATGGGAGTTGGAGGTTGCAGGGGTGTCCCCTGCATACCGCTGTGGTAAGCAGGAGACAAAGTAAAACAACATTTTTTTAAAAAGATAAAGGGCCCTGTGGCGTTAGATCAGACCCACGTAAGTAGGAGGAACTGAAGTCACAGGGATAAATGGGAGTCAGCAGCGCACACAGAAATTTCCCGCCGTAAAGGTAAGTGGGGGCTGGAGCGTGTAGGGCAATGCAGGCAAAAGTGATCTGATCACTGCGCCGCGCCGTAATTGGAGTCGCATTTTCATCAGTGGAATTACGGGTGGTGCAGTCTTCACATAGATCCGCAGGCTTTAGGTTGACCCAGACTCCTCTTCTTGATCTGAGCTAGATGCCGGCTTTCGGGGGTGCCTAGCCCACAACTCATTCAGACAGGTCAGTGAACGTAGCCAGCAGAGAGCTTGAGAAGGACCTGTGGGGTCTGGTTCGGCATACCCTTCTCCGTCCTGGTTTTCTCTTAGGCAGACAATAAGGTCTTTGACCCTAGTCCACATCTCGCCGTTCCCAGGACCAACCAGGACCACCAGAATCTGCATGAGCTTACTAACAAGGTATTCGTCCTCACTCTCCTTCCCGGCTCTTTCCTTGCACCTAATGTTCTTGTTTTAGCCTTTGTCACCCCAGTCTCCTCTGTAACACAATGGCTACTACTTTTCCTGCGCCAACCTCCTCAAGGTGTTCTTTCTTCCACCTCTGTCGCATCAAACCCCATGTGATACCTCTTCCATGTCACTTCCGCTTTCTGATATTATCACCTTTTCCACCTCCTTTGGTCTTGTCATCTTCTCCAGTATCCACCTCCCTGCAACTGTCCCTCTCTTGATGTGCTCACCTCCTCAATTACTCCCTTATCTCCAACTATCCACTTCTGCTATGCCTCGTCTTCTTTTGTTACCACCTCCTCTTGGGATACATCCTCCTGTCGATTCTCGTAGCTGATGTTATCAACTAATCCTTGACCTAGTTAACTCTCACCAACTTTTGCTCTTGATTGCTCCTCTCCTCTCTGTACCGTTTTACAAGCCTCTCCTTCCACCGCTCTACACCCTCTGCCTCCCCCAAACACAAGCCTCCTGCCCCTACAACTCACAGTGCACAACTGGGGCTGGGCGTTTTTATAATGTGTTTCTTCCCCCCCCTGGGTGGGACTTTCAGTGAGGATTCTGCACCCATGATTTGGATTTGGGTGCGGGCTAGGATTGGTTGTTCTCCCAAAGTACGCTTGGGGTTAAGTTTAACTGGCTGCCGCAGACTACAAATTAACATTTCCCCCCTACCGTTTATACCTCAAACTAGAATAGATTAGGAACCTCAAACACTATTAAACATGTTCTTTACCTTGGGTGACATCTGCAAAGACACCTCCCTTGTACTAAGTGGCATTTACCTTCAGTAATAGTCTTTCTGGTAGACACAGCATTCCTCACACAGATTTCTTGTTTTTGAAATGTCATCCATGCAGTTTGAGCCATACTCTTTCTCAGGGCCACTGGTTGTGCTGTATGGCTCCACAGCTGTCTCCATTACTGCGATATTGGTGACTCAGAAATGACATTCTCGGTGTATGAGTATGTCTAAAGAACCACAGATGCCCTTGGAATTCAGATGCACCCTTTTTTCCGCTAGTGGCAGATTCTCATACAAAAAAGATGAAGGAATTTTGCGAGCAATCTTTATCCTGTCATGATACAGTGGCAGGGCCTTGTACATATACTCTATTGGTGTTTCTCTCTAAATGACCCCGCAAAGCCCAGCTAACGCGCCGCACAAGCTGTCGCCGCTTGTGACAAAAAAGGAAAGTCAACCCCCACCCTGTTCAGTCCTCCTTCCCCACGCACAAACACTTCACACAACCATGCAATGCCAAAACACGCTGCAACACAAACAATTAATGCCCCTCCTAGGGACTGTTCTTCAGCTAATAAAACAAGAATACAAAAAAAATAAAATAACAATCACTACTTATTCCAAGGCTATACTTATACGAAACCACTACTTTTTATTTCTGTATTCCTCCTTTAATATATTTTATCATGGTACCACCTTTCCTCCCCTTCCGAGGAGGGGCTCCCTGCCTTACTTTGCCTTACCATACAATGTTTTACCGAAATAATCTCTTTACAATACAAACACAAATAAGAAATAAAACAAAACACACCCACATCACATCAACGATCTAACTCTACACGTGTTCACACCTCTCATACTTCCCCATACATCTGTCCCCTACTTGTTATCGCTTACAAGAGTCTACTCACATGTGCGCGCTCACCTGAACTCCTCAGTCTCGGGGTTCCAACACTGGCCTGCACTCTCCTCGCTTCAAAGAGCAGAGAGGACTTCTCTTAAAATGGCTCCTGCTAAACCACTCGCAGCACGTGTTTTCGGGACCTGTCACTGTAGGTAGGGCCTCCGTCTGGAGAAGCGGCCTGCAGGCCTCCGCAAATAAGGGCGGCACTGGGATCACGTCGAGGTCACCAATTGAAGGCACCCCCCCAAATGCTCACACCAGAGAAAAATACAACCCGCTAAGGAAAAAAGGCCCAAGTCGATTGTGTAAGGGATGACAAGTTCTAATCTCACACAAAATGAGAGCAACAGCAAAGAACTCGGTTACCAGTCATTTGGTCAAAAACCAAAGGATCGAATGCCATTTGATCGACAGTCAAATGGTCGAAAAAAATGGTCGGTTTTTTTTTTTTTTAATGGCGGGTTTCCCCCCCAACTCCCCCTTTTCTTTATTAAAAATATTATTTCACCAACCAAAACTAAAAATATATATATAAATAAATAAATTAAAAATTCAACCTTTTTTTTCCCGACCATTTGACTGTCGATCAAATGGTCATTTGATCTTTTATTTTCGACCATTTGACTTGACACCAAAGAACTCTACTGCCAAGAATGTTATGCTGAAAAAGGTACAAGCATAATCTTATAAGAAGACACAGCATCATAGGTGACGCCATTGTATACAGTAAAAACCTGCGGGGCTGGTTGGTGTGGGCCTATACATTATCAGCCTTCTCCATAAGAGATGCCAGGTCATTGGTTCCAGCCCAGTCCATCAGTCTTCCATCACGTGGGTGCTGCAGAGATCATCTTCTCACTGACGACGGTCAAAGAACAAATTAACTACACTCCTAACACAATGCTACTTCATCATTATACTGTGCAGCCGACAGGCTTTAAACTGGCACAAGGGAGGCTCTGGGGCACTCTGTCCCCCACACACACACATTTCACTCCCTCCCTCCCTTGTGCGCGTGCGCCATCCGGCTCCAAGGTCTCCACCCTTGTTTTGAACTATAATGTATCCCTCCCAGCACCTCGCAATACAAATCATATGATTGTAGTTCAAAGACGTGCAATGTGCGTTCTCTTTCAACATTCAGGACTTGTTACACTAGGGCTGGTGGTCAAAGGGCACCTGGTGACATGGAATTCAGGGATTTTGGGGTTTAGTCAGTTATATGGGCTATAACAAGTGGTTGCCTCGGGATGGGCCGGGTCATGCTTTGGCTAGTGTGAGATAACATGCACACCAGGCACCAGTCTATAATCGCGGCCTGGTTGGGCACATTCCTTTCGGGTAAAAAACATCTGTGCAACACTGTTAGAACAATGAATGAGCTTTATGGCGTTTGGGGATGTGGGCTTTCCTCAAGGGAGCTCGGACATGTCTGGAAGTTTCCCTCGTCTCGCAATTAGGGCCTAGTGCATGAAATGCTGCATTTGCTGCGCAGGCCTGGTCTCCTAACTATGGTTACTAACATCTATGCAAAATGGCAGTCTTTGCTCGCACCCTGCACTATGTGGCTTGATTATATTGGGGTGGGGTCCTACCACCGTCCCCCTTACCGCCTGGCCCATCATAGATCATAGTGCTTTGCATGCAGCTCGCTTTACTCTAAAGCGCTTAGGGGTGTGGGGTGGGGTCGCCCCCTTCCCAACAAGGAGCGGGGGTATTGGGATCCTGTCTGAATGAGCTGTCTCGTGATCCAAATTGGACGCCTGGTGGAGCTGGAGGCACCCAATTTAGAGATAAGCGTCCTGTACAGTGAGCACGCAGGAGGCCATCACCCTCAGACGGTGCTGGAACCGCCATGCTAAGGTGGTCGAGTTGGCCAGTAAGTACACTATCACCTTCCGAAGGGAAAGAAGCCTCTCGGGCGTGGGGAACACCCGCTGAAAGGCTGTGTTCTAACGCACCCCTAGGAAGACCACATCTTGGGAGGGGCTCAACTTTGACTTCCTCTGGTTAAGGGAAAACCCCAGCTGATGAAGAGTATCTGCCAATCTCTGGCAGGAGTGTAGCACCCCCTTGGGTGACCCCACCCACGCCAGCCAGTCATCCAGATAGCGGTATAGGTGATGGCCATCCAAGCAGAGGAGACCCGCCACTGCGTTCATCAACTTCGTGAAGACACGAGGGGCTGAGTTCAGGCTGAAAGGCAGCACCTTTTACTGGAAGTGGTACAACATAATCGTGAACCGCAGAAACCTCCGATGCGGCTGGTAGATGGGGACATGCAGGTACGCATCCTTGAGGTCTAGGGAACACACCCAGTCCCCTGCACACAGAGGCGTCACGGTTTCGTGGCGGTAGAGGAGGGGGAGCAGAAAAACCCACGCAAAGTCCTCTACTTCTTCCTCCTGTTGTCACTGTGCGACCTTTCGGGCCTCCGCGTACCAGGAACTCCTTGAAGCTGGTGAAAGCGCAGGGTATGAATTCTGTCCTGCCGGAGACCGAGGGAAGGACTTCTGCCCTGGCTTTGTCAGGATGGCCAAGGGCTTGGCGGTTTGAGTGGAGGTTTTCTTCTTTGTCAACTCTGCATCGGTTGACAAATGAAAGAGGTCCACTCCCTCAAAAGGGCAGATCTAGGATCCGCTCTTGCACGTCAGATGAAAACTTAGTGGCATGCATCCACGCCGTCCTTCTCATTTGGACACCCAGGCATAGCACTCTGTTGGCTCTGTCGATGTGGGAGATCGAAGACTCTATGAGGTCCTGCGCAGCGGCCTGGGCATCTGCCAGACCGGCCTTGAAGGAGGCTTGCCTCTCCAAATGGAGGCCAGATAGAAACTCCCGAGCTCCCCCCACAGCTTCTGGTTAGCTGCGGCTAAAAGGGCATCAGCGTTGGCTTGCCGCAGATGCAAACCTGAAATGGCATAATGGTGTTTCCCAAAGACCCGAGGACCTTGTCCTCCTTGGAAAGACAACTGGAGGTGGCCCTTGTGGAGGAAGATGACAGACGATGGTTTAGAATATAGTGAGGCTGCAGCCACCACTGAAGAATGTGGCTGCGGGTGGGAGTCCAGGAAGATTGGCTCCACGTCCGTCAGCCTGAACCTGCTGTCTAACTACTTGTTCATCTGGGCGTTGGCCCTGGACTTCTCCCAGACCTTTCTCGCCACCTGCAGTACATCCTTCTGGAGAGGGATGCCAGACCGGATTGTGGTACGCTTGCCCAAAACCTCTGCTAGCACTCCTGACTCCTGGGGGGCTTCCTTGGGCAGAGGCCCCCCCCCAGCCCCTCAAGAATAATGCCAGACCCTGAAGGCAGTCATGAAAGGCCTTAACGGATGCCAGGTTTCATCGTCCTGGGTGTCATTGCTGTCTTAGTCCACCTCTAACTTTTGTACAGACTAAGGGGAGTCCGGGCCCTGGGACACAGGTCCCGGCGGTGTCCCCCCAGGTTCGGAGCCAAAGACAGGTCCAGCGGCTGTTGAGGGGGATGCGTTGGTGGTACAGGAGGAGGTGGAGGGGTCTGAACAACCAGTAGGGCCTGGACCGGGGAAGGGACCGGCACTGGCACCGATAGGGCTGGAGGAACAGGCGGAGGACCCAGAGGAGGAGGCCGGAGAGGCACCACCTGCAGGATCATCTGCTTCACTACAGCCTTCAGGAGCCCCATCATCTGTGGGAAACGCATGAGGAGGAGGAAGCGCTCGAAGAAGCAGTCCTCGTTAGTTGCCAGATCACTAGGCGCCCGGCCCTCCGAGGCGCTGGCTCTCCGCTCCTGTTCAAAGCAATGAGGCGCCTGAGGTGTGCAGTCATAAGGCTGCGATGGGTAGATGGACCCCTGAGGAGACCAGATGCCTGTACCATACAGTCCACTGCCGCTAACAGGGAGAAGGGGAATAGAACCCTTCTTGCAAGGCCCATTGAATAGGTGACAGCACAGTTGTGCCCGGAGTCGAATCCAAAATGCCCGCCGGCCTAGCAGGCTTCGCCACGTGCCTATCCGCCATTTTGGGACCTTGCATCACACCGTGGGTGAGAGGGCACAAAGGCACCGAACCACGAGAGGGCTCAGACATAGGAGGATACAGCTTGGATCCTGCACCTGAAGCAGAAGCATCGACCTCAAAGATCACCCCTGTAGGCGCTGAGCCCTCGGCCAGCTGGCTGGTAGTCTTAACAATCATGGTGCGATCACCGGTAGGCTGCGTCGCCTCGGCACCGGTGTCTGTAGTCGTGCCGAAGGACTGACTCTTGGAGGGGGAACCAGACGATCCTTTAGCCGTTGGGGTCGCAGAAGAGGACGAACTTGATCGCACTTCCGAAGACAGCCCGGTTGGGCACCGGAGCCCCTCGACTTGGAAGCCGGTAGCCTTCACAGCCTCAGGTCTTCTTCCGGAGCACCCGAAGAGCCGGTAGCCTTAGAGGCCTTGGGCCTGCCAGAACCTGAATTACGAGGAACCCCTGTCTGTACGAAACCCCAGGAAGGAGTCACTGCGCTGAGGAGCCGTGCTGAACAGAGGTACTACCTTGTCTTGATGAAAGGTCCTGGAGACAAAGTCCTTAAGGTGCACCCGAGGAGAAGCGTGGAATATCCCCTTCCAACACGACAACAGATTCTTCAATGCCCTGTGAGCAGGAGCGCTGCAAGCCGTGCATGCGTCCCAGCAGTGGTTGGGCAACAGGCACTCCAGACAGAGTGCATGAGGGTCCGAGGCCCAGAACGAGCGGTCACACAAAGCACATCTTGTGAATCCTCCTGCAGCCGACATGCGCCGGGGGAGGCAAAGCACCGAATGGAGGTTAAATAAGATTGAAAAACAAAGAAGGGGAGCAAGCACAAAGTTAAAGGCTCTGCGCTGGCTGCCAGGTCAGACACCATCCGTGCAGAAAAAGGGACTGAGGTGGGGCGCCGGAGGGCGGAACTTGGTGTGGCGTTCCCACGCCCGAAGCCGCGCAGCTGTGTGCTGATCTAAATTGTAAGGGGAAGTTCAATTTCTCGCTGCCAAAGGTTCCGTTACCGTCCCCATGTTGGGGGACGCCCACAAGGATGGAGGAAAGTGGACGGGACGTATGAGTAGCGCTGCTACCGTTTCACATCTATTTGCAGACTTGCCAGAGGTAGTAAAGCGCAGAACCTGGGGACTGTTTTGAGTACGAGTGTGATGTGTGTGCAATCCACTTGTATCTAAGTATCTCCTGATCTTGAAAGAGCTTGTTTAAGAAACCCTCTAGAAACAATTCCATGGGGTTAAGTTCAGTCCCAACCTACAGCCCCAGCATATGGACATTATTATGCCTTGAGCGGTCCACCAAATCCTCCAGCGTTGATGTATGTTGCTTGACTGCTTCCCGCTGGGCTGTTTCTGCTGAGTCGTGTCCTCCTGAGGAGTCCTGCAAGGACGAGACTTGTTGTTCCAAGTCGTTGTGTGCGCCCTCAATTATGTCATATCTGGAAAATTTGCACCATCGAAACTGGAGGGTGGTCCATCTTTTCAGCCAAATGATTATTGTTCTCTAATATTATGTCCTTAAGCTCTGTTGCTGCAGGCGCCTCTCACTCTGTACTGCACACCCCTCAGGACTGTGCTGTTCTGCATGCATTTCTGGAAATTTCCAGGGCCCCACAGCAAAGCTATTGGCAATTGTCCCCTTCAGATTCTCCACAGCGCTCCCTCTAGCTTTCTTCTTATGGGCCATCTATAAACAGAAGAGCAGACTTCCCCATAGCTCAGCCCTGCCACACACTCCACTGCAGGGATGTGCTCTCCTTCACGCTGTTTGGAAATGGGGCCCCAGCAGAGTACATAGCAGATTAACCCAAACCAACAAGTACACTCTGTGAGAAACCTGAGGGTATTCTCACTCCTCAATCCTCTACACAGGTGGCCAGGGAAAGGCCATTGCTATTGGATCCCAAACCTGGGGGCAGAGAAACCAGAGAGGATCATCTGGGTGGAGGGTCTTTGGGGACTAAGAGTGGGGTACCCTTGGGTGAGATATGGTATACCCCTTTTCTTAGTGACAACGGTACAACGTCCTTTCATCACGGGACGTTTTTTCGCGGGGTTTTTTACAAGGGGTTTGAAAATTATATATATGGGATGTGGGTGTTTGGGAATAGATAAAAAATGAAAGGAAATAGAAGGTTTGGGGGGAATCCCCCCAAAATAATTTAAAACAAAAACAAAACAAACAAAAAAATGTGATGGTTTTTTCTGTTTAAAAATTAGTGGTAAAAACCCCAGCGAAAAAACATCCCGCGATGAAATTACATGGAACCGTGACAACCAACCTAACCCTGCCCCAACCTTTATGGGATATTATAAGTCTGCTCCCCTCATTTCTCCAACATTGACACTTGACAGTACTGGCATCAGAGTGATTGTCTGTGGCAATTAACACGTTTTCAAAGGTATCCAAACTATTTAAAGTGAAATAAACAATTATTATATCATAAAATGAAGGCAGAAAGAACTTTAAGATAAAGGTTTAATTATTGAATACCGAATTGAATTAAAATGTTACTACTAACCAGATGAAAGACAAAAGAAGGAAAGAAAGATTAAATCCATGCAAACCATCATAAATTGAAGTGTATAATGAAGCCTGATTTAGAGTGACATTTTTTCAAACATGTGTGAAAGCTACAAAATTATCCAAATTGTGTATTTGACAACAACATTCAACTAAATTGTGGAAAACCAAGACATTTTGTGTTTCATTTTGAAGTGTGGCACTTGGAGCTTGGGGAAGAGAACCCTGAGTTCTGACAAGGCTGTTTCACTTACGTTTCACTTCAAGGCTTGTTTCACTTATGTTGTATTCGAACTGGGGGAAGGGGTGCCCTGAGTCCTAACTTGGGGAAGGAGACCCAGAGACCTGAAAAGACCATTGCTTTCTAACTTTCAGAAAGAGAACTTTGAGACTTTACTTTGTTGAACTATTTTATACTTGGGGAAGGGAGCTGAAGAAAGCTGCGAGCTGGAAGAAGCGCAGGACTTTGTGTTAAACACTGGTTGTTTGCCGGCATCCATACACATTACATTTCTGTGAGGGCAAGCATAGGTTTTGGACACCGACAGATTCCTAAATTGAAGTCTTTGACTTTCCTTAGCTTTATTTAGGTAGGGAAATCCAACCTTAACATAGGGCAAGTTGGGGGCGTGGCCAGCGGGCGACCGATGGAGACGTGATTCCGTGTCGCTCCTAGGCCGCCAGCCTAATCCTGAATCCATCCTGCTATGTTAACCTCTCTGGAGGCATTTGAACATACCTCAAGGAAGCACCATACACCACTGCAGTGAACCGCACTGTGACGGACCAGTGTTTCCACGATGTTACGGAGACCGTAAACTGGAGACGAGAAGCCACGAAATATATTTCCAAGATGGCCGCCGAACACACTGAATGAGCGGCAAAGCGCAGTAACTAACGGCGGAGTCCAGCCTACACGGAGAGGAGTCTACCTTCGGGGGAGTGGGGATTGCACGGGCCCCCGTCCGGCAGCGACGAGGAGTGAGTGCGATCAGTCGGAGTGGGTCCGCCCTGCCACCCCCCGACAGCAGAGCAGTCTGCGACCAAAGGCGGCGAAGAACGCTCCCAGTGTATCGCATTGGGTGGGGAAGCGTGTCGATTCCCCAACATGAACTGATAGCAGAGACCGACCGCGACCCGTGGCGCCGAGAACTCGAGGGCGCCTGCTACAGCCCAGAGACTTGCTGTGTGAGCTGTGTTCTGCTCCGGGTGGACGGCGTGCACACTTTCCCGTGCACGAGAAGAAGAAAAGGTCCCGCAGACGGTCGGCAAGACCCGTGGTACGGGCACGGGTGCTCCGCTCTGCGTAGAGCGCCTGCTTATTCTCCCGCATTGTGTTGATGCCAGGTGCTGGAGAGGTGGATCGACGCCGTCGTGACCAACTGTAAGCGGGGAGAGAGGAGGGAGACACGAGGCCCGCTAACAAATCCACGCAGATCAGCTGCCCCTGCCTTAGTATAAACGGAACTGTGCCGATCCAACCCTGATACTAACGCTCCACAACCGCAGGGGCACATAGACTCTCCGCCTATCCCTATCTGCATAAAGCGTGTAAAGAGACACCTGCACTAACAAGATCATATGGAAACGAACCCTGTGAGCGCAGTACCAGGTCTCCAGGGGAGGGGAATTGCCCACAACATCACCCAACGCCTACTGTAAGAGACGCAATTGGTGACGCATCCAAGTGCACACTAGGGAACAGCAGACACGATCCACAAGGCACCGCATAAACCGCATGAATACTGAGCGGTTCATCAGGACTATTGATCAGGGCGGCAATACACACGGCAGCTGATTGCACCTAAAATTGTGAAAACAGTCACATGCACTGCCTCACGAATAACGGATGCCTCCACGGAGGGAAACAATACTGATGTAAAATCCCACCCCAGGAGCAGCACAGCCTTACCCTGCCTTGAACGCCGTGATTCAGAAACCCCTCGAAACTCCCGATCCTCAAATTCCACAAACCCTCCCTTGGAGCATAAGACCCCCCTAGCTCCATTACAACATTGGTCCAGTATGGGAAAAGATAAACCAAGGAAGACATCCACGCAGAGCAGGATAGAACAATACGCAACGACATCCATGCCCCGCTCGCCGGAACCTCCGGCATCAATGGAATCTGGCAATATGGAGGACGACATCTCCCTCAGGGATGTCTTGTGTGCTATCGCCAGCTCCAGAACATCAATGGAGAAGAAGATGGACAATATTGGGGCTGATGTGTCCCTGCTGAGGCATGACTTGCAAAAATTGACCTCGCGCACTGGAGAGGCAGAGGCCCGCATCTCGGAAACAGAGGACAGCCTTCGAGGGGTCAACAGATGCATGTCTGGAATGTTAGACCGGATAAAAACCCTGGAAGCAAGAATCAACGACAATGAAGGGAGATCCAGGCGCAACTATGTTCGCATACTTGGCCTCCCAGAAAAGGCCGAAGGGGGAAGCATGGAGCTGTTCCTCGAGGAATGGCTCACAGATATATACGACGCAAAATCCTTTTCCAGATTCTTTTCCATCGAACGTGCACATCGTATCCCAACTGGAAGAATTGTACCAGGGGCACCACCACGTGCTGTCATCGCAAGGTTCCTGAACTATAGAGACAGGGACGCTGTGCTGCAGATGGCGAGATCGAAGGGAGCCATCACCTACAATGGATCGAAAATCGCTTTCTTCCCGGACTTCACCAGGGAAGTGCAAAAAGCGCACCAATCATTTGAAGCAAACTCAAAAAACAGCTGCAGGCTCTAGGGACAAAATATGGTTTAATATTTCCCGGCCAACTTAAAATATTCCACAATGGAACCACAGTACATTTCACAGACCCGAAGGAAGCGTGGAGCTGGGCAGAGAGACATATAGCGGGCGACTGGAGCGTTAAGAAGAAAACAGGAGGCGAAGGGAATGGATCACATCCTGAGAGACTACCAGAGAACAGACCCCAACAGCAGGAAGAAATACTGCCATAATGAAACACGCAACAACCATCTGTCATCAACCAGAGCCGACACAACCACTACACACTGTAAAGAAAAGAGGCTCATGCTCCAAACAGTAAATAAGAAGCAATAAGTATGCAACGGCTGTCGGCCACACCGAAGCCACCCCCCCACCCCCGATAAAGTAGAAACCACAGGATATTTAATCAGTTTAGTTTGGACTAATATACTAAGTTATGAAAGGGCGACAGATACTTCAGTTGGGGATGAAGTGTGGGGAGGGGGGAGTTGGATGTAAACCTAGAAGATGGGAAAGCTCAACAAAATATCAAAGCATACAGACACTTGAAAATAATCATATACTGGTTGACGTTTCTCCGCCCCGAGATTAATATAGGCAACATCACTATCGCAGGAAGACATGATGACACCCAGGTTCACGAGCACTGAAGTACCGCCGCAAGTCGACAAAACCCGGACCTTGAAGCTTCTTACCTGGAATGTGAACGGTTTGGGCAACAGCCTGAAAAGGCGACTGGTGCGACAACTGCTCAACAGACATGGCCCAGACATAGTCTTCCTAACGGAAACTCACTTGGTAGGTACATCCAATGCACTGTTCAATCGCTCAAACTATCGCACAGCAGCGCAGGCAGGTTTCATGATGGGAGCCAGAGGAGTACTGATACTTGTACATAAAAGACTGCCACTCACTCTCACAAAATTAACGCAAGATACTGGGGGCAGATTTGCATATGCCACAGGCACACTCTGGAATAAATCACTATCCCTGCTAGTGATCTACGCCCCGCCTGCACTGCAGCCAACCCTACTTGAGGACATAACACCTCTGATGTCTGATGATGCCTCCGATATCCTGATTCTTGGGGGCGACTTCAACGACGTCATAAGTAACATAGAGGATCGCACACATCTACGCAGCAGAGACCCCACCCGTCGGACCAATCTAGCCTCATTTGTGGAAGCACTTGGCGACAAGGATGTGTGGCGCGACCTGCACCCCGGGGAGCGACAATACTCCTATCATTCAGGGATGCATGCATCGCTATCACGCTTAGACTATTTCTTTATACCCGCAGCAATGATACATACAGCAACGCAAGCAGAATACCTCCCAAGAGGCATCTCGGATCACTCCCCTCTACTCATATCAATAAAGACATGTAAACCGAAGTCTCCACCCGCGTGGAGATTGAACAGTTATCACCTAGGCTCTCCTGAATTAGTAGAACACCTACAAGAGGCTAGCACGACATCCTTTGAGCTAAACGAGGGATCGGTAGACTGTCCTATCACACTGTGGGAAGCCTATAAACTGGTGCTACGAGGAGAAATCACCTCCTGGACTGCAGCACAAAGGAAAAAGCACTTAGAATCAATAAAGGAGGCGGAAGCAAATGTGAAGCCAGCTGAAACAGCGCATCTAAGCCAAGATAGCGCTGACACGAACAGGGCACTAATCCTGGCACAAAAAAAACTTCAAAACACTGCACTGGACAATGCAAAACAAGCACATAATGCCATGAAAGCTAGAATCTACGAAATGGGTGACAAAGCAGGAAAGATGCTTGCTTGGCTCAAACGAAGGGACGAGGGACACAGCCAGTTGAGAATGATCACATCCCAACAAGCGGATCCATGCCTGACAGATGCGGTGATAGCTGAAGAGTTTGCAAGGTACTATGAGGAATTATATAGAGCACCGACATCTGCCCCTGAAACTTCTATGTTGGAACAGATCTCTCTCACCTCCCTAAATGACGAACAAATCGCAGCCCTAGAAAAAGAAAATCACTGAAGATGAAATCATATCTGCCATGATGCAACTCCAATCCGGGAAAACACCTGGGCCGAATGGCTTTCCTATTGAGGCATGGAAGAAGATAGGAGGTAACGAACTGGCGCCCCATCTACTCAAAATGTACCAGCAAGCCCGAACCACAGGCAGCCTACCGGCAGACCTCAGAAAGGCCATAATAATTTTAATACCCAAAGCAAATAAGCCCCCAGATGAGTGCAGCTCATATAGACCAATCTCCCTTATTAACACCGAGGCGAAGATATTGGCCAAACTACTAGCCACACGCCTGCAACGGGTCATAACATCCCTGATTCACCCAGACCAGTGCAACTTTATACATTTAGCCATCGAACGTGCCCAGACCCTGAACATTCCCCTAGGAGTTCTTGCAATTGACTTTGAAAAAGCATTCAACTCTATCCGCTGGGAGGCACTCTGGGAGATCATGCGCAAGATGGGGTTCCAGGAGCAGTTCTTATCCTGGGTCCAGCTACTATACAACGCACCGGTGGCCGAAGTCAGAGTGAACGGTTGGACATCTCGAACCTTCCCCTTGGGGAAAGGGACGCGACAAGGCTGTCACCCTGTCGGCGCTCCTTTTTGCATTAGCGATGGAACCACTTGCCCAGCTCCTGAGAGACGCACCCACATGGAGAGGGATCCCGGGTGGACTAGACTGGGAGGATAGGGTGTCACTATATGCGGACTACCTGTTGATATATATGAGCGACCCCAGGTCAGCATGTGCGGTAGTGATGCAACTACTCCGGAAATATGGGGCCTTCAGTGGCCTGAGAGTGAACTGGTCCAAATCTACGATATTCGCATTAAACCAACTAGGCATGGAGCCCCAGAGCTCTGCCCATACAAAACGCCCCCTGACCACTTTCAGTACCTGGGCATCAAGATCACAAGAAACCTTAAGGACTACACGTCCAATAACTTACAACCCATTACAGACCGATTTGGGGGAGATGTGCAACATTGGAAAGCTCTACTACTGTCCCTGTTAGGTCGCGCAGCATTGTTCGAAATGCTAACACTCCCCCGATACCTATACATACTCCAAAACTCCCCACTCCACATACCGGGGAAATCGTTCCAGAAAATAGACGGTATACTCAGAACACTCCTATGGGGAGGACGACCGAGGATAGCCCTCCGGACACTGCAGAGATCGATATGGGAAGGAGGCATTGGCCTACCAAGGCTACAAACCTACTACTGGGCTGGCCAAATGTCGGTGATAAACGACGCACTACACGCAGAACCCACGCTGCCACACGTGAGAGCATCACCCCCCCCTGAGGTTATATGCTGCGATACCTAGAAGAGGCCTCGACGACATGGCTACTCAAACACCTCGCATCTGGAAGAAACCACACGCTTTTATGGGGTGGGACGACAAGATTACACCACTGCAACCTCTATGGAACAACAGGTACCTCCCCAAGATATCCAAACTGCCAGAATGGCCCATATGGGCGAGGTGTGATATAGGAAAAGTGGGAGACATCGTAGAGGACGACAACATTAAACCCTATTAGGATCTGGCTTTGTCCTTTAACTGCCCAGAGTCGGAACGTTACCACTACACGCAGCTACGACACGCTCTACAACAACACCTCCCTGCCCTCTCCAACATGCCGGACAGTACCCCACTGGAACGGAACATAATTGAGGATCACATCCAGGCGAAGGTCACCACAGTAATGTAAAACGTTATAACCTCCTTTGCCACACCAGGATTAACACGGCTGAAAACAAAGTGGGAAGAGGACGTGGGGGAAATTATGCCAGAAGACTGGGTCCTAATCCTCATGTACCCCCGTGAAACTGCCATCTTGTCTAGGCTAAGACTAGTACAGCTTAAAATACTCCACAGGATCTATTACCCGAGAATAGCCCTGTACAGCTGGGGTACAATAACGGAGCCTAACTGTTTACGCTGCCATGAAGAAGAAGGATCTTTCTTTCACATACTGTGGGAATGCCCACACATCAGTCACTACTGGCAACAGTGCTGCGATATCCTTATGAAGGTCCTGCGACAAACAATCCCCACAGACCCAAAACTGATGCTGTTAGGAGCGGACAGTGAAATAGACCTGCCATGTTATGAAAAACTATGCTTTATGACCACGACTGCGATAATCAAAAGAAATATAGCCCAGCTCTGGGGGCAGCACAACCGGCACAGGTAAACCAGTGGATCACAGACGTACAATTTTGCATAGCCATTGAAAGAAGAGTGTATAGAGCCAGGGGATGTCCTGAAAAAGCAGACAAGATTTGGCAACGCTGAGAAGACAGTATGAACTCTCGAACCATGCAGCCTAGTTAAAAGGAGATACGAGATACGGACAATATATCGGAGATCTCACCATGTGAAATGTTATGCAATGTATGCAATCTATGTGAGCATGTTTACCATCAAACGTTAATGTTGTTGTAATGTTATGTTCTGGCCCACTTCGGACCAGTGGTTTTGTGTTGTAAAAACCAATAAAATATGTTATAAAAAAAAACATAGGGCAAGTTAGCCCTTTCTAGATCCTGACATTTAAGTTAATAAAGTTGATTATTTTGAATCTAGAATCTGTTGTCTGTATCCTCTTTCATGATGCCTTCACAACTCCCTGCACAGAGCTATTATTGCATCTGGATCACTCTG
This sequence comes from Ambystoma mexicanum, assembly GCF_040938575.1. Classification (NCBI taxonomy): domain Eukaryota; kingdom Metazoa; phylum Chordata; class Amphibia; order Caudata; family Ambystomatidae; genus Ambystoma; species Ambystoma mexicanum. Next base: position 410,859,006 of record NC_090933.1, on the reverse strand, counting down.
CACTCATTAACAAGGAAGGGGTGCAGCATCCACCATTGCACATCTCTCCTTTCAGTCTGTGCTGCTATCGAGATCCTCCTGAGGGTGTCAGGGGGTTGGTATATACCACTTACCGAAAGGCGACTTCACCAAATTCGTTTTTGCAGTTTTCTTTTTACCACAAACAGGTAGAAGGTAAGTTGGGGTAAAGGGTGGAAAGGGAAGCGGGGGCTACAGTGGCTCTAACCTTGCTGTTTGTGGTAAATAAAAGTAGCAAAAACGGCCCAAGACAATTCAGCGAAGTTGCTATTCGGCAAAATAAATTGGCAACCGGGGGATTGACATCTTTCTGGCTTGCCCACAGGAAGGACCAGCGTGTCTCCACTCTCCCGGGTGCCTGGCCCGCCATCCTTTGCCCCATACCGGGGGCCTAGACCTCCTCTTTCCAGCCGACAGGCATATCAAAGGGACGAGACAGGCCCTGAGAGCGGGCACAGCCTCAGGGTTTCACAAGGCTTGTCTGGAAAGGAAAAGGAGCAGCCACCTCGCACTCTGAATTGGAACAGAAGGCAGGATGCTACTCAAGGAGTGGGGTCCAAAGAAGCAACACCCTTCTGTGGCAGGAAAAAAAAACCTGCAGATGAAACCAGGGCCAGGTCCAGGGAGAAGGAGGCTGAGGTCCAAGGACTCCCAGCAATGCACAACGGGTAAGGCACCACCAGGAAGTTGTAGATAGGAATTTGAAACCGGGTAAGACAGGTAAAGCAGAGAAGGATATGTAATGAATTAGCCAGAATGAGCAAGAAAAAAGGGACGACGGGCAGAATTTCAAGAGCAGAAATGACAGGTAAGGAGCAGGGAAACTAGTGTATGCAACGAATCTAGGAGAGCTGCGATGCGCTGCTCACCTGATGTTCCTCCGTCTTGTAGTCTCAGTCTTCCTGGATGCTCCTAGACCGCGGGTGCTATGTTAGTGTGATGATGTGTCAGCACCAAACTACGTGTTCATGTCGGAGCTTACTGTGCAGGTTTGCCATCTTGGAGTTGGCGCTTTCCATCCAGGACGATATTTACGCCAATCACTGAAAGACAAATTCTTCTTCTAGTAATACCAAGGGGACTGGTAAGTGGAGCGAGGAACCATAATGGGGCTTCTTCTGACAATATCCGGAGAGATGTGGACATGCTGGTCCCTTTTCCCTTCATACCAGCAGTGTTCCAAGAAGAATACTGTATGCAAGAGGGCTCATTCGTGGAACCAGACCAGGCTCTACAAGAAGCTGTGGAATCACAGCAAGGTAGACACTCTGGGAAAGGAGCCTGGCTCAATCCAACCGCCCGGAATATGAAAGCTTTTTGCACTTCACTTTGAGAGTACTGGAGGTCTCATGGCTACAACCTCCACGAGCAACCTCAAAGTTGAGGCAAACACCTAGGAGAGAAGCTTGCTGTTTTATCAGGAAGCCAAGGTCCTGGAGGGACCTGTTGAGAACATTGAAAACGCTTCGATCCAAACGGACCTGTTGTGATAAGGAGTTAGGGAATCTTAAGGTCCAGGAGGGATCTGATGAAAATATCATGAAAAGGCCTGTCTAGTGGAGACCACCACACTTGGGAAACTGAAGCAGAGAAGTCTGAATGACAGGGTGAATAAAGACCGAAAACCAGGGAGAAACACAGCTGAGGAGTGCTCAAGAAGCTGTGAGACTAGGAAGGAGCATCCTGCAACCTCACACAGGGTTTCTGCACCAAAGGAGCATTGGGCAAAGAGAGGGCAATTAGGGATGCACTTATAAAGTATAGGTTTGAACTTCTGCTATTACATTAGGGAAGCTCAGTGTCTCCAGGAGATGACAAGAGATTTTAAGCATATGGCATCCGAACCTAGAGTGGGGTATATGATCCCCCCTTTAGGAAATTCCATCATTTATTTATCCTGCCCGAATCACCTTTGTTGTAGTGCTGATTTATATTTGAAGCCAGGGACGGATAGGCGGTAACCCCCACACGTACTACCATCTGCTGCATTAATAAAGGCAGCTTTGCTAAAATCTCAAGTGTCAAGTGTTTTACGGCTCGGCTTGCCTTGGGGCTTAAAACCAACCATTAGGGAAGACATAACACTTGGGGAGAGACCGTGTTAGGGAGAATTCTCATTCTATGGCTAATTTCCCTTACCTATAGAGTCCCCCAGCAGCTTTGCTGGATTTGAAGGGTTTGTTTCTTTTTTCCTGCTAAGAGTGAGACTCTTTTTCCCACTCTTAGGCATTTTTGCTATGTGTGTTCTAGGCTATTTTTGTGTTTATTGCCTATGGGATCGTTCTCAACCCCATAGGAACCATCTTTATTCACATGTGTTACACAGCACCCTCAGTGCAGTGACACAGGGGTGTCGAAGCGACCCCCAAACATAGACTCCATACCCTGGGATTGACTACTGTCTCCCAGGGCATGTAAAGTCCCCATTGACTTTACTAGTTGAATCCTATGAACTAAACCAGTACAACTCATCTTACTATGGAGGTACTGGAAGGGGTTAATAGGTTTTTCCCTATATTCATTTTCGAGAGTGTACCGTACAGTCCCTCTCTCAAAAGTTTCTGGCTGGTGGCAGTGGTTACTACCATAAATATTCGACAGCAAATATTTCCCTATGGCATTTTCCCATTGTTCGAGGCTACCACCTTTTCTGACAGCCTCTAACATACCGCCGGTGCATTTTAATATTAACTTGGCTCCGGTAAGTTTTATTTGCCAGAACTTTAATATAACTTCTTTCTCGTGTCTTACTCTAAATTCCTAACCCAGGTCGGGGATCCTTTGTTCGTCCTTTTGGCTGGCTTCTGCCAAGAAGCCCTCCTTTCGGCGCCACTGAGTCCGGGGTGGGTCCATTGTGTGGGAGGGGGAGTAGGACCCCTGGACAGGGTTGCCTCAGCAACCCATGTCGCACTCTATCCTGATAGGCTGGAGGGTCTCCCGCCAAGATGACCACTCCACTGTGCAAGTGACAGCTAGGCTGTACGAATGGGGATCTTTTTGCAAAAAAGCAGGGCCCTGAGGACTGGAAGAGCAAGACGTCGCCACTGGAACTAAGAAGCCGAAGAGGAGAGAAGCCAAAGACATCTGCAATGACTGAACCACCGGTGAAGCCCTGCTGCAGCGTCTCACCACTTTTCTCTACACGACGAGAGAAGATCTTCATCTGTAAGAGCCTTCTTTCCTTGAGCTGGTGGGGCCAACCAGTTTGCCAATCGCCTTCCCGGACCTGCCTTGGTCGAATCTCCCGTACCCTGTACTCGGAGGCCGGATAGCCAGGCACCAGTCCACCCGGACAGCGATTTAAAGGAGCGTACCTTTTATTCGTCGGGCAGCACCGCGGCTGGTTTCATCCCTGGGTAGTGCAGTAACTCGAACCTTCCTCCATGACCAGAGCCTCTCTTCCTCTGCTGGATCCCCCGAAGTGCAGGAACTACCAGGAACAAATGCCACCGCAGGAGCCACTTCTTCATTTTAAAGGTACATTGTTCCGCCAGGCTGCCCTTTCTTCGCGGTAGCACTAAAGGTGTTTTAAATCCTTTACCTACGTGTTGGGTTGGCCGCCCCTCTCTCAACATTGTCTATTCACTTTCTGCATCCACCTTTTCAACATCGTTAACTAAAGACTTGACTGCAGCTACAAGAACATTTTGCTCCTGGGCCCTTGCCCAATACCACTAACTTTGGCACAGGCCAACTGACTCTGGCTACATTTGTTAGACCTGCCTTCTTTAGATTGATTCTCATCTAGAACTGTGTGGTGCACCAATTTCTTACAACTACCCTTTCCTTCCCTTTTCTAAACCTTGTGAAATGCCATTTTGCTCAGTTTTCATTTAAGTATTGTCTATACGGATGCACTGTCTTGCTTAAACTGGTTCACAAATTTAGGGGAAGTGTTGCTAGGGTGTGTAAGAGACTATTTCTATATAACTTGTGCTTTCCCTCCCTTGTGAGGAATTGTTAGAGGATCCCTTGTGTGTAGTTGTCACTGCCGTTTTGCTCAGTTTTCACTCTGGTTCACTTGATCTACAATTTAACTTGGGAGTGTGTATATTTTTCCGTTGACTTAATTTAACTTGCTTGATGACTGTGATACATGTGTTTTACTAGAGGTGTATAAAATAAATATATAACTACTGTTTAATACAAAGCTTCGGTCCGTGTTACCTTGTACCATGGTCTTGTAGGCCTATTGTGTAAAACCTGAATACTGCTTATCTCCATCTTGAGATAAGTGTGACTGCTCAGCCACAGCTACCAACTAAATCTTTGTGGTACAGACTGATACCAAAGGGGATTTATTGCTCTCACACAAGATTAGTCCTAATCTTGTGTAGTGCTCCCTAAGGGAACTGCACAGGATTCTGCCTAACAGCCAGGAAGAGGATACATATGCCAAGAGGGCTTGTTGGTAAAATCCAACCAGACTCTACAAAAAGTTGTGAAATCCCAGTAAGATGGACACTGCGGGAATGTAGCCTGGATTAACCAAAGCACCTGGAAAGGGGAAGATTTTTGCACTTCGCCTCGTGGAGACTGGAGCTTCCAAGGATACAAACTCCACCAGCAACACTGAGGTTAAGTTTAAGGTCTAGCAGGGAGACTTGCTACATATTCAGAAGGCCAAGGTTCTGGAGGGAACCAAGAGGAACACAAAGTAGTCAAGGTCCAGGAGTGACCTGTTGAGTACATTGAGAAAGGTGAGATCCAGTAAGCACCTGCTGTGAACATTGAGAAAGCAGAGGTTTAGGAGGGACCGGTTACGAACATTAACGATACTGTGGGATAGAAGGACCTGTTGAGAATTCAGATGAAGCAGAGGTCCAGGAAGAACTTGTTGGTTACCCGGAGAAAGCTTAGGATCAGGTGGGACCTGTTATAACTAATTAGAAAGAAGGTCCAAGAGGAACCTTTTGTGAATAGAAAGAGAGCCAAGGTTTAGGAGGAACCTGTTGGTGAATCCTGTGGTCAAGGAGGGATCTGATGAAAATAGCATGAAAATGTCTGTCTAGGGGAGACCAAAACACTTAACCGGAACAGAGTCTGAATGGCAGGGTGAAGAAGGACCCACAATCAGGAAGAGAAGCAGCTGAGGAGTGCTCAAGGAGCAGAGCGACTGGAACGCTCAACTCGACAGAGAATGCTTGCACAAAAAGAGCATTGGGCAAAGAGAAGGCAGTGAAAGGGCCCAGGCTGAACAGGCCAAGTGTGGTTTGTTAATATTGCTTGGATTAGGGATAGACTTTTAACGTACAGGTTTGAACTTTGATTTAGTCAATCTATTTATTTATTGATCTGTTTGGATTACCTGATATTAGATTAAGGAAGCCTGGTGGCAAATGGAATTCTCAAGATTAAATTTGGACTTTCTTTTGACCACTATTTGAAACTTCTTGTGTTAGTGTGGAGGATCATTAGAACTTAGACAGTTTAAGGACATTGTTACTTTAGATTTTTATTAAATAATACATATAAAGGACAAACTATCCCTATCTCTATGGTGGATTCCCTACCTAGAGGAATAACTAAGGTACTTTGTCAGTTGTCTTTCTCAATGTACAAAAGAATATGTCAACTGTCCAAACTCTAGCTATCTGACCCTATCACTAATTCAGCAAAACATAAGAGCAGGAGAATGACTCCTGATTGGTGCTTTCCAAACTCATCTTCTTAATAGATGATCTTTCCAGATTCTTTGGTCCCTCTTTTTATCAGTTCAAACAGTTATTTTCTGAAATTGGACCACTTGTTTCCCACTTTGGGCCTAAGTGTCCTTGATTCAGATTGATTTATCCCTAAGGTTATTCAAGCTTTCCACTCATAATATTCTCGCTTTCTTACTTCCGATTCATCTCCTTTGGCTGCAAAATTGATCTTCTCTGCTTGGCAAGGTAGAGATCTATTCCCTTTTATGATTCAGTCCTTCAACTATCTCTATAGCTCTCTCTCTTTTATTCATAACATTCACATTCATGAATATTCACGTTTCACCTTTCTCACTTTCAGTTTCTTCTTTTCCAGGATACGTTATTTCACATTTCCTTACATTCGTACAGTTCAGGTTTGTCAAGGAATTCACATTTCCCTTAGCCCCCACTTCAGGGAATTCTATTGTTTTCTTTTAAAGTTCAGTTTCAACAAACTTCCTCTCACAGCTTTCTCGGAACACCAAGACGAGTTAGCTAGTTTAAATAATGTTAGTTCCGGATCTTCATGCGCCTTCCCGGTTTCCTGTTACCTTCCTCTTTATCAGAAAACCTCTCTGTGCTTCTTACAGGCTTCACGTCGGCTTTTCTCCTCCACCGCATGGCGATTCTGCTATCCCCAGCGTCTATTCACATTTACTCTTCGTTCGTCTGCTCTTCGACTCGGTAGGGTAAAAGGGATTGTGCAGTTTGCTGCGGCTGCCCAGTGGCGGTATCAGTGCTATTTTACGTCCCGCTGCCCACCACGATTCTACTGTGGTCACCCCACAAACACGTTTCAACCCTCTCTCGGTTTGCTCCTTCTCAGGCCCTCAGCTTCGTAAGTCCCACTCAGTTTGTTCCTTCTTAGCCTCACAGCTATGCTGGCTGATCAGCGTTCTCCTTGCTACCTCCCAACAAGTTTGTATCTCGTAGGCTCTGCGTCCTTTTGCAGATCCGGCTCCTCTCTGTGTCATGTAACCAGTGGACCTCCCCTGCTTGGCAACAACTTCTTCTCTCGCTTCTTGTCCATCTTCTTGCTTCATGTCTGGCAAATCTTCATATTTTAATCTACTCGTCTCAGTGGATTGGATATTTCGTCTTAAAGAGACCATTTCTTTTTCTTACAAATAAAAGCATCTGTTAGCTCCTTCCTCGTTCGAGTTTTGATAGTTTTTATGGTTTGACAGTCCCATTTATGCCACATGTTTTCTGGTGTAGGGAGTTCCTCACAGGAACGGGAGACCTTGTCCCAAAAGGCCACGTCTCTCCCGGTGAGGTCCCACTTGCCTCGACCCATAGGGAGGATGTTGCAGAGCATGCTCACCTCCCTAGCCTCACAGGGGAGTGGTGGGGCTTCCCCTTAGGGAGAAGGGCACAATTCCCTCCATTTGCCACATTAGATTAGGGTCTCTTTAGGGGGAGAGGACTTTTAAGCATAGGACATTTGAACCAAGAGTGGGGTTTAGGCGATACATTTGAAAAAGTTCCACAGTTCAGTTATCCTAACCTGATCACCTCTGTTGTAGTGTTGATTAATATTTTAACTCTCCTTAGAAAGTTAGAAAATGGGTTCAGTTTTTCTATACTCTTTCAGATCACCAATTGGTAGAGCAGAAACCCTTCAAAATGTACGAAGTCCAGAAAAAGTGCGTTCATAACACTTTTTGGAGAGCTAAAGAACAAGCATGTTCTCAATATTGCCTCCGCTCTAGCTATAACCTAATGAACTTGTAAAAGGGAAGATAGCCTGGCAGACCAGAACATTCAGATACCTGAGGATTAATTTATATCACAAGATCGTAGACAAGCACAAACATAACACGGAGAGGGCAGTGGAAGGTATAAAAAATAGCACGGGGTTCTGGGCAAAGCTCCCCCTAGCCATGGTGGGAAGGGCGGCCTTCCTCAAGATGGTGGTCCTGCTTAGGCTATTACACTTCTTCACCAATATCCCATACATGGTGGCCAAACGCTTTTTTATTAAACTCCAAAGCTTATGTATAGGTTTCCTGTGGCACAACTCCAGAAACAGAGTAGCCCTATGGAAATTCCAGAATACGTACGACAGAGAGGGCATAAACCTGCCGAACTTTGAGATATACCACTTGGCAGGGCAGCTACAATATGTCGCTAGATGGCTGTCAGAAGACGAGATGCTTAGGAGCGAATGCAACCCTTATTTCCTAAAAGAACCGATATGGCTACCCAAATCAGAACTGCATGGGCGATCAAGATTGCTGGACCTGGGCTGAAAACATGGCGCAAAGCGTGCAGAGCTGTGGGAAACCCGACCCCATGCTCCTTGCAGGCGCCACTTGTGGCGATATGCAGGGTGGATGAGCAACTGAGGAAAGGGATCCACAAACACTGGGAGCCGGTAGGCCTAGCAACTTTGGGAGTTATATGGCAAGAGGGAAAGGCACTGGACTTCCAAACGATAGTGGACTACACTGGGGTATATACGGAGCAATATATCACATATACTAGAATAATTAAACGGGTGAAGGAAACGTGGTCCGAAATAGTACTAGCAGAACAACCTGACACTGCCATAGAAACGATGTACGATATCTCGGAGGGGGGGAACGAAATATCCCGGATTTATGAACTGGTGATGTCTAGAGTGGAGTTGCTCCAATTGAGACGGGACTGGGAGGAGGACGCGGTAGAACCTATGCAAGATGGGCAGTGGGAAAGAGCCCAGAGATATCATAAAAAGGTGTCTAGGAATGCGAGGCTGCAGCAGATTCAGTTATATGTCACCCTAGGGCATACATGACCCCCCAAAGGATCACCAGATTTGGGAGTACAGAAGTACAAAAATGCCCCAAGTGTGGGGAGGTGGATGCCGGGGTGATCCATATGTTCTGGGCGTGCCCGGAGGTGGGTCAATTCTTGGAGGAAGTCAATCTACGACTATCTGAAAAGGGAATTAAGCCAGATGTGGAATCCGTATGGGCATGCATGGTGGGGGGATTTACGAGACCATGCAACCTGAAACTTGTGAGCAAACTCAAGGACATGGCCTACATTCTCCAGCATGGGGTCTGGCATGGATTCACATGCTCATGAATATTCCCCGTCGTCAGGCTGGGAATCCTCGGTAAAGAAAAAACTAGTATCAGTTTCGTTTCTGATCTGTCTTTCGTAGTAATAACCAATCACTGGTCTCTGCGTCATACTGACCACAGCCAATGACTGCCCTCTACCTAAGCACCGCCTCTGGCAGCCATCTTCAGATTTTTACCGCACGTTCATGTGTTGGGATCCTCGTGCTATTGCTCTCGAGCGTTAGTGCTATTTTTTCGCGCTTTTTCACAAAAACTTCGATTCTTTCGGTCAAAAGAGCCTCAAGCTCCACCGATCCTACATCCGATCAACGGGGACCCGTGTCGGATTCATCTGTGCCCCTCAAGGGTGAAGATTCGTCGAGCTACACTTCGGAGGACTCCAGAAGCTTCTCAGGCCCGGTCTCGGAGATGGCCCAGGAGAAGGGAAGCTCGACGCCCGGAAAGCTGTTCAGGGCCTGCCCTGGATGCCAGCTGCAGAACGTCTTCAAGGAGGACGAACACTCTTTCTGCCTTTACTGCCTTCATGGGGACAAGACGCACGTGGAGAAGGACTGTGCGTTTTGCGGCAACATGTCGGAACGGACCATGAAGGACCGCCATCAACGTCTCGCCAGCTGGCTGGAGGGTAAGAGCCCGTCTGGCGAGAAGAAGAAGAAATCTGAGCGGTCTTCTAAGACCTTTGAGGGCGCCCCGGCGACGGGGGCCCAACATAAGGCCAAGCACCGCGAGTCCGCTGGCACCGGGAGCGCCGAACGGTCGGGCTCTACGGGCGCCAGGCAGGGCGCACCCTCCCCGGCACCATCAACCACGAGCCAACGCTCTGGGTCGGGTAAGAGGAAGGCCGAGCACCCGGCGAAGCTCCTGGAGAGGCCCCGGTCGAGCTCTAAGGCAGAGGAGGAGCGTGGCAGTGCCCCCTCCCTCAAGGATAAGGCGGTGAGCGCACCTAAGGTGGTGAAGGCCTTGATCCATTCGACCAAGCCCTCTATCGAAACGGTCGCGGCGGCCCTGGCCCAGCCTGTGGAGGCTGCACCAGTGGTGGCGGCCTCGGGGCCTAGAATCTCCCTGCCTCCTCGGAGGGAGTCTTCTTTTGTGCCCATCGATAGGACCCCCGTGAAACCCTCCGTGGGGAAGAAGAAGGGGGGGCAGGGCGTCGTCGTAGATTCGGCCTCAACCTCAGAAGAGGAGCTGATCGAGGTCTTAAGCCACGGCCTAGGCGTGGAACAAGACCAGCCCGTCGGAATGGGCCCCGACGCAGGTGCTCGCCCGTCGGATTCCCCTCTGCCAGCGCCGCAAGACAACTCAGCGGCCATTTTGTTGGCTATACAGTCCTTATGCTCCGAGATAAGGACGAGACTACCGTTACCGACGGAGGAACCTCTCCCGTCGGGGGATCCAGAACCGGGACCTTCTGGTGTTCCCCCTACCAAGAAAAGAAGGATCCATCCACGCGCTCGAGTTTCAAAGAAGGTGCCCGCGCGTCCCCCCCGTGGCCAGGAAAGAACTTCACATCCCTCAACTTCTCCTGGAGGTAAAGGCGATGCTCAGAAAGGGCGCCATCGAACTCGTCCCAAAGAGGCTTCGGGGCTCCGGAGTCTACTCGCGATACTTCCTCGTGAAGAAGAAGACGGGAGGATGGCGCCCCATCCTGGACCTGCGACGCCTGAACAAGTTCATCAAGGCGCAGAAGTTCCGGATGGTCACCCTCCAGCACGTCCTGGGTCAGCTGGAGGAAGGAGACTTCCTATCGTCGTTGGATTTGGAGGATGCCTACTTCCACATTCCCATCCTAAAGGGGCACCGAAAATTCCTCAGATTCGTGGTCCAAGGGCGTCATTACCAGTTCAAAGCCCTTCCCTTCGGACTACGGTCGGCACCCAGGGTTTTCACCAAGTGCCTCGCACCGGTGGCGGCGCAGCTGCGCCGCGAGGGGATTCACGTCTACCCCTACCTGGACGACTGGCTCATCCGCGCCAAGACGAGGGAGCTCGCCGTGGTCCACACGGCAAGGACCGTCCAACTCCTCACGGACCTGGGATTCTCCGTGAACTACGCCAAATCCCACCTGGTGCCCGCGCAAGTCGCACTGTTTCTGGGAGCGAGGCTCGACACAGTGTCCCTTCTGGCCTCCCCGTCGGAGGAGAGGACCAGGACCATCTTGGGCAAGGTGCAACGGATGTTGGTGGCCGACGCGGCCAAGGTGAGGTCCATCAAGTCCCTCCTCGGGATGATGTCTTCCTGCATCTACCTCATTCCCATGTGCAGGCTCCGGATGCGCCCGTTGCAAGAATTCCTGGATGCGCGCTGGATCCAGACGACGGGCAGCTTCGAGGAAAGGATCAAGCTCGACGAGAGTTTCCGACGAGCGATACGGTGGTGGGGCACCCGCGCGCATCTGACGGCGGGCATGGACTTCCAGACCCCAGCCCACCAGGTGACTGTGACCACGGATGCCTCCCTAGAAGGGTGGGGAGCGCACACCGAAAATCTGCACGCAAGGGGACTCTGGCTCCCGACGGAGAAGTCCCTGCATATCAACGTCCTGGAGCTCCGTGCAGTGTTTTGGGCCCTCAGGTCCTTCCTTCCGTCCCTCAAGGGCAAGGTGGTGAGGATCTTCACCGACAACACCACCACCATGTTTTACATCAGGAAACAGGGCGGAACCAGGTCCCCAGCGCTGTCCAAGGAGGCGCAGGACCTGTGGCATTGGGCCGTCGCCCAAGGGATTCTTCTGGTGCCGTTTCATCTGGCAGGGATAAAAAACACCATCGCCGACTCACTCAGCAGGGAGCTGCGCTCGTGCCACGAGTGGGAACTACGGCAGGATCTGGTGGATCGCCTCTCCCGACGGTGGGGCACACCCCAGATAGACCTGTTCGCGACGGCGACGAACACCAAGTGCCGGAGGTTCGCCAGCAGGTTTCCCCAGACGAGGAGCATGGGCGATGCTTTCTCGTTCCCCTGGGAGGGCCTGTTCCTCTACGCGTTCCCTCCCTTGCCTCTGCTAATCCGGCTCGTCAACCAGCTCAAGAGGTCACGGTGCAGGATGATCCTCGTCGCACCTGCGTGGCCGAGGCAGATATGGTTCCCGGACCTTCTGGACTTGTCGGCGTCCCCGCCAATCAAGCTGCCGGCGGACGCGGATCTACTCTCCAGGGAAGGAGGCGCCATCCTCCACCACGACCCGAAGTCGCTGAACTTGCAGGCCTGGCTCCTGCAGCGCTAGAGTTTGGAGGATACGACATACCGGCCGATTGCAGAGAGGTTCTTGCAAAGGCCAGGGCGTCCTCGACTCTTAAATGCTACGGACACAAATGGAAGAGGTTCTCTGTCTGGTGCCACGCACAGAAGATTAACCCTCTACGGATTACGGCTCCCCAAGTACTGCCGTACCTGCTGACGCTGGCCAAAGCTGGTCTGGCACACGCGTCCATCAAGATTCATCTTGCTGCGATCTCCCGATACACCAGAACCACGGGCCGGACGTCCTTGTGGTCTCATCGTCTGGTGAAAGAGTTCATGAAGGGACTGTTCAGATCGTTCCCGCCGGTGAAGGCTCCGGCCCCGGCGTGGGAGCTCAACGTGGTGCTGACCAAGCTCATGGGACCTCCGTTCGAGCCTCTGCACTCGGCCCCGTTGAAGTTTCTATCGTGGAAAACAGCTTTTCTCGTGGCCATCACCTCCGCACGACGAGTGGGAGAGATCCAGGCCCTTTCCTGCAAGGCCCCGTACTTGACTTTCCACGACACGAGGGTAGTGCTCAGGACGCACCCCTCCTTCATGCCCAAGGTACCGTCGGACTTTCATCTCAACGAACCCTTGGTGTTACCTGTGTTTCTTCCCGTCGCCTTCGTCGCCGGCTGAGAGGACTTTGCACTCGCTGGATGTAGCTAGAGCGCTGAAGTTCTACGTGGACCGCACGAAAGGTTTTCGGAAGACGTCACAACTCTTTGTGAACTTTGGACCTGTCAATCAGGGGAAGGCTCTCTCGAAGGCTTCCATCTCCAGATGGCTCTCCGGCTGTATCATGTACTGTCACCGGTTGGCAAACCGACCGCTGCCTGGCCGTCCGAGAGCCCATTCCACCAGAGCGATCGCAGCTACCACGGCGTTCCTATCTGGTGTGCCCCTGCTGGACATATGCAGGGCTGCTACGTGGAGGTCGACGCACACCTTCACGAAATTCTACTGCGTCGACCGGGATTCCAGGGAGGAGTCCAGGGTCGGCCAAGCAGTGCTGCGCAACCTGTTCGCCTGAGGTGAGCCTGGTGAGGAGGTAAGATGCTTAATGTTGAGTTGATGTGATGCTTAATGTTGAGCCTTTGCCACCTCCCGTGGTTGTGCATGTGTGTACTGCTATGTATTCTTTATTCATGAGCATGTGAATCCATGCCAGACCCCATGCTGGAGAAGGAACAAGTTACTTACCTGTAACTGTTGTTCTCCAGCATGGGTCTGGCATGGATTCACATGCGAACCCTCCCGCCTACCCCTCTGCGGCTCTTCACTTGGTCATACTGCCACTTCACGTGCTTCCAAATCTGAAGATGGCTGCCAGAGGCGGTGCTTAGGTAGAGGGCAGTCATTGGCTGTGGTCAGTATGACGCAGAGACCAGTGATTGGTTATTACTACGAAAGACAGATCAGAAACGAAACTGATACTGGTTTTTTCTTTACCGAGGATTCCCAGCCTGACGACGGGGAATATTCATGAGCATGTGAATCCATGCCAGACCCATGCTGGAGAACAACAGTTACAGGTAAGTAACTTGTTCCTTCTGGCCAAAAGGAGAATAGCCATGGGTAGGAAAGCAGCTCACAGGACCAGACTAGAGGCATGGTGGAACGATCTCCTGAAATGGGCAGATGCCAAGACAGTAGCATGGTACGAGGCAGCCAGCAGAGGGGAGGACGAGGAAGTGGGACCTCTGATAGCATGGAGACAAATGGTAGCCACATTGTCGAGAGCCTCTCATGCCAATTCTAGTGAATATGAAACATCAGAGAATGGCGAAGGGGATTAACCCCAAAAGAAAGGAAATCCGAGAAATTGAAGTGGAAGCTCGAGTTAAAGTGCGGTGTGGGGGGAAGACAGTAATAAATAACATGTAAATATATGCTAAGAAGCTTGTACCTAAAATGTCGGGTGTGATGGTTATGTTTTGTTTGTTGTGAAAATCAATAAAACATTTAAACAAAAAAAAACTTGTAAAAGGATACTGGCGTTGCAAAGCAAGATTTCAAGTAAAACGGTTATGGTAGAAAGTGCCTCCAAATATTATTGTCACTTTCTAGAGTTGAGACAGTAATATTTGTTGAAATCAGGTTTTAATGTTTTCCCAATGGGGAAATATCTGGGAGGAAACTGATTCTGCTAAACCTTTGGTGAAGCCGTCCTACTCAAAAAGAAAAAAAGGGCATCAAAAAATGATACAATATGAATAAAGGTGCAGTGAGTAACAAATAAAATAGATAATACCTGTGTGGCCGAGGAACAATAAAGTTAAGAGGGTCACAGAAAGAAAACGTAATGAAGCCTAATATACAGTAAGTTGAAATCACAATGCTTTGATTACATAATCACTTCTAAACACTTGTGACGCATCCAGGAGTAGACAGTGTCGATCCTAAGGTGTAGTGGACTAATAAAACAAATATACTCACACAGCAATTGAAGCTCAAAATTTGCAAAAGCAAGCACATGGGGCATTCGTTTTGTGAAATCGATGCCCGCCTGTGCTCGCTTTTGCGGCACTAATGAAGGAAAAGCCAGCCAGCTGTAGTAAACAAAAGCTACCACTGGGTGGCTTTTCCTTCATTGGTTTTTCTTTCTAAGTTTCTCAGGCTCCTCTGAGAAACTTAGAAAAAAAAACTGCAGCGTTTTCGAAACAAGGCCAAATGGGAAATCTGCTGCAAGCAGAAACACCGCGTCATGCAAACACAACCCGTTGTGTTTCTACTTGCAGCTGCTTTCCCATTTGGGGTTCTCGGGCTCCCGGGGAGCCCGAGAGCCCCAAATGGGAAAGCAGCTGCAAGCAGAAACACAGCGGCATGAAAACACAACCGCGTCGTGTTTCTGCCTGCCTTGGCTTTCACTTTGGGTCTCCGGTGCTCCCCTGGGGGAGCACCGGAGACCCAAAGTGTTAGCCACGGCAGGCAGAAACACAACGCGGTTGTGTTTCAATAACGCTGCTGTTTTTCTTTCTAAGTTTCTCAGGCTCCTCCGGCTCGGAGGAGCCTGAGAAACTTTGAAAGAAAAACCGCAGCGTTTTCAAACACAATAACGTTGTATTTATGTTTGCGGTAGCTTTTGAAGCTACCGCAAACATAAATACAACTTTTTTAAAGCTGCAGTTTTATTTCTAATTTTTCCGGGCTCCTCCAGCCAGGGAAACTTAGAAAAAAAATGCAGCTAGTGCTTTTTTTAAATTAAAAATAGCACTTACTGAGATGCAGCTGCAGCTTTTCCGCCTATAGTCTCCGGTCTCCGTCCTGCGAGTCCCAGCACCAATGAAGGAAAAGCCACCCAGTGGTAGCATTTGTTTACTACAGCTGGCTGGCTTTTCCTTCATTAGAGCCGCAAAAGCAAAAGCGAGCACAGGCGGGCATCGATTGCACAAAATGGATGCCCCCATCTGCTTGCTTTTGTAAATTTTGAGCTTCAATTGCTCAAAAATTTACATAGGAACTTGAAAAAAAAAGTGCAAATATATTTGTTTTATTATTGCCTTTGTGGGCAATAAAAATTTTTGGGCGAACCATTCCCTTAATATTGATCATCTGGCATGCAAGTTCTGCCGCCACAGTCGTCGCTTAGCAAATACACCATAGAGAGCAGGTTTTTTTTATAAATGTGCTCATTGTCAGGAATTGATTACATATAAAATTACCCCATGAAGCTGGAGAATTCATATCTTTATTATCATGGCAACATTCTAATAATCCTTCCATCCATACCAGAATAAAAACAGTAAGATATTCAGGATGCAGACATTGTGAACTTCAGTCTATTGCATAGTGTATCTTGTGGGCCCAAAGAGTGATATATCAACTACATCTCTACAAACACATCTTTCCACTATTGGAAATGTCACAGAAGGTGGAGTTAATCAGGGCTCCTGTGCAGTACTGCCTAGTTATTGCCAGAGTATTAGTAACTGCACTTACTTCAGAACAGTAATACTAGACTGTACACAGGTATTAAGTTGAGAGTCCATGTCACCCCCGGTCGCAAGACACATTTTAGTCCAAACATTTTGGATTGTACATTGTCATTATTGGGGCAGGTGTCTGAATTATCTGACCAGCAAAATCTGAAACAAATCCCACCAGAGAACAAGAAAATCCTCCTCAGGGATTAAGCTATGCTTGGCTTCTTTCAAAAATAAAATAACCTCCATCATGAGGGAGGTGACTGCCCATCATTGGACCACTTTATGGATGAATTTACCATTCAACTAGGGAACGGCAGGGAACCACTTAAAATTCAGGAAATGTCTTTGAAAAGAACATTTAATAATTAAAGCTCAAACAGGACAAACTCCCTGCACTCAAACTACACCCAAAGACTAAATGTCTTTGCACTTGTGCAACCGTGACTTTCATCTATACTCACTGTGATTCGATATTATGTTCTCTTTGTCCCTTTAAAAGGGTTTCTTCCCACCTTTTTCCTTCCTCCCATAGAACAAGTTACTCTCTTACCTGGTAACGTTCTTTCGATGGGATGAATGAAAATACAGTTTTAAGGGTTAACAGTATCAAAGGACAAGAATGTAAAGGCTCAAGTGGAGCACCCATTAGGAACTTTAGAACAAGGTTCAAATCCCAACCGGGAACCTGGAAAGGTGACGGTGGGAACACATTAGTGAGCCCTTTCAGAAACTGAGAAATTAAAGGAATTTTGAAATAAGAACACTCCTCAGACAAGCACTTAAATACGGACAGAGCCGCCAGGTAACCTTTAATGGTACCCACTTGCAGGCCCTTGTGAGCTAACGAAAGCAAAAAGGACAGAACCACAGGAATGTCACATGAAAAAGGATCCACATTCTTAACCCTGCACCAGTCGCAGAACTTCCTCCAACGGCAACGGTACAGGGACATTGTTGCCGGCTGTATGGCCGAAAGCAACACCTCCATCACATCTTCAGGGAGGTCCCAATCCTTATACCTCAACCTTTCAGATGCCAAGCGTGAAGGTTGAGGGATCTGACCTCTGGATGGAGAACCTGACCCCCCTCCCGTGAGAGCAGATCGTCTCGGTAGCGAAGACGACGTGGAGGGCAGATGGACAAGTCGAGAAGGTCTGGGTACCACGTCCTCTGGGCCTATGCCGGAGCAGTGAGGATCACCCGGGAACCAAACCTCCACAACCTCTGCAGCACTTGCGGGATGACGGGGACTGGAGGAAACGTGTACAGCAGTGGGAAGGACCACTCCACCACAAACGCGTCCCCTAAGGCTCCTCTTGGAGGAAATTCCCGCGAGCAGAACCTTTTGCACTTCCATTTGACTCTGGAGGCGAAGAGGTCCACTTGTGGGGTCCCCCAAAGGGCGAAGATCTCCAGCAGAATCTCCTGAGCCATCTACCACTCGTGAGAGATCGCTCTCTGCCTGCTCAGAGCGTCCGCCGTCTCGTTTTCGTCTCCGGCCAGATGAACTGCCGAGATCGAAATTTCCTGCTGGATGACCCAGAACCAGAGCTGCAGCGCCTCCCTGCACAGAGGAAGTGACCCTGCCCGCCCCTTTTTGTTGAGGTAGTGCATGGCCACTGTGTTGTCCGTCAGAATCAGGACATTCTTTCCTCGCACAGTCGGCAGAAAAGCCTTCAGGGCTAGCCTGACGGCCCTCAGCTCCAGCAGACTGTTATGGAGTCCTGACTCCGACAGAGACCAACGACCACTGACTGTCAAATCATTGGCATGAGCTCGCCATACCGTGAGGGATGCGTCCGTCACAATCGTCACCTCCGGACAGGGTAGCCAAAATGGAGCCCCCCTCATCAGTTGCCTTCGACGGCCCACCACAGAAGGTCTTGGGTGACGGAGGGCAGCACCTGAACGGGGTCTGACATCCTGCAGGAGGACTGTGACCACTGCATCTTGAGAGCCCATTGCAGAGATCTCATCCGCAATCTGGCCTCTGACACCAAAAGAATGCAGGATGCCAAGAGGCCGAGCAACCTCAGGAACTCGAACGCCGGGAGACTCTGGGCATGTTGAAACTTGTGCACCATCTGCTGAATGTGATGTGCCCTCACTTGGGGAGGAAAACACTGCCCCAGGGACATGTGGAGCACTGCTCCGATGTACTGGAGCTGCTGAGTTGGCGTCAAGTGGGACTTCTTTAAGTTGAGGGAGAAGCCCAGCTTGTGAAGGGAGTGACGGACAAATGATCCAGGACTTGCTCGGGAGAGCGCGCCCAGATCAACCAATCGTCCAAGTAGGGGTAGACGTGAATCCCCCCCTTTCCTGACATACGCTGCCACCACCACCATGAGCTTGGTGAAGACCCTCAGGGCGGAGGTCAATCCGAACGGCAGGTCCCGAAACTGAAAGTGCAAGTCGCCAACCGCAAACCTCAGGTACTTCTTGTGCTTGGGATGGATCGGCACATGAAAGTAAGCGTCCTTGAGGTCGAGAGACACCAACCAGTCCTGAAGATGAAGGGCCTGGAGGACTTGAGAAAGAGTAACCATCTTGAACTTGTCCTTCCTGAGGAGCTTGTTCAAACCGCGCAAGTCCATGATGGGTCTCAATCCCCCGTCTATCTTCAAATTTCAAAAAATAAGGGGCATACCATCCCTTGTTCCTCTCCGCTACAGGCACCAGTTCTACGGCGCCTTTCTCCAGCAGGGATTATATTTCCTGCGCAAGGAGCGGATCCAGACTCTTCAAAGAGGGATTCCCGGGTGGATTGTCGTGAGGCCTCTGCCGGAAAGGAAGACAGTAGCCGTGGGCTATGATCTCCAGAACCCACACATCTGAAGTAATGGCACGCCACTCTACAAGAAGCTGCGCCAGCCTTCCCCAACCGGCGAACCATGGGACATGGCCTCATGACTAAGCTGAAGCGGCTGCGGCAGTGCCTGAGGGCAAAGAGGCAACTGCCCGAGCGGCCTTGGCACCTCGAGTACCCTGTGTTCCACCTCTGGTACTCCTACGGTGGCCCCTTTGACTTGCAGCTCCTCTCGATTTTCCAAAGGATGAGTAATATCGAAAGGAACCTCCCCTCCATTGCTGTCCCCTAGGACGAAAAGGCAGAGGTTGGCGTACCATAGCGCTCAACGACTTCGCTGCAGCTTTGGAGGTCTGCAACCTCTCAAGGATCTCGTCAGCCTTGCTTCCAAAAAGACGTTCACCATCAAAGGGCATGTTGAGGAGCCGGGCTTGCACATCATGAGCAAACCCCGACTTCCGCAACCACGCAAACCTGCGTATTACGGTGCTCGCCTCTATGGAGCGGCTGACACAATCTGCCATGTCCAGACCCGACTGAACGGACTCACACATGGCATCCTTGCCATCCTGCACAATAGCAAGAAAACCATCCCGTTCCTCCCCTTCAGGAATATGATCGGCCGCTAACGAAATAGAGTTCCACAGAGTGTGCGTGAAACGTGACAAGGCATACACGAAGTTGGCTGCCTGTAAAGCCATACCCCCGAAGAAAACACTTTCTTCGCCCAGCCATCAAAACGTTTGTCGTCCCCATCAGGAGGGATGGTAGGGTACGATGCCTGCTTTGCTGGGGCCATAGCCGCCTGCACCACCAAACTCTCCGGAGTGGGGTGCGTGGTCAACTAGCAGGGGTCGCTACTGGCTGGTCGGTATTTTCGCGGCAAAGACTTGCTCACCCCCAGGAGACTCTCCGGAGCAGTCCAAGCCGCTGCCACCCTTCTTTGCAAGGCCATGTGGAATGGCAGTACCGTGTCAGTTGGTGGACCTTGGTCGAGGATATCCGCCAGGTCATCCTGCAGAAAATCCACTGGTGGAGCAGACCACCCCAAGTATTCCGTTACCCTCGACATAAGGTGCCAGTACGAGGACTCGGCATGGGTGCCAGGTTCAGGCCTACTGAACTCCACCTCCGGAGAGGTGTTCAGACCACTGGCGTCGTGCAACGACTGACGCAGGTCTTCAATCTGGCTATGACCAGATAAAATCTCGTCAGGTACCGCATCAGGAACCATCACTTCCTCAGATCCTTCATCCACCTCAGAAATATACTCCAGAGGCTGGAATGAGGGCACAGAAAAAGGGACACACATTTTTAGCCTTGGCCAGAGCCTTTCTAGGGGGTTCAACCGTCCCACGGGGTACCTCTGACAAAAATGCCTCGAAAGGCGTCGAGGGCGTTGATGGAATCGGCATCGAGCATGGCGCTGACGGCTTCGACACAGTTCTTGAGGGCGGAGCCCCGAGCGTGTCCTTCGACAGCCTGGGTGCCGATGGAGTTGACGGCTTTCTCGGAGGCGGAGCCTCAAGAGAGTCCCTCGACGACCTCGGCAACGAAGGCGTCGATGTCTTCATTCGAAGACCTCACAGGCTCAGACGGTCTTGAGGGCGTCGAGGACCGGGACCTGGAACGGGCATGTCTAGAGCGACTATCCTTGTCCGACCGGGACCTCGAAGGCACCCAGTGATCACGACGACCACTCGAGCCCAAAGGCGTGCGAGTGGTGTCTCTAGCACGGTCACGGCCGGCGTCTTTCGACGGCGCGAACGGAACGGAGCCCTGTGACTGTAAAATCGCCATCATCTCCTACTGAAATGAATCCCATTCGGCAGGAGTGGAATGCTTGTTGGGACAAGCAACCCGCCGGCGGGCGGAGTCCTCAGACGAGGACAGGGAAGGCAACCAGTGACCGCGCTTCCGTGAATGCCTAGAAGAGGCAGAGGAATGGCGGGACCTACTCCTGGACCGAGACCCCCCCCGGTCTTACGCTGACGATGCAGAGATTCGCCCCTCGAATCATCAGTCGAAAGTCCAGTGGATCTCGACTTCCGGAGCTTGGCCACCTTACCTACAGAAAGCTTCTTCTAACGCTCCCGCAAGGCCTTCGATGTAAGCAACTGCCAATCTACACAGTCATCCGTGTCGTGGTCCTCACCGAGGCACCAGAGGCAGGCGTCATGCGAGTCCGTCAACGACATCTTGGACCCGCAGTCCCAACACTTCTTAAAACCCGGAAGATGTCAAATTTTTGAATTTGCGGTCTCTTGGAAAAAATAATGAATCTTTTGTGTAAAGAGATTCATGGGATTGATGACTTTTTGGCAAGTAAATATAAAACTAAAAACCATTAATAAAGATAAGGAATGAAGAGCTTAGAAGGACTTAAAAGACTTATCATCCCACCCGCACGTGCGTGATCTAAATGACACAAGGCATAGTATGATCGTTGTTTTGTCCTCACTCTGTGCTCCCCCCTCCTTGTCTTGTCGCGCCTAGAAACACTTATGTACAGGCGCGTGTTAGGGAGGATTCTCATTTATGGCTAATTTCCCCCACCTAGTGAGTCCCCCAGCAGCTTTGCTGGACTTCTAGAGTTTATTTTTTTCCACTTGGTAAGAGTGTGAGCTTTTCCCCCACCCTTACCTATGTTTTGCCATGTGTATTTCCCTGTTTTTCTGATTGTGGACTCTGAAGTACACCACCTCAGTAGCCCCCTTCTTTTTGTGTGTCACCCAGCACCTTCAGTGCCGTGGCACAGGGTTGTCTTTGAGACTTCCCCCGACTCCATTTCTGAGGCTGTCTACAGTCCCCCAGAAAAGGGTAAAGTTGCCATTAACTTTACTTAGTCAATCTATCACAGATCCAGTACAGCCCCATCTTCCATGGAGTACTGGAAAGGGTTAATTCACATCCCTTTTTACCTGTACCTCCTTGGCTGGTGGCAGTGGTATCTACCCTAACTTTCCTACCGCGATTATATTAGATAAACGTGGTATTGTTCTTGGCTATTAGATTAGCCTCGAACATAAACCCGCTGGACCAAATTGTCTTTCTTTTGGCTCCGGTTGGGTTCATTCGCCATTTCTTTTTGTTAAAGTCCTTCTTGTGTTTTACTCTGAGCGGCAAACTAGGTTCGCCTTTTTTGTTCACCGTCTTTTGGCATGCTTCTGCTCAGAAGCCCTCGACCAGGCGCCTGGGTGTCTAGGTGGGCTGAATGTGAGGGAGGGGTGTAGTCACCCCCTGCACAGGGTATCCTAGGAAACCCAAGTCGCACTTTGCCATGATTGGATGAGGTGGTTGTCCGGGCTGGACAACCCCCTGCTGGGTGATTGATAGCCAGGCTGTGTGAATGGGGGTTTTGTGCATAAAAGGTGGGTCTCTTGGGCTAGAAGTCAGAGAGTCGCCACTGGAAATACAAGGAACCAAAGAGAAGCGGAGAGAATGATGGCTGCTGCAACTATCCCGTCCCGGTGAAGCCCTGCTGCAGTCCTGAGCTATCTACCCTTCAACGACTAAGAGAAGATCCAGTCCGGAGTCTTCTTCCCTTGAGCCTGGTGGGGATAACCAGACAGAGGGGACAGCCAGAGGATCCTCTTCCTTGGTCGAAATCGCTGCACACGGCTGTAGTGGTCCGGATAGCCAATTTGAAGAGCCTCTCCTGTTTTTAAGGAGCGCACCTTTTATTAGTTGTCGCTGCTGCCGGCTTCATCCCTATGTGGTGCAGACCCCCTTCAGACATCCTCCTTGACAACGAAGCTCCAAGAATCGTGGGTCTGCGGGAAACCAACAGGAACAACTGCCAGGGCACCAGCTGCACCATTGGAATAAGGTACTGTGTTCTGCTTGAGGAAACTGGGTGAACCCCTTTTCTTCATTTCCAAGGCTTGCCCTTGTCCTCCCTCCTCCTTATAACTTTTGCTTCCGAACATTGACAATATCAAAGTACTCTTGGCTACGTTGAATCGTGAACTGACTGTGTGATCTTCGGCAACAGCCCCCCGGTGTCACTTGACCCTGCTCCGGCCCTTTGACTTTTGAACTCTTGTCTCTGAGTGTTCCTCGATTCTGTCTGCCTAACTGAAATATTGCCTTTGATTTTTGCCTCCAACTCCCTCTGGGTATCTCAGGTGCGAAATGTGTTTTTGCCCCGGTAGCATTTCATGTCACGGATACGCGTTTATTTAGTAGACCGAACTGTCAAACAGTGATCGCAATCGTATTCACGGTAACGTGTTTTGTTCATAACACTGGTTCATTCAAACACAGGTTACTTACCTTGAGACATACTGTACAAAGTGAATTGGTTAGTTGTAGTATATTTGACGTGTGGTTTGTGTTTAAGTTTAATAGAAGTGTTGTGTTTATAACGAATGGTTTAAAAATAAATGCACTTATATTTTTCTACCTGAAACCTTCAGTCAGTGTTTGCTTGAGTCACAGTAATTGTGGTGCCTTTGTGTAATCTCTGCTACTGCTCATATACTCTTGAGATAAGCCTGGCTGCTCCACCACTGCTACCACTCTGACAGAGTAGTAAAGGGTTGTACCAAAGGTAAAGCTTGTATTGCCACCTGTGGTCTTAATTGTGTGTAGTGGTCCCTAAGGGCACTGCACAGGATTCCGCCTAACAGCACCTTATAAATGACATATATAAATATATATCATGCACGAGGATTCCACTGAATACCAAAACAACAGTATAGACAAACTGCTACTAAGGGGGAAAAAAGCTAGCGCATGAGAACAATCGCCAGTTATCAAAAACATACATACCTGGACTTTCTTCCCCTACTGGTTCTTGTTTTTTGAACAGCATGCTTTCGCTGACATAAGTGAAGTCCATGTCTTCAGCATCTTTTTTTTTCTGAACTTCCTCCTACAAAACAGGATGTATTAGCTTTAAAATATGATTTCACTGAACGTATCTGTCCTAATTAGGAAATGGCTATGAATGATCACAATAGCCAATGCTTCTGATAAGTATTTGTGTATTGAGATCACATGATTCCAAATGTGTATGCAAATGACAAAAACAGATGGGCAACTGAGACTTAAAAGGAAACAGTGATTTGCACAAGACCCTATGACACACATGTAGAAATTAGACTTAAAAGTCAAAGCTGCTGAATGTGAACCCAACCCAAATTAGACAATCTTGGATAGTCATGGCTAAATGTTTTTTTCTACACAATATATTACTTTCACACAAGCTTCTTCTGAAATGAGTTGCACACTGTTATTTTCAATGCTGACAGATTGGAAATCAACACGTGAGTGGCCATCGTATTGCATCTTCCATAACCAAAATCAGTTAGGGCCAGTTACCTTTCACTACTGTAAAACAGATATTGACAATGTTTAGAGAGATGTAAAGAATACTCACATTTGTTTGATGCAGAGGTTGATTTTTTCCAGAGTATGCAGATGTTGCCTTACTATGTGTGGGGTAGGCAGCGTGACAAATCTATGGCATTCATCCCTGTTCCCCAAGGGGAGCCACCCCATTTGGGACAAGGTAGGTGAGCTTGCTAAGCATAATACCACCTAGAGGACAGGGCAAGCAGGATCCCACTGGGGGTGACCCCCCCCTTTGGGGGTACAGGCAATACCTAAACAGGGCTATGTGCTATTCTCCCTTGTCTCAGGATGTTGATAGTTGTGTTGGTAATATGAGTGTTAACTTGTAAATGATTTACAAGTTCCTACACTAATGGTTGATATGGTTTATGACCCTCTTCAGGCGCTGTCATCAACTCACAAAGGAGAATGGGAAATAAGCCCACACCCTTGCTGCGTGAAAGACGAATACCCAAGCAACATTGAACCTGAAAAGGAGAGGAACCTGTGGAGCCACAGAGCCCAAGAGGCCTCCTCCTGGGAGGTGTGGCAAGGAAAAGCCAGCCTATGTCGTATGTCAGGCATGGCAGATCAAAGAGCGGCCATGCCCGCGTAATGCTCAACAACCCTGCCGATACAACGACCAGCGTAGCCCGGTTCACGAAAACCCCAAGTAGTGGAGAACTAATAAGCGGCGTAACGAGGAACCAATGCTTAAGCCCAGTCGGAAGACAGGGGGAAGGGATCCTCAAATCCATAAGACACGGAATGCTGGGAAGGTGCCGGAAGAGAAAATCTGTGCCGGCTCACTGAAAGGGCAGCCCACAGTAGTACCGCCCGGGGATAGAAGGAGCACGGTCGCTCTAGAGAACTGGAAGGAGGGTGGAAAGGCCCACCCAGATCCCAAGGCGGGATAAGACCGAAAACCCCTAAGTGGCGGAGAGACAAAAAGATGCTCTGGTGTGGGGAAAGAAGCAAGTAGCCCCAGAGTGGGGAAATAGACAGAGAAAAGAGAGACAAGGAGACACCCTGGTGTGGGGACAGAACGATGGAGAGAAGTTCCGGTGTGGGGAAAGAACCAAGAAGCCCAAGAGTGGGGAGAGAGACAGAGAGAAGGCCCGGTGTGGAGAAAGATCCGAGGAGCCACAGTGTGGGGAAAGAGCAACAACACCACAAGGTGGGTGGAGAGACCCAAGACAGGGTAAAAGATAATAGCCCCAAAATGGCCTGAGAGACACCAAATCCCAAGGTGGGGGTGTGGGATCTGAGGCCCAAGAGAGGGCTAAAAAAAAGAAGATAATTCACTGAAGAGATTATTACAAAGTTCTCTGGTGGGGAAAACCAAGAAGAATACCTGGTGTGGACTAAGAAGCCAGGCAGTTCCCAATGATAGCAGAAAACCAGAGAGTTAGATAAAGTGCTAGAGAAGAACAAATTACTTACCCCTGGTAATGTTCTTTCTACTGGATGTTCCTTCGATGCATTCATCATCTGCGGCTCTCACGCTAGAGCCACAAGTAAGCGCTCTCCTCAAGAAATGCTTCTTCTTCCTGCGAGCGGCAAAGAGAATCTTACCGTTCTTATCGTTCGCCAACAAAACGACCACCATCATCGCCCTCGTCATGTCCAAAGTAGACTGCGCCAATAGCCTATACCTAGGCATGCCTGAACGACTCCTAAAAAAACTACAACGCATACAAAACGTGGCAGCTAGACTACTTCTGAAACTACCCCGAATAGAACACACCGCACCAGCGCTGAAAACACTACATTGGCAACCAATAAAACAACAGATAAAATTCAAAACAATGTGCATTACACACAGAGCAGTTCACAACGAAGACGCTGAGTTCCTAAGAGTAAAACTACGCCTACATCAACCAACAAGAACGCTCAGATCAAGCATGGACACCCGCCTGGAACCGAAGTCCTACAACAAAAGAAAACTTGGAGGATCCTCCTTCTCTCACCAAGCCCCGA
Organism: Ambystoma mexicanum; assembly: GCF_040938575.1. Taxonomy (NCBI): domain Eukaryota; kingdom Metazoa; phylum Chordata; class Amphibia; order Caudata; family Ambystomatidae; genus Ambystoma; species Ambystoma mexicanum. Next base: position 410,832,956 of record NC_090933.1, on the reverse strand, counting down.
AAACCTGGAACGACCTTCCAAAGTACATACGTAACACAAGAAACCACCTATTATTCAGGAAATTACTCAAAACCTGGCTCTTCACGTCATAACTAGAAAGACTGGTCACAGGGGCACCGACATACCAAAAAACATCAACGAACATAGAGCGACCGCAATATGCACCGATCAATCAATGGGAAAAGCGGAGGTAAATATCCCACGGCATACTAAAGGACCAAACGGGAGACAGTCGCAATACGACCAAAGACAGTAAACATAGCAAACTAAGACAGAAAGACTAGAACGAATCATCAAGAGGACCAGGACCGAACTATGACCTTCCCCAACAGCCCTTAGAACAAACAGAGAGGGAAAGGAAGCACTGCATCACGGGCCCAATTCTATGGGTGAGAAACAGAATGTTCCATTACTACACACGGTCCACCAATACAAAGCAGGAAGCACAATGCCCCACCACACAAACTACAACTAAACAACAGTCTCAAGGATGTTCACCCCACGGAAATCTAAGAATCAGTCACGACAGAAGGATACAAACGTCTGAATACACACGCTCACCAAGACAGATCCACTAGGACAACACTTCAACATGACCGCAACCCTGAACAACTCAAAGCCTTAACCGACCAGGGTCACACTAGATGACCTAAGAATAGATATCACCCACCCAGAACTACACCTGAAGATTAGGTTCAGACGCACCCACCGATCCAAACTATACTCAATAGGATACAGTTGGATCAGCGCAACACCACCAAATCGAGTCGGCCACCAGGAACCAGCAACATCCGAACCCACAGGTATACAACTCAAACGGAATCATAAGTACCTGAAACTGGATACAGACCCCACTAACCCAACCCTCAATCTTCTGCATACTTAAACCCACACAAAACCACACAACCATCTCTTTCCCAGCAATCCGCACGCACTTTACCACACGGCATCAACACAAACTTCACCCACAGCACTCGAGGCCTTCATCCGATCAGATACTAGCATCAAAGCCTGTTAGGGAGAATTCTCTGTTAAGGCTAATTTCCCTAACCTAGTGAGTCCCCCAGCAGCTTTGCTGGATTTTTGGGGTTTATTTTTTTCTCCTGCTAAGAGTGAGACTCTTTTTTTCTCCCACTCTTATACATGATTTCAGTTATCCTTTGACTTTGTAATGTGTTCTATGGGCTCTTTTACTCCATAGGGTTTCATAAGGTTTTTGGTAAGTGTGTTACACAGCACCCTCAGTGCAGTAACACAGGGGTGTCATAGTGACCCCCAAACATAGACTCCATACCCTGGGACTGACTACTGTCTCCCAGGGAATGTAAAGTCACCACTGACTTTACTAGTCTTAAATTGGGAACAGAACCAGTACAAACCATCATATTGTGGAAGTACTGGTAGGGGTAATTAGATTGCCCCTGGGTCTGTTTTTCGAGGGGGCACTCTGCAGTCCCCCCTCGTCGAGTTTCTGGCTGGTGGCAGTGGTTACCACACGAAATATTCCACCGGAATATTTCCTATGGGATTTTCCCATTCATTTTAAACGCACCACTTTTTGGTGCAATGTTAAAGATACCGCCGGGTTATTTATTTAATATTTATTCCCCGGTTGGGTCTTTTTGCCAGAACTCGGTTTTAAAATGGCGTTTGTGTTCGCCTCTGTAACTCCAACCCAAGTCGAGCCCTTTGTTCCACTTTTTGGCGGGCTTCTCCACAGAAGCCTCCAAAAGTAGTGCCACTCTGTCGAGGTCTACAGGATGTGTGGGAGGGGGGTTTAGGCACCCTTGACTGAGTTGCCTCGGCAACTCCAATCAGATTGGCCCAGTGGTGAGCCGCCCGGTTTACCACTTAGCATGTTTGAATGACAGCTAGGACTGATGAATGGGGGTTTTCTGCATAAAAGCAGGGCTTTGGGGACTGGGACTTCAGACGTCGCCACAGGACCAAAGAATCCTCACCTCGCCTCACCACCTTTCCCGAGGACAGACAGATCTTCATTCCGAGGAGTCTTCTTCGTTTGGCTGGTGGGGATAACCAGTTTGCCCTCCTTTTCGCCTTCCCGGATCATCTCATGGCCACCTTGCCTGTGCCAAGCACTTCGGCAACCGGGATACCACGATTTACCACTACCGCAAATAAAAGGGTAGTACCTTTTAACCGGAGAACTCCGCGGCTGGTTTCTTCCCTGGCAGTGCAACGACCTTCAGCTTTCCTCCATGTTGAGATCTTCTCTTCCTCTGGACGACGCTGTGACTTGCAACCGCTGCCAGGAACAACTGCCCCCGCCGGAGGATCCTCTCCATCTTAAAGGTACTGTGCCCGCCTAGCCTCCCTTGCAACGGTCTGTACGGGGTGTCTATTAAATCCTCGACTTACTACCTGGGCTGACCCTACGCTGGCTAACTGAAATTTTCTAAGCTGAACTAATTACTTTTTGAACTCTCTGCAAGACTTTTTCAAGCCTCTTAAACTGTGTGATCTTGGGCGCATTGGTGCTCTGCTCTCTCTAAGAGGGAGCCTGTCCTCTGAACTTTTTGCTCACAAGTAGACTGACTTTCCTGCCTTGCTGGGTGCTTCTAAAGTATTAGTGTTGTGTGCTTTTCCAATTTCTGCCTTTTCCCTCCCTTTTTTGATAACTTATTGGAGTGCCATCTTCAGTTAAGCGCTCACCTCTGTCTGGAAATAAGTGGTGTTAACTAAGACTCGTCTAATAAGGAATAAGGGATGTATATATATTAATAGTGACTGTGTTTTGAACTTGCTTACAATAATAGTGCTGGAGTGTTTCTATAAGTGTGACTTTAAAAAAATAATTATATACTTTGATACCAAAGCTCTGGTCAGTGTTTGCTTGTGCTACTGTATTTAGGTACCTATCTTGTATACTCTATATACTGTCTAACTCTTCTTGAGAGAAGTCTGGCTGCTCAGCAACAGCTACCAGGTAAATCTGGGTGGTACAGACTGCTACCAATTGGGTTTACTGCCAACACCTGTAGTCTTAAGCCTTTTGCAGTGGTCCCTAAGGGAACTGCACAGGTTTCTGCCTAACAAAGCCCAGCACTCGGTGTATACCAAGCTGAAGCTGCCAAAAGCACACCACATCTCCCACTCTCCTTCTCCCCTCCTCCCGACTAACCCTACCCCACCTTTCCTGTTTACAGATCCGCCAGAGCGCCTGCGGACCAATTCCGTTGGTGACGGTGTGCTATGCAAGTACTGATAGCATAACATATCACAGATATCCTACTTGCAGTTCAGAAACATTTTTTGCGTCATCAGGTCAATGTCCCTTGGCGGCTTCCATCCCAGCGCTCGGACGTGATGTTGGTATATAAGTAGCACGCAGTGCTCCCATTGCCTCAGTTCTAGTTTTTCCCCCCTTTCGCACAGCCGACTTGAGGTTACATAACCTGCATGGGTGTTAAGAGGAAAGTATATATATATATTTAAAAAAAAAATCATCCACAGTCAGAGTTTCAGGCTGGGAGGAACATCCAGTAGAAAGAACATTACCATGGGTAAGCAATTTGTTCTTCTAATGGACGGTGTTCTCCCACTGACTCCTCATCTTTGATAGACTCCCATAGGAGTTACATAGAAGAAGGTGGGACCAGTGGATTGTTGTTAATGGTTTATACAGTGCAAAACAGCTTTCCCAAACCTGGCATCTTGACCCGACAAGGTGTCCAGACAGTAATGTTTTGAGAGGTGTGTATTGAAGACCAAGTTGCAGCATTACAAATGTCCTGCATCCATACACCTCTTTGCAGGCAAAGCCTAAGTGGTTGTCACTCCTCTCGTGGAATGTGCCTTCAGATTTTCAGGGACATCTTTCCCAGCCAAAGAATAACATTATGTAATACACAGAATGATCCAGAACGACAAAGTCTATTTAGTCACAGCTTGACGCAGCCTGTGTCCAGTATAAACAACAAAGAGTTGGTCGTCTTCTCTGACATTTGCCAATTTAGCAATATAAAAGCTCAGAGCCCTTTTTGGGGCAAGTCTCACAACCTTTCTTTCTCCTTGGAAGGATGAGAAGGTAGATAAAATGCTGGTAGGATAATCGTTTGTGTCCGATGAAATTTGGACATCACCTTGAGAGGGAAGGCAGGGTGAACCCTCAATTCTACCTTCTCTTAATAAAAAGAAGTCCAAGGAGGTGTGAATCTGGGCATGTCGGCCCTTCTCCCATAGCGGGAGACCTCTCCCATGGGGCCAAGGTAGTGCATCCAGAGTACAATAGTCCCCCTGGTGCACAGGGGGGAGGATCACATGGGAGAGGAAGCCCCTTATGGGATTAGTGACAACCATTCCCTGAGAGCACGTTATACCTCGGCTTTGTTACACCCGCCCTTTGCCAAAGTCAAACCCTCCTTCCCTCATTCCAACCAATGCCAATATCTTTTAAAGTCTGCCAACCTAATACAATGAACACGACTAAGGCACAAGATGATCCAACTTGCCTTCCGTACATTGTTAATGCAAGGACTGGAAAGAAGAATATGGCTAGGAGCAGGAAGATTACTCCATGAAACCGCTGTGAGCGGTCTAGTTTTCTGCCGTACCCGAATGGACCAAAGCAATACAAAATAGAGGGAATCCAGGTCAAAAAGATCCACACTCCTGAGGAAACTGCCAGGTACGCGGAAACGAATACTGCACAACGGTAGAGAAGAACGCTGTGCACGGAGGAGGAAGAATGACCGCGCATAGTCCAGGACGTGAGGACTACGTGGCTTGCTGTCCGAACAAACCTTCTGGGCGTCCCAGGATCACGAGAGGTGCTGCACAGAGAAGAGGCATCCGAAGAAAGACGTAGAAGTCTGCAAAGCTGCGAACGATGAGTCGAGGCCCCCGAACACTACCGGAGCCTTGCGCCGATGTCTCGCTGCATGGAAGATGCAAACCAAGCACAAAGGTACGCAGGCAGACCGAGAGGGGCTAGAGGTCCAAGAAAGCTGGAGAATGAGCAAGAAGCGAAAATTCGAGGGTCTCTGACCCTAAGAGACAAAAAGACAATCAAGAAAGAAACATGCTGGACAGGAGAGTAAACCAAGCTGTTGTAATAGCGTATTGCAAGTCTGGAACCTGCATCCACATGCCAGTCTAAGAATAAGGTGAAGCGCATTCAAGAAAGCACGGGGTCTGGGACCAAAGGAAATAAAAGGAAGAGATGAGCAGAGACTATCAGTTATAATTTCCTGGGATATGTTTGGCAGGAGAGTGAAACTGACATAAGCCCTCTGTGAACAAAAAAATAGGTGATCAAGGGAAACCTGGGAACTGTTGTTGTACATAATTGGGAAAGCTTGGAAAGTCCAGGGAAACTGAGACAAGTCCCCCAGCTGAGTGAACATTGTGTTGTAACCTAGGTCTAGAAGTAGCCTGGGTCTGAGAAATACTTCTCCTGGCCTAAAGACGTTTTATGTTGTGTTATTTTGCAAAGTCAAGGAAACCATCTAAGGAGGAGACGATCTAACTTGTGAAGCAGAATAAGAAGGAATCCAGGCAAAAGGAGCTAATCCCTGATCTTTGTAATATTGCACTGTGGAAAAGGAACATTTGTTTTGTTTATTGATAACCTGAGACATTGGGAACTTTCTATTGGCAAAGAACTGTCATCACTTAAAGTGATATTCTAGCATCCTTGCACATTAGATTTGAGTTAATAGCCTCTCCATCACTGAGTAGCTTAACCATTTCCGATATAGAAGACACACGACTTCTTATGTCACTTATGTCACTTAACGTTGATACTGCTAGCACCTCCAATGGCTTACAACAGGAATTAGGCATTCACCAACATAATTTTGAAATGATGGAGCACAAACCCAGATCCAAATTTGTACCAGCTATTACTGATGCTACTGTTATAGACACCTTTTATCAGGCAGTCATTCAAGATGTACACAAACAAATAGATCGTTCCCAGTTTCAGTCAACCAAGAGCAATCTCACTCTTTCCGAAAAAACTGCTCTCAAAAATCTTGCTGAGGATACGAGCATTGTCATTAAAGAAGCCGATAAAGGTGGTAATATTGTCATTTTAAATACTGCAGATTATATCACTATGGCCAATGAACATCTGAGTACTCCTGGATGTTCTCAATTGTTACCTGGCAACCCTACCAAAGAGACGGTATCTGAATTGAAAGTTTTGTTATATGACTGGCACTCACTTGGGACATTGACAGATGAGGAAAAGGCTTTCCTTTACAGACCTAATCCGGTCATTCCTACAATGTATTTTCTGCCCAAAATTCATAAGGCATACACAACATTACCCCAGGTACGAACTATTATGAGTGGCTTAGGATGGGCCACTGAGGGACTTTCCCAGTACATTGATTCTGCAATCAAGGATATGGTACCAGCATTACCAGCCTACCTACGAGATTCCACTCAAACACTGGAGATTTTACATCAGTTAAAATGGTGCCCCAATTATCTTCTAGCCACGTTTGATGTTAAAGCATTGTACACATCTATACAGCATCGATTAGCTCTTCAAACCATTGATTACACTTTTCGCAACCACTCGGCATCACACAGTCAACATGTTTACATGATCAAAGATTTCTTGCATTTCACGTTAGCACATAACCAGTTTTTGTTTAACAATCAATATTATTTACAGACGAAAGGAGTAGCCATGGGTGCGAAATATGCCCCTTCTTTGGCTAACTTATTCATGGGTTTTTTTGAGGACAAACACATATACACAGACCACCCATATAAACAGAATCTCATAGTATGGAGACGCTACATAGATGACGTCCTGGTCATTTGGAATGGGACGTCTTCGTCCTTTGTTGGTTTTTCTGAATATCTTAATCGTAATAATTTTGGCATAGAATTTTCTGGACATGTGAGCTCTCAGTCTATGGAATTCCTTGATCTTCAGATAAACATTGTGAATGGTGAACTAAAAACTCAAACCTTTCGGAAACCCACCGCAGTTAATGCTATGTTGCATGCCTCCAGCTGCCATAAAAAATCTGTCATTTCTAACATCCCATTTGGAGAATGTTATCGTGCGAGACGTAATTGCAGTACTGACATGGCTTTCCAACATGAGTGTTGCATGATTAGGCAGAGGTTCTATGAATGTGGATATAGTAGTCAATGCATTAAGCAAGGGTTTAATCGTATCAACACATTCACTCAGGATCAGACGTTGGTTACGAATACAGAATCTACCAGACCAAGTCTGGAGTATGTACAGTTCATAACGAAATATTCAGAAGACCATTGTATGCTTTATCGCCTGTTAAGCAAACATTGGCATTTGTTGAGACTTGACCCAGAGCTTCTGCCTTATGTCTCGGCTACACCCAAACTCATCTTTACTCGTAATAAAACATTGCGCAACAAACTCTGCCCTTCGTTTTTACAACCAAAGCCTACTCATGCACAGCCTCTGACTTGGCTTCCACCCAAACCTGTTGGTTTTTTCAAATGTGGTCTATGCAATTTTTGCCAATATGCTCTTATTCAAAATACATTTAGTTGCCACCATGGTTTGTCAATTCACATCTCTGATTTTATTAATTGTAAATCGAAATTTGTGGTGTATGCTATTTTATGCGTATGCCGCAAAGTATATGTTGGTTCTACTATTAGAGAACTGCGAGTTCGCATTCGAGAACATTTTGCACACCTGAAGAGTCAAGATCCGAAGCTGCCTCTTGCACTTCATTGGCAACAGAATCATCAAATGGATTCAGTAAAAGATGTTAAGTTCATTGGGCTCATTCAAGCACATTCCCACCCAAGAGGCGGGGACCGTCAATTACTTTTACGCCAGCTTGAGGCACGCACCATCGCCAAACTTCGTTGTACCAGTCTTGGTCTCAACACGGACACGGAACTAAATGTATTTTTGTAATGCTTTACATAAATGCTGGTGCACATTTCCTATACTTGCAGTAACTGCATTTTCATTATTCCCTGTTTGTTTTTATGTATTTACTTTTAGTCAAATTTAAACAACCCAGATCGTCAGGAATCGCTGCCAGTTTCTAATTGCTCATCCGTCCACTGCTGTCATTGAATATTCCAGAGATTTTTGATTTTTTCAAAAAAATTTTTTTTTTTTTTTTAATTAAAATATTTTTATTATTTCTATTTGCATGCACACTGCCATTACAGCTTATTATGCATTAGACTTTTATTTAATATTTATTAGTTGTGCTAACGGATGTAGACATTCTCTAGGGCACATATAAAATGCAAGCGCTTGCCTTATTTAATACAAGGACTACCATTACCACAATTCCATGCACTAAATTTAACCACATGACTGAGTCATGTGACATTTTTAGGTTCTTTTCTCTAAACACATGGAAGGAACGAACTGCACAACACTGATTTCGTGAAGCGTTTGGACTTTGGCCACAGTGGGGAACCAGCCCCTGAACTCACAGGTATGGGCTTGACAGTACCTTCAGAGTATCTCACTGTTAGAACGATTTTCACAAATATTCATGTTATTTGACCCATCTGCGGAATTGGGTTTTGATGCATTGTCTTTCCTTGGCAGTTGCAACGTTTGAACAAACTCCCATGTTCTGGGAATGTACCACACTGTATCAGTAACAGAGACTGCTTCAGGTATTGCTGTCCATTATTTTTACGCATTTGGATTTTTTTTTGACAACCCATTCAAGTCATAAGTCGATCTCTTGTCAAGGCAACTCATGCCTTGGGCTTCTTTGTTTATGTATTTTTCAGTTATTTGCCGCTTATTTTCTTGAGGAGAATCAACTACTTTAGAATTGGCCCATATATCTGCCCCCCCAGGAGGGCTTTGGGTTTTCCAACGCAGTTTGAATAACATACGGTAAAACATTTATTCATTCTAACATTTATATCACACACGGGTGACAATGTAACAATACATTTTACCACCATGAGGCGCATGAGGGATGAGCATTTTGATCCTTGGCACAATAGTTTGTTACCTTTGCACTATGCGTGTACATGGGATTAACTAATTGTAAAAATGTACCAGTTGTTTATTCATTTAGGATTCAGGCTTATGGTGTTTTTTTTTTTCTCTCTTTTTTACATATTATTTTGTTCTCATCATATGGACATTCACATATTGGCACTTCGACCGCGATTTTTGGTTCGACAATATATGGTAATAAATCAAATGTTTTTTATTTACTCCTTATTTACTTGGAATATGTTTCACATTGAAATGGTTGCTTTGCTCTTTGACATGATGTAATGTACATATGGGCTTTTTTCTTTCTTGTCTGCATTTCTCTTCTTTAACCCTGGCCTCCTCTTCTTCCTCTGCTGGTTAATTTTGTTTAAATTTCAAATGTTCTTATCTTTATGGCATGATTACATAATATATTGCTGTATTTGAATGCATATGAATCATACTAACACCACAGTCTTGCCTTGAAAAGGACCCGTTGTTCTGGGTCGAAACACGTGTCGGCAGTCTTGTTTTTGCATCATTTCATTAAATCTGTTTCGACAGCGTATTTTGACTGAAGAATCTACTTGCTTTGGACTCTTTGTTTCACCGTATCTGTTGTCCAGTTACACGCTCAATTTGAATAGGACATTTACCATTTGCTCAGGGCTGCGCAATCATTTAGAGGTGACAATTTCAAGTGTTTGTAGGTCTAGAAGTAGCCTGGGTCTGAGAAATACTTCTCCTGGCCTAAAGACGTTTTATGTTGTGTTATTTTGCAAAGTCAAGGAAACCATCTAAGGAGGAGACAATCTAACTTGTGAAGCAGAATAAGAAGGAATCCAGGCAAAAGGAGCTAATCCCTGATCTTTGTAATATTGCACTGTGGAAAAGGAACATTTGTTTTGTTTATTGATAACCTGAGACATTGGGAACTTCCTATTGGCAAAGAACTGTCATCACTTAAAGTGATATTCTAGCATCCTTGCACATTAGATTTGAGTTAATAGTGTTAGGGTCGGAATTAGGGTTTTGGACACGACAGTGACCGACTATTTATTTGGCATCTGGACTTTTTCCATAGATTTCTTTCAGGCAGGGAAACCCCTCTTAACTTTAGGGACAAAGTGTCCTTTTTCCAATCCTTTTATTGGTTATCAAAAGTTTATGACCAAAACAATGCCACCTTTGTGTCCGAGCCTTAGTACTTCTGCACCCCAAGTATGGTGTCAGAGTGGGATCAGATCTGGTTGACACAACTGGGGATCCTCCTCCTCCTCCTCCTCCCTCTCTCCCCCTCCCTCCCTCCCTCCTCCTTCCTCCTCCTCCTCCTCCTCCTCCTCCCTTCGCCTCCCTTCCCCTTCGCCTCCCTTCTCCCCCCCTCCTTCTCCCCCTCACCTCCTCCTCCCCACCTCTCCACTCCCCCCACCCCCCATCCTCCCCCTCATCCCAGAGACTAATGGATCAGGTCCTCCGTCCATTTTCCAGTTTTTATGGGGCCTATTTAGATGATTGTCATTTATAGTAAAATTTGGGAAGAAAACTTACTTCACCTTTATGAGGTTACCAGGGCCTTAAGGAAGGCCAGTCTTACCACTAGTCCAAAAATATGTCATCTCGCCAAGTCTGCCTTAAGTATTTGGGATTGTCAGAAACAGCCTTGTGCAACCCAAAACCGAAAAAGTCAGAGCGGCACAAGAAGCCCTCACACCTCACGTGGATGAGTCGCCGGAAAAACACCATCCCCAGAATTATGCGCTGGTTTAGCAATCTCCAACCTTATTGCTTACTCATAGAACACCGGAAATGTAAAGAGCAGGGTAAAGTGGACTTTCTGTCCCGCTTTCCATTGGGACACAGAGGAACCAGCAGCATAGGGGGAAAGGTATGTGACGAACCTGGGGATGTCGTCCCTTCTCCACAGATTGGTGCGTCCACAGTACAATAGTGCCCCTGGGGGAAGTGCACAGGGAGAGGATCACATGGCAGAGATAGCCCCTTATGGAATTAGAGACAACCATTTCCTGAGAAGAACAAGTTACTTACCAACTGTAACGTTCGTTCGATTGGATGTTCCTCCCACGTATTCCTCATCTTAGATATTCATATCTTCCCACTGCTTACGAAAAGAAATTTCATCAGAGGGCGCTGTGCTCGAGGCCGCGGTGTCGATGTCCCTCGAGGGCCGCCGTCGAGTTTTGCCATCCGCAGTATAAACGGCTCGAGCCGCACCCGTTAGCCTCAGTTCTGTTTTTACGATATGAGTAGCCACATCAGTGGACCAGGCTTTATTGACCTTTGGCTCTTAAGGAACTTGAAGTGCAACTTGCGTAAACTGTACGGCAGGGTAGGTTGGGAGGGTCGATGAGGAATACATGGGCAGAACATCCAATCGAAAGAACATTACAGTTGGTAAGTAACTTGTTCTTCAGAAGGATTGTGTCCTCCCACATATTCCTCATCTTAGATATTCTCCCAAAGCAGTAAGAATTCGGAGGAGGGAGTACCAGAGTAATTAGTCGTGAATCGTGTGAAGGACAGCTTTTGCAAAGAGGCCGCCTTGATAAGATGTTGAATCTAAGCAATAATGTTTCACGAATGTGTGCATTGACGACCAGATGGCTGCTGCACAAATATCCTGCACCGGAACAGCCCTCTGAAGAGCTGTTGAAGTTGCCATACCCCTGGTTGAGTGGGCTCTTAATCCATCGGAGGCTCTTTTCCAGCCAATTTATAGCACTCTAATTGCCAAAATGATCCATCTAGATAGTGTTTGTTTTGATACTCCTAAACCCAATCTGTGTCCAGTATATCCGACAAACAGTTGGTCACTTTGTCGGAATTTAGCTAATCTGGAAATGTAGAAACTGAGAGCCCTCTTTGGGTCCAGTCTGTGTAGTCTTTCTTCCTCTTTACTCGCATGCGGAGGAGGATAGAAAGAAGGTAAAGTAATTTTCTGTGACAAGTGGAAATCAGAGACTATTTTCAGTAAGAATGAGGGTCTGACCCTAAGAGTTACTTTGTCTCTATGGAAGCCGGTGTGAGGAGGCTTACAAGAGTGCCTGCAACTCACTCACCCTGCGGGCTGATGTAATTGCCACTAGCAAAATAGTTTTCAAAGTGAGGAGCCTCAACGGACAAGAATGTAAAGGCTCAAAGAGGGTACCTTTGAGAAATTTTAGAGCTACATTTTTTTTAAAACTCTTTTTGTATTGGCATTTAGTAAAACAAGGTGCAGTACAAACACAGAAAGCATAGAGAGAGAATAAGAAACAGCATTGCAAAATAGCATGGGGGTGGAGGGGTTTGCTGAAGCGAGTTGCCTCCTGCGTATACTCTGGCACAGTTTGTGTGTTCTTGTTCGCCGTGCCACCTAGGTTCGATATTGCCCCAATTCCCTCCCCTTCATCGATGTCCACTGCTCCTTATATGGCGAGATTAACTGAGCTTCATACCCAAACATAACTTCACGTTCCCCCCCCTCTCCCTCCTAATCCGTGAGTTGCACCATGGTGTGTCACTCTCCTTGTCTAAGAGGTAATTGTTCCAATGTCAATGGCTTTGGTCTCAGTCTGTTTGCTGTCCAAGCCTTAATGTAGGTTGGTTGTGTGCCCTGTTTTGTGAGTGTTGGATTGTTTATTTGTCCCCATTCTGTTAGTTTGTTTCCCTCCCGTCTTAGGTGTACTGATTTGTGAGTGCCTGGAATCTTTCTACCCTAGAGGGGTTGTATGCTTGTCTTCTAGCCATGGCCGCCACTTCCAATCTGCATGTTTTCGCTAAAAGCTCTGTGCGTTTGTAGTGTGAGGGAGGGATCTTAGCCTTCCAGCGGATAGTCATTAGCTTCCTAGCCGTGAATAGTAGTATCCCTATGAGTGTGCGGGTTAGCAGGTCTTCGTGCCATTCCTCCGCCACTGCCCCCAGCAGCATCTCCTCAGGTGTGAATGTAACAGTGGCCCCAGTGATGTCCTCTATCTGTCTGTGGATTCCCCTCCAGTATTGAGAGTTTGGAGCAGCGCCACAAGATGTGGCCCATCGTGCTTGGGGATCCACACTCCCTCCAGCATTTGTTTTAGTGTGCGATTCCCATTTGGTGCAGCATTGTAGGGGTGTAATATAATCGTTGTATAATTTTGTCTTGGATCTCCCTATTTTTGAGGTTGGTAGAGATTAGGGGTATGGCTGCGTAGCTTTCCAGGATAGCCGAGACCTCTATCCGGGAGCCTAGGTCTTCGGAACAGGATTGCGCTAATGTGTGGTTCCTCCCTAGGTTGTTGGGGATAGCCATTTGGTAGAAGGTGCGTAGGTGTGGGAATGCTTCTAGATGGTGCTCCATTTCCGCCACGCTGGGGGCCGGGGATGGTGGTGGCGGTGTTTGTGCGGTGTACAGTGGCGTACAGTGTTGCTAATTGTCTGATACTTTAGCCAGTCGCCTGTGTTCAGTCCCAGCTTGGGGCACGCGTCGTGGAAAGTCAGCAGTCGTCCCTCCTCACATATGTCCATCAGTCGTAGGTTGGCCCACTCTTGTTTGTGGTGAATTCTTTTGCGATAGCCCGTATGTAAGAATTGCTCTGATGCTGGACCAAGCAAGGGCAAACTGGGGTTGAATCGCTTGTGCTGTCCTGAGTTTATGCCATTGGGTTAGGGCGGGACCAACACTTGGGTGTTTCTTAAGGCTAGGAGGGAAGATCACTTGGGGGGTGGCCATGATTTCGTTATGACCTCCATTGCCCTCCAGCTCGGCTCGTCTCATGTGTCTAACCAGCGCTTAACCCAGCAGACCTGTGCTGCCTGGTAATAGGCCTTCAGGGAGGGGGCGCTAGGCCTCCGTTTGGTTTAGCGGCTTGGAGGCCCGGCAGGCGGATTCTCGCCTTCTTCCCTCTCCATATGAACTTAGCGATTGCTCTGTCGAGCTCTTTCAGGGAGTCGGGAGCTGGGCTAGCTGGGATCATCATGGCGATGTATGTGAGCTTGTGGAACCAGTTCATTTTGAGGGCTTTTTTTTTCAACCGGTGAGTTAGAGGGCTAGCGTGTCCCCTCGGTTTAGGTCTTGGCATATGCATGTTATTTTACTGGCATAGTTTAGGTCGCTGATGTTGTCGATTGAGGCGCTAATATTAATACCTTTGCTGGCCTGATTCCTCTGGTGTAGCGGTCGCTGGATGGGGGCTGCTGTCCTCCCCTGTTCAGTCTGGGCGCAGCCGTCACGGATGTCTCCCTGTTCGTGGCCAGAGCCGGTGCTCTCGCTTCCCCTTGTCCGTCCCCTGGGGGTTACTGCGGCTTGCGCCCGCTCCAGCGGGTTATTTTTTTAATGTTGTTGGGGGCGGTTGCTCGTCGGGATGGGGGGTCTACAGCGAGGTTTGCTGGGCCCCGGTGCGGATGGGGAGCGGGTCGGGTGTCTGCTCCTCTGTCCGCTTCGGGCGGTGCGTGTCCTGTTGTGACTACACGGCGAACCCTGATGATCTGCCTGTGTTTGGTGGGCTTTTGCCGGCAGCAGCCACGGTCTGCAAAGTTAGGAGTTCGGGCTCGGATTCGTTTGCGCGTTAATTCCTCTGGATCCTGATTGGGAGCGTTTTAATATTCTTTCATTCTTGATGCATTTTGGCAGCTGGTTTTGGCATCGTTCAGCAGATCCGTCCCATCGGTGTCAGGAGCTCCTCTAGCCCCGGCCATCTTGCGCCATGCCACCTAGCAGATCTAGAACTAAATTTAAATCCCAAATAGGTACTTGGAAGGGAGTTGGAGGGTACACATTTGTCAGTCCTTTCAGAAATTGGATAACCAAGGGCATTTTAAAATAAGAAACCTCTTCAGATGAGCGCTTGAAAATAGATAGCGCTGCCAAGTATCCTTTTATGGTGCCAACTTGGAGCCCCAAATTGGCCAAATGTAGAAGAAAAGAGAGAACCAGAGGTGTGTTACATTGGAATGGATCCACATCCTTGCACTAGTTATTGAACTTATTCCAACGACACCCGTACAAGGATTTTGTTGCTGGTCTTCTAGCCTAAAGCGAAATCTCCATTACGTCATCCGGTAGGCCCCAATCCTTATATCTCAGCCTCTGAGAAGCCATGCGTGAAGGCTGAGAGTTTTGACCTCTGGGTGGAGAACTCAACCTTCCTCTTGCGAGAGGAGATCCTCTCTTTGTGGAAGACGTATTGGAGGACAGATGGACATGTCCAGAAGGTCTGGGTACTATGTTCCCCTGGCCCAAACCGGGGCAATTAGGATCATGGTTTTCCTGAACTTTCTTAACCTCTTGACTATGTGAGGAATCGCAGGGACTGGAGGAAACGCATACAGTAGAGGAAATTCCCAGTCCACCACAAACGCGTCTCCTAGAGCTCCTCTAGGGGGGAAATTCCCTTGAGCAGTACTAATCACACTTCCGGTTGACCCTGGTCGAGAACAGACCCACTTGAGGGGTTCCCCAAAGGGTGGAGATCTCGAAGGACTTCCTGAGCCAGTTCCCATTCGCGAGACACTGTGTTCTGCCTGCTCAGAGCATCCACCGCTGTGTTCTTCTCTCCGGCTAGATGAATTGCAGATAGAGAGATTCTTTCCTGTATTGCCCAGAACCAGAGCTGCATTGCTTCTCTGCACAGTGGTAGTGACCCAACACCACCTCTTTTGTTGAGATAGTAAATGGCCTCTGTGTTGTGCGTCATTATCCGGACATTCTTTCCCGTACAGAGGGCAGAAAGGCTTTCAGCGCTAATCTGATTGCCCTCAGCTCCAACAGGTTGATGTGTAGTTTGGACTCCAATGACCGGTGATTGACAGATCGCTGGTGTGGGCTCCCCACCCCGTGAGTAAGGCGTCCGTCACTACTGTTATCTCCGGCCATGGTTGCCAAAAAGGTTCCGACTTGAGGATATTGTCCCTGCAAGCCCACCATTTTTTAAAAAATGTTTTAAGTTTTTATTGTTTTGAAAACAAATAAACAATACAAACCAAACTTGCAGCATTATTTACAACAGACACGTGAACATCAATTAATGCACATTACTGCTCCCCAAATCCCTCTCCCCTCAAGAGCTTGTTTGCGTTTCTCGTTCTGTATCTGCTGCGTGTGGCCAGGTATCGCTTCCTTCCGAAGCTGCAGAATCCATTATTGTGCCAAACAGTCCTGTTATTAACACTCTCCATGCCATCAGGTTACCCACTTCTTCTTCCCCGCACTTGCTACATGCCTCCTGCCATACTACCGTTTCAGCCTCCGCCCATTTTTGCAAATCCCGCCATCATACCTCAACCCGTGGCCTGTGGCACTGCTTCCAGCCCATGGCAATCCTTTTTGCAAGCACATATGCCAGGTCCCTCAATTTCCCAACATGTTTAGTATTCCGTGGTCTGGGAAACCCTCCCAACAGGCAGGCCCAGGCCGTATCTATGTTGAGCGTGACCCCTTTATCTGCTAGTTTTTGTGCCACCTCCCCCCAAAAACCTTCAATCACTGGGCAAGACCAGAACATGTGTGTCATAGCATCTTCTTCATCGCATTTTGGGCATGCTTGTCTTCCTGCGTTTACAAACTTAGATATTCTCTTCGGGGTCATATAGGCTCTATGCGTTATGTATAACTGTATCTGCTGCAATCTGGCGTTTCTGGACACCTTCTTGTAGTATCCCATAGCACGCTCCCACATCCCATCGGTCATCTGTGCCCCCACCTCTGTGGTGAGCTTTCTCCTCGGGAGGCGAGGCTTTGCCCGAGGACGTATCCAGCATTGCTCTGATGAATCGGAGCTTTTGGAGTGGTATCATTTGAGACTTCTTGTAATTGAGGGAGAAACCCAGTGTGTGTAAAAAGTGGCAGGTTATGGTCAGATGTTGCTGAGTTCATTCCGGTGAACTCGCCCTGATTAACCAGTCATCCAGGTAGGGGTAGATGTGAATCCCCCCTTTCCCGAGACTCTCTGCCACCACAGACATCAGCTTGGTGAAAATCCTCAGGGCGTAGGTCTGCCCGAAAGGCAGAACTCAAAATTGATATTGAGAACCGCCAATCGCGAACCTCAGGTACTTTCTCTGCTTGAGATGGATCGGCACATGAAAGTAAGCATCCTGAAGGTCCAATGATACCAACCAGTCTTGGAGTTGGAGAGCCTGAAGGATCTGAGAAAGGGTTACCATCTTGAACTTGTCGCAATCCTCAGTTCTTCTTTGGGATGAGAAAATAAGTGGAGTACCAACCCTTGTTCCTCTCCGTTGCAGGTACATGTTCTATTGCACCTTTCTCTAGCAGGGTTAAAATCTCCTGCTCGAGGAGCGGGTCTGGAGCTTTGGTAGAGGTGGCTCCCAGTGGATGGTTGTGAGGCCTTTGTTGAAAGGAAGGCAGTAACCATGGGTCACTATTTCTAGTGCCCAGGCATCTGAAGTAATGATGCATCTATCGAAGGCATCCTCGATGCCACCCTCGACGATGGCATTGATGCCTTCCTCGACAGTTTCGAAGCCTCCTTCGACGCTATCGAAGCCAACGTCGATTACATCGACACCTTCGACGTCATTGTCGAGGCCATCTTTAATTCCGGTGCCAAAACCGTCACCTTTGTCGAAGCCAAGATCAGAACCAGTTGTTTCACCCAGAAAGGTATACCAACCACAACCTAGACAGGATTTTTTCAGGTCTATGTCCTCTATTTTCGAGGAGCAATCCTCTGAAGAGGAAATTACTCCAGCTGGAGTAAAATTTGGGACTACAGATATCCATGAGGAATTGGTTGACCCTAGCTCCAAATTAAGTCATCTGTATGAATGTCTTCAGACAGCCAGTGGCCTGGATACCTCCCCTGAGGTAGAGTTTGACAGACCTGACCCTGCAGATCATGCAGACTCAGGGTACAGAAGGTTAATGAACAGAGTTATTGCGCTTATGGGATGGAAGTCAAATTCCCCTTATTTTGACCAAGATGACATGACGGATATCTTTAGTGAAGGCCCTCAAAAGGACCCTGTCCTCTCTTTTCACAAAGCATTAAAAAAAAGTGTCACAGCCACATGGGAAACCCCAGATTCAGGCCCAGCTACAAATAAGAAATTTGTGGGGAAATACAGGCCTTCCTCACCTGACCCAGAATACCTTTCAAAGAATCCCTCGCCGGAATTAAAGATGGCCTCGATAATGGCGTCAAAGGTGTCGATGTAATCGACGTTGGCTTCGATAGCGTCGAAGGAGGCTTCGAAACTGTCGAGGAAGGCATCAATGCCATCGTCGAGGGTGGCATCGAAGATGCCTTCGATAGATGCGTCAATGTGTTCTTCGACGCCAGCTTCGACGTGTGTATTCCCGGTGCCATTTTGTCAGCCGTCCCCTCACCGGTAGGCTTGATTTGATTTTTACAAGGTGTCGGGGATATTTTCCTCTGACCACATTCTTGGCGACTGGTCGCCGGAACTTGCGTGTCTGGTCTTTGACCTCCCTCTGACATTTTTGGAGTGAGCTTGGGTATGGATTCCACACAGCTTTTTTGAGGGTGTCTGGGCCGCGTTGTCAAAAATATTTAACATTGAGGCTCTGAAGGCCTCCCATTTTTTGGGGGAATCGTGTTTTGAAGGGTAGGAGATGCCCCTTGTGTCAGCCGACAAGGAAGAGGAAGAAGGAGATCGATGTTGTCTTTTCCTCGATTTTTTTGATGAGGAGGATTTGCTCGATTGACTTCTTGATCTCGATTTCCTCGACAAATGTCGAGATTTCCCACTCGATTCTCTCAAATCTTTGCTTTCTCGAAGATTTCAAGGATTCCTCCCCCACCGCTAGTTTATCTTTCCATTCCTTACAAGCCTTGTTAGTCATAGTTTGACAGGAACCGCATTCGTCGACCCAATGGTCAGGGCCTAAACACCAGAGGCAAACTCGATAAGGGTCGGTGAACGACATCTTCTTCCCACACTTTTGACATTTCTTAAAAGTGGTCTTAGGTGTGAAAAGAGTCGAAGACGAGGACTTTTTTGTTGAAAACTGAAGTGCTGCTTTTGTCACACGAAGCAAAGCTATCGGAATAACGGAACTGAGGCTAACGGGTGCGGCTTGAACCATTTATACTGCGAATGACGTCGACGCTCGACGGCGGCCCTCAAGGGACATCGACACTGTGGCATCGAGCACAGCGCCCTCTGGTGAATTTTTTTTCCAGAAGCAGCAAGCTGGAAGGTACGAATATCTAAGATGAGGAATACATGGGAGGACACAATCCATTCGAAATTAAAGTTACTCACTGTAGTGACTGGAGTACTCATAGTCCACATACCCCTTTGCTCAATCTTTGTGGGTGTCCCCCAACATGGGGATGGTACCGTAACCTTTGGCAGCGAAAAATTGAGCTTCCCCTTTAAATTTAGAACAGCACGCTGCCTCTGCATGAGAACGCCCTGCCAAGGCCCCACCCTCAGGCACCTCACCTGCGTCCCCTTTGAACACATAGGAAGCTCAGATACCTGGCTACACGTATTACATACTAGTTGCTGGCATACAAGCGGGGCAAAGTGGGTGGGACGCATGGAGGAAAGGGGACTGTGGACTATGAGTACTCAAGTCACTACAGTGAGTAACTTTATTTACTCATAAGTCCCGTCTTCTTTCCTCCATCCTTGTGGGTTATTCCACCGAACAGGACCATCGGGTGGAGCCATGATAACCTGCATCATATCTAGGACGAATCAAAAAGGTTCTTCGAAGCCGCCTGACCCAACTCTGCATTGCACCTGGAGCTGGAATCCAAGGAATAGTGTTTACAGAAGGGCGACTGAGTGGCCCAAGTTGTGAGTTTAGAAAACACCCTTCCATAGCATAAACGGTCTATTATGTTGGCCTAAAACCAACCGCATCATATATCTAGCATCGTCAGTACAGAATCGTCAGCATAACCAGAGAGCGTCCATTTTGTAGTAAGAGAATTCACCATTTTAGTAATTTTTGCTTTTCTGTTCAAATTTTATCGCTGTAAATGAATTCTATTTCGTTCTGTTCAGGCGCAGAGCAAGGCCACAAGTTACATGCCGAGAGAATAGCCCAGACAGCCCAGAGAGCAGAATGCCGTTTCTCTCCCTCACAAGTCCTTGGAAGTAAGCAGAAAGGCATTTAATCACCAAGCAGGTGCCAGCTAGTCTCGCTGAAATGGTAGAAACTGTAGAAATGGCCAGTTAATGGCTTGATTATGCTCTCCTTTGCGGCCCCCCTTCACTGGGCCCCTGTAGATCGAGCTGACCTCTAGCTCACAAATAGAAACCCACAGATAGTGGGGCTTGGAATGTGTTTCTCCCCTGAAACAGCTTGCTTACAGAACAAGAGAACTATGTTCCCTCTAACAAAGAATAGTGTCTGCACCTTTGCAGATTGCAACTGTTGCTGAATAAATGTCTTAGGAGTATCAAATCCGTCATAATTGTCAATCATCGAACCATTACAAAGGAAGATACATTATGGGCGGTTTTGAATGTGTCACTACTGATAATATGGTGGTCATTTTGTATATATGTAACTGATGTAAAATGTTCGCTCTCCTGCGTCCCACGAGGTCTGGGAACACACATTGCTGGACGTGAGATCTGGTCAGCCGACTGAGACTATTTGCTTTGCAATAAACCCTAGATTTTGGAAATTGAACCTTGTGTCTGGTGTATCAGTTTGTGTGTGGTGATTGTGCCTTGTTTCCATGCACGAGGGTCCCCCAGGGGCCCGTCAAAGATGGCGCCCGAACAGGGACCCTCCCCCACTTGCTCCATCGTGTACGTTGTAATTCAAAGAAGGCGAGAGGAAAAAGAACGAATCGAGGACGAGGCCGTCGAGCCGGGATCGAGAGGTGTTCGGGGCGCCCCTTTGAAAGTGATGAGACTCCTTTGCAGATCTGTACACAACCAATCCCTGATTGACGTGTCCGGCCAGAGAGCAAGAAGGCGTTGGTCCCAAAACGAGGCAGAGTGAGCCAGATACGCAGACACGACGATCCTTGGTTGCGTCAGTATACGGACGAATTGCGTCTTGAGAGACGACTTGGTTGATCAGGTGAGTCGTGCCCCGATTCTAATAGTCCTGATATTGGTTGAGAGTTGCTCTTGCAAGATCAAACGCCCAGGGTAAGGTACGAACAAGATTAAACATGCCTGGGAAATTGTCTTCCTGTTTAGTGGGATTTTTCCACTGCGGTAGACAATCTTTGGAAACTGGCCAGGCTGCGCCACCCGTAGGGTCGCCAGCGTATGAGATGTATATGAAGTATGGAATAGGGGCAATAATGTTTTGTGAGATTTGGCAAAGGCAAACCAGACACGAAGAAGATTTGCAATGGCCTAAAAATGGGAGTTATGAGATGGTGCGTATAGAGTATTTGGAATCATTATTGTTGCGCACGAAAGCACGTCCTGCGACATTTGACGTCATTAGAGACTGGAGGAAGGAAGCAATGCTCCGCTTGAGAAGCAGAGAGAAACATGCAAGCAGGCACAAATCTAGAGAAGATAGAGCGCTAGATCAGGAAGAAAAAGAATGGGATGAGCAAATTAGAAAGGCGGATAGAAGTCTCCAAATGGGAATAGATAAAATATATCCTCAACAAGAATTGCATGCATCAGATAAATTAATAAATAAGATATTAAATGAGAAGAGACAAGAACATCCCATAAGTAAGACTGACATAATTGCACCAGTGCCCATTGCTCAGCCGTTGTCCCAGCCCATCGCTATTGTTCAGCCTCCATCACAGCCTCAGTTACCACTCCCCCTTCCAGTTGTACCATCCGCACCAGCCCCTCTCCACACGATCTCGCTCCCCCCTCCATCTACCGAGCTTGAATCCACAGCTATTAGAGAAGAGAGTATGGAACGAGCGGGGCCGGCACAAAGTGCGTATACTAGAGTAACCCGTAGCGCAGTGAGCAAGGAGAGGAAGAAGGAGTTGAAAGAACAGGCAGAAATATACATTGAAGGAAATGCTGAGGACTCAACGCTGGAGTCGATGTACGATTATAGAAAACTCAGTGAAAAACAGGCATTGTTGGAGTGCATGGGAGAATATTTGATAGAAGCAATTAATGGGAATGGTGCCGCCGCAGAAGTTGCGGGACTTGAATGCCTTTGCGCGTATAAGAGAAAGTGATTCAGAAATGAAGGAACATGTGGATAGGCTTTTTGAGTTTAAAAAGAAACTTGATGAATTGTATTCTGAAATGTTTTCCATGCCTGGGTTTCGAAACGAGATATTAGAAGAGGTGCAACAGTGATTTTTTCCGCTGTCAAAACATGCTAGTGAAGAAACGAAAATATGCACACAAGAGGCGCTTAGATTGGTAACGATGCTAGCATTCCTACAATGGAAGTGCATGATCAATATACATTAGGAATGCAAAGGAAGGCATTGCAGGTAATGGTTGAATATTTACAGGACAAATATGTAGATAATAAGCAAAGTTGTCCACCTGAATTAATGGCAGTGTATAAGAGAGCATTTTCACGAGATACAGGAGAAACTGCTTTATCCCTCGATTTGGCAATAGTGCTGCATATGAGAGAGGAAGAAGGGAGGAGGAAGAAGGGAGAGCGAGTGCGATATTTTCCATGAGAGAGGTTCCTCCCACTTTTGTACCGGAAGTAGAAATTCCTGGTGTTAATGGACAACCAGCGCAATTAACAGAAGCACATTATACAGCACAATATGTACATGTCCCTTTCTCCAGACAAGAGGTGAATAATATAAAACAAACAATCCCTGATTTGAGAAAAAATCTGGCAGGATTCTATAAAGAAATTGAGTCATATTTGAAATCGTCCATTTTTACTATGAACGATATTGACCTATTATTCCCAGTAGTTTTACCAGCAGATATATGGAAACAAATAAGGAAAGTAGATGATCAGGAGAGTTTTGGTGATACGTGGGAGCATTTAGTAAAAGAGGATGCGGACAGGAAAGCAGGCAAAAGCCATTGTCAAATATGGCGGCATTACCAGCACGAATAATACAGAAATTGAAGGTTATAGTTCCAGAGAAGAGAATTGTATGGGACAAATTAACTGCATGCGTACAAGGCAAAGATGAGTTGGCTACAGACTATTTCAACAGTTTTGAAGAAGT
Organism: Ambystoma mexicanum; assembly: GCF_040938575.1. NCBI lineage: Eukaryota > Metazoa > Chordata > Amphibia > Caudata > Ambystomatidae > Ambystoma > Ambystoma mexicanum. The sequence continues at coordinate 410,809,943 of NC_090933.1, read as the reverse complement.
GTATACAGATTTTAGTGGGCAGGATTTAAGTACCGAGTCTGGGAAAAGGCAATTTGTTGACAAATATGTAAGAGGATTGTTACCTCCGATCCAAAATTTGATAATGACATCTGAAAGCACATGGCAAGCAAAATCACAGAGTGAGGTATTGCACATGGCCCAATATTATGAAAACAGAGTAAACACAGAGAAAGAAACCAAGAAGCAAAAGGCAGAGTGAATCTAAAAACACAGGTGTTATTACAACAAGTAGCGAATCAGTGTAGAGGAAGAGGACATGCACAAGGGAGGGGAGGTTATTCAAACATGCATGGAGGTCCACTTGGACTAAACCAATGTGCATACTGTAAGGAAGAGGGTCATTGGCGAGCACAATGTCCGCACTTGCAAAATAGAAATGGGAACAGTCAGAGAAGACAAAACAGAGGTTGCCCAGGGGCACAGGGGCAGAAAAGAAATGATAGTATGCAGCAAAATCAGAATAATCAAGGAAATAGCAATCAGAATCAACACAAAGGAGGTGGGGACGGGAATGTTTTCGATACTCAACCAAATACATACTATTCTGGTGATTACACATCAGACGATGTATTGTTCCGCTAGGACAGCCCGAGACAGGGGTCGGAACCAGTGTCTATTCACGTTGATCAGAAAGGACCCTATGTGGAAATGAAAGTTGGGAATAAGGAGCACACTTTTCTTGTGGACACAGGCGCATAGAAGTGCTCAATAGACCACCACTTGGTTCCAGGGATACCACTGCCAGGGCAAAAGAATGTTTCATTAGGGTTTGCAGGCACCCCAGTAATTAGTCCCGTGTCCCAATCAGTACCAATTACACTAGGGCCATTCACTGAATATTGTCCATTCTTATTGAAACACAAAATGATGGAGAGCATCTATTAGGTTTAAACTTGTTAAAGAAACTAAGTGTGATTATCCATTGTACTCCTGATGGGGTGTTTTTGACAATATCGCCGCAAAATATACCAGTGTCCGAGTTCCTGTCCAAACCTCTGCCGAAAGGGTTAAGTAAAGTACCGACTTGTATATGGGCAATGAATGATAATGATGTTGGGTGTTTGAGAGTAGAGCCAGTGAGAATTGTTTTGAAAGAAGGAGTAACCATTGCCACGCATCCCCCAGTATAAAATTTCAGTTGAGGGTGAAAAAGCATTGAAAATGTATTGTCTCAGATTTGGTTAAAAGAAATGTGATTGAAGAGATTGCGGGTAGTATTTGTAACAGATCCCATTCTTCCAGTTTATAAGAAAGGAGGTAATGAAATACCGTTCCGTTTCATAATTGATTTACACGCATTGAATAAAATAGTTGATCTCCAGTTCCCGTTGGTCCAGGACGTCACTACCATTTTGACAATGATACCAGCTTCGGCTGCATATTTTAGTGTAGTTGATCTTAAGAATGCATTTTTTAGCATTCCAGTACACCAAGATAGCAGATACCTATTTGCTTTCATACTGGGAGGGCGGTCATTCACACGAATTCCTCACGGTTACACTGAAAGCCCAAGTATTTATAGCAGAGCATTAAAAGAACAGCTAGACATGCTATAACTACCAGCGGGTTGCGTACTATTCCAATACATAGACAATTTATTAATTGCTGATGATACAGAAGAAATTTGTAAAGAAGGAACTGTTTTGTTGTTGTCACATTTAGCAGAACATGGGCATAAAGCTTCTTTAAAGAAATTCCAGTATTGTCGAAAGGAGGTGGCTTATTTGGGCTACCTACTTTCGAAAGAGGGGAGAAGACTGACACCGGAAAGAATAGAGAGTATCTCTGGTATGCCTATTCCAAAAACACAGAAAGGAGTTAGAGCCATAATAGGCATGGGTTCCTATTGCCGCCAATGGATAGCAAATTTTGCAATGATTGTAAAGCCGATGGTGGCATTGACAAAGAAGGATGTTGTGTTGCCTTTGCCATAGAGTGAGGAATGCCAGAATGCATTTGATCTGATCAAAATTGCTTTGTGCTCCGCCCCAGTTTTGGGCACACCAAATTATGAAAAAGTTTTAAAATTATTTGTGCATGAGAATGAAGACTGCACGCTGGCTGTTTTGACACAGGAACAAGGCGGAAGAAATAGCCCATGCGGTTATTTTTCTTCCGCACTGGACCCTGTAGCATGCGCTTTGCCGCGCTATTTGCGAGCTGTTGCTGCGGCGGCCACGTCAGTGAAACAAACTGAAGGAATGGTGCTGGGGTACACCTTAATTTTGATGGTGCCACACGCAATAGACGTTCTCTTAAACAGAACGCAGACGCAACACCTCACATCCGCCAGATTGACTAGATATGAAATTGTCCTGTTCGCACCAAATATTCAAATTCTGGAGGTGTTGCGCTTTGAACCCTGCAGAATGAATGCCACTGCCCAGGGAAGAAATAGGTGAGAATGAATCACCTCTTCATGATTGTTTAATGGTTACTGAAGAAGAAACAAAAGGAAGAGTTGATTTAACAGACACCCCACAGAAAGAGCCAGATGGAGAACTGTTTTGTGCTGGCTCTGGTTTCAAATTACCTGACGGCACATCAACTGCTGCCTATGCCATAACGACACTAAAGACTATTGTAGAGAGCAAAAGGATCCCACACAATTCAGCGCAGGCAGCAGAAATAATAGCATTGACAAGAGCATGTGAAATTTCTGAAAATCTGAATGTAAACATATATTCTGACAGTCAGTATGCTTTTGGGGTGGTACATAAATCTGAAGACCTGCACAAATCTGTAATATCACGGCAGCAACAAAATGCGGGCCGTTGTCTGACCATATGACCCGTGGCAGACCGAATCGGGAAAAGTACTCTTTTAACATCACTTTAGCAGTGCTCATGCCTGTACAATCCTACAGCGGATACGCTTCCACCCATTTACTGAGCGCACACACTACCACCAGAATGTATTTTAGGTTCTGACACTTTTTCATTTCTATGAAATCAAAATTGATTACCTCAAAAGGCATAGAGGGGGGGGGGCAAAACTACCTGTTGGAGAAGCTGTTCCTTTTCCAACATTGCATTGCAAATATGTTATACAATTCTGAACTAGTATTTCTGCATTTTTTCTTATGTGCATGTTCTGCCATACTGTAGCCAAATGTTGAACCATTTTTTTCACACAAATGTGCGCGGGACTGTGGGCCATGGTGACCATTGCAGTTACGTAAGAGTTGGCCAGCATCCATCTTCTACTCTCCTTGTCCACCCAGCAACCCTCCAAGTCTTATTCTGCAGAACCCTCAGTCCACCCTTTTATTTCATCAGCAGTTGCATCCGCCTGCATCTCTTTGACTGTGGCAATCCCATTTTCTATCATGCAGGGCACTTCCTCTGACTGTACTATCAACATTCTTGTGCTTCAGTCAGTGGCAGTTTGTTTGCAATTTTGTCTGCAAATGCGTTTCCTTCTCCTACTTTACATGTTACTTTTTTATGCACCTCGCATTTCATTATTGCCAGTCGCTACGGACACGTAAGTGCAGACAGCAATCGCGCTATCAAAGGGCCACGTTAGATTCTAGTTCCGTGTGATGTTAGGAAACCCCTCTCAGCCCAGAGTCGGCCAAAATAAACGATTCCATTGCGCCAGACATCAGATGAGTGCAGGGCTTGTTGAGCGCCAGAACGGCATATTGAAGCGTAACATCAGCAGAATTTGCGCAGGGAACAAGTTGAGATGGACGGATGCATGCATAACCTTTAGCTTTGTTGTGCATGCGCACATCTGTGTAAGTAAGGACTGGACTCTCCCCATACGAAATCATGATGGGGAGACCTGTTAATGTTTGGTGTGCGCCGCAACCGAGGCGGTTAAGTGAAATGGAATATCCTGTGCTTAGTACATACTGTAACATTTTAATACAGAAGCTTCGTTTGATTCATCAGCAGGTGCAGGAGGCTCTTCCTGTCAGATATACTGGTCCGGGGCATTCACTGCAACCAGGAAACTGGATCCTAATCAAGAACTTTGAAAGGAAGTCATTGCTTGCACCAAGATGGCGTGGACCCTAACAAGTTCTTCTGGCAACACAAACCGCAGACCGTGTGGATGGTCGAAAGGCATGGTTAACATGCCACTGATACTAAGAGAATTCCATCGCCATTGAAAAAACTGGCTGATCCAGACGACAAGGAGAAAACAGCTGCCTTTGAATCGAAGGACATCATTGCCAGTTCTCTGCCGCAAATTCTGCCTGAGCCCGAGACAAAGCCTGGAAAGCTTGCTAAAAAGGAGGGAGGGCTAAGAGTGCCCCAACTTTGCCCAGCTGAACCTGCATCGCTACAGGTTGACACGAAACCTGCATCATCACTTTGGAGCCCACCATCACTCGCTGCGCCACAGGCTGACTCTGAGCCTGAATCTGGAAGTGCACATGCACTATTCATCGATCACAAATTACCTGGAGCAATAAATGTTTTAGGAGTATCGAATCCGTCATATTTGTCATAATTGTCAATCATCGAACCATTGCAAAAGAAGATACATTATGGGCGGTTTTGAATGTGTCACTACTGATAATTTGGTGGTCATTTTGTATATATGTAACTGATGGAAAATGTTTGCTCTCTTGCGTCCCACGAGGTCTGGGAACACACGTTGCAGGACGTGATACCGGTTGGCCGACTGAGACCATTTGCTTTGCAATAAACCCTAGATTTTGGGAATTGAACCTCGTGTCTGGCGTATCAGTTTGTGTGTGGTGATTGTGCCTTGTTTCCATGCACGAGGGTCCCCCAGGGGCCCGTCAAAGTAGCCGCCTTGCTGATGACATCCCAAGAAGCAGGTCTATGAAACACGACAGCCGTGGCCTTATCTCTGACCGCAAGGGCATGAATCCCCTCAGGAACTGGTTTGTCCATGGATGTGTATGCCTCCGAAATGGCCTGAACAATCCAACGGGCGATGGAAGTCGTGGAAGCCTGAGAGCTGGGAGAAGAGCCCCAAAATGTGACAAACAATGCCTCCGACTTACTGAAGGATTTCATTTGAGAGAGGTAAAACTTGAGAACCCTTTTGAGGTCCAAGGAATGTAGGGCCCTCTCTGCATTTGACTGCAGGTTCGGGAAGAACACCAGCAGGCAAATCTCTTTGATTCAGATGAAATGGAGAGACCACCTTGGACAAGAAGTTTGCGCAAGTACTAAGATGATCTTGACAATGTGACACGCAGTGGTGAGCTCGCACAAAGACAATGCCTGCAGCTCACTGACCCTGTGCACGGAGGTGCGAGCTGCTAGAAGACCCGTTTTTAGCATTACCAGCAGGATGTTCACAGAGCACATTGACTCAAAATGTTTGCGCTGCACAGCTGCAAGAACCACATTGAGGTCCCAGACCAGATGCAGCCTATGCACCGGAGTAAAAAGGCTAGACAACCCCTTGAGGTGATGTTAGGGAGGATTCTCATAAATGGCTGATTTCCCTTACCTAATGAGTCCCTCAGCAGCTTTGCTGGATTTCTAGGGTTTATTTTTTTCAGCTGGTAAGAGTGTGAACCTTTTTCCCACTCTTCCATGTGTTTTGCTGTGTGTGTTTTCACTTTTTGTGTGTTCTTGGGCACTGGAGCCTCACCTACTCCACGGCCTCATATTTTTCATGTGTGTTACGCAGCACCTTCAGTGCAGTGACACAGGGCTGTCTTTGAGACTTCCCCCTAACTCCATTTTCTGGGGCTGACTACTGTCCCCCAGAAAAGGTAAAGTTGCCATTAACTTTATTTTAGTCACTTTAAAACACAGACCCAGTACACCCCATCTTACATGGAGTATTGGAAAGGGTTAACTCTTATCCCTTTTTGTCTGTGTCTCTTGGAGCATTGTTTTGCTCCCTTTACATCAAGACATGGCTGGTGGCAGTGGTAACTACCCTAACGTTTCTACCGCGGTTATTTTATATAACCATGGTATTGCTTTAGGCTATTATATTAGCCTTGAACATAAACCCGCTTGTCCAAATACATTTTATTTTGGCTCCGGCTGGGTTTATTCGCCATTTCTTTTTGTTAAAGTCTTTCTCGTGTTTTACTCTGCACGCCAAACCAGGGATGATTCCTTTGTTTGTCATCTTTTCGCAGGCTTCTGCACAGAAGCCCTCCTTAAGGCGCCTGAAAGTCTAGGTAGGCAGGATGTGAGGGAGGGATCTTCGGACCCCTGTCATGGGTTCCCTTGGTAACCCAAGTCGCACTCCTGTTTGATTGGATGAGGGGACTGTCCTTGCCAGGACAGCCACCATGCTGTGTGATTGACAGCCAGGCTGTATGAATGGGGGAAAACTGCATAAAAAGCAGGTGTCTGGGACTGGAAAGGCAGAGTTGCCACTGGAACGAAAGAACCAACGAGGAGCTGATGGAAGAGGACCCCTACAACGACTGAACCGCCCAGTGAAGCCCTGCTGCAGGTCCGAATCTTCAGAATCCGACGACAGAGAAGATCCTCCAGGAAACTTCTTCCCTTGAGCTGGTGGGACCAACCAGTTCACCCAAACTGCAAACAAGGACCCCTCCTCTGGTCGAATTCGCTGTACAGAGCTACAGTGGGCCGGATAGCCAGGCAGGTTGGACCCTGCTTCTGTTTTAAGGAACGCACCTTTTATTTGTTGCTTTGCTCTGCTGCTGGTTTCTTCCCTGGGTAGTGCAGGACCCTCCAGTCTTCCTACTTCTTGTCAGTCCGACAGTCGCTTCAGGAACCGTAAGCATGCAGGAACTACCAGGTAGTTTGCTGTGCTAAGGAGATTCGCTTCATCTGCAGAAACATTTGTTTGTTGGTGTATTCTCTCGGCACTGCGAGTCACTCAGGGCTCTTGCCGAGGCACGCTCGCTCGCTTCCTGGAGGAGGCGGAGCCAGCCAGCGATCATGTGGGCATCCACGTGACTTTGCTCAACCACAAAGAGCAGCCCCAACCGCCCGAGTGGTGTAGTTTGCTGTGCTAAGGAGATTCGCTTCATCTCCAGAAACGTACGTTTGTTGGTGTATTCACTCGGCACTGCGAGTCACTCGGGGCTCTTGCCGAGGCATGCTCGCTCGCTTCCTGGAGGAGGCGGAGCCAGCCGACGATCACGTGGGCATCCACGGGACTTTGCTCAACCACAAAGAGCAGCCCCAACCACCCTTGCGGCGTTAAGCCCGACTGCGGAGTAAAGGGCGGTGCATTCTACTTTTATCAGAACTGTTTTGCTGCTGTTTGGCTCTGGGTGGCCCTGATATCACGAAGTATTAACGTGACTTGGTTGCTAAAGAGGTAATACGCTTGTATTAGTGTTGCTCTTAGTTGGACATTGAGGAGGAGAGACGGACTAAGGCTGCTCCTCAAGCCATCGGGCGTTCCCAAGGCAGTGCAAACATATTATACATAATTTTTTTTTAATTTGATGCTAGACTGATTTTAGAAAATTGTTGAATGTCATACAAATTTTAATTGAATTCTTTCCCAGGCATTTTATATATAATTGTTTTTTTCTTTTTTCCCCTTCTTATTTTTAAGAGGCTGCGAGTCGTACTCTCCTCTTTTATTCTGTACTATCCAAAGGGAGTGTTCCTTTACAATCAAATCACTTAATTATGCCTGCACTTAGAAGCGGGTTTGAAACTGCCGAGAGTCAAGAGACTAAGATAGTAGAAGTCCAATTGGGCACTCCGATACACTGTGAGGCGCCCATTAATATAGATCATATGGAAAATATGGCTGCCTCAAATGTATCTGTTGAAAACAACAATGACATTTTTAACTATAGATCTGAAGGGAGCATGAAGGGATATCCTGTTACTGATCCCGCAACGTTGGAGGTTGAAGCTCCTACTGAGGGAAATTTAAATATATTAAATATATAGAGGCTTCTGGGGCTCATAGGGACATGTTGGATTCTAGGCAGGAACTTACAGACAAAGAATGTCTTCAACAAAGCTTAATTGATACTAAAAGGGTGGTCCGTTATCATGCATTCACTCCTCTTCAGAAGATGATTATAAATGGAAGAATGCAAGCTAGGGAAATTCAAGGCTCAGATTTATTAACATTGAATATGATGGGAAATAATAAGGGAAAATACCCGTTTGGAACTAAGCAGTCTACTCATATCTCGCCAGCAATATTTATTTTTGGAAAGGATTATCAGGATAAGATGCAGTGTACTTTCGATTCTACCCAGTTGGGGAACACTAAGCTTGCTGGTTGGGGAGAACAATTTAAAGGGACCCCTATTCGTTCCAAGCATAATCTTAATCAACCTATTGGGGAAGAGTGATTTGGATGACTTTTTTTTTCTTATGGCAGATGCTACAGGTGATTTGCTAAAAGAAATTATTGATTTAGAGATACCAGTAGGTAGATTCTCATCTAAAGATAAGGGGGCGAGGAGCTTATCAGAGGGTGCGCCGAGTGGTGCACTCTCACAATTTAGAAATACTTTCACGATGAGGAAACAACAAGAGGGTAGGCAACAACCCCCTATCAGACCGGTTTTAGAGATACCCAAAACACTCACACATAGGAAGATAGCTTATACTCAAACAAATAAGGATGGGTACTTTCGACCTAAAACAGTGGATAGAGCAACTGATCCCCATCAAATTATACCCGGAAGTCGCGCTGTAGCTAAGGATAAACCGGAAATACCTGATTTAGGTAGGGAGGATAGAGGAGATTATCTCCTAACACTCCTATCTAACTTACATATTAGCTTGAACTTGGCTTTGAAAACCATGAGCGAGTCCCAAGAGATTCTCTGTGGCTCCATGGTAGGGCAACAAGCTGCTTTTAACCAACTTGTGACTCGTCTGGCATTTCTGGAGGGTAAAACCATTAATGAACTGAATATTAAAGAACATAGTCTATTTGATAAATATAGAAAGGAACAAGATACTAGGTTAACAACCATGGATGCTACGATCACCACTTTGTTGGAAGTTATGCTTACAGGGGATCGCCCTACCTCTTCAAATAAAGGGATAGGGGATCTAGGGTTCCCTGGCCAAGGAGGTAATAAATCCAGTAATAGAAATTATGGAAAGGAACTGAGCTGTCCAGATAGTCCTTCAATCCTTTTGGATGTTATTACTAAGGCAACAGAAGGGCTTACTCAAGAACAGGATTTGGGAAATCTTAGTGCTCAGGAGCATGGGAGAGAAATAGCAATGGAGGGGGAATGTTTGAATATTAGTAGTGAGGACACGATAATTATTCAACATACTCCACCTAAAAAGGGGCAAAAATGTAAACAAAAGACAAAACAGAGAGAAAAAATTAGTAGACCAAGCTTTAGAAACAGGTGCTATGACGAATACCGATGAAACAGGCCCTGTTAATAGTTCCGACTATGATATAAATGAGGTGCCCCAATCCCCAGTGTGTAGCTGTAAAAAGGCAAAAAAGCAGGTTAGGATGCTTAAAAAAACCAAAAATATGCCTAATACTAAAATCAAAGGTAGAAATTCGAATCTCAAAGCAATCGGAAGCATTCCGGTTCAGGAAGAGCGGGAGGATAGTGGGGTACCAAAGGGCCCCAACAGGGAAGAGAGTCAGGTCCAGGGCGAGCCCATAAATAAAGGCTCTTTAGCCAGGAGAGAAAAAAATATCGACCCTAACATGGATGAGAGTAATTTCTAGAAAATTGGGCAAGAGTGCCCACAAAGCAAACAAACAAAGATGACAGCTTTTGGTAAAATAACCAGTACCAAACATGCTAGAACATCTATAGGCACACAACAAACTAAGCTCCCTACTATTGCTCAAGTAATAACACCGGTAGTATATTGTAGCATCCCCTCCCTTAATGGGCCGATTGCTATGGTTGAGAGCGGGAGTAGTTTAACCCTTAATAATATGGGGGGAAAACCCCCTACATACACAATCTTTTAAAATCCAGGATTCTCAAGGAAACGCATCGAGTAAATCTTTTGTTGATAACATTAAGAAGCAATCTACTCTGGCCCAGCCCCTTTCAAAGATCTATACAGGGAAACTTTTGGGTTGGATTAACAATAATAAAGCAGACTCTCAGGCTAGTTTAAACAGAACACATGAAGCCCGCGAGGTGTAAAGGGCGCGCTGTTATCCGCTGTACGGCTGGGAAGGAACTATACATCTAGCTGGTGCCGTATTGGGATCCCAACGTCTGTTCCACGGCGAAAAGCTGCAGAGATATTATCCCTCTGTGACTGAAAGGAGTGAAATGCTAAAAAACTTGAGACTTACCATCGCTAGTGGACCCGACCCGCTCCATTCGCGTAAGCCTATCAGCTGGAGCTGATAGCAGTTTGACATGAGCGGGCCGAGCATTCGATTGGTCACGTGACATCGGCCACGTGATACTGAAGACACACCCCCGGAAGCTGCGCATAAAAACACCACTGCGAGACCCTTGCGGCGTGAAGCCTGCGAGGTGTAAAGGGCGCGCTGTTATCTGCTGTTAACGGCTGTGATCGGTGTAAACTACTGGTAAGTGCGCCTGATTAACTAAAAAAGACGAAAAGTAAACTACTGTGTAATACGTGGACTTACATTTTAGCATAATGGAATTGACAAAGCCGCGAACCAGATTACAAGAGAAATTAGAGGAGTCCGTAGCAATGGCCTATAAAATCAGTCTTTGCACTAATCTGATTGAGAAAGATAGGTCACCTACTAAAATCGGTAATGCGAGGAATGACACTAACAAAACTAACGAGAGCCCCACAGGAAAACAAGGTATAAAAGACAAAACAGGCGAACAACTAATCGAGGCAGCAATGATCCAACATAATAACAAAGCAGAAAAAGCTCCCAACAATATTATAAGTACAACATCGAAGACAAAGGAGAGACCTGTCGAATACATTAAGTCAGAGGAGAGAATTAGGCCAAATCAGCCAATCAACATACCTTGTAAAACTAATAGCAGGCTATCCCAACCGCCTATGACTCCAGAAATCCATCTGGATAATCCACCACCGGTTGTGGTTACTCCAACCGCCATGATCCGGGAACTAACCAAAACACCAAGGAAAAAAATCACAAAAAATAAAATCTGGAAAAACTGTCTGCACTTCATCACTGCAGGATAGAGCAAGGATGGCCAAACATCAATGGCAAGCTACGTACTATCCTACGGACTCCATTAACGATGATTAAACCAAATCGCTACCTATCCGATTAGCACGGTTGTCGCTAGATATTACGGAGATAGATGCAATAATGGATTTCCAAGAAAACAGACCCGATGAGTTTAATAGAGCTCATACACCACCTCAATCTAAACAAATCAATACATCTACCCCGATTACATCTAAAAGAAATCAGATGCCGATAAAAACAAATCTAGAAATACTGTGTAATCATACACAAAATCAAAGAACAGAGGATTAAACCTCCCAATCCATGAGTATGAAAGAGGAATTACCAAAGGATATGTACAAATCTCCGGAGAGAATACCTACAACGATGGTAGATCTACAGAACACCCTGGTAGCTGTACTTTCTAATGCAATGATTCCATTCCTTAAAATCCAGGAATACATGGTCGATGTAACAAAAGACCAAGCAACTCTTCTTGCAATGATTATGACCAAACAAACTCAATTCGAAGCCTTTACAAATACCATACAAGCAAGATTAAAATTCGAAGCTGAAACTTCTAGGACGTGGCAAACAAGATTAGCAGATATGGCACGAATAATTCGCAGTGATAAACAAAACTTGATGGAAACAGTTTCTACCATAACAAAAAAACTGATAGGCGACGAAGCAAAAAAACAAACACAAATTCCAGCACAATCACTTTCGCTAGATAAAGAAACCCAAACTGAAAGAAAAATGGATGTTAACATGACAGACCAAACAACACAATATGAAATGCTAAATTTTGCAACGGAGCTATGCAACATTACAATCCCAATATTTCCGGGTAATAAAGAACCACCAATATGTACACCCTTTGATATCTTTGACTTGGCCAAACGTGGAACAATAGATCAAGCTGTAACAACCAAACCCCTGCATAAAAAAGCAATTAAAAAAAACACAAACAGGTTCTCGTGCCTTTTTGCGTAAAATGCAAACAGTTCAAAAATCGTTACAGGGGAAGACTGATCCAACCAAACAACGAGAAAACATAAAAGATAAGGGGCAACAGGAACAGAACTAACGAGACTTCGATAATACTAACTCAAAAGCCCAATTATATACAGCTTGATCCACTGGACGAGTTACTAGAAGAAATTAATCAAGACTGAACGAATAAGCAAAAACTGATTCCAATAATCGGAGAGATACAGATAATCATCTACCAACTATCAATCCACAAGACGAGGAATTAATAATCATAGATGAATGTCACGATTCAACCTGGGAGAGTCCCACCGATTCAACCATGGAGAGCTCAACTATCACGCAAAGATCAAATGAACAACTAAATAACCATTCACTCACTTACTCAGTGGTATCGAACGAGGAACTTGGCCAGATTCACCTGAGCAAGATAAAACAAGAAGAAAAGAAAGACTAATCTCTTGTGGAAGTCCACCGATTATAGACCAATATTTGATAACCCACTAACTACTACGTATGCTCATAGAATATCGCTATTTCAAATTACATCTACAGTATCACCAATGATACTTAACAGGTGCAATATTCTTCGATTATTCAAAGCTATACCCCAACTGAAGTCAATTGGAACCGATGACATAGAACTAATCATTTTTCCAAACAAAGACCACATGGAAGAAGTCAATATTGATTTCTACTCGGAAGAGATTATGCAACTTGTACTTGTAATGAAACATCAACTGAGAAAAATAGGATTTAGCACAGAAGACATCTTTGTAACAAGAAGTATGGCTGAAAAGAAATCAAAGAATTTAGCGCGCTTTGATCAACACAAAAAAGAGAAAACTGGAGCAAACGAACAAAGATAAAATTGGGAAAGAAACTTCTAATAATCCAGCACTAAGATCTGAAACCAGAAGAGTAAACCAATGTCAAGAAACAAGGAAAACATACTTATAACAACCAAAAGAAAGTGAAGGTTGCTAAACAAAATATCCCTCACATCATGGAATACGAGAGGTCATAAACATCTCTTAGAAGATTATCCACTATTTCTTGCAGACTCAGAAATTATATGCCTACAAGAAACATGGCTGACAGACGAGGTCCTATGTGAAGGATACATAACTTGGATGAATCCTGCTATCACCTCGACCATAGGTAGGCCTGCCTCAGGAACTCTGCATGGTCTATAGTAGCCAGAAAAAACATCCACCCTTGGGCTCAATACATCACCATTCATTTGAATACGGAGAATGACAACAACCTAACACAGAGCCAGCAATTAGGGTGCATATCAATTTTTAATATATACTGGAATCCGACAGCTATCAATGACAACAAACTAATTGATTCAATTTGCGATGAAATTGTCTGCATTACCATGTCCAATTGCAACAATGAATTCATCATTGTAGGAGACTTAAATATACATCTCTTTAACAAAGGTGGGGAAAAATATAATCTACAAGAAATGACAAGTCGTGCAAGAAAATGGATGAAAGAAATGAAAATTCGTAACATCATTCTATGCGAACAACCAACGAATGACAAAGGCTTGCCCCTTCCTACTTGGTCAAACGAAAACTCCAACTCGATCATTGATTATATATTTACATCAGAAAGTCTACAGAAATTAATAATTGCAACCAATAATGCACCACACATGGCAAGCGATCATCACCAAATATCTATTACTTGAACAGCAAAGAGGAAAGAAGCGGATCGTATTTACTTACCAGTACTCGAAGTTACAAATGGACTGAATAAACTGAGAATACAACAACACCAACTATCAGAAATACTCACCTCTATGGGAAATGTGGAGATGAACGATGTAGCAAAACTGAATTATGGATGGATACTAGAAAAATATAAAACTGTCAACTCAAAGTTCAAATATACAGCAAACCATATACACAAACATCAATATAACAGCGAAATAAAACAAACAAAACAACAATACCAGAAAAGATTGCGACAAATTGGAAAAAAGAAAGAAGCAGACTATAAAAACCAAATCAGAAAAGAAAAACAAAAATACTCCAATTTTATAAAAGCAAATAAAGCAATGATGAAACAAAAAGACGCAGAAGCAATCCTTACTGCTCTGAGAACAAAAAATACTAGATATCTATGGTCTCTGATGAACAATGAAGCAAAACAACAAACATTGATCCAAGAAGTAGAGGCCAACATATGGGTCAAGCACTATACAGAATTGTATAAAAACAAAGAACAGAACTTGAGCAAAGATACCGGAAAAGACGTGTCACTGTGGAATCTTAATTGGGATGAAGAAAGCATAATAAACACCATAAAGGCTCTAAACTCACCTAGATCCCCATGCCCAGACGGCCTCTCTAATTCAATGCTCAAGGAAGCTCCAGAAACATGGGCTAAATTCTTGATTCATCTATTCCAAACCATTGAAAAGACCAAAGAGATTCCTCTTACATGGACAACTGCCATCTTGATTCCGATATTTAAAGCAGGTGATAGAAAAAACCCAGGTAACTATAGACCAATAGCCCTTTTAGACCCGTAGGGAAAGATTTTCGCAGGTTATCTCCAAAAAAAACTCAATAATTGGGCAGCGAATAATGGGAGACAAACGAAAAGACAAACCGGCTTTGTAACTAAGATTGGAACCAATGTAAATCTTCTGCTACTGAACATCTTAAAAACAGAAGCATTCACCAGTAAGCAACAAATCTATGCTTTGTTCATAGACCTAAAGCTGGCATTTGACTCCGTAAATAGAAATAAACTATGGAAAAAACTAAAGACATGGGGTTGTCCTTCGCAGATTCTAAATCCAATAAAAAAACTGTATGCAAACACATCGGTGCGAGTGCGAATAACAGCGACCGGGACAGTTACAGAATCCATCCCCACCTGGAATGGGCTGAAGCAAGGTTGCCCTTTGGCAGCATGCCTATATAATTTGTACACCAACGACTTTGAAGAACAAATATTAAACAAGAAAGCAAACCCACCCAAAATCAACAGTGAAATAATTCAAACATTAATATATGCTGACGACATCATCATTCTGGACAAAACCATGAAAGGATTACAACAAACACTGAACAAAGCCCAGGAATACATGATAAAGAATGAATTACAAATCAATACTTGCAAAACAAAAGTGATGAAACTGTCAACACAGAAACTAAACTCAACAAGACATGAAACTAATTGCAGAAGGGCAAGAAATAAAGCCAACAAAGACGATTAAATACCTGGGTGCCTTGATCAACCCTTCGAAGAACGAAAAAGAATGGCACGAATATATTGAAGAGAAAGCCAGATCCTTGGCGAGACAAGGCCGAATCTTCCATTTGAAATATGGAACCTATTCAGCCAAAGCAACCATCTTACTATACAAACAAAAGGTAACATCGATATTAACTTATGCGAGTGAAACCCTAGTCAACCAGCAAATAATCAGATGGGCCTATTTGGAAGGTATATATTGGAGGAAAACATTAGCCCTACCGAAATCATTTCCCATAGAAAGAATCAGATTTGAATTGGGTCTTCAATCCTTGCAATCCATAGCGCTATGGAAACAGATGGATTTATACAGAAAAATCATATCAGAGGATAAGATTCCTTCATTAGAAATACTAAAAGAAAAAGAACAAGCCATGCAAGTCTCAGCTTTTACAAAATGGACTGCAGAAATAAAAACGAAAATGCAGATAGAAGAAATCACAGAAGAAACGCTGATCAATCGACCGCAGCATGCAAAACGAAAACTAAAAAATAATGACTGGATTAAAACGATAGATCTTCAAAAAACCTCTAAACGCCATCTTCAAGGTGGAAATGAAGTAAGAGCACTTAATATGCTACCTGAATACCTAACTCAATTTCCAGACACTAAGATCCGTGATCTATTTCTGCGGTTTCGACTAAACATTTTACCAACTAGAGACTACCTAGCAATGATAAATAAACCACCTAATATATCTCCTGCATGTAGATTTTGTGGAAACGAGGATGAAAGAGAAACCTTATACCACCCGACTATGATTTGCCCAGCATTGAAAGAGAAAAGAGAATTGTATAGAGACTTCTTCAAGATCTCGAAGAAAACAATGAGAACCCAAGAGAGATGGGCACATCTACTACAAGGAAACGACAAATGGCTCATCATTACAGTAATTAAATTCTGGACAGACATTACAAAGGAAACTTAAATACAAGAAAAAAAAAAGAGAAACTGTTTTTTTATGAGTATAATTGCATTTTATGAAATTGAATGAGAATTATAAATGAAAAGTTTGTAAACCAAACAAAACATTTTAATAAAAAAAAAAAAAAAAAAAGAACACTTCTCTTAAATCTGTTCAAAAAGATTCCCTTATTACGGGCAATAACAACAGATGATATAGACGCTATTTCTCTACCTAATCACAATAACCATAGAATGGTAAGCTGTTTTCATTCAGTGATGGTAGCAGATATGGTGCGTGCTCAAGAAAAAAATTTCAACTCTCTGGGCTATGATCTATCTACATTAGCAGATGACAAAGAGGCCGATAATTTCCTTCAATATAAGGAACTGAACAATACTCAAACACAACAAACCACACAATTGGGTAAGAATAAAGTAGAAAATTCCGGTCCGGGGTTGGCTTTAATTTCCAGCCTCCTTAATAGTGGTCAGGATTGGTCATGGTTGCAACCAGCGCTTAAAACTTTGGAGACACTTATACAGGGTAATGGGTGCTCCTAACAGCTCTAATATTGATGTGATTTCCTGGAATTCTTGTGGGGGATTACAGTTGAATACGTTTTTGAACAAAAGGGAAAACTACACCTGCCCCCGTATTTACTTTTTCCAGGAAACTATGTTGCCTGAAATGTATATAGAAGGTTTTTACACTTTTTCTTCATTAGCATCAAGGGGGCTGGCGGGTAGGCATAGTGGCGGTTTGATTACTGCCATCGATCGTAACTTAGGGTTCCATGGTGATGTGATTTTTAGAAGCGATTGGCTTTTGGGCATTGTTCTTTCATCAGAGAATAATGTAGAGCCGATCCTCCTGTTGAATCTATACTGGAACCCACTAAAGGTGACCATTGAAGTAGTGGAAGACTCTCTTGATGTAATTCTGGGAGGTTGGTTTGAGAAGGGGTTAGGAAATCGTATTATTTTAGGAGGTGACTTTAATTCGGCCTGTGCTGAGGGCTCTATGTTAAATGAAAGAGGGGTGATTCCTAGATTTTTTCACCCCAATCTTAAAAGAGGTATATGGTGGGATAACTACCTTGATCATTGGGATTTGGGTCTCTTAGATCATGCCTTGGATTGGAATGTACCTAAATATACCTGGAAAAGAGGACGTAATAGCTCCAGAATTGACTTTTTCTATGTATCGAATAGTTGGAAGCAAGCCTGTGGAAAACTGACACTTATGGAGGTAAGGTTGGGTGACCACATTCCCTTATGTTTTTCTCTTTCAATTCCCAATGCTGGTAACTACATTAATCCTCAGCTTTTGGGCCCAAAGGCTGAAAATAATGGGAGAAGGATTGCATGGAATACGAAAATGATTATGAAATGTAATACTTTGGTTTTGGAGAACCTGTCCCCAGTGTTGTATCAAATTAGTAGGGGAGAGGACATCGATTTGGGGGGATCCTACTATAACGTTATATTGTCATGTGTTTATAAAATTAGTAGGACTAGTGATATGGAGATGTTGAAACCAAGGGGGAGGGCGGGTGACTCCAGAATCCAAAGTTCTAAGCGTATTAAATATAGGGAAATTAAAGCCTTGAAGAAATTACCCAGTTCCTTTTCTGAACTACAGCTTAGAAAGAAAAAAATTATCCTAAAACACAAATATTTGATTAAGTCCTTGAGAATGGATCAATATCTTGAAGTGCACCAATTGATGATGCATAACCTCTGCAAGGGCAGAGATGTAAAATTTTGGGCAACTATCAATACTACACTTATGCCTGTAAAAGACAGACTTGATTGCTCCATCCAAGCGGAGGTGTGGTGCGCCTTCTATAAGAAAAAGTTTGCCTTGCCTTCTGCCTTCTCTAGGGAACAGGATTTGGACTTAGGTCCACCAGTGGTGGGTGATTGTCTGTGGGATATTGAGGATATTATGTGGGCTATTAATAAACTCAAACCATCTAGAGGTCCGGGCCCTGATGGTATTCCTCCTTTAGTCATAAAGGCGGCCCCTGAAATGTGGGCAAAGTTGCTCAAACCCATATTTGATGATATTTTTAAATATCATATTATCCCTAAATCCTGGGCCCAAAGCATTATTGTCCCTATGTTCAAAAAAGGGGACGTTCTCAACCCCCAGAATTATAGACCAATAGCACTTTTAGAAGCAGCTAGTAAGGTCTTTGGTATTTTACTTTTAAGGGACCTTAATAAAGTGATTAGAAGGAATGCTTGCTTTAGCAAATTTCAGGTTGGCTTTAGAGAAGGCTTAGGAACAGACCTGAATGGGAATATTGTGGCCCATTTAAGAGATTCAGTCCATCAATCCAACATGGGTGATGTTTTTATGGCATCCTTGGACCTTTCTAATGCTTTCGACGGGGTTATCAGAGCAAGATTGTGGACTAAAATGCTGGCAATGAATTTTCCACGTAAGATTGTCCAACTCTTGGCTCTGTTACATAGGAATACCTCGGTCAGGGTGCGCTTAACCCAAGAAGGCTCTCTTTCCGATGCCATTGATACTAAGGTTGGGGTCAAGCAGGGCTGCTCACTTTCACCCACGCTCTTCAACCTGTACGTTAGCGATGTAGAGGACATGTGGCAGGGTCCTTCCATTGCTCCGGTAAGGTTGGGGAGTTTGGTTATCGAGTGGATGGCCTTTGTGGATGATTTTATTATTTTTGACCGTACCCCACGTGGCCTTCGTAGAAAGATGAATATTTTCTATCAATATGCAATGATGAACAATCTTTCCCCTAATGCATTGAAATCCCAAACGATTGTAGTTTCTAAGAAGAGAATTGTCAAATCATATATCAGGAAGATGGGAGATGATCCGGTGGAACAGGTCCAGGCTATAACATACCTAGGTTATACATTTTCCAATAAATCTAGCCTAAAGATGTGGAAATTGAGTCTTGTAGAAAAAGTGGCTAAATTAAAGACTCAAATGAAATTTCTGAGTGTTAGGGTATGTACATTTTCGCTCTTACCAATAAGACGTTTCTATCTTGTGAAATGTGAGCCGGTTCTTTTGTATGGTCTGGACATTTGTACCCATGACATGAGCTCATATTTGAATGTTGTCCAGGTGAAAATGTGGAAAGAATGAATGTGCCTATCTATGGCAATCCCTAATGCCATTATTCGCCATGAGCTATGTCTTATCTCACTCAAAGCTAGATATTTGTGGAGACAATTATCCTTATTTAGAAAAATGAATGATCCACCCATTAACACCCTATATGAGTTGTTAAATAAGGTCGTTGAATCTGGGTCAGTGAAATCTATCAGGGGATTCAGTGATAGAATGAATTCTCTGTTAGATACTCTAGGTTTTTGCTTAGATGACCTGGTCCAATGACCGGGACTAGTCAAGAGACTTTTATTTACGGCAGATTGGGTGGATACAGTAAATTGCGTAGAGTCCTTTGCAACTTATAAGGAATATGCTAATTTCGGGCATGCAAGGGAATGTATTCCCCTTTATTTACAAAGATTCCCTTGCCATAGGGCGAGAGTACTATTTATGCGGTTTAGGCTCAATCAGATGCCGACTTTAGAAATAATACATCACTGGATACATAAAGAAAAGGTGCTTAATTCAAACCAACTTAGTCTTACATGTCGTTTCTGAGGAGAGACATGTTAGAAACCCTTAAGCACCTTGTCTTAACATGTACCCATTTTGGGTCTAAACAAGCTCTCTATCTCAAAGATAGATTCAATGGGGATTTTGAAATATCTATCAATTTGTTTTGGAGTCGCTGTATGTGGGGTGTAAATATTTCCTTAATTCTTGCATTGAATTTAATGCTCCAAAATATAACGGAGGAATTGGAGGTAAAAAATAACTAATTTAATGTGTAATGTCGTTACAGTAGAATAACAGCAATGAAAACAAAAAGGTAAAAAATTAAGGCTGGGAGAGATATTTTTAAGATTCTATGATAATGTTTGTGACTTTGATTAAATCTTTTTCTTCTATTGTATAGCATTTTAGCATTTTCTTCATTTTATATATTTGTATATTTGTTTTATAAAATGAAGTGTATATTTCCTGTGTGTGAAATGTTGTATAAGGTTTTATGTAAACTAACAATACAACAATAAAAAAAAAAAAACTTCCAGGAAAGTCCCCCTCAGCTACAGCTTCCTCTCCGTTTTAAGGTTCTGTGCAAATCCGGTTGTTCGTTTCGTTCAACCGCGGTGAAAGTGCTTGAAATCATTCTCGAATCCGAGGGCTTGTCCTTCTCTTCTCTTTGAACTAAATTTTCTATCAACCAACCTCGTCCGGAATCCGTGCCACGAACTTTACCGTGAACTACCCTGAACTGTGTGATCTTGAGCAAAAGACTTTTGACCCATTGACTTTGGCCCTAAGCCTTTTCTACCTGATTCTATCACTGTAGTTCCTCTTGTTGAATTGCCCTGAGTACTTACCTGTTAGTTTGATTTAACTTCTATTAACTTTGTCTTTCCCTCCCTTTTAAATAGCTGGAGTGCCATTTTGCTCCCACTTCATTTTGTGACCTTAACTTGTCTGGAATTTAAGGGACGTGGTGTGGTGTATCAAGAGTGTGATTTTTAGACTGCTTATAATAGTGTAATGTTATACAACTGAAGAGTGAAAGAAATTTATATTCTTTTACTTGAAAACCTTGAGTCAGTGTTTGCTTGAATCATAGTAATTGCTGTCCTTTGTGTAACTATCTGATACTGCTCACTTACTCTTGAGATAAGTCTGGCCGCTCAGCCATTGCTACCACTTTAACTGTGTAGTACAGGCTTGTACCAAAGGTGAATTTGTACTGTCCCTTGTAGTCTTAATTGTGTGTGGTGTTCCCAAAGGGTACTACATATAATTCTGCCGAACAGGTGGGCCTTAACCACCGGGTTGGCCGCCGAAAACACATTCTCTGGGCAATGCTTGTAAGCCCCCATGGCTGCCAAATAAGTGCGGCAAGTATCCACCTGAACTCCTGATCACGCCAGGTGTGCTGAAAAAGCCAGTACGTCATCCAGAGGACAGGTGACAGGATCCAGACCCTTGTCACAAGCCCAATGGTAGAACCTAGTCCATTTACTCTTATACTGGGACAGAGTAGAGAGCCACCTGGCCTGTTGAATGATGTCCCAGTTGTCATCCGAAAATTGAGCATGCTAAAGCCTTAACTGGTCAGGAACCAGGCCACCAGCGCCAGCCTTGCCGGGACGTTCCACCGCCTTGCCACGTCAGGAAGCCCCTGTTGGGTATCTGAAGGTGTACAGGATCCTGGGAGCACAACTGCAGCAAATCTGAAACCAAGGCTCTTGAAGGACAGTGGGGGAAATCAGGATGAGGCTGCAGCCCACTGAAGCTTGGAACCTGCGGAGGGTCAGCTGGAGCAGAGGGGTGGCAGGAATGCATAACACCTGCTGCCGTGCCAACAGATTTGGAAGGCGTCTCCCAGAGACCCCCGATTCCGTCCTGCCCACGAAGCAAACTGGGGGCACTTGGAATTCAGAGGAGATGCGAACAGGTCCAGGTCCGTGAACCCCCAATGCTGGAAGAGGGGCAACAAGGAGTCGGTGTGCAACTCCGAATTGTAGGTGCTGAACCCCAAGCGGCTCAGCTGGTCCGCTTCTGCATTGCTGTCCCCTGAGAGGGCAACTGCTGAAATCCAAACTCCCCCTATTCCCAGATCGATACTGCCTCAATGCAGGAGTGGGAGGGTGTGTGGGGGGGGGGAGCAACAGGTGCCATTCTGCTTGTTCAGGTAAAACATTGAAGTAGAATTGTCCATCCTGACAATAACAGATGTGTCCCTGATAAGGGGCAGAAACGCCTTGAGGGCTAGAGCCACTTCCCTAAGCGCGAGCAGATTGAAATGCAGGAGGGCTTCCACCCTGGACCATGTATCCCATAGCACTCCAGAGTAGCCCCTCAGTCCGAAAGAGAGGAGTTTTTCATCACCACCAGGGTAGGCTCTGGTCGGTTGAAGGGAGCTCCCACTGAAATTATGCTGTCCATCAACCACCAGCAAAGATCGGGCAGGACGAGCAGGAGTATTGGGATCCTGTCTGACTGAGACCCTGCCTCCTGATCTCTATTGACCGCCAGGTGGAGCTGGAGGTGCTCATCTTGAGGCGAACTTGCTCTACATTGAGCATGCAGGCGGCCATTAGCCCCAGAATGTGCTCGAACCACCATGCTGAAGTGGTAGAGTTGGCCAGAAAGTGCTCTATCGCTTGCGAAGGGAGAGGAGACCCTCGGGCATGGGGAACACCCACTGAAAGGCTATGTTCCAACACACCTCTAGGAAGACCAGATTCTGGGAGGGGCACAACTGCGACTTCCTCTGGTTGAGGGAGAACCCCAGCTGATGACCAATATCTGCCAATCTCTGGCAGGAGTGTATCAGCCCCTCGGGTGACCCCACCCTCACCAGCCAGTCGTCCAGACAGGGGTATAGGTGATGCGCCCCCCAAGCAGAGATGACCCGACACTGCGTTCATCAACTTCGTGAAGACACAAGCAGCCGAGTACAGGCTGAAAGACAGCACCTTGTACTGTAAGTGGTACGCCATAATCGTGAACCGCAGAAACCTCTGATGCGGCTGGTAGATGGGGACATGCAGGTACGCATCCTTGAGGTCTAGGGAACACGTCCAGTACCCTGCACACAGAGACTCTGCTATGTGCGTGGGAGTAATCATCTTGAAGCGTTCTAGCGGTAATGTCAAATTGAGAAATGACAGGTCCAGGACCATCCTCAAGCCAGCCAGATTGTTCTTGGGTACCGCAAAAATCCTGGAGTACAAACGGAGCACATGTCAGATTGAGGAACCGGTTCTACCACCTGCATCTCCAAAAGCGAAAGGACCTCCCCTAAAAGAGCCTGGGACCCGATAAGACGAAGAGGAGGAGAGAATAGTAGAGGAATAGGAAGACTAAAGCCTGTGGAGACTATGGATAGGATTCAAGGGTTCTTGAAAAGACACTGTCCTGGAAAAGAGCCAATAGGCCCCTCACTGGAGAGCGGTGTACCTTGACCTTCACATCACTGTTTCTTGGTGTCGGAGGCGAGGGTAGAGGACGGAGAGCGGAAAAACCCATGCTAAATCCTCTGCTGCTTCCTCCTGTTGTCGCTGGCCGACCCGTCGGGCTTCCGCGTACCACGGTCCCGGAACCCCTTGAAGCCGGTGAAAGCGTGGGATTTGAATTCTGTCCTGCCCCGAGACTGAGGGAAGGACTTCTGCCCAGGCTTTGTCAAGATGGTGGTTTGAGTGAAGGTTTTCTTTTTGTCAAATCATTATCGATTGATGAATGAAAGGAGGTCCACGCCATCAAAGGGCAGATCTAGGATCTGCTCTTGCACATCAGATTAAAACTTAGTGGCATACATCCACGTCCTCTGCTGGCTGTGTCGATGTGCAAGGCCGAAGACTCCATGGGGTCCTGCGCAACGGCCAGGCATCCACCAGACCGGCTTTGAAGGAGGCTTGCCTCCCCAAAGGGAGGTCCAGCAGAAACTCCCTGAGCTCCAGCCACAGCTTCTGGTTAGATGCGGCTAAAAGAGTGGTGGCTTGCAGCAGATGCAGACCTGAAATGGCATTACAGCATTTGTCCAAAGTCACGAGGACCTTGTCCAATTTGGAAATGCCATTTAGAAGAGGCTCCCGTGGAGGAAGACGATGGTTTAGAATATAGGGAGGCCGCAGCCACCAC
This sequence comes from Ambystoma mexicanum, assembly GCF_040938575.1. Taxonomy (NCBI): domain Eukaryota; kingdom Metazoa; phylum Chordata; class Amphibia; order Caudata; family Ambystomatidae; genus Ambystoma; species Ambystoma mexicanum. The sequence goes on along the minus strand of NC_090933.1, from coordinate 410,785,974 downwards.
TGGAGAATGTGGCTGCGGGTGGGAGGCCAGGAGGATTGGCTCCCCGTCTGTCAGCCTGAACCTGCTGTCCAACTTCTTGTTCATCTGGGCGCTGGCCCCGAGGTTCTCCCCAGACCTTTCTCGCCACCTGCAGGACATCCTTCTGGAGAGGGATGCCACACCGGATCATGGTGCGCTTGCCCAAAAACTCTGCTAGCACTCCCGACACCTGGGGGGCTTCCTTGGGCAGAGGGGCCCCCAAGAACTATGCCAGGCCCTGAAGGCAGTCATGAAAGGCCTTAACAGATGCTGAGGGTCCTTCGTCATCGACGTTGCCCCACCACCCCTTTTTTTTTTTACAGACAGAGGGGAGACCGGGCCCTGGGATACAGGTGCCGGCGGGGTCCCCCCGCCCTAGGTTCGAAGCCGAAGACAGGTCCAATGGCTGTTGAGGTGGAGATGGGACATGAGATGGTGGAGAGGTTTGAACAACTGGTAGGGCCTGGACTGAGGGAGGGAGGGACCGGCATTGGCACCGGTAGTGCTGGAGGAACAGGCAGAGGACCCAGAGGAAGAGGCGGGGTGGTACAACCTGCGGGATCACCTCATTCACTATATCTTTCAGGAGCCCTGTCATCTGAGGGGAACGCATGAGGAAGAAGAAGCGCTCGAAGAAGCGGTCCTCGCTAGTCGCCAGGTTTCTTAGGGTCCTGGCCCTCCGAGGTGCGGTTTCCGCTCCTGGTCAAAGCACTGAGGTGCCTGGGTCGTGTAGCAGTAAGGCTGAGATGGGTAGATGACCCCTGGGAAGACCAGATGGCTGTACCATACAGTCTGCTGCTGCATCCAGAGTGAAGGGGACTGGAACCTTCTTGCAAGGCGAGAGGACTGGCGGGCCCAGAGTTGAATCCAAAATGGCCACCGGCCCAGCAGGCTCTGCCACATGCCTATCTGCCATTTTGGAACCTTGCGCCACACCCAAAGGCACACAGACAAAGGCCCCAAGCCACAAGAGGGTTCAGACATGGGAGGATAAAGCTTGAGTCATGCACCCAAAGCAGAAGCGTCAACCTCAGAGATCATTCTGGTAGGCGGCGAGTCCTCGGCCGGCTGGTTGTCACCCTGACTCACGACCTCAGAGCGAGCTCCGGTAGGCTGCGCGCCCTTGGCACCTGTGTCAATAGTACCAAGGACTGACTCTTGTAGGTGGCACCTGACGATCCTTTACCCCTTGGGGTCGAAGAAGAGGATAAACTTGATTGCCCTTCCGAGGACAGTCCGGTAGGACCCCTGAGCTCCTCGGCTTGGGAGCCGGTAGCACCGACGGCCTCAGGTCTGCCCCCGGAGCGCCAGGAAGAGTCCCCGGGCCTCTCAGCTTGGGAGCCGTTAGCCTTAGAGGCCTTGGGCGCGCCAGAACCTGAATCTGAGGAATCCTTGCTTGTGGGAACCTCCGCGAAGGAGTCGCCATGCTGAGGAGCCGTGCTGTAGAGGACCTACCTTGTCTTGACAATAGGTCCTGGCGACAAAGTCCTTAAGGTGTACCAGAGGAGAAGTGTTGAAAATCTCCCTCCAACGCGACAACCAATTCTTCAATGCCCTGTGATCGAGAGCGCTGGAGGTGGAAACGCGTCCCAGTGGTGGTCGGCCCCCAGGCACACTCAAAACAGAGTGCATGGGGGTCCCGAGTCCGGGAACGAGAGGTCACACGAAGCACATTGCGTGAATCCTCCTGCAGCCGACATTTGCCGGGAGAGATGAGGCACTGAAGGGAGGTTAAATACGATTGAAAAGGAAGAAGGTGAGCAAGCGGAAAGCTATAAAAGTCTCTGCACTGGCTGCCAGGTCTGACACCGTCCGAGCGGAAAAGGGACTGGGGTAAGGAGCCAGAGGGTGGGGCGTTCCCATGACCGAGGCTGCACCCCTGCACGCTGTACTAAATTTAAAGGGGAAGCTCCATTTTTTGCTGCCAAATGTTTTGGTACCGTCCCCATGGTGGGGGACGCCCCACAAGGATGGAGGAAAGTGGATGGGATGTAGGAATATGACACAGATATCATCACAGAGGTAGCACAAGTATATCCGTCACAATGCATAGCACAGCATGCAGGCTCATTAAAAAATGGCACTTTGCATAATCAACAGTGACTTGCCAAATAGCAGGTGAATGGCTATCACTTCACAGAAAAATCAATTTTCAGAGACAAATATTCCACACCTTCAGCAAACACCAACAACGTATCTAGGGACAAGGAGAGGGAAGGCAGAGTCAGAAGCTAATATGGGATGTGCGACCCCATCCCGTCACACAGCTTGCAGCAACACACATACATGGAGCCACGCTAGGAAAGAAGGGTCCTTATATCAGATATAGGAGATCCCAAAGGATAGATATCCTTGCCCTGTGTACGGGTCCCACACTGAGCCTGGAAGACATTCGGATAAATGCTCATGCAAGGGTTCACAATGCACATGGCTCTGCACTCAGTCGTTTATCGTGGGACTGTAACACACTCATGGTGGCAAATGTAAAGACAGACACAAGTGATTACAGTTCAAGGGTGTTTATTAAACTGTATGCAGGTTGGACAAACTCCTAATCTAAATCTAAATCCAAAATTGGAGCAAGAGTCGATCATCAAATGAAAATAAAGCAGTACTAGTGGCGTTGTGTCAAATACAAAAAGGGCATATACTAAGAAACCTATTGCCAAACCTTACAACTAATACAAAAAGGGTTCAGGATGGTTTTCAAGAAAAGAAAGAAGTGTTCTCAAATAATATGTCAGGAAGCGGTAGCTTGGTTCTTCCTTCCCTACGTTTTGAGCACGGGGTAAGGTGGGATCTTGGAGTACAGCACACACTCAAGCTTCCTCAGCAAGAGTCGACAGTTCTGTTCCAGTTTATCAGGAGCCTAGATGGCCAAGTCTCGTTTCTCATGAAAGTCTCTTGCCTTTGAGGGCCTAATGTATTCAAACAACAAAACAAAGGTTTCTTCAACAAATGAAAGTTTGTTTCCTGGTTTCACTTAGGGTGAGGCTCTTCACCACTGGGCCCCCCTCTTCCGGGCGCTGAACCCTGTTCCTCATGGTGTTGGACAATTGCTTTTCACCCCTTAGATCTCCCTCTTCTGTGCTTGGATCCTAAAACAGATCCTTTCAATGTCAAGACCTTCGGAGGTTGGTTTCCTGGTCCGGAGGGCCTGATAGTTAGTTGTTCGTATTGGAAAACCTAACAAACACAAAGTTCTATTTTACTTATTTCTCAGGTGATGGCTTCACCCTTGGGTCCCCCTCATCTGGTTGCAGACCCTTTATCTACTTTCATCCTCCCTTCACCGGGTTCACTATGGCTTTCTCTGGGGTGATGGATTCACCCCTGGGTCCCCTTCTTTTGGGCACAGACCCCTCTTTACTTTCACAAATCTTAATGTATTTTTAAACAGTTCCAGTGGAAATCCCTCGGTCGGGTTCACGCTTGTCAACACACGGTTTCTTGGGGCTTTAGACTTGGCCCCTTCTCGTAAGCATCCTTCTTCCGGGTACACTCTTGCCAACTTTATAGTCACAAATGTTTGTGGGATACACTTCCCTTGCTTTCTCGCAGCTCTTAGGTCAAAGGATTTCGACTGTACAGAGATTTTGCTTGACCTCTTGTATGACCACTTCAACCTAACTTGGCGGCTCTCCTTAGTCCTTCTGGTTTCTGTAGCTTCACTCAAACGGGGATCGACCAGATTCTCTCGAGTTAGCACCCACGTGGTGCCGGTTCCCTCTACAGCTGGTGTCCCCTCAACACTTTTACAGTTCTTTGAGAGCCAGAGGTCGAAGAGTTTGATGGCGGTGGCCCTTCCTGGAGAGTAAGTGTTGGGAGAGAGGAGAGGAGGGAGTTGGCTAGATGTGGGGTGATGACTACTTTATTCCACAGCGGAATGAGGGTTGTGGGGGTTGGTGGAGGTCTGGCATTGCCTTGGGTGCGAGCTGTCATGGTCAGTGGTACAGAATAAGATTTCTGAATGATCAGCCCATGATAGGGCATTGGGGGCAGTGTGGATATGTTTGCAGTGGTGAAGATTGCATCGAGGGTGTGACCTGCAGTGTGGGTGGGTGAGGAGATGTGTTGTGTCAGGTTCAATGCTTCTAGGTGGTCTGTGAGAGATCGGGTCATGGGGTTTTAAGGTGAGTCAAACCAGATGTTGAAATCCCCTAGGATGGTAAGTGTTTGGATGGAGATTGAGGATGGTTGTTAGAGCATCACAGAGCGTGTCTCAAAGTTTTTGTTGTTGCCAGGCAGTCTGAAGATAAGAAGAAAACTGTGCGAGGCGGAGGGTGAGATTTGGTGTTTTACCAGAAGGGATTCGTAGTCTGGTGTTGTCCGAGGTGTTCCTAATTATTTGTGGCAATTGGTGTTTGTGTAGTGTGGCAAGTCTGCCACCCCTTCGTGATCTGTTCCAAGCAATAAGGTTGTTCCCGAGTGGAAAGGCCTTGTGCGCAATGGGCTCCTAATCATCAGCAAACCAGGTCTCTGTGATGAGCAGGGCGCCTGGATTTTCCTCTGAGATGAGGTAGAAGATTTGGAATTCTTTCTGGAGACTGACCTGGCATTGATCGGGGCGCAGGAGAGTAAGTGTGGTATGTTTGCAGGTGCTGGATGGGTCTGTGTGTAAGTGTTAGGAGGGGTGGAAGTTAGTTGGGGAGGTTGGGAGGGGTTAACGGGGGTGTTGGGGAGAGTGAGTTGGCCGGGGTCGGTGGGGGCAAAAGGGGGGGCGGAGGAGGGTGTGTGGAGGAGGCGTACAGAATAAAAGTTGGACGAGGGGGACTGGCCGAAGAGGGGAATAGGGCTCGGACAGGATTAGGTGCCGGAGGTGAGGTTTGGTCCTTATAGTGAGGGGGCAGGGTATGGGATCTGGGTTGGAGAACAGGAGAAGCTAGCAGGGGCCTGGCGTGGTCTTGGTCTGGGCCATTCCTTGAGTTCTGGGCAACCCATAGGGTGTGGGTGAGAGAGGGGTGGGGGGCTGTGGAGGCTGGAGTTTTGGCCAGGGCAGCCCTAAGAGAAGAGAAGCGTAATTTGGGGGTACCATGTTGATCGTGCGAGTAGCAAGCAGAGGGTTTAGGTGAGTAGTTGGCGAGGGAGGAGGAGGGGGAATCAAAGGATTGGTTTACCTGGGTCGCTGGGTGGTCTGGAATATTCCGGTGGTCAATGTCTTCTGTTCCCGCTCTCCATCTTGTAGCTCTTGATTGGGCGGAGCAAGATCTACTTGGAAGGTGTAGCGGTTGGGAGGTGGAAGGCTGGGAAGATGTGCTGTGCTTTTGGGATGGTTAAGTTGGGGTGTGGTGAGTCTCGCCAGCGTGTGGCTCTAATTTGGCAGTATGTAGCATGGTGTCTAGGCTGTGGCAGGGGTGAATCAGATTGTGTGACTGAGTGTAGGGTGTGTCCAGCTGGGCACGTCCAACTCGGTGTGTACTTACCTGGCCTTGTGGAACTGGTCAGGGTGTTAGGGACGGGTTTGGGGTACCTGGCTAGAAGGGGAGGGGTGAAAAACACCCAGATACAAGTTTCCTGGATAGTGGGAAAAAGGCCTAGGTTTCAAAATATATCAATCAATGAAAAAACACACCTAGATTTGAGTTTCCTGGATAGCGGGAGAAAGGCCCAATTTGCAAAATATATCAATCAATGAAGACACACCTAGATTTGAGTATTCTGGGTGGTGGGAAAAGGCCCAGGTTTCAAAATACAATAACAGGGGACACATCTGGATGTGCCCCTCTGAAGGAGGACTAGCTTGCAACTATGGGTGGATTGATAGAATAGTTAATGACTATCAGGAATGGTTGTCCCCTCTGTTTGCACCTTGCCTTCCTTGTCAGTTGATGCTGGTTGACCAGTGCCTGCTTCCCTTGCTGACAGCATATGGGGCTGCTTCTGCAGGAGCTGTCCTTTGCCTCAAGGGCTGCAATAGGCAGGCACAGACAAGACATGTCAAAGGACACACGTGCCTTGACCATGTGCTGGGTTATGACCAACAACGTCACATTCATCACAACATACATAGGAACAAAGTACACAGACATAACAAGGTGCACACCAGTCATGGATGGAAAATTAAAACATTTATTGATATGATGATATGATGGGTTATTTATAATGCGCTTAATACCCAGAGGTTTCTAAGCATGGCACAACGTACACCACAGTCTTCAAAACAATAAGGGGAAAGGTGCACAGGAACATGGCCAGGTAATACATTAGTGAAATGTTGAGTGCAGGTACATGAAACAGAGAGTGAAGGTGGCATCCACAGAAGGGGTCAGAGGGCCAAGTGGGCAAAGGAATGTGAAAAAACTAAACAATATAATACAGCAAATACTGTGCAGGGAGAGTGAAAGGGGATGGGCACAATAGGGTAATTGAAATGATATCACATGTCGTCCTCTGACCCCCTCAGCATCACTGTTCCCCACGACTAACACCTCAAATTCCTCTTTCTTCACCTCGCCATGTAGGGGCCCACTGGCTAGGCGAGATGGATGGAAAGGAGAAGTAGGTGCCCGCTGTGTCCCCCCGTTGCACACTCCTGGGGAAAGCAGGCGTGAAAGTGGCTGAGAGCACAGGGGACCAGTGAAGTGAAGGGTCCGTAACAGATGTTGTTGGATGGCACAGACGGCATCTTTGATAGCCCTCAATTCCCCTCTGTCTGCCCTCAACTCGGCTCCCATCCCTTCCACCTTCCTCAAAGCGCTATATTCCTCGCTCCCTTGCCACCTCCCTTGCCACCGCATGCCGGACCCGAGCAACTGTTGGTTAAAGTCAACACTGGCACCTTCAGGTGGGGGACCTGTGCCATTACAAGCAGCAGGTCCTGTGAAGGTGCAGTGGCAGCAGTCGCTGTGGTGGGCACAATTTCCTCTTTACGTAGGACAGAAAAGATGGACCGGGAAGCTCAATGGGCAGTGTGGGCCTCTCTCCCGCAGGTGTCGCAGGACACAGACATGCCCCATGCAGGGCGGCAGGAAGGGTACACTTTCTGCACACTTGTGCTGGCCCAATCCCCAGAAAGGGGGCAAGTCTCACAGGGAAAGAGGGCAGGGCACAGTCCAGGAAGGGGGGGCTGGCTGGGGACGCACAGATGAGTAGTGGGGGGGACAGGTGGCGTAGGAGGCAGCACATGAGCCGCAACTGAGAGCTACAGTAGTCCCTTGGGGGCTACATGGTGCATACCCTGTCTGCTTCCGCTCTTATGCCTCCTCGTGCCTCACTTGGGCCTCTAGCTCTGACAACTCCACCTCTGCCATTCTCCTCCTTGTGTGCATCCTGTGGGTAGGTTCCAGCATTGGCGCACGGCCATTGTCCTGGGCTATGGGGTCACTGGCAACAGAGGCTGCGAGAGGAGAAATAGACACATGAGACAATACACACACCAAGCGAAGTACAGCACAAACATGTGGCGCACACATTACGTCTACAAGGCAACAGACACCAGACAGATTAGCACATGCGGCTACCAAGCCAACACTATCCTGGTTGGGGGTGCAGTGAGAATGCATGTGGAAGACACATACGGGGAACGATGGGCATGACAAAAGTATCCTCAACATGCAGCAGTGGCTGATAAGGAGGAGAAAACCTACTGGGCATATGCAGGGGTCTGAAGATGCGCAACACCCTCTGGTGGTCCTCTGGGCAAATCCCGCATAGGACACAGAGTTCCAGTGGGCGGATGCAGCTCTGCAGCATGGGCCAGGATGGATCTTCTGGTCCTGCCTCGAGCAACTGGAGTGCCGTTAATGGCAGTAACACGCCCAAGGTCGTCCCAGCGCTTCTTGACCTCGTTCTCGTTGTGCTGGAGGAGCGCAAGCGCACTGATGTGGTGTGCAGCCTGGCCCGTGCTGCCACCTTGGTGTGCAGCGAGCTGTGACGGGTGTAGTGCCCATATATCTTGTGCACCTCGGCCTCCTGTTCGGTGAATTTGGGGTTTTGTAACCCAGGAGGTGGAGAAGAAGAGGCATTCTTGGAAGGTGGAGAGTTGTTCTGCTAGCCTTTGGTGCACCCTCCTCACAGACGCCGGTGGTGGCTGATGTGCCTGCATCGCCAGTGGTGGCCTGCCTGCTCCTCATGGTCCCACTGTACAAACCAGAGGGGGTCCCTTGTGCGAATCTGTCTGATACCTGCCTCCACAGCATTTCCTGCACCCTTCCATGTCAGTTGTTGACCACATGTAATGGCATGGTCGGCCTTTATATGACCAGGGAGGCCTCCGGTTGTTATTAGGCCCGCTCACTGCTGGCACGGCGCAAGAATTTACACCATGGGGTGGTGGGTAATCTGCGTCTGCCTGACTGTGTCCACGGCTTCCACACATGTACCGGGAGTCGTGCATGCAGGGAGCTTGGACTCTCCTAGGCACAAGCGTTGATGTTTACAAACGTGCACATGCAGATGCCCAAGGGCACGCATAAGAGTGTTGGATGTTCATGGGCCACGTGTGTGCTGCTTCTACTTGGAGTCAGTGGTTTGTGTTGCACGCACTGGACCGACAGGACAGTGCCATGTACATGCTGGGACCGACTGACCCTGTCAGTCAGCAATGTGGTGCAGTCTTCATACATGGGCACTTGAGTCATATGACGTAACTTGCATTTGGTGGTGGCCCACTGGCATGTATGTGCCATGTGTACCTATGAGCCGTGCCATTGAGCATCACCAGTCCTTGATGAGTGGTGTGCAGTAGACGTGGTCCACTGGTGTGTATGTCTGCCGTGATTGGCATCACTCAGGGGATTGACTGTCAGTAGTGGCTGTGTGTGTTGGCTCTGGCTCTGACTGCCAATGTGCTGTACATGATTCCCATGAGAGACAGGCAGGATAATGTATGTTTCTAATCTTGACATTGCCACTGAGTGACCTCAAGAGTTTAAGTGTTTGCTGAGGCCCAGACTGCGGAATGTTTGTGAGTCTGGTCTGCACACCTTGTGGCCCTGGCTCTGCACGATTGACACTGCTTGAAACATGTTTGCGTGACTTAGCCGCTGTATGTTTCAGATGTGTGCATTGTCAATATGTCAGGACTTGCATCTCCTTGTATGCACACGCGTCAGGCACCTGACACATGAGAGTGGGTCACATATGGAATGTGATTGTCGACTGTATTTTGTGCAACCTTGCGTGTGTGTCATAAATCACAAAAGTATCAACTGAAAAGGATACAGTAACCAAAAAAGGATACAATTTGGTAGGGCTTTTCCGGATCCTATCTTCACACGACTTGATTGTAGGTAGGTCAAATTAGACCTTCCAAATGATACAACTCTCTGACTGAATAAAACAGGCAGAGAGATGGATCACTGGAAAGGGTGTGGGAATTGTATAGGAAGTATGCCTAGAATAGATAAGTATCATAAGACACTGTCCCAAGTCAAATACTAAGAAACACAGAATTGGGATTAATTCAGACACTGACCTTAAGGCTAAACTGAAGAATTCCAGACAGTTTCTTGAAGAGTCCCAAGAGTTGAACAAACGACAAAGGAAGGGAAGATTAGTAAGGGAGACTTATCCCGAACGGCACGAGGCTCTCGCTAGATACCGGGTTGGTGCACCACAGGATAGCGTCCAATGTACTGTGCACAATCACCTTTCAATAGTTCATGAAATACTTCCTTTCCCACGAGGAACAAAATAAGAATCTCACCTGTTGACTGTCACAGGTACCAAAAGTTCGAAGGAGTTCAGAAAAACACGTGCAGGAATGCACGCGACAGCATAGACGCAGCCAAGCCAGCCGCGCTTGTAGACAGCGTTTCCGCGTGAAGATTTAGACACGCGAACAGGATTCACGCAGCTCTGGACAGCCGCGCTTGAAGACAGCATCCGCGTGGAGATTTAGCATGCGAGCAGGATTCACGCAGCTCAGGACAGCCGCGCTTGCAGACAGCGTCCGCGTGGAGATTTGGCACGCGAACAGGATTCATGCAGCTCAGGACAGCCGCGCTTGTAGACAGCGTCCGCGTGGAAATTTAGCACGCGAACTGGATACACGCAACCCAGGAATTAGCGTGTGGAGGAAAGCAGGCTCAAATTAGGCCAAAGAAGTTTGCTGAAAAGAATGCGAGAACGCAGGTCCGGAGTTCAGCTACAAACGCCAAAATTGATTTAATCAGAAGCAGCGAATGGAGTTTCCACGCTGCTTATGTACGCACTGCCGTGATACACGTGACGGACCGAAGTCACGTGAAAATTAACGACGTGAAAAATGCAGACGTCGTTTTCCGGGCAATGTATCGAACAACCTCCATTTTGAGTAAAAAGGTCTACTGGTTCTATGGGCGTAACTCATCTTGTATGGATAAGTTGTTCCTGGTCCAGAGGTATGTCCGGCAGGCATGACAGTGTGGCAACATGACCTAAGGTGAACGGCGACACTGTATGGTCACTCCTGCTTGTGACATTGCACTTGTTCAACCTATGTGCGTAAGCCAATCTGTGTCTCTGTGGGTGATCTGTATACAGATGTTGCTGAACACAGTGTTGGGGCTGGAATACTGCACAGCATCCACTGTCACATGACTGATGCGTGAATGTGCCGAGTGTACACATGCCGACTGCTGAAACAACAAAGAGGTACACGGACCATTACCTTGGTGCAGGTTGCTGTATACTTGAGGTTGCATGAGCATTGTACGTATATGGATGTGGTAACTTGTTCACAATGTATCTCTCACCAGGACTCGCTATTCACAGTTACAACTTTCCTCAACTCACGGCCGTTGCATGTCTCTGCATTTTGTGAGTCACGACATACAAACAGTAGTGATGACGATAAAATGTATTGTGAGGTTGGCATCATGGAAGGAGACAAAGACAACAGATTCAATATAACAGAAATACTTTTATTAACTTTAATGTCAGAATAGTGTAATGCCCAACTTGTGTAATATACTATACTTGGAAATGCTAATGACCAAATGGCCTTCAATGCCATCTTAAGGAAGGCAACACTGATTTTATAAGACGACGGAAGCGGGATGGTTGTTTAGCAACGTCCCGATGCAAGAGAGGCGCACAACCTACATTGCTGCCTAGATGCAGACGCTACCGTAACCAATCTGTGTAAGTAGGTATCCGAATTGAGTGAGCTATTATACTCAATTTACAATTAGAAAGCCACTCCGAGATTTGCCAGATTCCTAACAACTATCTATACTTAAAACGCAGTTAGCAAGTTCTCCCACATATGACGATCGGCTTTCTGGCACGCCATTAAAGAAGTCGCTGAAACGCCCTGTAGGAAAAATACAGCAGTCAGAACCACATAGGAACCCGAGCATCATCGTATTTGCAAAAATAGAGGTAAGAGAGAGAAAGCATTTGTATAAACCAGTGGGTTATATCATCTATGTCAAGGATAGAAGATTGAGCATTAGGTTTTTTACCGTGCCATGTAGATCACTAATTTAAATACGCATATTCACATATATAGGAGTGCTAACTGGCATATATCTAGACCCACCTATATCGGCAGCAACGATTTTACTGCAAGACCACTCGATAATGATATCGAGAACTCACGACTGAGATGCTTTTTACTAAGAGGTATGATCTAGTAGATGTTCAATCCTTAATTAGTGACACGCAAGTGTAGTACATGTAATAGTTATGTTCAGTATCTAATTAAGAATATGCCTTTTTAGTAATTGAATTGAACCAATCTGCACGTGAATTATCAACCTAACGCGATAGGGGACGAGTAAAGTGATCGCATACAACGTACTAGGAGAAACCTAGGTGAGTCCATACAAGCTGATATATTAAGCCCATGAGTTTTTACCTGAATGCAGTTGGACTCCTAGTGGGACACAGCGCTTTTTTCAGCAACTTGTCCCACTGGAGACCACTTTGTTGTAAATAACTATAGCGTAATAATCTAGTGTTTTTTACCTACAGAACTGGCACATAAGTACAGTGAAGGGCTACTATGCCCGATTGGCCCATTACCCCAGGTTAGTGCACAAGGACCAAGTGATCCTTGTAGCAATTAAGTAATATAACAACTGAACCATAGTTAAGATACTTAAACAGTATTCTTTTCATTTATGTTTACAGAATAGTACTACTCCAGATATCTATACCTGAAGAAGGGCTAGCGAGCTCAAAAAGCGTAGTAGCAGATAGGGGACATCCGTCCGTACAATTGAAACAACTTCTATCGAGATATCAGGATTAACAATACTTAAATCACTTATATTTTGGAAATGTGTTTGTAATAGGAAGAAAGCATTTTCAACACAAATGAAATATCTGCTAAATGTAATATTGTTGAACAACAGTGAAAATGTTCTTTGAAACTGTATACACAGTAATGCAAATAATTGCTTTGTATGATTCATTTATGAATTAGAAAAGAAATTGTACTCTTTATGGATTTGAATTCCTAATATAAAACTTTTAATGAAAAGATTGCCTCATTTGATGAGAGTATTTAAAGAATCTCAACAATTATATTGTTTAAGTGTGTGCCCTTGTTTGTTCCTCGTTTCACTTCGGGGAACCAGCTCTTTCCTTATCTATCCAATCCGGTAGCACGGATTTAATAAGGAGCACCTGTAAGTAATTATAATCAGGTAGTTAATTGTTTAAACCTATTAAGGTCAAGAGTAAACTGAGTGCACCTCTACACTTCACTATCACTTGTTATTTGAACATGTCAGGTCCTCGAAGGAAAGAGACTTTCAAGTGAAACAAGAGTTGGCCATCCACGCCCCAATAGCTGAATTGTCTCCTGCTGGAGAAGCCCGAGACTGTACTGTGCTCTAAAGATCCCACCTTACCCCATGTTCGAAATGTGGGGAAGGAACAAGTTACTTACCTGTAACTGATGTTATCCAGCATGGGTCTGGCATGGATTCACATGATCATGAATATTCCCCGTCGTCAGGCTGGGAATCCTCGGTAAAGAAAAAACCAGTATCAGTTTCGTTTCTGATCTGTCTTTCGTAGTAGCAACCAATCACTGATCTCTGCGTCATACTGACCACAGCCAATGACTGCCCTCTACCTAAGCCCCGCCTCTGGCAGCCATCTTCAGATTTGGTAGCACGTGAAGTGGCAGTATGACCAAGTGAAGAGCCGCAGAGGGGTAGGCGGGAGGGTTCGCATGTGAATCCATGCCAGACCCATGATGGAGAACAACAATTACAGGTAAGTAACTTGTTCCTTCTCCAGCATGGGGTCTGGCATGGATTCACATGCTCATGAATAAAGAATACATAGCAGTACACACATGCACAACCACGGGAGGTGGCAAAGGCTCAACATTAAGCATCACATCAAACTCAACATTAAGCAAATCTTACCTCCTCACCAGGCTCATCTTAGGCGAACAGGTTGCGCAGCACTGCTTGGCCGACCCTGGACTCCTCCCTGGAATCCCGATCGACGCAGTAGAATTTCGTGAAGGTGTGCGTCGACCTCCACGTAGCAGCCCTGCAGATGTCCAGCAAGGGCACACCAGATAGGAACGCCGTGGTAGCTGCGATCGCTCTGGTGGAATGGGCTCTCGGACGGCCAGGCAGGGGTCGGTTTGCCAACCGATGACAGTACATGATACAGCCGGAGAGCCATCTGGAAATGGAAGCCTTCGAGAGAGCCTTCCCCTGATTGACAGGTCCAAAGTTCACAAAGAGTTGTGACGTCTTCCGAAAACCCTTCGTGCGGTCCACGTAGAACTTCAGCGCTATAGCCACATCCAGCGAGTGCAAAGTCCTCTCAGCCGGCGACGAAGGCGACGGGAAGAAAACAGGCAACACCAAGGGTTCGTTGAGGTGGAAGTCCGACGGCACCTTGGGCATGAAGGAGGGGTGCGTCCTGAGCACTACCCTCGTGTCGTGAAAAGTCAAGTACGGGGCCTTGCAGGAAAGGGCCTGGATCTCTCCCACCCGTCGTGCGGAGGTGATGGCCACAAGAAACGCTGTTTTCCACGACAAGAACTTCAACGGGGCCGAGTGCAGAGGCTCGAACGGAGGTCCCATGAGCTTGGTCAGCACCACATTGAGCTCCCACGCCGGGGCCGGAGCCTTCACCGGTGGGAACGATCTGAACAGTCCCTTCATGAACTCTTTCACCAGACGATGAGACCACAAGGACGTCCGCCCCGTGGTTCTGGTGTATCGGGAGATCGCAGCAAGATGAATCTTGATGGACGCATGCGCCAGTCCAGCTTTGGCCAGCGTCAGTAGGTATGGCAGTACTTGGGGAGCCGTAATCCGCAGAGGGTCAATCTTTTGTGCGTGGCACCAGACAGAGAACCTCTTCCATTTGTGTCCGTAGCATTTAAGAGTTGAGGACGCCCTGGCCTTTGCAAGAACCTCTCTGCAGTCGGCCGGTATGTCGTATCCTCCAAACTCTAACGCTGCAGGAGCCAAGCCTGCAAGTTCAGCGACTTCGGGTCGTGATGGAGGATGGCGCCTCCTTCCCTGGAGAGCAGATCCGCGTCCACTGGCAGCTTGATTGACGGGGACGCTGACAAATCCAGAAGGTCCGGGAACCATATCTGCCTCGGCCACGCAGGTGCGACGAGGATCATCCTGCACCTGGACCTCTTGAGCTGGTTGATGAGCCGGATCAGCAATGGCAATGGAGGGAACGCGTATAGGAACAGGCCCTCCCAGGGGAACGAGAAAGCATCGCCCATGCTCCTCGGCTGGGGAAACCTGCTGGCGAACCTCCGGCACTTGGAGTTCGTCGCCGTCGCGAACAGATCGATCTGGGGTGTGCCCCACCGTCGGAAGAGGCGGTCCACTAGATCCTGTCGTAGTTCCCACTCGTAGCATGAGCGCAGCTCCCTGCTGAGTGAGTCGGCGATGGTGTTTTTTATCCCTGCCAGATGAAACGGCACCAGAAACATCCTTTGGGCGACGGCCCAATGCCACAGATCCTGCGCCTCCCAGGACAGGGCTGGGGACCTGGTTCTGCCCTGTTTCCTGATGTAGAACATGGTGGTGGTGTTGTCGGTGAAGATCCTCACCACCTTGCCCTTGAGGGACGGAAGGAAGGACCTGAGGGCCCAAAACACTGCACGGAGCTCCAGGACGTTGATATGGAGGGCCTTCTCCATCGGGAGCCAAAGGCCTCTCGCGTGCAGATTCTCGGTGTGCGCTCCCCACCCTTCCAGGGAGGCATCTGTGGTCACTGTCTCCTGGTGGCCGGGGGTTGGAAGTCCATGCCCGCCGTCAGATGTGCGCGGGTGCCCCACCACCGGATCGCTTGTCGGAAACTCTAGTCGAGTGTGATCCTCTCCTCGAAGCTGCCCGTCGTCTGGATGCAGCGCGCGCCCAGGAACTCCTGCAATGGGCGCATCCGGAGCCTGCACAGGGGGATGAGGTAAATGCAAGAAGACATCATTCCGAGGAGGGACTTGATGGACCTCACTCTGGCCGCGTCCGCAACCAGCATCCGCTGCACCTTTCCCAGAATGGCCCTCGTCCTTTCCTCCGGCGGGGAGGCCAGAAGCGACACTGTTTCGAGCTTCGCTCCCAGAAACAGTGCGTCTTGCGCGGGCACCAGGTGGGACTTGGCGTAGTTTAAGGAGAATCCCAGGTCCGTGAGAAGTTGGACGGTCCTTGCCGTGTGCTCCACGGCGAGCTCCCTCGTCTTGGCTCGGATGAGCCAGTCGTCTAGGTAGGGGTAGACGTGGATCCCCTCTCGGCGCAGCTGCGCCGCCACCGGTGCGAGGCACTTGGTGAACACCCTGGGTGCCGACCTTAGTCCAAAGGGAAGGGCTCTGAACTGATAGTGACGCCCTTGGACCACGAACCTGAGAAACTTTCTGTGTCCCTTTAGGATGGGAATATGGAAGTAGGCATCCTCCAAATCCAACGACGACAGGAAATCGCCCTCCTTCAGCTGACCCAGGACGTGTTGGAGGGTGACCATCCGGAACTTCTGTGCCTTGATGAATTTGTTCAGTCGTCGTAGGTCCAGGATGGGACGCCATCCTCCCGTCTTCTTCTTCACGAGGAAGTATCTTGAGTAAACTCCGGAGCCCCGAAGCCTCTTTATAACGAGCTCGATGGCGCCCTTCCTGAGCATCGCCTTTACCTCCAAGAGAAGTTGAGGGACGTGAAGTTCTTTCCTGGCCACAGGGGGGACGTGCGGGCACCTTCTTTGAAATTCGAGCGCGTGACCCTGGGCTAGGGCGTCCAGCACCCAACGGTCGGTGGAGATGGACTCCCACACGCTGACGAAGCTCGCCAGCCGGCCTCCCACCGGGGTGCTTCGGTGGGGGCCCGACCCCACGGCCGGTTCAGTCCTGCTTCGACGAGGCTTTGCCGCCTTGACCTCCTTGGCGACGACGGCGGGATCCGCCTGACTTGCCTCGTCCCCTGTAAGCTTCCTGCGACGACGAACGGGCCGCTTGACGGTAGGTGGAAAATCCGCCGCCGGAACCTTTGGAGGCACCCTTGCCTCCGCCGCTCCGAAAGGGCGGCTGCCGTTGCTGGAGAACCCCAAGAGCCCGGGCCGTCTCCGTGTCTGCTTTGATGGCTTGAAGGGAATCGTCCACTGTTTTCCCAAACAGGTTGTTTCCATCGAACGGCATGTCCAAGACTCTGGTCTGCACGTCTTGACGGAAGTCAGTAGCCTTGAGCCATCCACGCCGCCTAAGGCACACGCCGTTGCCCAACTGGCGAAATCCAGTGTCTGCGATGTCCGTCGCAATCGTAATGGCGTGGTCCGACGCCACCTCACCTTCCTGCAAGATCTCTAGGGCATCCGCCCTCGTCGTCCGGTAGGAAGTCCAGCAGGGGGGCCAGTTTGTACCACAGCTCCCTGTCGTAGCCAAGGCGTTGGCCGCCTTAATCGTCGTCGCTGCAGACGAGATGACCCTGTGTCCCATCGTATCCAATTTCTTTCCCTCGCCGTCCGGCGGGGAAGTCGACGTGGAGGCCGCACCCCCCCCGCTTTCTTCCTGGCCGCCGGAGGCACAAGGGGGCCGCGTCCGGGACCCGGTACTTCTTCTCGTACCGATCCCTTCTAGCCGGCGTCGTGGATGGGTTCTTGAGGAGGGCGAGGCCCTCATCCCAAATATCGTCCAGTAGAGGCACGGAGAGGGCCGTCTTCCTCTTGGCCTCACGCCGTTGATAAAGGAAACCTTCCTTCTTCTCCTCCGGGCAGAGCTGGAAGAGCTCGGATGCCCTGGCGATCATGGAGTGAAACGATCCAATCTCGTCGGGCGGGGAAGCCCGGGTGGGAGGTGACGACGGCAGATCCTCGTCGTAAACCTCGTCGTCCGTACCCGTCGCGGCCGTGTCAGTCCCCGTATAATCCCCATGAGTCGTGGACAGGGAGGAGGGCTGAACAGGGCGCGATGGCTGAAAAGGAGGTGGAGGGTGAATCCTTCTTCTCTTAGGGGGAGGGCTCCCAGAAGGGCCTGGCTCCGGGTCCCCCGTCGGGAGCGGTTCCTCCGCAGGTGGTAACGGCAGTCTCGTCCTTATCTCCGAGCATAAGGACTGTATAGCCAACAAAATGGCTGCCGAGTTGTCTTGCGGCGCTGGTTGAGGGGAGTCCGACGGGCGGTCAGGGGCCCCGTCGGCACCCTCGACGATATCGTCGTCTCCTACGCCGGGATCCCTCCCGACGGGCTGGTCTTCTTCCACACCAACGCCGTGGCTTAAGACCTCGATCAGCTCTTCCTCAGAGGTTGAGGCCGAATCCACGACGACCTCCTGCCCCCCCTTTTTCTTCTCCGTCGCAGGTTTCCCGGGGGTCCTGTCGATGGGCATAAAAGAGGACTCCCTCCGCGGTGGCAGGGAGACTCTGAGCCCCGAGGTCGCCACCACTGGTGTAGCCTCCACAGGCTGAGGCAGGGCCGCCGCGACTGTCTCGATAGAGGCCTTGGCCGGATGGATTAAGGCTTTCACCACCTTAGGTGCGCTCACCGCCTTCTCCTTGGGGGGGGACACTGCCTCGCTCTCCCTCCGATGGGGCCTTCGAGCTCGACCGGGGCCTCTCCAGGAACTTCGCCGGGTGCTCAGCCTTCCTCTTACCCGAACCAGAGCGTTGGCTCGTGGTTGATGGTGCCGGGGAGGATGCGCCCTGCCTGGCGCCCGTAGAGCCCAACCGTTCGGCGCTCCCGGTGCCAGCGGACTCGCGGTGCTTGGCCTTGTGTTGGACCCCCGTCGATGGGGCGTCCTCAAAGGTCTTAGAAGACCGCTCGGATTTCTTCCTCTTCTTCTCGCCTGACGGGCTCTTCCCTTCCAGCCAGTTGGCGAGACGTTGATGGCGGTCCTTCATGGTCCGCTCCGACATATTGCCGCAAAACGCACAGTCCTTCTCCACGTGCGTCTTGTCCTCATGTAGGCAGTAAAGACAAAAGGAGTGTTCGTCCTCCTTAAAGACATTCTGAAGCTGGCATCCAGGGCAGACCCTGAACAGCTTTCCGGGCGTCGAGCTTCCCTTCGCCTGGGCCATGTCCGAGATGGGCCTGAGAAACTTCTGGAGTCCTCCAAAAGCGTAGCTCGACGAAATCTTCACCCTTGAGGGGCGTAGACGAATCCGACACGGGTCCCCGTTGATCGGATGAAGAATCGGTGGAGCTTGAGGCTCTTTTTGACCGAAAAAAATCGAAGTTTTTGAGAATAAACGTGAAAAAATAGCACGAACGCTCGAGAGCAATAGCACGAGGATCCCAACACTTGAATGTGCGGTAAAAATCTGAAGATGGCTGCCAGAGGCGGGGCTTAGGTAGAGGGCAGTCATTGGCTGTGGTCAGTATGACGCAGAGATCAGTGATTGGTTGCTACTACGAAAGACAGATCAGAAACGAAACTGATACTGGTTTTTTCTTTACCGAGGATTCCCAGCCTGACGACGGGGAATATTCATGAGCATGTGAAACCATGCCAGACCCCATGCTGGAGAAGGGAGACCCACGCTGCTGCATCTTGACATATTATTTGAGAACCCTTCTTTCTTTTCTTGTAAACTATGCCGCACCCCTTTTTGTATTAGCTGTGAGGTTTGGCAATTGTTTTCTTAGTATAGGCCCTTTTATTTTGACTCGATGCCACTAGGACTACCTTATTTTTCATTTGATTGTCGGAGCTTGCTCCCATCTTAGATTTAGGTTTAGAATAGGTATTTTTTCAACCTACATACATAATTCATAGTTCAATAAACACCCTTTAACTGTGATCACTTGTGTCTGTCTTACTTGTTGCCACCATGAGTTTCTCACTGATACAATCCTGTACATAAAGATTAAACCTAGTGGCCTTGAGCCACTCCTCATGTCTGGAGCTACACACGCAGCCCTACCTGCTGTGTCGATGTGTGCCACTGATGACTCCATTAGGTCTTGAGCCACCATTTTTGCTTCCGCTAGACCAGACCAGAGATCGAGCCAGTCTATGGACAGGGAGATCAGGAAGGAAGTCGAAAATTTCCATCCACAGTTTTTGATTTATCACAGCTAGCATGGCGTCTGCATTTGCTTGCCCTAGGTGGAGAGGGGCGTTAGAGTAGACTTTCATTCCATAGCACTCTAGGACCTTCTCCTCATTGCCTAGTAGTGCCGTAGTAGATGAGGAAGTGTAAGTCTGAGGTTTAGTATACAGTGACGCTGCTGCAATGACTGAGGAGTGCGGCTGAGGGTGGACAGACAAGATGAGTGAATCACCTTCTGCTTGTCTGTATTTCGCATCTAGGCGCTTGTTAGTTGGCTGCGTTGAATGAGGTTTTGCCCAACCTTTCTTTGCCAGGGCCTCTACATCTTTTTGTAATGGTATGCAAGATTTTGTGGGCGAGCGGATGTTGAGTACCTCTGCGCAGACCCCAGCCCCAGGCTGCTCCTTTTGTGAGTGCAGAATACCAAGGTACCCACCTGCTATGGCCAACCTTTCATGGAAAGCCCTTGCGGAGGAGGTGGCCTGATCCTCCTAGTCTTCGTGTACCCCACTGTGTCTTGCAAGTCTGTGGAATCTGCAGGTGGGGTAATAGGTGGCTCTGGTAGGCTGCAGGTTGGCTCTTTGGGATGTGGCGAGGACACCATGGTGCTTGGTGCAATGGGCTGTAGCGCAGGCATAGGTTGTGAGGGAGCTAGTGTTTAGACTGGTGCTGGCTGCCGAGGGAGAACCGGCGGGATCATGTCCTGTATGATTCCCTTAAAGGGGAAATGCACACATTTTTTTTATTGTCACGATTGTTCAGTCATGTATTTTAAAGAATACTGTAATCGATCTCCTTCCTTTTTTCCTATGCATCTTAACTTCGTTTTCCTCACTTTTACACATGTGAAATGAACTGGTTGGGCGCGGCCATCTTGTGCTAATCTTATCCATTGATGCATCGCCTTAAATTCAAGTGCCTTACGGCACTAAATCATATCACCAGCCCCTGAAGCTGACATCACTAGACGCTTACGCCCCTTTTCACAACACCAATGCATGTCTCTTTTCAATGGCATCTGTGCGCAAGTTACTGACGTGTCTCCATGGAAATGGCAGGACGCCCCTTTCCTAAAGAAGTATAAACAGACCCTTTCTGATCAGACAACATTGGAGTTTCATTGTCAATAGTTTCACTGTATTTAGTTTAGATCGCCCGTGGCTCGTTTCTGCTGTTCAGCTATCTTCCTAGTACGAAGCCCCTGCAAACCCGTTAATTACAGTAGCAGAACTGATTTCACTCGTTACTTGTGTTTTGGTTAAATCTTTGTCGTACAATGGCAACAATATAGCCCTACCAGTATGAGCTTGAGTATTCTGAGGAGGAACTAATGGAAAGAGAAGGCTATAGAAACGATGGGGAAATCAGACGATAGTTTGCAAGATCAATCACCCGAGCATGAGCCGCAGCCGAGTCGCATGGAAGACGTTTCAACCTGGTGTATCTGCAATCGTTGCAAGGTCATGCCAACCGAGGTAGAGAATTGCTGCTGCCAAGAAAACTCTGGATGCTCAGCTTACATAGCCGAAGAAGACACACCACTGCTTTGCGTTACTGAGCTGCATGACTTCAGGGCAGCCTGCCTCGCAAGATCCGTGTTGAGGATTAGGATGGTGCTTATGCACGAACTTGGCGCAACAGTTCGTCCTCGCAATCCAAATAACGAGTAAGTATACTCGAGATGTGATGTAATTTTGACCACTGAGACCAGTAGAATTTCATGTTTTTCTCCTACTTTGTCCTAACTTTGATCGATCATTGACAAATGAATTTAGTCTGTAAATTGAATACATTTCTCTCGCTTTTTGGAATTCAGAGTGTTCATCGCTTACATGTCTTTCACTTCAAACTGAAAAACAATATTTCTCTATGTCCCAAACCGTTCTTGCTGGAATGGGTGTTCAGTTTTGTAATGTGTCCAGACCGCACACGTACTTTTCTAAGGGCAACTATGCCAATCGAATTTAGTATGCATTTTGAAGTAAGGTAGTACACTCATCAGGTTCATTCAATTCAGATATGTATGTTTCTCTTTCACAGGTGGTGCAGGCTGTGCCCTATCGTTTGTTTACATGGTGGCTTCATGGGAGGCTTGCATACCGCGTTAGACGAGTAATAATCACGTGTCGTTTGAGCCATTCGCCACAACAGTGGATTTTCTAAACCTTTACTTCAACCTCAAGTATACAATTTGTAGTTTGTTGGTGTCATCAACATCACCAAATTAAATAAAATACAACTGAGTAAATACGGATAGTTCTTCGAGTTTTTCTGTGAGTCAAGAACATGCTCAATCGTCTATGAGTGTCATGAAAGAATGGTTGGTGTCATGGGTGGACTGGGAACGAATGGAGGCACTGGAAATAATTTGCAAAGTGGTCCCATATTACACATTTTGAGCTAGCTCAACCCTTTTCCTATGATAGAATGTGAAAATAAAATACAAAATAGCCCAGAGTGTAGAGGAACACTGAGAAATATCCACAGTACCCTGTAGGCCAGTCCAGCCCTGGTTGGTGCCCTTTTGCACTCACATTGTCCCCATCCATCCCCCCTCCAGTATCAATGGCATTTCACACCTATGGCCGTGTGCTCCCAAGGGGGCTGGGTTGGTGGGACCGCTCAAGTTGTCAAACACCATGTACACTTCAAAGGGATCTTTCGCACAGTGACCATTGTCCACATGGCCTCCCCAGACCCTCTGTCTCCAGACTCCCCTCTTCAAGTCCATCCATCCACCTCCTTCCTTCCCTCCCTCCCTCCATCCATCCACAGTATCGATGGCAGTTCACACCCAAGACCATGCACAAATAAACAGGTGTGTATCGTTATCCTAGATATGTACGTGTTTGACACTTCTACCGTGAAACTGGAACTAGCCCTCTTTAGCTCACTGATTGCCCCCTTTGTGGGCTATCAGGTGTGTGTTGTGGACCTTCATCTTGTCTGGCAAGCTCTCTTGCAATCACTGGTAGCTTCCTTCCAGGGCCCATGAATTTATTTTGTCCACATGGCCATGCCATACAGTTTCTCCAGACTCCACTCTTCAAGACCCCGTCCCTGCAATCAAGCTTTGTTTTTGTCCAATGAGCAATGTTCAGTGCCTTTTGCGCTCACCTCGTCCCCATCCATCCTCCTTTTTCGGGCACTGTTTGAATATTACTGAGGTGTGTATTTTGATAAGGTGATGCAAATTGAGCTTGTTAAAATACATATATTCAGCAAGTGTTCACCACACCTACCCACACATTGAACTAACTCATCAAACTGCCATTCATGGCCTAAAAAAGTATGCCACTTTCAAAAAAAGCAAAGACCCACATGTTGGGAAAGATTTCATAATTGTATGTCATTTTCCCTCCATTTGTCAACCCCCAAACTCTTTGCTGCTGTTTAAACAACGTTGACTGACTTTGCCAGAGAAGCACAGCCTTCAGCGACACTCCTCTGGGCTTTCGCTCACTTTTTATGGGGAAACTGACATGCCCTTAAGACAGTCAGTACTGGGAGACTTTGTTTCCCTTAGTCCTTTCCTCATGTTGCAGCTTTTGTGCAACATGTAACAAGTGTGCAATGTATTTTACCATACAGCACACTTGGGTCTCTAGTCATTTCCAAAGGCCCTAGAAACTCTTGCTGGACTATTTGTCATGGACAGGAGTGGTGGCAGCTATCTTTTAGCATTATTTTTAACCCTTTCCTGCCATGTTAACCGCGTTTGGCACGAATAGGTGGCCTTGCTCCAAAATGGCCATGCCACAAGGTTCTTTGTCCTGTCCTACGGCCATCTTGTCCCTTCACCTTCCCCAGGTCGAGTCGACCCGGGTCAGGCCTTATTTGGTCATGCACTTTCCTGCGAATCCCAATGCTTTCACAGGCATCTGCATGCCTTGTGTTTGTGCCTCCAGGATGTGGGCTGGGATGTCTGATCCTAATACACATCCTGGGTGCCAGGGAGTCTGGAATGCCCTGAATGCCTGGGACCACCGTGGTCCGTGATTGGTCCACGTATGGAGTGTGTGTTTGTGAGCAGATCTACCATTGGGTCCTCTCCGTTTTGGCACGAACTGAACTTTGGATAAGAGGAGGCTGAAAACACCACTACCATGTCGATCTCCTGAGTTCACACCGAACAAATGATAGGAACCAAGTATCCTGCAACACGAAACCGAGTCGAGGAACCGCTTGTGACCCGCTGGAAGGCTTGGCACCCTGAGCCCGCTGTCGTTTTGTGGGATCCTCTGCATCTGGTCGTCCTAAAAGGTCTGCGAAGACGCTTCGACCCATTGGAATAGTGAGACCAACTATTCTGGGCACTTTCATCAAACCCTGCAAGTAAGCTTTCTCGGAAGTGTCCCTGGGCCAACCAGTGGGCTGACCAGTTACCCAGTTGCTTTGCTCTGTCACCACCGCCGTTTAGAGGAGGCCCTCGAATCTTGGTACACTGCTAGTTTTGTCTCCACGGCACCCTCACACCGAATTTCGTACACTTGGCATTCCCAGGTCTGAAGTGAGACGAGTACGCCAGGACCGGAGTAAACACGGTTACCGTGTTGGCCTGCCGCGGCAACGACCTGTGCAAGTTCGCTGCATTTGTGACCCTCTTGCCCCTGAAGCCTGCTGCAGTGGAACTGGGCCGATTCCTCCACCCGGAGCGGAGAAATCGCCACTGTCCTTTTTGGGAATCATCACTGTATTTTAGGAACTAAAAGGTGCTGAGACATCCTTTTTGCCGCATTCGGACCTGCCAGCGAAGTGGACAATACGGGCGAAGTTTGGGTCTGCCTGTGTCAGGGACCGGTGAGTGCTCCTTACCCCAAACGGTGGCCCCTAGCGCAGGAGCCAATTTTTACACACAAGTGGCCCCTGAGGGCCCCTTTCCTTTCCTTTCCATAGCTATTGCGAAATAGCGACTCCATCCCGCACTCTCAAACTGCCTCTACCCTCAAGTGGAGGTCCTTCTTGAATAGTGGGAACTTGTTCTGCATCGTCTCATCCACCTTCCTGAGCTGCTAGAGACCCCTGAAGAGACCCTATCCTGCCCATTGGCACAAGCGCGTGCAGGTACTATTGAGAAAAGGTTCCACTCTTTGTAGGGCTTGGACTGCCTCTTAGTTAGGTGTATTATTGATGTGGAACTGGGCCTAAAGATTACCTGCACTGCCTGTTTACTTCCCCTCTAGGTTGTCGACATATTTCGTGTGTTTAACCCTTTAGACCCCATTGGTCTTGTATGTATATTGTATTGAGTGTGATGTATTGGTTTACTTAGTGTTACTGTGATTCTTTGCTATGGTCTATGTTACAAAGGCCTTGTAATAAATGTGTCTATATTTTTAATAGAACACCTGTCTGAAGTAATTTGTAAGTGTCCTTGCTTTGTATGCTCATTGAGGTCTTTCAGTCACCCTCACCCCTCCTGAGACTTAGTCTTGACTGCCTGCCATAACTATCCTGATTGGTCTGGCTTGTCCAGAGATTACCCTGTTCCAAGAAACTAGGTTGGCCTTCTGAACCTCTGCCCCTATAGGTCAGAGTTCAGAAATCCTTCTTAACACCACACAAGCATGAGTAGGCCTATGCCTGCGCGCTCGAAGGGCGGCAGGGTGGGTTCATATGGCAGATGGGAACCATTGGGATGGAGGCAGAGTGGGTGTCTATGAACAAGTCATACATTCACATACACACCCACTTTTGTAAGCCTTTATAAACACCTTGAGATTTACCTTGAGAACATCTGGGAGATCTACAAGGTATATCGTCATCGAGCTACCTGTTCACCGGATACTTGTTCCTCTGCTTGCTGAATCGGCTCATCTGTTCGCCAAAGTAAGGGTAAGTCACCTATTTACTTCTCTATGTTCATTGATCGTTACTCTGAACGTTTATGTCGATTTCAACCTAATGTACACAGGATTTAAATGTTCATTTATCTCAGACTTCGGCATTAGCGAATATTTCAGGTATTCTCTTCTCGGTAACTACCACAATTCATCACTGTGCATTACCGTAGAATATGCTGCATATCAAACTATTGTATAATAAAGTTCTTGCAGAGTTCACTCGACTAGGTTACACAGCTTTTATTTCTTTATTTTAATTAAACTTTTAAGACAAAGCTCTGGTAGAATTTCCTTTTTTCACATTCATACGGTATTATTTGTGCTAATCGTTCCCATTTCTTTATACAGATCTCACACACTTTTAAAGAATGCCATCATATGTTGTTGTCGGTTGCACTTCTGCAAGCCATGCCAAAGCTCCTGGTAATATCCTGCATGTATATCCGAAGGATATTGACTTAATAAGAAGGTGGCTTAAAAATTGCAGTTATGAAGTGGAGGAGATTGAAAGTAGGGCCCAGGAAATCTTGGCCGACGTGAGGGCCAATCGATTCCGTGTCTGCAGCCTGCACTTTACCGAGAATATGTACGACCAATCAAAGTACACAAAAAAATGATGACTGCAAATTCTTCCTAAATTGCTTCCAAATGCCATCCCAACTAAATTTCCGCAGACGGCTGGTGAGGTGAGTAGTGAACGTTGAGTTTGTTATGTTTGTTGGTATGTAGGACGATGGTCTGCATTATAAATAAGTATTATCTTCCAGCTCTTGATTTATTTAAAGTAGTGCATTGGTGTTTATCTACATCAATGTTATATTTCTCAATTTTCCATAGTGGCCCGATTCAACAGAAGTTTCAAATATTTCAACTTGGTATACTTCATCTTTCCTCGCTTTCTGGAGCCTCTAACCAATAAATGTGACCCTTGATGAAAACTTCCACAGTGCCCCTTAGAAATTATGTTTGCGAAATGTGTTAGTTGACATATCCTTCTTTACTTAGAGCACAGTGACGAAACCACTGTTATGCCTACTATCCCAATGGTGAGCACTACCGACCTGCACAAAGTGAAATGTTATAGCGTCGCATAAGGCCACATTTCAAGTACTAATTTACCTTTTCCATTGTACTATTTTCTGACCTTGGGCTGAAAATGAAGGAGCAAAATTCTGCATCAATTTTTTTTCCTGAGTCAACATCAACCTCACTCACCTACCAACTAATTATATTATACTACTCTTTGTATGTGATTGAACTACTTGCATGCGGTATGCTTTGAATTTAAACATATCCAAATGTATTATGTATGGAACTCGTTATTTTTTCAGTTGAGTAAGTAGCTTCGTCTGCATTGCATTTTTTCTGTTTCATTTAGCTTTTTAATCCGCATTAAAATAAGTGCTGTATTATAGGTGGATGGTGGAACTTCGACTACTATCACTTCCTCCTTTTCAACAGGTCTAGAATTTGAGGATTTGTATTCACAGTTCACTTGCAAGAATCAGAGTACATCCAACAATGGATATACTTTGAGACTAAAATGCATGTAACCGTGCACTGTTTAAAACTTTTCTGATTTTGGTTGTAACTTTGCACTTCCTCCCTCATGCAGAACAGTTATCAAGGACACATTACAAAGCAAAATACTTTTCGGGGCAACATTGTAATCACTATGTTTTACAGGGTGACCCCAAATCAAGTCCATGGGCCTCATTACAACTCAGGCGTTAAGGGTTAACGCCGTCGTTAACCCTTAACGCCTGATTCCAATTTTAACGGCTGCTTTTAGCAGGCGTTAAAATCCATGGCGCTAAACCGCCTTAGTGCTAATTACGGCACCGTAATTTACGGTGCCGTAATTAGCGCCTTCCCCACTCCCATTATGCCCTATGGGGCAAAAATGGGAATGGGGAAGGGTAAATGGGAAATGGGGATTTACCGCCCCACTCACCTTGGAATGGGGCGGTAAATCCGCCATCCACCATGGTGTAAACATAGTTTACACCATGGTGGTAAAGTTGGTGTACTTACCGCCTGGGTCGTAATGACCCCACATGTGTCATCTCGGATGGAGATCAGGTGAAATATGACTGAATGTTATGACCAAGTCACGTACACTCTCTTCAAGGTTTTATCCATACTAATGTTTTATTTGTGTTGCGACAGCAACCCAAACAGTATATGGTTCGCAATCTATGTAAAATACTTGGCGTGCTCTGTCCGATGCAAACTTTTAATGTGCAATTTGGTTGACATTTTATTTTTTTTTGCATATTACTCTATTCAAGGAATGTACTCCAGATGTGGACTTGGAAGAGGCGCATGGAAGAGAGGTATACATATATGAAGTAAAATTGGGCATCATATTGCATTATGAATACATTTGAATAATGTTGCTATATTTTCAAGTCCGTCTAGTTGTTTTCTATTTGTAGATATGTACATATGTTTGTTTACTTTGAAATTAAATTTGCTGTATTTAAACCATACAAATACGGCTTTTTGCAGCTTGATGTCACCATCTGCAAAGAGAAGGGCACTGTTTCGAAGCAAATCAAGAAACCAAGGGTAAAGAACGTACCAGTTAGTGTTGGACAAGCTTTTAAGCAGATGTTTTAGTCATTTTAGGTTTTTATTTGAAACATCATATGTTCTGTATGTGTGCAATACATAGATCATCTTCTATTAATTCTGTTAGAAGCCCAGAACTAAGAGGAGTATAAAGACAGAGACAATGGAAACAAACCAAAGATGTCTCTTGCCAAACAGATTTCACAATGGAGCAACTACTATCTGAGGAGCAGCGTTGCACAGTCAACATGCAGACTAGTGATGCATATGTCCAGTGGCCGGAAAATGAATGGAATCTCACATGCAAGCCCTACAAAGTTAGCCTGGACCATTGCTACTTTGTGCCAGCTCGAACACATGAAAATGAAGAAAATGATGATGCATTGCAAGTGCTCGCCAACCACTTCACACAAACTACACCTGCTAAAAATGTTCTACCCAAAAAACATTCAATGTTACCTGTTTCTCCAATTCATGGTGAATTATCACAGCCTCAACTGACAGAGTTTGGAGCTTCAACGCAATTCACTGATGAACTTGTTCAAGATCTAGTCTTCAGTTTGCCAAGTTTTGGGGATTTGTCCACCACCGTCGACTCCCAAAACACAGTACTGCCGCACGATTGGCTATTAAAGGATCAAAAGTACATTGTGTTCGATAGCTGCCTGATAGAGATTGTACAAATGCTCAAATGTGAACATACATCAGGGGGCAACATATGCGGGAAGCCATTGGTGTATGTGTCTCGTGCATTACAAGGCACCCACCTGAAAATCCATGCAACCTGTGTCCACCTCCATAATACATTTGCATGGTCTGCTCAACCGATGCTCGGCAAAGTGCCAGCTAGGAATCTCCTTTGTTCAGCTGCTTTACTGTTCAGCAGATCGACTTTCAGCAAGATTTCAAGTTTTTGTCAGTTTGTGGGTCTTGAGTTCCTTGCTAAAACCCAATACTACAAATACCCAAGGGAATTCTTATTCCCCACTATTAGTCATGCTTGGGATGTTGAACAGATGTCAATGGACAGTACATTCTCTGGCAAACGTTTCTGGCTAGCTGGAGATGGACAGTGTGACAGTCCAGGATTTTCTGCAAAGTACTGCACTTACCACTTTCAAGACATGGGGCCTCATTACGAGCATGGAGGTAATGAAAAATGGAAGGCGGAATGGTATTACCGGCATCATTTACTGGTCTGTGCAATTACGAGCCTACAACCCGTTAATGCCGCCCCGGCCCGTACCGTGCCCCTTCTTACCGGCATGTGCGCGTACACGCGCCCCTTCGCGGCGGCAATACAGGGATGCCGCTAACAGGAGGACATCACAAGTCACGCGGGCATGCACTTACCGGCATCCCGAAGGCGGTAAATAGAGCCTGCACGATGGCAGTATCACAGGCATCGCGGACCACCCGTAAACAGCAACATGCAGTGTAGCCAACTGCCACAGGTGCACACAATCACCACAGGAGGAGCCAATCCCAGCACAAAAGGAGCACACCAACACACCACACCCCTTCCAACACCAAAATGATCCCACTAGCTGTAGCAATCCTGGGGCTGGAGGACAGGCCTGCACTGCTACACCAGCAACAACAACTACAACAAGAGGCAGCACAGAGGAGACGCAGGAGGAGAAGGAGGGTGAGACAGGCCCAGCAGGTCCCACCAGTGCAGCCAGTGGTACCACGTAGGCAGCCACCAATACTTCACCTCAGAGCCAGTCCATTCAACCTAACCCCCATGCAGATCTACACCCTGTACCGTTTGGACTGGGACACCATTACCACCATAGTGGACATGATACACGACATCGTCAGCCTGATAGAAATCCGCACAGCTATCCCCCCTCTACTGAAGGTAGTGTCTGTGCTCCACTTCCTGGCCACAGGCACCTACCAGCATACAGTGGGCCAGCTGCATGGCATATCACAACCACTCTTTTCACGCATGCTGACCCAGGTGCTTGATGCCCTCCTGAAGCATGCAAGCATCCACATATCCCTACCACGGACTGGCCAGGAGCTCGCTGACACTAATGTAGGCTTACATGCACTGGCAGGCATGCCCAATTGCGTCAGTGCCCTCGACTGCACTCATGTAGAATTGGTGGCCCCTCATGCCAATGAGGTGGTGTACCGCAATTGCAAGCAATACCACTCCATCAATGTGACGATGGTATGTGACTCCAGCAATATCATCACACATTGTTGCGCCCGATATCCTGGATCTACACATGATGTCATGGTGCAGCGTAACTCCACGCTACATGGAGCGACATGCTGGATGACGTGCCTGGCTGCTTGGTAAGTTGCCTGACTGGGCCATGGCAGTGCAGTGGGGTTGTGAGATGGGGGGGGGATGCATACTCCACCTGGGTGAGATTGGGGGGGGGGTGCATACTCCGCCTGGGTGAGATTGGCCGGGGAGTGGACAATGTACTTACAGCTATACACTGTTCGCCTGAATATCCCAACCTGAACATGACACATCAATGCCATACATAGGACCAATGCTGCACAGCAATGACAACATGTCAGACGCACAAGCAGGCCACCATGTGCATGTTAATACCAAATAGCTGCAGCCATGGCAGTGATTCCTAAAGGTGTCAGGTTACATATTGACTCACACATACCTCATTGTGCTCCCATGCAGGTGATGGTGGCTATCCCTTGAAGCCGTGGCTACTTACCCCTGTACGGAACCCGCAGAACAGGCACAAAGAGGAGCACAATCGGGTTCATACCCGTAACCGTGTTGTGATTGAGCAGACCTTTGGCCTGTTGAAAGCACAGTTCCGCTGCCTCAGCAGGTCTGGTGGAGCACTCCTTTATGGACCTGAGAAGGTGGCAAAGATCACCATGG
Organism: Ambystoma mexicanum; assembly: GCF_040938575.1. Classification (NCBI taxonomy): domain Eukaryota; kingdom Metazoa; phylum Chordata; class Amphibia; order Caudata; family Ambystomatidae; genus Ambystoma; species Ambystoma mexicanum. The sequence continues at coordinate 410,755,272 of NC_090933.1, read as the reverse complement.
TGTGTGTCATACTGCACAACATGTGCATCTGGAGAAACGTACCACTGCCACCTGACATTGACCTGCATGCACCGAGTGAGGATGATGATGGAGGAGAAGCAGCACCCCTCCTGGCAGTTTGTGATGCACAAGATGGACGTGCTGTGCACCAATCACTGATTGACGATTATTTCTGAACCACGTTGATGGTTATGTGTCAGTACACCACTGGGCAGGCACTGGGATCGTGTGGACATGGACACAGGGTGTGTGGGGAGTTGGGCACTGTGCGCTGTCATGCATTGATTAAACACACACGAAATGAACAATGTCCAGTCATGAAATGAATTTGCACACAACGGGTGTAATAGAAAAAATAACAATATAGTGCTTCATCCCTCCACCTCTCACACGCCCTCCCCCCTCCCCCCAAAAGCCCCTGACACCCCATACCCCCAAACACCCCATACCCCCCAAACACCCCATACCCCCCAAACACCCCATATCTCCCAATAAACACCCCTAATACCCACCAAGAAACACCCCCCCAAGACCCCCCAAGCACCACCAACCCCACCTCCCCCTCACCCATTGTCATCCCACACACCATGTGGGTGGACCAGCTATTTCCGGCCTCTTTTCGAGTCTGGGGGCAGCATGTCAGTTTGCCTTGAGCTGCGCCTCATCATCCGCACAGGGCTTGAGGGAGTTGAGCTGGCAGGTGTGGATGATGGGGTGGAGGTGGTTGGATGTGGCACTGCCGGTGCAGGTTGTTGCTGCTGAAAATGGTCCAGCATCCTGCTAAGGACCTGTGTCACCACCCCTAAACTTTCACGGATGAGTATGGCGCTTGTGTTGATGGCATTTACGGTAGCTGCATTTGCTTCCCTTATTTCTCGGCGAGTTTGTTTACCCTCAGCCACATACTCGCGGACCAGTACAATCATGGAGCCTCAACCCTGGTCAGGCATGCCTCCATGTCAGTGGGGGCTGTGGAGGTGGATGGTCCTGTGGCTGGGTGGACCATTGCAGGGCTGCCCTCTGAGGTGCTGGACAGATGCAGACTCCTCAGTAGATCTGCTGGTACCTGCATGGGGCATGCTGGTGTGCCCTGTGTGGAGTGGTGGGGGGTGGACTGGGGGCTTGGTGTATGGGGACATTCCACATGGATGGTGTCGTCAATGTCCTGGTATTCCTCTGCTTGCACATACAGGTCGCTGAGGGGGGCTGTGGCTGCTGCCTCACCTACCTAACTGGTGGCAGTGGACTGGGTACCATCAGCCTCTCCCTCTGCAATTGTTCCCGACTCTGTATTTGCAGTCTCGTCGGCTGCTGTGATCTCCTCCTCAGCCGGTCTGGCCTGTACTGGTGCCCTGGGTTGCACTCTGGCCTGTGGTGCTGCCCCGGAGGTGGAAGGCCCAGTGCCCTCTGGTCTGGCCCTGGATGACTTGGAGTGTGTAGAAGCCCTTGGGGAAGGGTCCTGCCCTTCATTTTCTGCATCAGTGCCTGTGGGGGAACAAGAGATGCAGGGCATCAGTGACGGTGTTATATGCAAGATGTATGAGTTGGTGCTGTACAGTATTTCATTTCTCATGCATTGCATTTTTATAGGTGTCTCACACAGGGTACTTTCAAGGGGGTTGGGGGGGGCATATTGGCATAAGCCGTGCCCTATTCTGCATGCCGTAGTATTGCGGTTTGTGTGATGTGTGGCATGTGAATGATCCCTGTGTGTTGGGTGTCTGTTGGTAATGGGATTGGCGCACAGCATGCATTTCATTGTGCCAGGGTTTGGGCCTCCATCCCAACATGGATCTGTATATGTGTGTATGATGGATCATGCATTGGTTTGGCTCACTTTCACATCTGTTGTACTACGTCATGGTTTGGCCTACTGGAGTTTGCGGGGTCACTCACCTCCATCTCCCGATGTCGCCGCACCCGTCTCTGTTTCACCAAAGCCCTCAATGGACTCCATATGTTTGGTGGTGCTGCAGGTCTCTTCCCAGTGCATCAATTTTATGGGTGAGTGGGCACCCCTGCCTGTGGCCATGGCCTTGATGCCAGGATGTTACGCACCCGGAGACGAAGCTCATCCCATCGCTTCTTACAGTCTTGGACCGTGCGGGGGGTGGTGCCAACCGCTGTCACCTTACACGCAACCTCCTCCCATATTTCTTTTTTTCTGAGTTGAACTTCCCTTTTGAGGTTGTTGGCAAACACCTCATCCGCATGGGCTGCAAGAGTATCAGCAAGCATGTTGAGCTCCTCGTCGGAGAAGCACTCCTTGTGCAGGCGGGGGGTGGTCTTGTGGGTTGCCTTGGACATGCTGGATGGTATGGCCCTGCTCTCGACTCGGTAGCACTGCTGGATTGAGAGGATTGCAATGGATTGTGTTTTTAAAGATCGGTGCCGGTGCATTTCCCGTTCCGACGCAATGACGTTACTTCCGGGTCTGGTATTACGAGCCCGGTATTTGCATGATGTTATTACCGGGTCGTTATTAAGGGGTTGCTCCTTGGCGGAGGCGGTATCGGCGGGTCCCGTGATGGTGCTATTGGGGGGTTGGAGGGCCTTTAGCGGCATGGCAGTGCAGCCATTGCCGGCATGGGGGTTCGCGCGTGCTCGCACACTCGTAATCAGCTGCTATTAGCGTTGTCAAGGGTGCACGGACGTGCTATTACCACCTTGCCGGTAATTACTCTGTTTTTAAGTCCATGCTCGTAATGAGGCCCATGGAAAGTAAGAGAAATTTGTGTTTGGTGGTGGTGCAATCCAGGGGAAAGGAAATAGACCTGATAGCCATTGACAGGTACGTTTCCATAGTGAAGGCCATGCAAGAGCAGTTTCCACACATTTTGCAGCAATTTGATGTATGGCACGTAACAAAATCAATCAAAAAAATTACAGCTGCTGGGAAAAAGAAGGGTTCGGAAAACCTTTTAAAATGGTGTCAGTCCATCAGCAACCATCTTTGGTGGAGCTCCAAAACTTGTGATGGATCTTTAGAAATTCTACTTGAGAAATGGCGTTCACTGATGCACCATTGTTCCACGTACACTCATGGACAGAAAACCAACATTTCCACAAATGTTCACATGGACCTTTGTCGAGGGAGGAGGAAGGGAAGAAGAAGTGGTTGGTGCCATGTTCACCTCCACACAAAGCACTTGAAAAGATTGTGTACGATAAAACGCTTCCAAGAGACCTGAAGGGACTCACAGAATTCTGTCACACTGGAGATTTGGAGGCATTCCATAAAATGTGCCTAAAGTACAGGCCCAAAAGGTTTCATTTCGGCATAGACGGCATGGAGGCCAGAACAACACTAGCTGTACTTGCCCATAATGACAACATTGGCAAGGAACAAGCGAAAACTTCAGGAACATTCAGGATGCTTTGTTACCTCAAGGCCTTTACAAAACGAAGCAAACAATGGGTGGCCAAGCCAATATACGAGGAAATGGATTTTGAATTTGTCAAAGATCTGACATTGACTGTTTTGGGCTTGCATACACATGGACTGGATTCTGATTTTGCTCCCAGGACACATACAATGCCACAAAACATTACAATCAAGCCTTGTCCTCCAAAGTCCAAACTTGTCGAAAAGGTTTACTTCTAGATTCAAATGATTTGTAGCTCTCTTTGAAATGCATTCAAAGTAACATTTGGAGGTGTTCTCGCCTTGAAACACTTGTGTATAGGCACGTCAATAATGCCATATCATAACATTTGAACTCAAAAGAAACTGTAATTGAATATTATACCTAAAGGTCCAACTCCCCTATAATAAATGTGGTATCCCGCATCAGAGTTACTGGTTTATACTGTGCCTAGTATCTGAGTTTCACTAGATCATACAAATATATTGTCCAGTTAATTCTAGTATGTGATTTCTTACTGAGCATCACAGTGCCATTGATACGGTCTACTACCCTTTTAAGTAATTTTAATGTAAGTAGTAGTTTCAACTTCCAAAGCACTACTGCTAGGTGTGCTAAATAGGGTTATATGCTTTAACTGTGTACCTTTAAGCATAGTGTTGTGTGTTTTAAGTATTAAAACACTAAGTTTTAAGTTTGTGTTCGTTCCAATTTGATATTACTTATGTTCACCAAGAATTTTTTAGGACTAATCGTATTTAAATAAACCGTTTTTCTTTTCAATACATAGTGTTTCAGTGTTTCGTTGGACTGTTTGTATTACAATTTCACTTGTACCATTTCTACAGCCCCCTCTCCCTCCGAACACATGCCAGGCTCTCTGTCTATGCTAACCTGAACTCAGGTGGTACAGAATTATACTAAGATTGCAGGTTGCAAAGAGGCACTGTGGGTGTTCAACTGTGCGGCCAGGGACCTGCAGACAAAATTCATAGGGTAGCCGGTCGACCAGTGCAGTATCACACAAAGTATTACACATCTGCGCTTTCCCATTTTGCGGTCATCCCACAATGAACAACCCAATGAACAACACAATGAACAATCAGTGCTCTAGACACAGTGAGCGTCTGGGTGAAGGTGAGATCATTGGAGGCACACCGCTCCTGGATAGCAGACAGACAGTCAGAGACATTCAATGTTGGCTGGGTTATTCTGCGCTCTCCAGCTATTTTCACCTTTCTGAAAACGTATCGGACGCCAAGGGCACACCCTACTCGAATAACAGGAACCAGTTGTTCATCGCCTCATGCCCCTTCCTGACTTGACACAGAATTCCCAAGAAGAACCACTTTTTGCTTCAGCGGCACGATCGTGCACTTTCACCAACTACTGCACTGTTGAGAACAAGTTGACACACTGGTCAGGGCTGTACTATGTCACCTGTCTCGCATGATGGTAACAGAGAGGGCTGACTCAGGTGCGCAAGGGAGTATGGACGGACATGCATGAATTACAGTAAGCGCTGCGCAATTGAAAGCTGTCCCATTTTGCACTCACCCCACAATGAACAACCCTCTAGTGAAAGAGGGCAAGAGATAGCTAGCAAGGATAACACTGTTTCAATGCACATAATACAAAAAAATATCACAAACGTTCTCTGAATAGAGAGTGAATGTCTATCTAACTCTCAGAAGTTACATTGAGAAAAGTACGATAATATGCTAGAGCCAACTACTACATCTACACGGAATGCGCTTGGTGGCATGAAACAGTTGTGGACGAGGGTGAGGTGGGGTTTATATAGAATTTCCTATGAGGGCTGATATATGCACGTGCGTTGCAGCAACACACACCATTCAGGAATGTTCACACGTTAACGTGGCGTAAAATTTTTACACGGATGTTTGAAACTGTCCTTCCTGTTTTGAAAAACTGGCATTCATCATTGGGTTATATTGTTTTTTCCACATTCTGTTTCAAAATCTAAACCTAAAATTCTCTACTTATGTGCCCTCTATCACTGAAAACAAGGGTCTTTTTGTTATTTGGCCTTGAACGCTAGTCAGCAACTGTTTGAAGGACACAAGTTGTGGTATAGACACAAAAATTATAACATTTACTATATTGAGAGTGGACATTCCAAAAGTTAGTTTACACTTCTGCGAATCATCGTACAGAGCGGCTGCTCGTCGACAGAACGTGACCATGGAATTTCCAGAAATTAAACAAACACCACCCGTATGCAGGGTAGTGATATCTAAACCGCTTTGTCCAACGGAACATACCGTTGTATCCTAGAGCTTCATAAAGGCGGTGCAGGGGGACGGGGGTTAAACATTGTCCATGTGCACTGGGATCACTTTTCGATCAGTAATCTTGCCAGCTTCGTTATAAGGACATCTCTTTGTAGTCGTCCCCTGTCAGGCTTGCACCTGGTAGTAGAGCAGAGCCCCTCTGGGGATACCCTGGTGCAAGGGTCCTTTGGCCCCTCAGTGGTGGGAACAGGACGATCCGTGGATCCCTCAGCCACCTAGTCGGTAGCTCGAAGAGCCTCTGTCCACTTGCTGGCACTAGAGCCTGCTAGGCCCCTCCTGCTTGGTTGCCTCCCTGGAACGGAGTCACCCTTGCGGGTTGCTTTGGAGAATAGTATACTTACCTTTGGTTTGCTCTTTCTCTGTACGTACTCCTTGATGTGATCTGGGGGTGACCTGGAGAACAGCTCCATCCACCTGCCCAACCGTTCTTTAATGACCGGTGTGTAAGAGCGGTCCGACGTGGGGAAGGATCCATCGCTAAAGTCTACCGTGGCTGACATGCGCCGGGGAGGGTCATAGGCCATAGAGGACTGAGTATCTTTATCTCTAAAAACAAAGAGTGATTAGTATGAATAGAGTAAAAGGGAAAAATATCCCTGGGGAAGAATAAATACATGGATTTACAAGGAAAAAAGGGCCTCAACCAGAGCTTAGGTAAAAGAGGTCTGCTCCCGTCGACGCAGAAAAGAGGACTGGGGTGTGGCAACGGTGGGCGGAGTCAAGAGAGCCTTGCTACCGGGGCAACACCCCCGCACACAACTAAATTTAAAGGGAAGGATGATTCTTCTGATGAAAAAGGTTCAGTTCTTGTCCCTAGCGAGGAACGCCCATGCAGTATGGAGGAAAGAGGGCGGGACGTAGGAGTATCTATATATAGTGGGTATAGCACTCTATGAGGTTTCTCCTCAGTCGAGTATTTCACAATTCTGTAAACTGGTAAAGAGAATTTGGTACAACATTTGCACTGAACCGGTAGAGTCAACCATTTGTACCAGTTGGTCGGTGAAAATGTCAGCGCCAAAATGCTGGGAACATGAGAAAAACTGTTCTGCACTTGAGCAATTTATGAAATGTGCCCCCTGGTCTAAATTATTTGACATCTTCAGCTCTGTAAGGAAAATGTTTTATTCTGCTAATTGTGCACATCTCTCTTTAAAACGTGTTATAATCAATAGTTATCTGGAGTCTGCCAAAAAGACATGGTTGTAAATTAACTTTGACAAGAAGAGTGGAGACCTTTGAAGTCATCCCTTCAGAATAGCTGAATTCTGCTCGAGTATACACATGCCATATAACGCATAACCTCTGCTGATACAGAAATATCATCAACTTAGAAAAAAAATGTCAACATTAAAGACCCATAACTGGGTTGAGATGGCAAGATGGCTGCTCTTTTGAACATATTGTGTAGCCCGAACATTCTAGGGCCTCTGGGATCAGTCCATGGAGTGAAGCAGCTCCTTTGGGAGTGATCTGCGTATGTTGAATGGGTGGAGAATGCGGTAATCACTCATTGTTCTGACTGACCCGCGTGAGGGGCACTGAAATAATAGTAAGTAGCTGGGCCACTGTGGAGTAAAGAAACAAGACTGCGGATCAAGGGAGGATTTGTCCAGGTTGTGAGCAGTGGTGATCGAGGTGAGACCTCTTTCCTATTTAGATTGGGTGGACGGTGAGAGGACTTTGGGGGAACAACAAGTGTAGCAGAGGCAGGTACTGTTTTAGTTGATGAGGGAGCAGTTCAACTGGGACTCCTCCTAGAACTTATCCCAGGGGACCAGTTGCGGACCTGGCAGCAGACCATGGGAGAGGCCACTTTCTCCAGATTATTTGTGTGGGCTCACCAGGTAGGCTGGCTGCGTTTAAGCGGTGTGTCTATGATCTCAGGATTTTTGGCATTCGATCATGGCTAAAAAAAAAAGGATAGAAAAAGGTGGTGTGGTGATTTTCTAGCTATCAGTTTCTGCTCAGCAAGAAATGTTGGAGAGGGAGACATGTTACCACCACTAACTGCTGAGGGTATGGTTAAAGGAATGCAAGAGGCCCTGGTGAGGAGGTTGTGGGGGCACCAGAAGTTGCATACAGTGGAAAAAGTACGATAGAACTGGAATCTTGCCTGCAAACTATTGAAAGTAAAATGAAGAGCAACGAGAGGGAAGTATGAAAAATGAGAGATCTTCAGACAGTGAAGGGTTGAATAATGTATGTAGAAAAAGGCTGGAATGACCTGGCAGACTTGTGAAATGGTAAGGAGTATTCTATGGGGATCCAGAAGGCTACATTGGAGAGAAAGAATAATGTTTGACATTACCTTTCCTGCTGTTGGTTTTCCATATCCCCCTTTGTTCCTCTACAACCTGTTCCTCCTGCCCTTCTCTTTCCTCCCTCGCTTTCTTCAGTCTTTCCTTTGCACCCATTTCCTACGTTCCCTTTTACCCACTGCCTTTTTTTGTTGGGGGCATATTAATATGGGTTAGGGCTTTATCTTCTTTGTAAACTGTCTCCATGTTTTCTTTCATTATTGGATGGCCAGTAAAAAATTCTTGGAAAAAAAATCAAAAGCACAGTGAGATTCCCCTTTTGCATCCTAATTTACAATCAGCATGACAGATGCAGTGTGTGTCAGAATTCAACGTTCCTATGTAGGCAAAAAAAACATACAAACTTTGCATCTTGGATTCCATTTAGCTGATATAGATGCAAGTGCAGTGGCCAACGTTTGTCTTTACCAAAATATTATCAATTGGAAATTCACATTTCAACAACATTTTTGGCATTTTCAATGACACTTTTAATTAAGAATGTCACACACATTGAAGGATTTAGAACATGTATTAAGAAAAAGCAGCAACAGAGAGTGCTTGACATATAGAGGTTCCTAAAGAATAAATGCTCTGGAATGCATGTAAATGTACAGTATTTAGAGAGATTATATATTTGCAGCAGGATGACAGGCATGGTGGGAAAGGGAGCATCAAAATCAATGAGACGTAGGCATTGTAAAAAGGCAAAGAGGACTTAGTAGGCTTCTGTACCTTTGAATCAATCATGGTAACATCCATTTTGTATTGGGAAAGATCAGCACCTGGATCTATACTCCATTGCATGTTTTCAAACGATGGTTTGCCTTTAAAATAGCAAAGGAACTTATCAGAAATGCAATGTTTAAAAAGCAGCAGGAAATGAGGCATTAAGTGACATTGCTTTTTATTAAACTGAGATTTGTTATTTCTATTGCAATTCCTCAAAAGTGTGTTCTTTCTTCACATCTTTTTCACTTCATCAATATTTTCTGGCTGCTTGAATTTTACCATTACCTGAGGTAGTGATGAAAAATGTATCTCCCAATGCACTGTTATATTCAAAGACAAAAACATCAGAATCATATTTGTACTGTGTCAAATATCCAATGGCTCCTACCTCCAGGATTGTTTACTGTGCAATGCCGATTAACAGGCAATTGACTTTACCAACAAGATCCAGACTTTCTCATTAAGGATGTATGGGCTATGGTGCAAACAGTACTGTAACAGATGGTAACCATAGCTCCCCTCTTTGTGGGATTGTGTTCTTTGCATGAGTGATTATCAGTCATGGTCGTCTTCACCAAGGTCTATGCAAACCAATTAATGTCTCACATGTACTTAGTTCCCCACCTCCAAATGGAAATCAGAACCCAGGAACATTAGAAATGAAGCTCAGACGCACCATACATCCATCCCTGCTTCTTCCTCATAGCAAGGGTACCCCGCTGCCCCCACCCTGGTGCAAACAAATATGTTCTATTAAAACCATCACCTTCCTTATTGAAATATCGTTTCAAATACACTATTGGGAATCATGGTGGTGTTACTAGACTGACTATAGGGGTGGCAGAGGGGTTGTCAAAGTGGCTGGTACAGCTCTGAGCCAGTGGATGCAGGACCAAGAATCCGTCCAAACGGCGCCACTCCGCGGTCCCCATTGACGCATCGACAATATTACCATTGCCCAATGACACCAGTTTTATTTAGGGGGGAGGATGGTGGGACGTATGGAGGAAAGGGGACGATGAACTGAGAGTACGTTAGTCACTACAGTGAGTAACTTATAATTACTTTTACGTCCCGTCCCCTTTCCTCCATACTGTATGGGCGATTACAACTGAATATAGCCCCAGGTTGGAGAGGGGACCCTCCTTAGGAAAACAAGTTCCTTAATACTGCCTGCCTGAATGCTGCATCTGACCTGGAGCCGGCATCCAAACAGTAGTGTTTTCAAAAAGCAGAGGGAGTGGCCCACGTGGCCGCCCTGCTGATGACCTGCCACGAGACGTGTGTCTGGAATTTGACCGCCGTGGCCGTGGCTCTAATAGCGTGGGCATGCATGTTTGCCGGAAGCAGTTTGTGCTGCCCCTCATAGGCCTCCTTAATGGCTGCAACCATCCACCTTGTTAAGGAGGTCATCGAAGCCTGATATCCTGGCCTTGACCCACCGAAGGTGCTAAATAGAGCCTCAGATTTGCAGAAGCTCTAGTTCTGTCCAGATAGAACTTTAGTGCTCACCTAACATCCAGACAGTGCAGAACCCTCTGAGCATCGTCCTTGGGGTCTCCAAAGAACGTCGGGAGTACTATCTCCTCATTTAGGTGGAACGCAGAGACTACCTTAGGCAAGAACGCCCGGAATGCGTTCTGAGGATTACCTTGTCCCGATGAAAGGTAGTGTATGGCTTAGAAGCCACCAGAGCTTGGATTTCCCTGACATGACGTGCAGACATAAAACCCACCAAAAGGGCTGTCTTAATGGCGATTAACCGGATGTTCGCGTATGCCATTGGCTCAAAGGGTTTATGCGCTAAGGTGCCCAACCCTATATTGAGGTCCCACACGGGGTGTGGCTTCTTACTGGGTGGGTAGAGCCTAGTGAGGCCTGTCAGATGTCTTTCAACCTCCGGATTGGCAGATGAGAAAACGTCCTCCTCCGAGTTCCGTTAGGATCCGATGGCCGCGAGATAGGTGCGGCATGTGTCTTTTTGCACCCCTGAGTGTGCGAGGTGTGCCGAAAAAGATAGCACATCGTCCAGTGCGCAAGTCAGAGGATAAACCTCCTTAGACTCAGCCCAGTGGCAGAACCTAGTCCACTTGCTTTTGTACTGGCTCCTAGTAGTATCGCTCCTAGCGCTCTGAATGATGTTGAGGTTAGCCTATGAGAGGCGGAGATGCTTCAGTGTGACCTGTTCAGGAACCACGCTGCAAGGGCTAACTTCTGGGGGGTGGGGTGGATGACCGTGCCCCCCTGCTGCGACAGTAGATGAGCTGGGCCCATTGGAAGTTGGTCCGACAGGCTGAGTAGCTGCGAGAACCATGGCCTCACAGGCCACCACAGAACTATCAGAATGATGCTGAGGTGCCGGGACTCCCTGTGCAGTTCCCTTGGGGACCACTGCAAAAGATTTAGGACTACAGGTGTTAGCAGTAAACCCACTTGGTATCAGTCTGTACCACCCAGATTTACCTGGTAGCTGTGGCTGAGCAGTCAGACTTCTCTCAAGAAGAGTTAGGCAGTATGCAAAGTATACACAATAGGCACTCAGACAGACCAATACAAGCAAACACTGACCAGAGCTTTGGTATCAAAGTATATATTATTTATTTAAAAACACACTGTTTGAAACACTCCAGCACTCTTGTTGTAAAATATTCTAAACACAGTTACTATTGTAATATATACACCCCTTTTTCCTTATCAGATAAGTCTCAGTAAAACACCACTTATTTTCATACAGAGGTGAGCGCTTAACTAGATGGCACTCCAATAAGTTTGTGAGAAAGGGAGGGAAAAAGACAGAATATGGAAAAGTACACCACTCTAAGATTCAGGAACACTGTTAGCAAGGCAGAAGAGCAAAAGTCACTGGTGAGCCAAAGTCCAAAGGCTGGGCCCACTCTTAGAGAGAGCAGAGCACAAATGCGCCCCAGATCACACAGTTACACTAGGCTTAGAAAGTCTTGCAGAGATTTCAAAAAGAGTTTAGAGAGGCTTAGGAAAGTTTAGCCAGGGTGTCCCAGGCTAACCCAGGTTCGAAAGCCGGGGGCTAAATCTACCCCGTACAGTCGGTAGCAAGGCAAGCCAGGCGGGACACGGTACCTTAAGTGGGAAGGATCCTCCAGTGGTGGCAGTTGTTCCTGGCAGTGGGTGCAAGTCGGGTCGTCGTCCAGGGGAAGAGAAGATCTCGACTTGGAGGAAAGATGAAGGTCGTTGCACTGCCAGGGAAGAAACCAGCCGCAGAGTTTTCCGGTTAAAGGTGGTACCTTTTGTTTGCGGTAGTGGTAAAACGTGGTATCCCGGTTGCCGGGGTGCTTGGCATAGGCAAGGCGGCCACGAGGTATGTCGGGAAGGCGAAAAGACGGTGAAACTGGTTATCCCCACCAGTCAAAGGAAGAAGACTCTCCGGCGGGAGATCTCCTCTGTCGTTGGGAAAAGTGGTGAGACGGTCCAGCAGGGCTCCACCGGTGGTGTCATCGTGGCAGGTCGGCTCAGCTTCTCCCTCGTCGGATTCTTAGGTCCTGTGGCGACTTCTGAAGTTCCAGTCCCCAAAGCCCTGCTTTTATGCAGAAAACCCCCATTCACTCAGCCTAGCTGTCACTCAAACATGCTAAGTGATGAGCCGGCCGGCTCACCACTTGGGCCAATCAGGACGGAGTGCGACTTGAGTTGCCTAGGCAACTCAGTCCAGGGTGCCTTAATCCCCCTCCACCCCTCCTAAGTACCCCAGACGGAGTGGCACCACTTTGGAGGGCTTCTGTGGAGAAGCCCGCCAAAAAGTGGAACAAAGGGCTCGACTTCGGTTGGAGTCACAGAAGAGAACACAAACGCCATTTTAGAATCAAGTTTTGGCAAAAAATACCAACCGGAGAATTAATATTAATTAAATAAACCGGCGGTATGTTCGAGGCTACCGTAAATAATTAAATAAAGATAGTATCCTAAAACAATGGGAAATCCCATAGGAAAATATTTGCCGTTGAATATAAAAAGTAGTATCTACTGCCACCAGCCAAAACTCGATCAGGGGGGACGGAGACGTGCCCCCTCGACTAACAGACCCCGGGGCAATTGAATTGCCCCAGCCAGTATGTCCAAAATATGATGGTTTGTACTGGTTCTGTTCAGAATTTACGACTAGTAAAGTCAATGGTGACTTTACATTCCCTGGGAGACAGTAGTCAGTCCCAGGGTATGGAGTCTATACTGGGGGGTCACTATGACACCCCTGTGTTACTGCACTGAGGGTGCTGTGTAACACGCATCACAAAAACACATGAAGCCCTATGGGTTAAAAGACCCCATAGCCCATTAAACACCTCTAGATTCAAAGAAACACACTCAAATCATGCCCAAGAGTGAGGGTAAAAGAGTCTCACTCTTGGTAGGAGAAAAAAAATAAACCCCAAAAATCCAGCAAAGCTGCGGGGGGACTCACTAGGTTAGGAAATTCAGCCTAAACAGAGAATTCTCCCTAACACCTTATCTTGCAGATCACCCTGTGTACCAGTGAAGTGGGAGGGAAGGCATGGGTGTTCATGCTGTTCCACTGTATCTGTAACGCATCGCCCAGAGAGCCTAGACCCTGTCCTTGCCAGGATGCGAACTGAGGGCACTTCCTGTTGTACCAGGTGGCGAAGAGGTCCACTTGAGGATGACACCATCTGTTGAAGATCCCCTGAAGGACCTGATCGTTCAATTGCCATTCATAATTGTCCACAACCAGCCTGCTGAGCCTGTCCTCCTCCAGGATCGACTCCCCCAGGAGGTGGATTGGCGTCAAGTGAATATTGTTCACCAGAGCCCATTCACAGATGCTGACTGCCAGGGAGCATAGAGGAGGGGACCTGGTGTCACCCTGCTTGTTTATGTAATACATGCTGGTGGAGAAGTCCATTTGTATGAGGTTCGTCCTGCACTGATGAGGGGCAGGAAGGCCTCGAGAGCCAGCCAGATGGCCTTCAGCTATAGCCAGTTGATATGAGCCTCTTGCTCCTGAAGAGACTAAGCTGCGTGGACACTATGGTTGTCCAGGGTAGTTCTGCAGCCTTCCAAGGACAAGTCTGTGGCGATGGTAAGCTGCGGTGCTGGTTGACGGAAGGGCCTGCCTATCCTCAAGTTGCAGTCCATGCTCCACCAGACCAGGCCCTGGTGGAGGAAAGGAGGAATGCTGACAAGTTCTGCGTGGGAACGCCGCTCCTGACTCCATGAGGCTGCCAATTCTGTGCGTGGAGGGCAAGCTTGCCCCCACCGGAGACACGAGGACCAGGAGGGGAGTGTCATGCCTTTTTTTCCCTCTGAGGCCGAGGAGGGGGATTGAAAGAAGCCCTTATTCCCCTCCTTGTGTTGTTTGCGGCGGTGTTGACTCAGATCGGTCCGGCTGCCTGGAACATCGTTCTTGGAAGCACTGGAACCCGCGAAAGGCCCGACCTTTGTCGGAACGCTGGTGCGTTTGACTGTAGGTCTTGGGGGTGGACTTTGTGAGGATGAATAAGGATTTCGCAGTCTGGGAACTGTTCTTTTTATCAAGTTCCCCATCGGTGGAGGAATGAAAGAGGTTGCTACCCTCGAATGGAAGGTCCAATATGCGCTCCTGGACGTCCGGGTTGAACTTGATAACCCGGAGCCAGGCAGTCCTCCTCTTGTCCGTAACGATGCAGATGGCCCGGCCTGAGGTATCAATATGTGCCACTGTGGACTCCATGATGTATTGAGCCACCATCTTTGCTTCTGCCAGCCCCGCTTTGAAGCGTGCCTGACTGTGTACCGGAAGTTCCGGAAGTAAGTCGGCTATTTCCCACCAAAGCCTCTGGTTAATGGCTGTGAGCATGGCATCCGCATTAGACTGACGAAGGTGCAGCGAGGCATTAGAATAGACATTCTTTCCATACGCCTCCAAGATCTTCTCCTTGCCTAGCGGAGCCAAGTACGAGGAGGCCGAGGAAGACTGCGGCTTCGATTAGATAGAGAACGCAGCAATCACCGAACAGTGTGGTAGAGGGTGTACCGACAACAAGATTGTATCCCACTCCAATTGCCTGTACTTGGCGTTGAGGTGCCCGTTGGTGGGCAGCTCTGAAGGGGTTTCAGCCATCCCTTTTTGGCCAAGGCGACAACAACCTCAGCCAGGACCCGTGCCTCTGGTTGTTCAACCTTGGGTTGTGGAAGCCCCAAATATTCGGCCAAACCTGCAAGTCGTTCATGGAAGGCCTTGGCTGAAGATGGTGCGTCGGGGTGGTCCTCCTCATCTGTGTCCACTAGGGTGCTCGATTGGTCTGGCGCTGGGGGAGGAGTGCCGGGCGCCGAAGGCTGAGGTGTGGGGACTGGAGCCGAAGGCTGCTGTGGAGGTTGGTGTGGAACCACCTGAACTGTAGGAGGCAGGGGAGCCGGAATCGAAGGACCCGGCATGGGCAGCTGGGGCTCCATAGGGGCCTGAGGCACCGGAGCCATAGGAGGAATGACTATGGGTGCTGACGGAAGGACTGGAGGAAGCATGTCCATGATCACATCCTGAAGGATGGAGCCCATCTGAGGGGACCTCATCAGCATGAGGAATTTCCCAAAAAACCTGTCCTCACATGCTGGTGGGGTGGCAGGTGGTATTGACAGAGTAGCGGGTGGCTGTTGGGGCCTGTGTGTACTATGCCTTGCTGGTTGCGGGGGATTTCTGCCCTGCAACGCTGAAGGATAAGCTGTAGGCCACATACCTGGTGAAGGCCAGTCCCACCTGGACCCTCGGTCTGCAACCTGCTACCCGAACAGGGGTGGTGTCGGACGAGCGCCCCTCTTGTCTGGCGCAGTGGCCATCTTGTTGAGCTGCATGCCACATGCCTGCGTCGTGGTGCCTGGCTCGCTGGGAACGGCCTCCTCCTGAACCCTTGCCGGTGGAGCTTGAGGCCTACCCTGCACCTCAGGACGAGACCTGGTAGGCGTAGTGCCCTAGGCTGAGTTGCCGGTAGTGCTACGTACAGGCGTCCCCTCAGACATTTGGCTGGTAGTAGGGCATAGCCCCTCGGGTGGACACCCAGTAAAAGAACCATGTGGTCCCTCAGCACTGTCTCCAGAAGGATCTAGCGACCCCTCGGGCTGGCGGCCGGTAGCTGAATGAGCATAGGTACCTGCGGTGGTGTGAGAACCTGAATGGTCCCTCCCACTCGTACATTTCCTAGGAAAGGAATCGAAGTGGCCTTGACTTGTGCTTGACCAAGTTCTTCATGTCCTCCCGAGGGGACTTCTCGAAGAGCTCCCTCCACTGTGCTAACCTGTGCTTCAGAGCTCGCAGTATAAGCGCGTCAAACACAGTAGAGCCTTCCCAGTCGTGGTTGGGGCCAAGGCAGCGGATGCACAGTGCGTGGGGGTCGGATGTGAGGATGAGCCCCTCGCAGGCTGGACATCTGCTGAAACCCAAGGACCTCAACATGCGCCGGGGAGGAGCGTGGCGCCAGAGGACCAATTAACCCGATTAAAGAATAGAAGACAAAAGACAGTATTCGGGGAAGAGTGCATGGAATTACAAGGCCGAAGCCAAACCCAGGAGCGCTGGTGAAAGCGGTCCATTCCCGTCGACGCGGAAAAGAGGACTGGAGAGTGGCGCCGGTGAGCTGAGTTAGGGGAGTGCATGCTCCCAGGGCGAGTTAGGGGAGTGCATGCTCCCAGGGCCGCATGCCCGCGCGCCTCTAAATTTAAAGGGGGAGAAGATGTTTTCTGGTGAAAAAGGTTCTGTCTCCCGTCCCTAGTGAGGGACACCCATACAGTATGGAGGAAAGGGGACAGGATTTAAGAGTACCTGTACTCACAGGCTGGCTGTGAGCGGTCTTGCGCGGGAGGAGGGGGTGAATATGCCAGTTGTCTGCCTAGCCCCTGTCCGTACATGGGGATATTGTACTCGGGCCCCGCGATGTTAGGACAAGATGTAGACCAGGTGTCAGTGGTGCCCAGTCTGTCCTAGGAGCCACACTTCTCCTTTGCTGTTCGGTGGGCTGATGGGCATCCGCGCCCGTCTGCAATGCTTCCCGCCTTTAAGGCTTGGGCGTGGCGGTCATCTTGTCTCTATCTGCCATTTTGTCTGCACCTTGAGCACGTGGACCTGCAGCGGGCGTGTTCCCGGGCCGGCCTGCATGCTCTACCGCACGGCTCTGCCCCGCCCTGCACCTCGGGTGTACACCCGGTAGGCGGTAAGCCCTCAGCCTCTTAGCCGAAGTGCAAGCCCTCTGTGAAGATGCCCCCTTGGGTAAGCACCCGGTTTCAGGGTGATGCCCCTCAGGACGTGTCCCGGTGGTCGTAGAGCTCATGGGCCACTCGGCTGCGGGAATGGGAGGGCCTTTGGACCCCTCAGCCGTGAGGCCGGTAGCTTTGTGATCCTCGATACTCCATGCACCGGTATAAGACACAGACTGAGCCCTCCCGCCAGAGGGCTTCCCCGGGAATGAGTCGCCTCTGTGAGTCGCCTCTGTGGTGTGGGGTACCTTGGAATACAACACACCTGTCTTCTGTGTCTTCCTGCGGATGCAGTCTTTGATGTTCTGCGGCAGAGTCCTGTTGAGAAGTTCCCTCCAACGCTCGAGTTGGTGCCTGAGCAACCTGGACGTGAGGGAGTCATGCGTGCAGCATCCGTCCCAACCGTGGTCCTCACCAAGGCATCGAAGACAAAGCGAGTAGGGATCTGCCATCGGGAAGGAATCGTCGCACGACGGACACCTGCTAAAGCATGTTGGGGCCGACATGCGCCGGGGACAGAGGTAGGGCACCGGTGGACGGTGTACCCAAGTCTGCAATAGAAAGAAAAAAGTTAGATAAACTACTGGGGAAGTGCGTGGAATTATGAGGCAAGGCCTCACCCAGAAGCGCTGGTGGAGCGGTCCATTCCCAGCAACGCGGAAAAGGAGACTGAGGTGTGGTGCCGGTGGGCGGGGTTACAGAGGACGCGCCACCGCGCGCCAGTAAATTTAAATTTAAAATTTAAAGGGGAATTTTTTTTTTCTGGTGGAAAAGAGGTTCCATTCCCGTCCCTCGTGAGGCACGCCCATACAGGATGGAGGAAAGGGGACAGAATGTCTTTTTCTAGTGGAAAAGAGGTTCCGTTCCCATCCCTCGTGAGGATGGATGGGACATAGGAGTACTTCTATTTACATAAGCACCCTTGAATCATGATCCACTGTAGTCAGAGTCCTTCTACTGGTACACCACACCCCTTTGTCCCTGCCCCTAAGGGGCACCACTGGGTATCCTGAACATACGAAGCACTTTGAATTCTTCCCTGTGATGTATAAATGCTGTCCCTTTATGGCAGTCAGAGTGGCTGGTGATATAGTAGCAAGCAAGTGGATAGAAATGATTCTACTGCTGCGTAGCTAAACCGACAAGAGTTCCAAAAAGCATGACTGCGTAAGCAATTTGTTAAAAAGTTTCAACCTGTAGATTGATTCCCGAGATACAGCTATACACACATTCCTTAGGCTGGCACAGAAGCAAACAGGCCTTATGCTCCCACAGTGCAGATGTTACAATGTTGCAAAACCCAGACAGCGAACATTCATAAGTACCAGTCCCAGCAGTCTTTTCCAAACATTCAGAGACATTTAACCAATAAGTTAGGACTCCTGTTTTATCAGACACGTCAAGTCAGTTCTCCACAGCAAAAGAGAGTGGTCCAGACAAACCGAGGCTAATGTGAGATTCAAAATGGCTGACAGTCCCAATATAAACTCAGGGCCTGGACTTCCCAGTACACATGACTAAGCAGATGGCACAATCCCCAGCTGGGTCAGCCCTCACTTCACAGGTGCAAAACAGGCATTCAAATCCCACCCTACGGGAAGAGTGTTCACCCTATAAAAAACAGCTGAGACAGACTAGTGGTGTGGGTAAGTGGAGAAATAGTTGGAAGCAAGAGTTTGGAAACAGTTGGTGAGAGAGAGTTGTCCGGAGATGGAAGGACCTGAAAGGAGAGTGCTGGAGGTTGGAGGGGGAGGGAATTATTGAAAGAGGAGGAGGTGTATCCCCTGGGAGGTTGGAGGATGAAAAGAGCTACAAATGACGAGCAGGCAGGAAATACTATTGACCCCTGGCCAGAGAGAGAACAGCCACAGAGAGAGACAGAGAGTGAGCCAACTAACTAGAGGGAGAGATGACATTGATCAGACAGCACCAGTGGGGGGAGGACAGGTGTCCATGCTAGTCAGAATGTGCAGGGAGGTTCCTGCAGACTAGGTTGGTCCAGGGCAAAACAAAGGTTGGTGGAGGAATGAGGCGGTGTAGGATCACCTGGGGTCAGAGAGCTTCTAACAGTGACATAGGAGGTTGGGCAACCCTGAGACGAGGACTCTCAGAGTAAGAAGGCAATAATGAAGTCCAGCATTTCACCCCACACTGGTTGCTCCCCAACCCTGTTGGACCAAGCCCTGTTGCATATGACTCACCGGGAGTCCAAGTGATTAGACAGGACACCAGATTTAAGGGGTTCAGGCACCCCAGCGAGCCCCGCCCTGTCCAAGGGGGTTTTGGCATGGCTGCACGTCTATCTTGGTCCATTACTGGCAGTGTAAAACCAAGACCATCAGCACTACGTTGTGCCAGGACCTGTTGGCCCCCATTGTACCCACCACAGACAGAGTACTTTTTGTTTTTTCTTTTGGTCATCACTTGGTTTTCTGGGGAGCTAATAACGGACTCATACGAAACACTATTATTTGTTTTACTGTTCTCCGGGGGATTGGCCTCAGAATACAGGAGAGAACATTGAATGGACTCAGCAATCCAGTGTGAACTGTCTTTGCACAGTTATTTTGTGCCCAGAATCCTAGCCTTTCTGTTTGTGTATCACATGACAAATTGTGTCAGAAGAGTGATCCAAACAGCTACCTCGATAGCTTGCCCACAGACCAGACAAGACACATTTATGAAAGCCTCATGCCTTGCATCCTGCGCACAGAGTTCAGAGTAGGACCCTGATTCTGCAGGTGGAGAGCTGACCAGGACCAGCCGGAAGTGGGAGATCAGAGTCCAGCAGTGAGCATGAACTGAAGCAACTGGGAATGGGAAAAGTATTTGGAACAGAAAATCGTTATTCATAACCAGCCTCAGAGACAGTATATCTGTCTCCACTGCTGCAGGATATCTCCTCACAAGCGACAGAATCAGGCGGCCCAAAATAATGTAATGATTGGTCCTCCAAGGTCTAAATGGGAAATCAGGGTCAATTTATTTTCAAATGGATAAAGCTGAGGCCTCCTCAGTAGGGAGGGCCCCCAAGTGGTCCACCAGGCCAAGACCCTGTTCCCTAACCCATGAAATTAGAGGAACAGGTCAGGGACAATGAATTTGAAGACTGCCCCCCTCTCTAATGTCCCAGGGTCAGATCCAATCTGGGGCAAATTACCAGCTGGAAGTAGTATTGAATCCCCAGCCAACTCCCATGGTCCTTAGTCTAGATGACACCGCCAACAGCAGTTCCAAAGCACAGGACCCCC
The DNA here is from genome assembly GCF_040938575.1 of Ambystoma mexicanum. Classification (NCBI taxonomy): domain Eukaryota; kingdom Metazoa; phylum Chordata; class Amphibia; order Caudata; family Ambystomatidae; genus Ambystoma; species Ambystoma mexicanum. The sequence goes on along the minus strand of NC_090933.1, from coordinate 410,735,098 downwards.
TATTCTACTGCACCCCCAATCACCTGCATTGGTCTCGCTGGTATTCTGAGAAGAACAAGTTACTTTCTTACCTGGTAACGTCCTTTCGATAGGATGGTCCGACGACATATTCCATATCTATGACATGTAATCACCACAGCTGTGCTGCTTCGGAAACTTTTTTCGGCGTCTGCGTCCTGCGTCGATGACGTCGATGCGCCGTCGTCGAGGACCTCCTCCGACGTCATCCGATGTGATAAGTAGGACGCATGACGCCCGTAGCCTCAGTTGTAGTTTTTTCCCCCAGAACGTGTGACATTAGTCAACTGCCAGTCAGACACAAAGCCTTGCGGAACGTAAGCTGCAATCGCAAAAGAAATTCTGCAGCGGGAAAGGCAGGGCGGGAGTGATATGGAATACGTCGTCAGACCATCCCATCGAAAGAACGTTACCAGGTAAGAAAACAACTTGTTCTTCGAGGGGATTGGGTCCTCCGACGTATTCCATATCTATGACAGACTCCCAAAGCAGTACCAGAGTAAGGAGGAGGGAAAGAATTTAGAATCAAAATTTAGAATAGCCAATCAAATAGCAGAGCAAAGGACCGCCTTGCCAAACGCCAGATCCTGTCCTCGGATGGAATCGAGGAAATAGTGACGTACAAATGTATGTACTGAAGCCCAGGTGGCTGCATCACAGATGTTGTGAATAGGAACACCCCTCTGCAGGGCAGCAGATGCAGCCATAACCCTGGTAGAATGGGCCCGCAAGCCAGCCGGTGGGTCCTTACCCGCCAAGCGGTAACACTCCGAGATGGCCAAAATAATCCAGCGAGACAAAGTCTGTTTTGTCACAGCTTGCCCCAAACGCTTTCCAGCGTAACCAATAAAGAGTTGATCGTCCACTCTGACCCGGGACATGCGTGAAACATAAAAGCTTAAAGCTCTCCTAGGATCAAGCCTATGGAGCCTCTCCTCTTCCTTACCAGGATGCGGAGGAGGATAGAATGCCGGAAGAATAACCTTCTGGGCCAAATGAAATTCCGTCACTACCTTCGGAAGAAAAGGAGGACGAACTCTAAGGACAACCCTGTCCTTGTGAAATACAGTGAAGGGTGGCTTAACTGAAAGTGCCTGTAACTCACTCACTCTGCGAGCGGAAGTAACCGCAACTAAAAACACAGTTTTCAGAGTTAACAGCCTCAAAGGGCAAGAATGTAAAGGCTCAAACGGAGCACCCATAAGAAACTTAAGAACAAGGTTTAAATCCCAACCGGGCACCAGGAAAGGTGACGGAGGGAACACATTAGTGAGCCCTTTCAGAAACTGTGAAATTAAAGGGATTTTAAAGCAAGAACACTCTTCAGACGAGCGCTTAAAGATGGACAGCGCCGCCAGGTAACCTTTAATGGTACCCACTTGCAAGCCCCTGTCGGCCAAAGAAAGTAAAAAGGACAGAACCATGGGGATGTCACATGCAAAAGGATCCACATTCTAAACTCTGCACCAGTCGCAGAACTTACGCCAACGGCAACGGTACAGAGACTTTGTTGCTGGCCTTCGGGCCGAAAGCAACACCTCCATCACCTCTTCAGGGAGGTCCCAATCCTTATACCTCAACCTTTCAGAAGCCAAGCGTGAAGGTTGAGGGATCTGACCTCTGGATGGAGAACCTGACCCCCCTCCCGTGAGAGCAGATCGTCTCGGTAGGGAAGACGACGTGGAGGGCAGATGGACAAGTCGAGAAGGTCCGGGTACCACGTCCTCCGAGCCCACGCCGGGGCAATGAGGATCATCCGGGAACCGAACTTTCGTAACCTCCAGAGCACTTGTGGGATGACGGGGACTGGAGGAAACGCGTACAGCAGCGGGAATGACCACACCACCACGAACGCGTCTCCTAAGGCTCCTTTTGGAGGAAATTCCCGCGAGCAAAACCTTTCGCACTTCCGGTTGACACTGGAGGCGAAGAGATCCACTTGAGGGGTCCCCCAAAGGGCGAAGATCTCCAGTAGAATCTCCTGAGCCAACTCCCACTCGTGAGAGATCGCGCTCTGCCTGCTCAGAGCGTCCGCCGTCACGTTTTCGTCTCCGGCCAGATGAACTGCCGAGATCGAAACTTCCTGCTGGATGGCCCAGAACTCGAGCTGCATCGCCTCCCTGCACAGAGGAAGTGACCCTGCCCCCCCTTTTTGTTGAGGTAGTGCATGGCCACTGTGTTGTCCGTCAGGATCAGGACACGCTTTCCTCGCACAGTCGGCAGAAAAGCCTTCAGGGCTAGCCTGACGGCCCTCAGCTCCAACAGATTGATATGGAGTCTGGACTCCGACGGAGACCAACGACTGCTGACTGTCAGCCCGTTGGCATGAGCTCCCCATCCCGTGAGGAATGCATCCGTCACGATCGTCACCTCCGGCCAGGGAAGCCAAAATGGAGCCCCCTTCATCAAGTTGCCTTTGACGGCCCACCACAGAAGGTCCCGGGCGACCGAGGGCTGCACCTGAACCGGGTCCGACATCCTGCCGGAGGACTGCGACCATTGCGTCTTGAGTGCCCACTGCAAAGATCTCATCCGCAGGCGAGCCTCTGGCACCAGAAGAATGCAGGATGCCACGAGGCCGAGCAACCTCAAGAACTCGAACGCTGGGAGCGTCTGGGCATGCTGAAACTTGTGCACCATCTGCTGAATGTGAAGAGCCCTCACCTGGGGAGGAAAACACTGCCCCAGGGAAGTGTCGAGCACTGCTCCGATGTACTGGAGCCGCTGTGTTGGCGTCAAATGGGACTTCTTTAAATTGAGGGAGAAGCCCAGCTTGTGAAGGGAGTGGCAGGTGACAGATGATCCAGGACTTGCTCGGGAGAGCTCCCCCTGATCAACCAATCGTCCAGGTAGGGGTAGACGTGAATCCCCCCCTTGCCTGAGATGCGCTGCCACCACCACCATGAGCTTGGTGAAAACCCTCGGGGCGGAGGTCAATCCGAACGGCAGAACCCGAAACTGAAAGTGCGAGTCGCCAACCGCGAACCTCAGGTACTTCTTGTGCTTGGCATGGATCGGCACATGGAAGTAAGCATCCTTGAGGTCGAGAGACACCAACCAGTCCTGAAGCTGAAGGGCCTGAAGGACTTGAGAGAGAGTAACCATCTTGAACTTGTCCTTCCTGAGGAGTTTGTTCAAACCGCGCAAGTCCATGATGGGTCTCAATCCCCCGTCTTTCTTCGAAATCAAAAAATAAGGGGAATACCATCCCTTGTTCCTCTCCGCTACAGGCACCAGTTCTATGGCGCCTTTGTCCAGCAGGGCTTGAATTTCCTGTGCAAGGAGCGGATCCGGACTCTGCAAAGAGAGGTTCCCCAGTGGATTGTCGCGAGGCCTGTGCTGAAAGGGAAGACAGTAGCCGTGGGTTATGATCTCCAGAACCCACACATCTGAAGTAATGGCTTGCCACTCTACAAGATGCTGCGCCAGCCTTCCCCCAACCGGCGAACCATGGGACATAGCCTCATGACTGAGTGGGAGCGGCTGCGGCGTTACCTGAGGGCAAAGAGGCAACTGCCCGAGCGGCCTTGGCACCACGGGTACCCTGTCGTCCACCTCTGGTACCCCTGCATTGGCCTCTTTGACTGCCAGCTCCTCTCGCTTTACTGAAGGACGAGTAATAGCGAAAGGAACCACTCCTCCACTGCTGTCCCCTAAGACGAAAAGGCAGAGGTTGGCGAACTGCAGCGCCCAACGACTTCGCTGCAGCTTTTGAGGTCTGCAACCTCTCAAGGCTCTCGTCAGCCTTGCTGCCAAAAAGGTGTTCACCGTCAAAGGGCATGTTCAGGAGCCGGGACTGCACTTCAGGAGCAAACCCCGACTTCCGCAACCACGCAAACCTGCGTATCACGGTGCTCGCCGCCATGGACCTACTGACGCATTCAGCTAAGTCCAAACCCGACTGAACGGACTCACACATGGCATCCTTACCATCCTGGACCATAGCAAGGAAACCATCCCGTTCGTCCCCTTCGGGAATATGTTCAGCCGCTAACGCAACACAGTTCCACAGAGTGTGTGTGAAACGAGACAAGGCACAAATGGAGTTGGCCGCCTGAAGCGCCATACCACCAGAAGAAAACACTTTCTTCGCCCAGCCATCAAAACGTTTGTCGTCCCTATCAGGAGGGATGGTAGGGTACGACGCCTGCTTTGCCGGGGTCGTGGCCGCCTGCACCACCAAACTCTCCGGAGTGGGGTGCCTGGTCAAGTAGCAGGGGTCGCTACTGGCTGGACGGTATTTTCGCGACAAGGATCTGCCCACCGCCGGGAGACTCTCCGGAGCAGTCCAAGCCGCCGCCACCCTTCTCTGTAAAGCCATATGGAACGGCAGTACCGGGTCAGTTGGGGGACCAACATCAAGGATGTCCGTTAGATCATCCTGCACAAACTCCCCTGGGGGAGCAGACCATCCCAAGTACTCAGAAACCCTAGCCATAAGGCGCCGGTACGAGGAATCGGCATGAGAGCCAGGCTCAGGCCTACAAAACTCCACCTCCGGAGAGGTGTCCAGTCCACTGGCATCATGCAGTGACTGCCTCAAATCGTCAAACTGACTATGGCCCGAGACAATTTAATCTGGAACCTGACTAGGAACCAGGCCATCAGAATCCTCATCCGCCTCTGAAATATATTCCAGGTGGCGAAAAGAAGGCACCCGAGAGTGCTTGCTCTTAACCAGAGCCTTCCTAGGGGGTTCCCCCGTGCCACGGGGTACCTCCGACATGAAAGGCGTCGATGGCGTTGAGCGAATCGGCGCCGGCGTCGAGAGAACAGGCATCGGCGCCGAGGAAATCGGCGTCGACGTCAGATGCAGCGCCGCCAGCATCGGCGGCGTCGACACAGTCCTCAAAGCCGGAGCCCCGAGCGTGTCCTTCGACGACCTGAGCGTCGACGGCTTCGACGACTTCCTCGGAGCCGGAGCCTTGAGAAAGCCTGTCGACGCCCTCGACGCCTCAGACGTCGATGTCTTCCTCGAAGACCTCACAGGTGCACACGGTCTCGAACGCGTCGAGGACCGGGACCTGGAACGGGTACGTCGAGAACAAGTCTCCTTGTCCGAACGGGACCTCTCCCGTGACTCGTGCCGACCACTCTTGCGAGCGGTGTCTCTCGACCTCTCACGACCGACCCCACTCGGGGGCGCGGACGGCTTAGTACCCTGCGACTCAAGAATCGCCAGCATTTTCTTCCCGAAGGAAGCCCATTCCTCCGGCGTCGCACGTCTGGTGGGGTAATCGACGTGCCGGGCAGAGTCCTCCGAAGAGGACCTGGAAGACGACCGGTGTCGGCGCTTCCGAGAATGCCTCAAAGAGGCTGAGGAGTGGCGGGACCGACTCCTAGAAGGAGACCCACGAGACTTCCGACGATGACGCGGAGAGTCACCCCTCGAATCATCCGTCCAAAGCCCCGCAGACCTCGACTTCCGGGGCTTGGACACCCGACCTACCGACAACTTCTTCTTACGTTCGCGTAAGGCTTTGGACGTGAACGACTGGCAGTCGATACAGTCATCCGTGTCGCGGGCCTCCCCGAGGCACCAGAGGCAGGCGTCGTACGAGTCCATCACCGACATCTTGGACCCACACTCCCCGCACTTCTTGAAGCCCGGACGCGGGGTCGAAGATGAAGTAGAAGACATCTTCACACGAAGGATTTTCACAAAAACGAACAGGTTCGAAGAACCGAGAAGTACAGAACTCCAAAGAGTCGAGGCGTTAACCGAGATTCACGAAGCAACACGTTCGCGGAAAAAACGGAACTGAGGCTACGGGCGTTGTGCGTCCTACTTATCACATCGGATAACGTCGGACATCGGAGGAGGTCCCCGACGACGGCGCATCGACGTCATCGACGCAGGAGCCGAAAAAAGTTTCCGAAGCAGCACAGCTGTGGTGATTACATGTCATAGATATGGAATACGTCGGAGGACCCAATCCCCTCGAAATACGTTTTACTGCGCATTCAGCATTTTCAAAAATACTGAATGGAATTTTACAGAATGAGGGGAGTTAGGGATGCAGGGGTGTCCCCCGCTCCCCATGTTTGGTAAAATCGCATTCAGGGGTTGCAGAGGTGTCCCCTGCTTCCATTACATGGATGGCGGGGCATAATAAAGAACTAAAGAAAGTACCCAGCAGTGCCAGTTCCGCCCCACAATGAGAATAAGGAACTGATGTCGTAGGGTGAGGGAGAAGTCACAGCACGAGAAAGAAGTGAGCCGCCGAACTGTAAGTAGAGGTAAAGGAGTAGCGGGTAAGGGGGATGCGGGTAAAATCTAGGATCATTGTACAGCAGCATTTTCGAATTCCGCATTTTCGTCATCGATATTTCGGGGCATGCAGTGATCACACAGATCTGACTCGCCTACCCGCTATCAGGTCGATCCCTGTATTACTGAGGCCCCACCACCGGGTTAGAATCTGCTAGCAGACTGATCAAAACCGATTGAGGGTGGGGAGAGGACATAGCACCATGACCCCAAGATGGCCTCCCCTAGGGATCGGACCTGGAGCAGCAGCTGAATCCATTCAAGTTGACACAACCCTTCTGTCGCCACCAAATTATAGGTCCGGGTGGAATCCTAATTTCATCTCAGCCTCCGAGCTCTCCTGCCTCCAGGCAGCTTCTGCACACCTCAGAACATTTAAAAGTACCATAGGAGGTGAAGCATGTCTTCAGAGATATCGCTACAATGGGTCTCACCCTGCATTTAGATTGTACTAAAGTGGTGCTGGGAGCTCCAGGGAATCAGTCTGCCACGTTTCACCGGCTAGCCACGCAACAAAGACATATATTTATAGTTGTGACAGGTAGTAGTTGGGATCACTAAACTATTAATTCATCTTTCAACCGTTTCTTTTTGGGTCTTATCTTGATTTCAAACATAGAGCTGCAGAGAGTGTTACCGCAAGCCAAACCACATGTATAGATGTGGGAACTATTAGAGGAAAAAGAAACATGGGCAAACACTGCAGTTTTAAATCAGATTTTAAAAGACAGTTACTGTACTCCTAGTCCAAAGTCCGCCCACCTCCACATTTATGGCAGTTCCCGCTGAATGGGAGAAACTTTAGAACAGCAACGGACTTTTACATTAAATTTTGATGCAGAGGCGGGCTGCACGCATGGGACATGGACATGCCTGTGCCCTCTCCTGCACACTGCTTGACCTCAGCACAGTGCTTCCCCCTCAGTCCCTTCCCACGCAAAGAAAACCTGGGAGCATTAACAACATTACATGGGCATAGAGTGAGGACATATGGAGGGAAAGGGGACTTTGGGCTAAGAGTACATTAGTCACTTCCATAAGTAACAACAAAAGTAGTTACCTAAGGTAACATTCTTTCTGGTGGACACGTTGATTCCTCCCACAGATTGCACATTTTTTTAAATAGCCTCCTGAAGAAGTCAAGCCCAGAAACGTTTTTCTTAGCCACTAGGTGATGCTGTGCGGCTCCAGCATTGTGCTCATGTCGGCACTATTTCATGCAGAGATGATGCCACCTGTATATATGGTGGTGGCAGCCTGCACCATTCTTCCTCAGTTCCGCTCAATTTTCCTCGGTAAGTAACTTTTGGGAGTTTAAAAAAGAGAGCAATGAGACCACTAGGGGGCGCGAGACAAGATGGCTGCTTGAGTTTACAGCTCCCGTTCCCTCTAGCACTTCAGAGAGGAGATCGAGAATCCTAAATCCGCAGAAACCTTAAACTGGGATAACCGCTTGAAGGGGGATTGACTGGGGCACCCACAGGTGAAAAGAAAGCCTCAGACACCTTTGAGAGGTGCGGGAACGTGAAGGGGGCCACCCCCGACGGCGACAGCAGTGGCGAGGCCATGCTTGGCGGTTAGATACAGCCCGGCGCACTGTAGCTGCCCAAAGTGGATACAAACCGAGTTTAGGTACCGGCACCCTGAGGCGGCGGTTGCTGGAAGACGGAGGAGACCTCTGCCCTGAACTGCACGCCCCTGCGGCGCACCCAGCAACGGCGCCTGAGGGGGAGCCCAGCGCGAGCGGCTGACAGCAGAATACTTGCTGGAGGACCCAGGCGAGCGCTCGGAGCGCCCCGAGAGGCGACCACCTGCCAAATGGTAAAGCGGGAAGCCAGTAGAGGGACAGCCGCCCACGCATGCAACCCTGCCGTGATCCCCCCGCTGCAAAGGCAGAGCGCCCGTGGGGCCCTTGACCACAACCGACGAGGACGTGCTTCCCCACGCCCTGGCCGCACAGAGCAGGAAGAGCTTGCGGCAACAAGGAGGAAGGCCGGTGAGAGAGGCATGAGAAATAGCGTGAGACATACAAGCCGCAGGGATCCTCCCCACACTTAACTGGCCCGGTGAAGGAGAAGCAGTAAGAGGGTGGAGGAACCCCCCCACGGGTGAATGCGCCCCGAGCCCCGGGCTCCCAAGGCTGCGCAACTCACCCACCCAGTCACATCAGAGTGGATAACACGCATCAGGAGGGGTCTGAGAGGCACACCGCTGCCCTAACTGGCAGGAGAGCACTTTGGAAACTTCTACAACAGCGCAAACATGAAGTCGGAAGGAGGGAGCCATCTCGAGAGCGGAGCCACAAGTGGAGAGAGCGAGGTAGGCGCCCATGTAAAAGGAGAGATACGTGCTCGGACCCCCTCCCCCCCACTACGTAAGTAAGAGACGGCACAGCTGGAACTAAAGAGGGATGAGGGGGCAGCATTGAGAAGCACTGTGACCAATCTTTTCAAGGCATGGACTGGAGAACTGGGTGCAGGAGAAGTGAACTGGTGCCACGCCATTAAAGTGCAGGCACGGCCAACTGATTCTCGCTGCCAGAAGGTGCAGGGAAGATCACCCGCGCGCGGACAGTGATAATATAGACACTTTGCAAACATCCTTTGTCAAAGCAGCGCTGCATTGCTGGGGGGCCACGCATCCGTGAGGGCAAATTCAGAGTACGCACCCCGAGACCCCCGGAGGCAAGTCAGCAAAAGGAAAAAAGCGAGCGCAGGAGCCCAGAATAGCGCAGAAGGCAAGAGAATGCACAGGAACGAGGGGAGAGAGTATTGGAGCGTGTACGGAGAGGGCGGATAAAGGAGAAGCACAAAGGCCAGAGCCCAAAGGACAGATGCAGGTGCACAGTGATCAAACCCACAACACAATGGCTACAGGAATCAACCTCTCCAAGTTCTCCACTAAAGAGGACACGGGACATATTTCATCTGAGATAAAGGCCCTGAGAGGGGATATACAAGCGTCGCTAGCAGACCTGACGGGCAGAGTGACTGCAGTGGAAGGCAAAATCGAGGAACAAGAACATAATCAGCTCAAAGCAGACATGGTGGAGATGCGTCTGGACGCGAGAATGACAGAGCTGGACCTTAGGGAGGAGGAAATAAGGCTGAAAATCGATTACCTCGAAAACAGGAAGAGAAGAAACGTGAGAATACTGGGCCTGAAGGAATCAGAAAGAGAAACGCTGCAGCACGTTGAAGAGAAGGTACATGCATTAATACATCAACTCTTTGCAACGGAAGGGAGCAAGACGATACAACTGGAAAGGGCACATAGGGGAAGAAAAGCTTGTGGAAACGGCCCTCGCTCTATAGTGGCGAGATTCCTGAGTTACAGAGAAAGACAACAAGTCTTAAATAGAGCAAAGCAACAACAAGAAATTGAATTTTAAGGTTCTAAGGTCTTCATATACCATGATCTCTCCAGTCTTACACTGGCGAGGAGACGAGGCTGCAGACCACTCACAACTTGGCTGCGAGAAAGGGGAATTTGCTACAGATAGGGCTATCCGTTCTGACTTGAATTCAAGGCGAAAGGAGTTGAATACAGGCTGACATCGATAGAAGAGGCGGTGCAAGCCTTGAGACATCTAACGTCAGACATGGGACATCAGATGAGAGGCCCGCAGGGCCCACAAGACCCGACCTCTGAGGAGACATGCACTCGGCCGGCGCTGGGACCTCAGAGAAGGAGGAGAGCCCAGACGGGGCGGAAATTCATGAGGCTCAGGGGTCCTTTGCCGAAAAAAGTGCCTGCGGCTCAAGAGCGGAAGGTGGACTGAGATGAAGGCGATGAAAAGGTGAGCGAGTGGTTGCTGTTAGGCAGAAACCTGTGCAGTTCCCTTAGGGACCACTGCAAAAGATTTAAGACTAAAGGTGTTGGCAGTAAACCCACTTGGTAGCAGTCTGCACCACCCAGATTTACCTGGTAGCTGTGGCTGAGCAGTCAGACTTCCCTCAAGAAGAGTTAGGCAGTATGCAAAGTATACACAATAGGCACTCAGATACAATATTACAAGCAAACACTGACCAGAGCTTTGGTATCAAAGTATATAATTATTTATTTAAAGACACACAGTTGAAACACTCCAGCACTCTTATTGTAAAATATTCTAAACACAGTTACTATTGTAATATATACACCCCTTTTTCCTTATCAGATAAGTCACAGTAAAACACCACTTATTTTCATACAGAGGTGAGCGCTTAACTAGATTGCACTCCAATAGGTTTGTGAGAAAGGGAGGGAAAAAGACAGAATATGGAAAGGTACACCACTCTAAGATTCAGGAACACTATTAGCAAGGCAGAAGAGCAAAAAGTCACTGGTGAGCCAAAGTCCAAAGGCTGGGCCCCCTCTTAGAGAGAGCAGAGCACAAATGCGCCCAAGATCACACAGTTACACTAGGCTTAGAAAGTCTTGCAGAGGGTTCGAAAAGAGGTTAGAGAGGCTTTAGGAAAGTTTAGCCAGGGGGTCCCAGACTAACCCAGGTTCGAAAGCCGGGGGCTAAATCTACCCCGTACAGTCGGTAGCAAGGGAAGCCAGGCGGGACACGGTACCTTAAGAGGGAAGGATCCTCCAGCGGTGGCAGTTGTTCCTGGTAGTGGGTGCAAGTTGCGTCGTCGTCCGGGGGAAGAGAAGATCTCAACTTGGAGGAAAGATGAAGGTCGTTGCACTACCAGGGAAGAAACCAGCCGCGGAGTTTTCCGGTTAAAGGTGGTACATTTGTTTCGCGGTCGTGGTAAAACGTGGTATCCCGGTTGCCGGAGTGCTTGGCACGGGCAAGGCGGCCACGAGGTACGTCGGGAAAGCGAAAAGACGGTGAAACTGGTTATCCCCACCAGTCAAAGGAAGAAGACTCTCCGGCGGGAGATCTCCTCTGTCATTGGGAAAAGTGGTGAGGCAGTCCAGCAGGGCTCCACCGGTGGTGGTGTCGTGGCAGGTTGGCTCAGCTTCTCCCTCGTCGGATTCTTAGGTCCTGTGGCGACTTCTGAAGTTCCAGTCCCCAAAGCCCTGCTTTTATGCAGCAAACCCCCATTCACTCAGCCTAGCTGTCACTCAAACATGCTAAGTGGTGAGCCGGCCGGCTCACCACTTGGGCCAATCAGGATGGAGTGCGACTTGAGTTGCCTAGGCAACTCAGTCCAGGGTGCCTAAATTCCCCTCCACCCCTCCTAAGTACCCCAGACAGAGTGGCACCACTTTGGAGGGCTTCTGTGGAGAAGCCCGCCAAAAAGTGGAACAAAGGGCTCGACTTGGGTTGGAGTCACAGAAGAGAACACAAACGCCATTTTAGAATCAAGTTTTGGCAAAAAATACCAACCGGAGAATTAATATTAATTAAATAAACCGGCGGTATGTTCGAGGCTACCGTAAATAATTAAATAAAGATAGTAGCCTAAAACAATGGGAAATCCCATAGGAAAATATTTGCTGGTGAATATAAAAGTAGTATCCACTGCCACCAGCCAAAACTCGATCAGGGGGGACGGAGACGTGCCCCCTCGACTAACAGACCCCGGGGCAATTGAATTGCCCCAGCCAGTACATCCACAATATGATGGTTTGTACTGGTTCTGTTCAGAATTTAAGACTAGTAAAGTCAATGGTGACTTTACATGCCCTGGGAGACAGTAGTCAGTCCCAGGGTATGGAGTCTATACTGGGGGTTACTATGACACCCCTGTGTCACTGCACTGAGGGTGCTGTCTAACACACATCACCAAAACACATGAAGCCCTATGGAGTAAAAGACCCCATAGCCCATTAAACATATCTAGATTCAAAGAAACACACTTAAATCATGCCCAAGAGTGAGGGTAAGAGAGTCTCACTCTTGGCTGGAGAAAAAAATAAACCCCAAAAATCCAGCAAAGCTGCTGGGGGACTCACTAGGTTAGGAAATTCAGCCTAAACAGAGAATTCTCCCTAACAGTTGCGTACCAGACAACGAAACCCGGTCGGATGTGCCGGTTCACTTTAAACTTGCTGGATGGAGGCTGTTCTGACCCCTCAAAAGTGGCCCGAGGTGAGAAAGAGGGCGTCTTCCATTTCAATGTTCATACCTCTGAGTTGGGAGAGTTTACTCTTTGGAAAGTTATAAGGTTTAGTATAAAATTCAAGGGGGTTATCGGCTCCAGAAGGGCTAACTTAAGAAATCCTGGGCATATCCCTCCGAGGGAAAAGAATACACACCTTAAGTGGACACCAAACTCTAGTCTGAGATGACGAACGCAAAAGACAGAATCAGCTATGGAGGATGGAGCAGCTAAGAAGGGCCTGAAGGTGGGCACCCTAAAAGTAAAAGGACTGAACTCCCTGACCAAGAGGTCGGTGGTAGTAAGGGAGTTTCAGAAAACCTCCCTGGACATTTTATTTCTGTCAGAGACTAGACTAGTATGGGGGGAGGAGCGGGAACTACAGGGCGGAGGAGTAGGGCGAGTACACTAGGCATCTGGACCCACGAAAAAGGCAGAGGTAGGAATAATACTCCACAAGAACTGCCGGATCCAGGATTGTGGTGCCACTAACCTGTTAGAGGGGAGGCTGTTAATAGTGGAGGGAACTTTAGCTCCTTCCAAAGTGTTAGTGGCGGCAGTACATGCCCCAAATTAAGAGCATGAAAGAAGATTCATAAAAGAAGCGCTGGATAGAATACATGAGCGGGAGGCCGACCTATACATTATTGCCTGGGCGAATGAAGCATGGGACAGAAAGACTAGAGGGGAAAGCACGGAAAAGGGAGGGGATAAATGGGGACACCTGGGCCTGGCACTGGAACGGTATGCACTGATGGACATGTGGCAGCAGAAACACCCGAGGGAGGAAGGCTACACGTTTGTCTCCCCCACCCGCACAAAACATATACGAGGATTGATTACCTCCTTCTTAACAAAGAGCAGAGCTCGAGACTGATAGAGTATTATAAGGCCTGTGGGATGGTCCAACCATGACATGGTGACCGGCAGTCTTGAAATCTCTGGTTTATTCAGACCAAGGGGCACATGGCGGTGCAATGACTCGCTTTGGAGCGACCCCCTCTTCTCCGACCATCTGGCCAAGGGAATAGCGGAACATTTTGAGTTTAATGATACAGGGGAGCAGAGTGAGGAAATAGTATGGGACGCTGGGAAGGCCACCTGGAGGGGACTGTTGATAAGAGAGGAAGACAGCGGGAGGACTGGTAGAAGAGAACCTCCGTAAGGAATTAGTAGAAAGAGAGGGAGAGATGCATGCTGGGATAGGGGACATAGAGAGACATAGAGGAACACAGAGGGGTGATTCTGGCTAAAAGGGCTGAGTTGAGGGCTCTGGGTATGGGAGAAACACTATGGAAACTGAGATACTTGAAACAAAAGTATTATGAAAATGGCGACAAGGCAGATGCGCTCCTGGCGGCAAGACTTCGGGCCTAGAGGAACGAACAGTGGGTTACTAAATTGGGAGGGCTCCATGTCATTTCATCGCGGGATGTTTTTTCGCAGGGTTTTTTACTGCAAATTTTTTAACGAAAAACCCCTCGGATTTCTTTAAAATGTGTTTTTTGGGGGGTGCCCCTCAACCCTTTATTCCCTTTCAGTTTTAATCTATTCCCAAACACGCACATACCTTGTATATATTTTTCTAACCCCCCCCCAAAATAAAATCTAAGGTTTAAAAAATGTGCGGTAAAAAACCTGCGAAATAAACATCCCGCCATGAAAGGACGTTGTACCATTGGGAGGGCTGGATGAAGGGGCGGGAGACAGGCACACACCGAATCATATTGCGGTGGGGTTTGCGCAGTACTACAAAACACTATAAGCTACTGAAGCAGAGGGCGCAGAAGGAGAGGTCGGGACATACTTGAAAGATGTGCACCTGAACAAATTTACACCCCAAGAGATAGAACACTTAGCCTGATTACAGCAGAGGAAGTCCAATGCGCAATATCATGCCTCCCGAACAGGCAGGCCCCGGGGGAGGATACTCCGGAATCCTGACACAACATTTGGTTAAATTGTACAACCATATCCTGGAAACAGGGAAGGTCCCGGCATCATTTAGTAAAACCCTGACATCCCCAAAGAAGGACGGTACCCGTCCCTTTGCTCCTCATACCGCCCAATTTCGCTTCTAAACATGGATGAAAAGATTTTCACTCGGATCCTGGCGACAAGATTCGAGGAAAAGTTACCACACATAATATATCCCGACCAAATGGGGTTCATAGCGGGTAGACAGGGAATAGACGCAATCAGGAAGACACTTGACCTAATGGAGCATGTAGGGGAAGAGCCAGAAGAGCAAGCACTCCTAATCTAGACGCCGAGAAGGCATTTGATAGAGTGGAATGGACCTTCCTCTTTGCAGTGTTGTGCAAAATAGGGGTAGGGGAGAAGATGTGCAGGGCAATTAGAGCGGTTTATACAGGACCGACCACCGGAGTAATGGTTAATGGGGTCAAATCACAGGAATTCCACCTGACAAGAGGGACTAGGCAGGGTTGCCCCCTCTCGCCCCTACTGTTCGCCCTGGCAATGGAACCCCTGGTTGAGTGGATAAGGGGAGATGGCGGGATAGAGGGGATTGAAGTGGGGCAGAAGAAACATAAAATAAGTATGTATGCGGATGCTATCCTTATGTACCTCTCGAACACAGGAGACTCCCCACAGAGAGCACTCAGGGACATAAAGGAATATGGAAAGGTGTCAGGCTTCAAGATAAATATAGAGAAGTATATTATCCTCGCCATAGGTGATGGCACACTAGAACTACTCCTGAGATGGTCGGACCTGGGGATACCAGTCGAAAGGGACAGTATTAAGTACCTAGGGGTGTGAATACCACGGAAGTTAGACAGAATATATGAATGCAACTTCCCCCCCCTCATGCATTGGCTAACAGGTGAAATGGGCGAAACTGACCATCTCCCGGTTAGGGCGACTAAATGCACTTAAAATCCTTATATAATCCCAGAAGATTATATTTATACCAGGCACTCCCGATAAAAATAATGGAGATACACTTTGGAGAATTGAAGAAGAAAATACTAAGATTCTTATGGCAAGGGGAAAAGCAGGGGATAGCCTACAAAATATTAATACAACCAAAGAAAAAGGGAGGGGTGGGGCTACCTGAGATGAGAACGTATTATAGAGCTGCCCAATTCAGGGCCCGGATTCCTCACCTTCACATGGATAAGGATAAGCAGTGGGTGGGGATAGAAAATTATCGCTTCCGCCCAGTCACCCATGAGGAATGGTTGTGGGCACTGATGGGGGCAATGCCGAGAAGAATCCACTCACACAAAATCCTGGGCCCATTGCTGACACTATGGAGAGCCAGAAAGGAGATGGGAGGCGTCACGAAATGGCCCTCTCCATTGAGCCATATATGGGCGCCCCCATACAAGAGAATATACTGGATGGTTCCAGGACTGGTTTGAAGCAGGATTAGAGAGGGTGGGGCAGGTTCTAAAGAAGGACGAATTCATAGGGTTAAAGGACCTTGAAACAGCACTGGGGATGCGCAATATATCAGTCTTTAAATACCTACAATTGAAGGGGGTGCTAACATCAGAAAGATGGAAGAAGGAACTTCAGAGGGACCCGACACATACGGAGCGAATCCTGGACACAGCGAAGGGCACTAGAGGACTCATTTCAAAGTTGTACCAGGCACTACTGGAGGCTAGAGGGGATTAAGTATCTACACTCAAGGAGAGGAGAGAAAGAGACTTGGGGAGGGAGATAGAACCGGATAAATTGAGGAAACTATGCCTAAACGCCCACCTAACATCAGTGGCCTGCCAATATAAGCTGCACAGGCTCAAGTTGCTATATAGATGACAGTGGGCCCGGCAACGCTAGGGAAAATGTTCCCGGGGGCAGACCCCCCACTGCTGGAGGAAATGTGGACACATAGTAGACTACTGGCACATGTGGTGGAACTGTGGAAAGGTACAACAGTTCTAGAAAGAAGTGCTGGGATGGATTAGGGGCCTAGATGGAATAGAAAGGAGAATGGACCCACTACTGGTGTTATTTGGAATTGAAACGTCGGCTGAGGACTGGAAGAAGCTACCGCACATGCCGCACAATCTTCAGCTGGATGGGGGATGGAAAAGGGAGAGCCTTCTGAGTGAAAAAGAGTGGGCGGCTAAGGCACTAGACCTGTATAGAATGGAGGAGCTAACGAGCTAACGAGACTAATACACAATAGATCACCGACGAAAGCCATGGAATGGGCACCCTTTCTGTCAAAATATGATCCAGAACACTTAGAGGTGGGGGTGGGAGTTGACGGAGGATCAAACTGAATGAAGTAAGGAACAGTGGACCCACCTAAACTGTAGCAAGGAAACCTAGGGTACCATGGGCTGGGCAGGGGCTTACTTGGAGGAATACGCCACCCAAACCCAAGGGGCTCCCACTTAGGCCCTCGAACCTCAAGGTGTAACCAAAGGGATAGGAACAGAGAACTCGGAGGGACCAATGAAGAGACTGCCCTGGAATGGCCGGAAAGCAGTTGGGGTGAGGGAGTGGGGAGGGGGGTGTTCAAATATTTGTTTGGGGGTGGGGAAAGAAAGTTAAAACCTTGTTGGTGTCTTATAACATGATGAAGTTTGCAGGTGACCTGCGTGGAGTTGTAAAAGTATTGATACCAATAAAATTGAATTTGAAAAATAAAAAGAGAGCAATCTCGGTCACTCACAAACTTTTCTTTTGGATTTTTTAGAATTGGATGAGTTCACATTGCAGGGAAGGCAAGGGGACGATGAGGAATCCGAGGAGAATACACACATCCACCAGAAAGAAAATTACCAAACGTCAGTCATTTGTTCTTCTAATGAACACATTCCTCGTCTTGTGAAAGACTCCCAGAGCTGTATTCGAGAGGAAAAAAGGATGCTAGGTAACTGTTAGGTGTGTAGGAGGACAACATACACAGAATGAGATGCAATAAAACATGTTATTTATTCATTAAGTCTACAAAAAGGCAAGACAAGCTGTATGCTTAGCGACCCCCAGCCAGTGAGGCACTCCTTCAACTGACAAGGGTGGAACTTAGAACTTCCCTGCCATCAGGCTCCAGATTCCACAATCGCACTCCACACACCCTGGAGCCCGATACATTATAAGTTACGCACCGTAGTGACTAACATACTCCTAGTCCTTAGTCCCCCTTCCTCCATACTGCATGGGTGTCCCTTCCTACGGACGGGAGACAAACTTTTTCACCAGAAAAAACCTTCTTCCCCTTTAAATTTAGAGGCGCGCAGGAGTGCGGCCCTGGGAGCATGAGCTCCCCTGACTCACCCTCTGGCGCCATACCTCAGTCCCCATAGACGAGTCAACAATATATTAACATTGCCTAATGACACCAGTTTTATTAGTGGGGAGGATGGTGGGACGTATGGAGGAAAGGGGACTAAGGACTAACAGTATGTTAGTCACTACGTTCAGTAACTTATAGTTACTCTTACGTCCCGTCCCCTTTCCTCCATACTGCATGAGCGATTACAACTGAATGTAGCCCCAGGGTGGAGAGGAGACCCTCCTCAAGCAAATAGGTTTCTTAGAACTGCCTGTCCGAAATCCGCTTCTGATCTAGAGCCGGTGTCCAAACAGTCGGTACAACGTCCTTTCATCGCCTGCATTGAAATGCAATGGCCATGGCCTTGGCTCTGACCTCATGGGCGTGCATGTTAGCTGGAAGTGGCCTCGATGGCCGAAACCATCCACTGTGCTATCAAGGCCTTGGATGCCTGATACACGGGGCCTGGACCCACCGAAGGTGACAAACAGTGCGTCCGACTTGTGGAAGCCCTGGGTCCTGCCCAAGTAGAATTTCAGAGCGCATCCAACATCCAGACAGTGCAGAACCCTCTGAGCCTCATCCTTAGGCTCGGCAAAGAACATAGGTAGGACTATTTCCTCGTTTAGACGGAAAGCGGAGGGTCCCTTTGGTAGGAACGATGGGTGTATCCGCAGGACTACCTTATCCTTGTAAAAAGTAGTATATGGCGTTGACGCCACCGGAGCCTGGATCTTGCTGACTCTACGAGCCGAAGTGAGGCCCACTAGCCGGGCTGTCTTATGGTGACCAGCCTGATGTCCACGGACTCCATTGGCTCGAACGGCTTATGCACCAAGGCCCCCAACACTACATTGAGTTCCCACACGGGTTGGGGTTTTTTGATGGGCGGGTAAAGTCTGGCGTGGCCCATCAAATGCCACTTGACTATCGTGTTGGAAGAGGAGAAGAACTCCCTCCTCAGAGTTTCTGTAGGCCCCTACGCCTGCCAAATACATGCAGCCTATGTCCACCTGCACGCCTGAGTCTGCAAGGTGCGCCGAGAAGGAGAGCACATTGTCCGACTTGCACGTAAGGGGGTCCATCTCCTTAGAGTCTGCCCTATGACAGAACCTAGTCCAGTTACTCTTGTACTGCCTCCTGGTAGCCTTGCTCCTCGCACCCTGAATGATGTCTAGGTTAGTCTGTGAGAGGTTCAGGTGCTTTAGCGTGATCTGCTCAGGAACCACGCTGCAAAGGCTAATTTCTGTCACGCAGGGTGGATGGCCCTGCCCCCCTGTTGCGCCAACAGATGTGCTCGGCCCGTTGGAAGGTGGATGGGAGGCCTGTCCGAGAGGCTGAGCAGCTTTGAGAACCATGGTCTCGCCGGCCACCATCGAGCTATCATAATGATGCCGAGGTGACAAGATTCCTTTATTTTGAATATCACCCGTGGACCAGTGGTGTGGGCGGGAAGGCGTATGCTGTCATGCCGTTTCACTGAATCTGAAATGCGTCGCTGAGGGAGCTGGGGCCCTGCCCCTCTCAGGACGCAAACTGCTGGCACTTCCTGTTGTCCCAGGAGGCAAAAAGATCCACCTGAGGGTGTCCCCATCTGCAGAAGATCTCCTGCAGCACCTGGTCATTCAATTGCCACTCGTAATTGTCCGCTCCCAGCCTGCTGAGCCTGTCAGCCTGCTGAGCCTGTCGGCCTACAAGTTGGACTCCCCCCGGTAGTTGGACGGCTGTGAGGTAGATGTTGTTCTCCAGGGCCCATTACCACACGCTGACGGCTAGTCTGCACAGTGGTGGGGAACTGGTACCCCCCTGCTTGTTGACATAGTACATGCTGGTGGAGTTGTCTGTCTGGATGAGGACAAACTTGCCCTATAGCTCTGAGTGCTATCCAGATGGCCTTCAGTTCCAGCCAGTTGATATGAGACTCCTACTCCTGCCGGGTCCAGACTCCATGAACGCTGTGGCTGTCCAGAGTGGCCCTGCAGCCCTCAAGAGAGGAGTCCGTAATGATGGTGACCTGCGGGGCCGGCTGCCTGAAGGGTTTGGCCGCCCGCAGGTTGATTGATTTAGCATTTATATAGCGCTTTGAACCCTCAGGCATCTGAGCGCTGATTATTATTACCCACGGTGTGTAGTGCTCATTTATCGACCTCGGAAGGATGAAAGGCTGAGTTTGGCCCTGCTGGGATTCAAACCTGTGTCAGCAGGCTCTGCACAGATGTCAAAGCAAGCGCTCTACATTCTGTGCTATCGGACCGGCATATCGGACATGCAGTCCCTGGACCACCATGTGAGGTCCGAGTAGAGAGAATGAGAATGCTGATCAGAAATCGGAGATCCGCTTGGGAGCACCGCTCCTGATTCCATAAGGCTGCAAAGTGCAGCTGTAGTCTCCTCATCCCGAGTCTCTTTTGGGGGACGGCCCTAAGGACTGCCGCCATGAGTTCCAATAAGTGTTGGTACCACCAGGCCGATGTCACTTCTCGGGTGAGGAAGTGAGCCGTGGCCCTCTTAATGACCGTGATCTTGTCCTCCGAGGGGAAAACTCTCTCCGAGCACGTGTCCCAGATGAGGCCCAGGAAAGTAAGTCTCTGCGTGGGCTACAGCTGAGACCTCTTGAGGTTGAGCGAAAACCCCAGGTTGTGGAGTGTATTCATAAGAGCGTAGGAAGTGTGGTGCACCGCCTCCGGTGATGTCGCCCTGACGAGCCAGTCGTCGAGGTACGAGTAGATGTGGTGGCTCTGGGTCCTGAGGAGGGCCACCACTGCATTCATGAGTCTGGTAAACACCCTGGGAGCCGAGTTGAGGGCGAAGGGTAGCACCTTGTATTGGAAATGGCAGCCCATGATCCTGAACCCTAGGGAGGAACGATGTGGCTGCCAAATCGGGACGTGTAGATAAGTGTCCTTCAGATCCAGGAAGCACATCCAGTCTCCCCTGCACAATGTCTCCGCTATGAGTGCTGGCGTATCCATCTTGAATTTTTTTAAGAGGGAGGGAGAGGTTGAGGCTGGAAAGGTCCAACACAACTCTCAGGCCAGCCTGGTTCTTCTTCTGTATGGTGAAAATCCTAGAATAGAATCCCAATCTTCGCTGGGAGGCTGGGACTTCTTCCACTGCCTGGCTCTCGACGAGTGACCGAATCTCCACCAACAGAGTTGCTGTCCGAATCTGTGTGAGTGGAGGGGAGGCAGGAGGAGAGGAAGGGAATCGGTAGGTGGTACCCCGTGGATACTACAGAGTGGATCCAGGGGTCTGCAAAATACGGACACCAGAACTGTGCGTGAACGGCAAGCCTGCCCCTGCGGAGACACGTGGACCCGAATGGGCGCATCATGCCTTCTTTCCCTCAGAGGCTGTTGCTGAGGAGGGGGACTGGAAAAAGCCCTTACTCCCCCACCCCCTTTAGTTGTTTGCGCCAGTGTTGACTCGGTGAATGGTCAGGCTGCCTGGACCTCCGTTCTTATAAGCCGCGGAACCCTCTGAACGTCCGCCCCTTGTCGGAGCGTTGATGTGACTGGGTGTACACCTTGGACGTGGCCCTCATAAGGATGAAGACTTTGCAGTTTGCTAACTGTGTTTCTTTTTATCTAGCTCCTCGTCGGTGGTGGAGTGAAAAAGGTTGCCACCCTAGAACGGAAGGTTCAATATGTGTTCCTGGACGTCCGGATTGAATTTAGTAGCCCGGTGCCAGGCCATCCTTCTCATGTCCGTGGCGATGCATATGGCCCGGCCAGAGGTGTCGATGTGGGCCACGGTGAACTCTGATGTCTTGTGCCACCATTTTAGCCTCTGCCAGTCCCACCTTGAAGCATGACTGGCTCTGCACCGGAAGTTCTGGAAGGAAGTCGGCTATTTCCTGCCAAAGCCTCTGGTTAACGGCATCCGCGTTGGCTTGACAAAGATGCAGCGAAGCGTTGGAATACAGCTTCTTCCCTTACGCCTCCAAGATCTTCTCCTCCTTGCCTGGCAGTGCCGAGGACGGCTGAGGCTTTGAGTACAGTGACGCTGCAGCAATCACCAAAGAGTGTGGTTGAGGGTGGGCCAACAGCAAGAGTGTATCCCCCTCCATTTGCCTGTACTTGGCATCCAGGCGTTGGCTGACTAGCTGGACCGAGTGGGGGTTGAGCCACTTCTTTTTGGCCAAGGCGACAACATCCTTTTGCATTGGGATCCCCGTCCTAGCCGAGGGGCGTAGAGTGAGGACCTCGGCGAGCACCCCTGCCTCTGGTTGTTCGACTTCGGGCTGAGGAAGATCCAGGTACTCAGCCAGACCTGAAAGTCGTTCGTGGAAGGCCTTGGCTGACAATGGTGTGCCAGGGTCTTCTTCCTCATCTGTGGCCACCTGGTCCGGCGCGGGCAGAGGCATGCGGGGCGCAGAGGGCTGGGTTGTGGAGACCGGAGCTGGAGGCTGGTATGGAACCGCCTGAACTGTGGGAGGCAGGGGAGCTGGAATTGAAGGAGTCGGCATGGGCAGCAGTGGCTGCACAGGGGCCTGTGGCGCTGGAGCCATAGGAGAAATGACTTTGGGCTCGGGCGGCGGGGTCGGAGGGAGCATGTCCTTGATAGCATCCCTGAGGATGGCCCCCATCTGAGGAGATTTCATGAGGGTGAGGGACTTTTCAAAGAAGCTGTCCTCACAGGCCGGTGGGGTGGCAGGCGATATTGACTGGATCGCAGCCAGCTGCTGGGGCTGGTGCGTATACTGTCTCGGTTGCAGAGGAAACCTGCCCTGTGCTGCTGATGGATAAGATGTAGGCCATGTACCTGGTTGACCCCAGTCCCACCTTGTAACTCGTTCACCCACCTGCACCTTTCATCGGGCAGGTAGCGGAAGAGCGGCCATCTTGTTTGGCACGTCGGCCATCTTGTCGAGCTGCATGCCACATGCCAAAGTCATGGTGCTTGGCTCACTGGGCCCAGCCTCCTCCAGGACTCTGGACGGCGGAGCATGAGACCTGCCCTGCACCTCAGGCCGAGGCCTGGTAGGCGTGTCGCCCTCGGCGAAGTCGCCGGTAGTGCTGCGTGGAGGTGCCCCCTCGCCATAATGCCGGTAAAAGGGTGTAGCACGTTTGGTGTACACCCGGTAAAAAGAAACTTCTGGTCCCTTAGCACTATCTTCGGGAGAGTCTACGGACCCCTCGGCCTAGCGGCCGTTAGCTCAATTAGCCTCATTATTCATGCTGGTATGAGAACCTGAAAGGGTCCTCTCGCTCGGGCGCTTGCTTGGAAAGGAGCCGACCTTGCGGGGTGCGCTGGAAAAGAGCAGCCCTACCTTGGGCCTTGATCAATGTTTGACAAAGTCCTTCAGGTCCTCTGGAGGCGACCTCTCTAAGAGCTCCCGCCACCTAGCCAGTCTATTCTTCAGGGCACGTGAGGAGAGTGCGTCACACGCGGTGCAACCTTACCATCCATGGTCGAGTCCAAGGTGGCAGAGGCAAAGGGCGTGGGGATCTAATGCAGGGAAGAGCCCCTCGCAGGCTGGACACCTGCTGAAGCCCGCTTAAGTCGACACGCGTCAGGGAGGAGCGTGGCACCAGAGGACCAAGTACCTGATTGATAAAAGAAGACAAAAAGACAGAAGAAAGTATCCTGGGAAGAGCGCGTGCTATTACATGGCCGAAGACAAACCCAGGAGCGCTGGTGAAATGGGCCAGTTCCCATCGATGCGGAAAAGGGGACTGGGGTGTGGTGCCGGAGGGCGGAGTCAGGGGAGCGCATGTGCCCAGGGCTGCAGCCCCCCCCACCCCGTGCCACCAAATTTAAAGGGGAAGAAGGTTTTTTCTGGTGAAAAATAATATGTCTCCCGTCACAAGGAAGGGACACCCATACAGTATGGAGGAAAGGGAAGGGGACGTAAGAGTACTATTTACATGTGAACAGAAACAGACCATAAGGCAACTTGGTCATTCATGGTAACTATATACAAATACAGACATGCGTGGACAAGCACTCCTAACACCCCCCTTCCTTCCTCCTAATCCCCAACACACACTTCATTCCTCCGCAACACCGCCACCCTCTCCTTGTTCCAAACCCCTGCCCCTTTGACCAGAACAGATTAACCCAAATCCTTAATCACCTATTTGGGTTCAGAAAACAAGGAATTGCCCTTCCTCACTTCATCGGTAACTTCACCTTGACCCACTCACCAGGCCTAACAACAAATTCTCTGCAACAATCCTCATCATATCTCTGCTTGGACCTATGTCCACTGACCAGTAACTTCTCCCTCACCTCATCAACTTCCACACCCAGACACCTTGACCTACCTATCCATTGTGGGGCATAAATGAGAATTGGACTTTCTACCATGCAACAATTCAAAGGGAGGCACACCCGTGACCGCATGTGGAGCTAGTCTATATTGAAATGTCCTTTCCATGACGGTCTGCACCCAGTCTCCACCCCCGTGGCCACAGCAATCCTAATGGCATCCATCAAGGTGCGGTTCAATCTATCCACACACCCATTACCTTGTGGATGATAGAGCGAAGTCGTAACCTGTTCTATACCATGTTTCTCCAAAAATCCCTTGAATTCCCATGAAACTAACTGTGTCCCATTATCTGACAGACAACTACGAGGAAAACCCTCTCTC
Organism: Ambystoma mexicanum; assembly: GCF_040938575.1. Classification (NCBI taxonomy): domain Eukaryota; kingdom Metazoa; phylum Chordata; class Amphibia; order Caudata; family Ambystomatidae; genus Ambystoma; species Ambystoma mexicanum. The sequence goes on along the minus strand of NC_090933.1, from coordinate 410,710,913 downwards.
CAAAATAACAGTTGCAAAAACCTAATTATACTGCCCCATGTCACCTCGTTCAGAACACAAACCTCCGGCCACTTGGACAACAGATCCATCACCACTAGTAAATAAGCATCCCTAGATCCTCTAATATTAAAAGGACTTAACAAGTCCACTGCCACCTCATCCCAGGGCATCCTCTGACTTTCTCTAACCACCATCAGTGTTTTCTAAACTCTGAGAACGTTGTCCCCTTCCACACACTCAAAACATGCCTTCACCTGCTCTTCCACATCCTGCTCTTCCACATCCGTATCAACAGCCGGCCACCAAAATTCAGACCTTACCAACCCTTTAGTTCTTTCAAGACACAAATTAGCACAATGCACCAAATCCACGGCCGAAGCCCTCATCTTCTCCGGCACCAACAATTTATGCCCCCTAAATAAATAACTATCTCTCACACAAAGTTCATTTTGCACCTTCCTATACTCCTTCATCCTCTCATCACCCACATCAGATGCATTCCTCCTCACCAAATCCACAACTAATTGATACAATGAATCCTCCAAATATGCCATATCCCACTCAGACTTTTTTATGCACTCTTTCACACGAACAATTTCTCCCACATCATCATCAAATCCAGACTCCTCACCAATTTCACATCTTACCACCACTGACCTTGACAAAGCATTCGCCACACCATTTTTCCTTCCTTGAATATGTTCCATAACAAACTGTAGCCCTTGAAGACTACTGACCCATTTCATTATTCGCCTTGACACCCCTTCCAAGCAACCTTTTGAAAAAATACGAATTAATTGGCTTATGGTCTGTACAAATGGTGAATTTCCGACCCCACATGTACATTTTGAACTTTTCCACCGCCCACATACAAGCCAACGCCTCCTTTTCTACCACAGAATATCTCACCTCCGCCTCCTTCAAATCCTTGAAGCAAATGCAATGGTATGTAAATCAGAACCACACTCCTGCATTAAAACCGCACCCAGTCCGTAATTACTAGCATCCGCAGAAACTAGAGTCCTCCGACCCTCCACAAAACTAGATAGCACTGTGGCTTTTATGACTGCCCGCTTTATGTCTTCAAATTCCTTGGCACATATTGTATCCCAGACAAAAGAAACCCCTTTCCTGGTAAGCCTCCTCATACCTTTTGTCCTATCAGACAGTCTCTCAAACTTGCCATAAAACTCCACCTATCCTAAGAATGACAATACATCACCCTTACTTCTGAATGACTCCATCTTCCTTATAGCTTCCACAGCAACATCTTTTGGTCTGACCCCTTCAGAGGAAATCTCATGCCCTAAATATACAACCTTCCGTGCCCTGAAAGTGCATTTCTCCTTGACAATAGTAAGACCTGCTTCACTCAATCTCCAACACTCTCCTCAGTGGCATGTCATGCTCTTCATCACTCCCACCACAAACGAATACATTGTCTTGGTAAAATAACACGCCCTTCTCACTCCCCAACAACCGACACATGACATTTTGGAACATGCTAGGCACCGACACCAAGCCAAACGGCATCGTCTGGCATCTAAATAGACTGACTGGTGTACTGAATGCCGTTAAGTCCATAGAATTCTCATGCAAATCCATCTGGTGGTAAGCAGATCTAAGATCCAAAAAACATCCGAGCTCCTGCAACCCCAGTCAGCAAGTCAACAATTCTCAGAAGCGGGAACTTCTCTGCCACTACCATGCTGTTTAAGTGTCTCAAATCTATGCACAGTCTTACTGAGCCAATGGATTTTCTCACAACAATGATGGGACTAATCCATCCAAATGTCTGAATTGTTCAATAATTCCCTCACTTTCCATCCTGGCAATCTCCTCCTCTACATCCTTGCGTAAAGCCAACGACACCATGCGCAACTTCGCTACTTTTGGCTGAGCTTCACGTCCGAGTCGAATCATGTGCACGAACCCTTTGAGACAACCTAGTTTTTTTATTAAAAACTTGTTGACCTTCTTCCAACAACTTCAACGAGTCGCCACCTTATTTGACTTCATCTGCTGCTAACAATTGTTCAGGATGCCTCGTGTCTAGTCGTATCTCCAATTCAGCTTGGTCACTCCATGATAATTCTCCCCCCTTGCTTGCTACATAAACTGTTCCTTCGTCAATTCTTCCTTTGAACTCTAACTCCCCAAAGAACTTGCCAAGAATTTCTATGGGAATGTCACTATATGCGTTGGTTCTTATCTCTGGGCTGTGAGGGGTACAGCAAACAAACGGGTCTCTCCACACTTGAACACTTATAAGGGTATGATCACCGCCACTGCCTATCAACATTGATATGGGTACTCCCTTGACAGTTATGATGGCATAAGGTTTGCGTCTCCTCACTCTCCCAGACACCGCTTGCACAGAACTTACTATCTCTTTCCCCAAACTTCCATATTCGTCATCCTCATTGTCTTCACTGATCTCTTGACCATGTCCACCGGGGTCTAAAGTTTCTGCAGCAACGGGCCACATGACCTTTCCTGCCACACTCACAGCAAATAATGTGGCCTTCCACATACTCTTTATCATATGCCAAGTGTGTTCCACTACCACACCTAGAAAATTTTTTCCCCTAGAGGGTTCAAATTCTTTTGGAGGTCCCCATGGTCGTCCCACATTCCTGTTGTTGTAAGGGCTGGCATCATTCGAAATGTCCCTTGTCCTCCTTTCTACTCTCTCACCCGTATTTGCACCTCCTGTCGACTCCCTCTGAAATCCCTTCTTCTGGCATCGTCCTGACACCTTCTGCACCCTTATCCAGTTGAAGAGCTTTGATACACTTCTCTGTGTGATCTATACATTTTGCAATCTCAATCGCCCTTGCTAAGGTAGGGCTGCGCTCCCTCCACATCTATGGTCTTATTTTGTCATTGTTTCACTTTATCATCAACTGATCGCGCAAGTGTTCATCTTGGCAATGAGTAAACTGGCATTTCGCAGCCAAACCCCTCAGGGTCGTGCCAAATTCCTCTATGCTCTCCCCTACTTTCTGCTCACTTGTTGCAAAGTGGTATCGCTCCAAAATGATATTCTCTTGCACTTCATAGTGCTTATCTAGTTTAGCAATTGTTCTTTCATACACACTTGCATTCTCTAATCCAGCTGGCTCCGGGAGTTTCTTTAAAATGTCTTGACCTGCTGTTCCCAAGCAATGAAACAACAGCGCCTCCTTCCTATCATTGGAGTAGTTGGTCCTGAATACGGCCAAGGCATATTTAGTGAAGCCATCCCTCCTGTCAGACCAGCGCACCCTGGGTTCACCCGGTGTAGCCAAGAAGAATACTGGACCCGGTACATTAGCCTTGACGTCCTCGACTTGCAAAGTCAGGTGTACTTGACTTCTGAAACCTCACTGCTAGATTCACTCATTGTGTGGTAAAAAATTCCAATCATGCTCTCCTAGCTCTTGTTATTTGGTAACTTGTGCTCTGCTGTCATTCATGTTCTAATGACTAATGACACTGCACACCATAACCCAATCTTTGTATAGCTTTTATGAAGTTGCAGTGGGTTTCTTTTTTTTCTTTATTTAAATATTTCCTTTACTCCCTTCAGGGAAAGTCTAGTGCTTAACTTGATAGTACTTCCAGTTCTTGTGCCCACACTGCTCTAACAACCAATTTTCTAACATGTGTTAGGTTGCCTAGCAGTTCGCTTTCTTCTCCCCTTCGTTGAGTTCTTTGTGAATATTCTGCTCCGCTTTGCTCGGCTGGGGTTGCCACGGCAACCCAATGGTATCCTCAAAATAGCGGCACGCACGCCAATGCTCTTCGGTCCCTTCCTCTAATGGGACCGGAGTTCGTCGCATAGCTTCTCCGCTTACTATGGGAGCATGCGCGTGCTACTCTGCCGCTTTTAAAAAACACACGCATCCTGTTCAACGTCCTCCTCTCCCCGTGGCTGCCTTTGGGTTGGCTTAGCTTCCCCAACTCGTTCACGCTAGCGCAGCCCTCACCTGTGACACGTGGTGAGGTTCCTGCTCACGGTCCTCCCTCAACTCGCCTTTTCTACCCCACCTTCAGGGATCAGCTGGGCTCAGGAATACGCTGGTACTCCACACGCTGTCTCTGCCAGAGAACTACTGTGTTTGCTTTTGTCACGGGTCACGGCTTCACCAGAGGCAGATAGCGAATTCCATTGTGGCCGATGATGAAATCCAGTGCCGCTATCCTTTCTGCTTTGCCGGGGATCGCTGCTTCCTGCTTTTTTCTCGTCGCCAGATTGCTAGGTGTGCAGGAGGACAACACACGCAGAATGAGATGCAATAAAACTTGTTCTTTATTCATTAAGTCTTCAACAAGGTAAGACAAGCTGTATGTTTAGCGACCCCCAGCCAGTGAGGCACTCATTCAACTGACAAGGGTGGAACTTAGAACTTCCCTGCCATCAGGCTCCAGATTCCATAATCACACTCCTCAGACCCTGGAGCCTAATAACTATTTACATGTGAACAGAAAAAGACCACAAGGCAAGTTGGTCATGGTAACTATATACAAGAACAGACATGTGTGGACAAGCACCCCTAACACCTCCACACAATCACACTCCACACACCCTGGAGCCTGATAACTATTTATACGTGAACAGAAACAGACCACAAGGCAAGTTGGTCATGGTAACTATATACAAGAACAGACATGCGGTGACAAGCACTCCTAACAGTAACTAATCTGGTTAGGGCAGGATATTTCAGGTAAATTAATGAGTCTTAAAGATAATGGGGCTCATTACAAGTTGGGCAGTGCGGGTAAAATGCAGTGGTATTACCACACTGCCGAATTCAACAAATACTGGGACAAAGAAGAAGGATCGAGCAATGTGGAGCAAAAGAGACTGCAAACCTAGCAAGCGCTCTAGTGTTTTCTGGCACACTCCTGTGCCTAGGAAATTTAAGCAGCCCAAAGTGAGAATGGGACACAGGTGCTGGGTCGACTGGCGAGAGAGGGCTGCACCTCACCATGAGGAGCGGAGAGCCAAGAAGCAAGAACCGACGTGGAAGAGCCAGGCGGCTTACCACCGAAGGAAGAAGGAACTGCTAAACTGAGAGACGCTGCGGGAACGGCAGGAGAAGGTGAAGAACTCCTGAGTGTTTGCAGACGGAGGAAAATAACATTTAGCTTAATGGATCCAGGAGGACAGCAGGCATGTCGAGTGGAAGCCTTGAAGGACCAATGAAGTAAAGGAGACCACGAGAAGGAAGCAGACTGGAATCCTTCCCTGGCCGACCATGAGAGAAGATACCAACGCCTAAAGAAACCAGTGAGGCCTCTCAAAAGCAATGGGGACAGCGGGGCATATCGCTGAACACTCGAGTGCAAACTATTGAAAGTTACTTAACTGAGAGCGAGAAAGGAAATGGACATTTTGAAAGAAGGCAACTTAAGTCACAAATAATTCCATTTCTAAAATGTAAATTTACACAATGCCAATATGAAGTAAGCAGAAAGAAGCTAATATTTCAGGAAGATACATTATCAAATACTACAAACAAACAACTTTGGGAGCGGGCAAAACACCCTAATGAACAGAAGTCCTGGCAGGGGAGTATACCTGGCAGTCACAGTGTGTGAATCAGAAGTCCTAGCAGGAGAGTACACCAGACAATTTCAAGTCTGTAAAGAGAAGTCCTGGCAGGGGAGTATAATAGGCAATTGAAAAGGATTGTAAGAAGCCAAATAGTAGTGTGTACAGGTGTTGCACTTCGCCAAGAGAGGCCCACATAATTGTTCTTGAAAGAAACCAAAATTGTGAAGCCAACAAGTTGTTGTACAAGTGTTGTACTTGGCCAAGAGGCCCAAAGAACTATGCTGTATCAAAACCTCAATGAGTAAAGAAGAATCAAGTGGAAGGGAGCTACCCTGTGGAAACATGAACTTTATCCTTGAAGAAACTTTTGTTTAAATAATTTATTCTTCCTTTATGAACACTTATCCAAACCACTCAAGGTTAAAGACAATTCCTTTTTTCCCCTTAAAGTTAAGTTTGCAGTTTGTGTGTCAGAATAGAACTTTGGACACACAACAGTTTTGTTTTTGACATCCTCACACAGACAGAGCCTTAGTCTTTGTTTAGGTAGGGAAATTCCTCTTGGAGCAAAGTCAGAGAGGCTTTTTCCCAACCACTTTTATTTTCAATAAAAGTCTGTAACCAAAAACATGGCAAACCTGTATCCGACTCATTTCTGACTTCTCACAACCATAACATGTGGTGATACAATGAATCACCCTCTCGAAAGTGTTCTCTTTGAAATAGCCTTCCCTTTTTTGGTGCCAGAAAAGCCCATAATTGGTCTTCTTGGCTGAAGTCTTGTTTTGGAGGGATACACATTTCAGGCCCTTTTCAGGTATAGTCTGTGAAGCCTCTCCTTTGCCTTTGAAAGATGAGGCAGATAGGAAAGTAGGTACTTGTACTTTCTGTGATAAATGGATTTCAGTTGCACCCTTTGGCAAGAATGAAGTTTTATCTGAGGTGTTATCGAATTGTGTAAATTCAGCCCACCTAGCGAGGACTTGAACTTCCAAACTTCATCTTACTGAAGTCAATTCCACCAAGAAAAGCACCTGAAAAGTAAGAAGCCTCAACAGGCACAAATGCATGGCTTGAAAGGAGCTGCCATCAAGAATGTCATGCTGGGACCACAAAGAGTTTTTGAGGAAAATATTAAAATAATTAACAAGACAGTCTCCTTAATAAAGAAAGGGCCGCTAGATAGCCTCGATAGTGTTTACATTTAGGCCTGACTTGGCCAAGGAAAGCAAACATTCCAAACTATGCTGGTGGAGCATGACAATGGGTCAAGCTCTCTACGCTGGTACCCAATTTACAAACTTCTGCCAGCAACAAGAGTAAATGGACTTGCTGGACTGACACCTTCCAGACAGCATCTCACCAAGCATTTCCTCAGAAAAATCCTAATTCGTGTACTTTAACCTCTCAGAATTCAGAAATAAAGGTTCAGATTCTTGGCATTGCGGTGAAGCATCCTGTCACTTGTTTGTGTTAGGAGATCTATCCACCAAGTGGCTTTCCAGGGATGAATGTCAGCATGTCCAGCATGATTGAGTAGCAGGTCTTCAGTGTCCAGTTAGGCACAATCTCATGGTTGTCCCATGTCTCTCTAACTTCGTCAGCACCAAATGAATCGGTGGGAATGGGGGAGTTCAGGGGGGCACATAAACCTGGTTGAACTCACAGGGTATCAATAGAGCTCCCTTGCGGAAACTCTTTGAAGCAAAGGTCTCACACTTCTTGTTTGAGATAGTCACAAACAGGTAAATCGATGTTTTCCTCCACCTGGAGAAGACCTCCTCCACTATCACCCTGTTCAGCTCCCACTCATGTTACACCCCCCAGGTGAGTGTGTCCACCCGAGTGTTCAAACTGTGGGCGAGGTGTGGCGCTATCACTATTACCTCGTTCTGGGTCACCAAACACCAATGGAGTCTGGCCTCCTTGCACAGCTTGAGTGACCACCACTCATCTTGTTAATATATTGCATGGTGCTGGTGTTGTACTTAAGAACTCGCATGGATGGTAAAAAGGATCCCAATGCTAGGCCAACTACCTTAGGTGCCAGCAAGTTGATGTGGAAGAACTTCTCTGACCCTTAACACAGATTGCTCACTGAAAGGTCCTGCAGGTGAGCTCCCAATCCCATAAAAGATGCATCCATGACTATGGTGAAGGTCGGCCATGGCTGTTGTAATGGGGCGCCCCCTGAACGTTGGTCTTAGATGCCCACCAAAGCAGGTCTTGGGAGACTTTTAGAAGGGCCTCAATAATGTCCCTCACGTCCCTGTTGAACTCTGACCACTAGCCCCTTATGGACCACTGCAGAGAGCCCATTGGCAGTCTTCCTTCTGGGGTTATGAAGATGCAGGGCACTATGTGTCTTAACTTCCTCAAGAAAACCCCCGCCAAGAGACCCCCTTTCGGTTGGAAGAGCGCTACTTTGGTCTGAATGCTCGTTACTCTCTTGGATGGTGGGAAGACCTTGCCTCACTCCGTACCCAGAATTGCCCCTATAAACTGTAAGCGTTTAGAGGGGGCCAGAAAGAACTTCTTTCGGTTGTTTAAGGAACTTAAACTGAAGAAAATTGCATGTGTTCCCCTCTGTCCTATAAAGTCCTGTCTTCCGATGTGGTGTGAAGAAACCAGTCATCGAGGTATAGAAAGATATGCACCTTCCTTCTGTGCAGATGAGCCACCATTGCCGCCATGACCATTCGAAACAGTCTCAGGGCCGAAGTGAGGCTAAAGTGGAACACTGCAAACTAGTAGTGAGTGCTTCCTACTACACTATTTCCAGTTTTTGGGATAAATAGGAACATCAAACTATGCTTCCTGCAGTTCCAGAGATAAAGGCTAGTCATAATGTTCCAAGGCTTGTAGGATCTGGCTGAAGATGACAATCTTGAAGGGGAGTTTTTTGAGGACTCTGTGGCCTAAAGATGGGTCTTAAGACCTCCATCCTTCTTTGGAGTTAGGAAGAAACAGGAATACCAGCCTTTCCTAACTTCCTCTGATGAAACAAGCTCCAACGCTCTATTCAGCAAAAGCTGGGCATGTGCTTCTGAGAGGAGCAGCTTCTTAATAGGCAAAGGCAAAACAGGGGGTTTCTGGGAGGGTTTTTTCAACAAAGGGAAGCAGTAACCTTGGTTTACGAAGAGTAAGACCCATCTGTCTGTTGTGATCTGCTGCCAGACCTTTTTCAAGAGTTGGATCCTGCCCTCACAAGAGACTAGTGGTGTATCAAGGTGATAAGTGGTTTTGCAGATTGAAGACCAGATCAGCCTGAAGCAGATATTTTTGGCTTAGGCACCTTACTACCTCTGGAGGGTCTGTAGAAACACCCTCTTTCTGTGATTGTTGCCAATGAGACATCCCTCTACCTTTAGGTGGAAAGAAGAAGGTCCAAACCTTCCCCTTCCCCTTCCAAAAGCAGTAGACTGAGTGAAAGCTGACAGACTACCTAAAATTAGTCCTTACATTTTTGGAGACTTTCATCTAATTTTGTTCCAAAAAGGCATGTCTAACAGTTTGTTTTGCAAGTCCTGAATGCAGTTGGCAGGGCACCTCCAGGAATGTCTGCGTTATCCGCCACTGCACCCATGCATTTTAAGACACAATATGTTGTGTCCAAGCCCATTTGCAGGATTGTCCTTTACATCTTGTACTAAGCGCATGTATGTGTTAGGTAAGATCTCTTTTCGGCAACTTTACCTCCATTTCTATGGACCCCCACATATTTTGCTTTTTATTTTTGAATCTGACCTGAACTTTTCGAAGTGCAGTCTAGATTTCAACTTCACTACACTGCTTATTGCACACTGTTATGGAGAAATTGACATGCCTTCCACGCTGTAAGTATTGAGAAAATGTGTTTCTCTTAGTCTTTCGACTTTGTTACCACTTGTTGGTAACATTTTATCATTGCGCATGTTATCATTGTTCCAGTACAGCGCAATGGGGCCTCTGTTTTATGGCCCTGGTCACCCTCAAAGGAATATCTGGTGATTGTACAATGTGCTTCAGGATAAACTGGTGGGAGTAGTAGCTTGTTCTTTTATTCGTATAACTTTTAATTGAGCCACACTGCGTTTACTGTGTGTGGCTCTTGACTGTAGCACCTGACTGTGGCTAGTGTCTGTCATGGCCGTGCCACAAGGTCTTTTGTTTGTTCCTTTGGCCATTTTGTTCCTTTGCCTCCTCCATACCCTTCCAGTGGCAGGGCTTCCTTTTTGGGGCATGCATTTGCCTGCAAAAGCAGATTCTTTCATGGGCCTCTGCAGGTCTGTGACTATCTGTTCACAATCCACACTACTGGTGCCAGGGTGTCTAGTGTGCAAGTGAGCATGAGACCCACAGTGGTCCCTGATTGGACCACTGCTGGTGTGCATGTGTGGGGCAGATCTTGCCATTGGTGGGTTAGGTGCGAGCACTCACGTGACTGTGCGTAAGAGGTGGGGCCCTGCATTCAGTCACCAGAGATCAGAACAGATCAAAAGAGATCTAAAGGAGCCAAGTATCCCGAGGAGCCTAGCAGAACAAAAGACAATCCTTAGATGCACTTGAGGAGGTCTGTCAATCGAATCCCGTTGGCTCCCCGGTGGAACCCTGGTTTTTGCCTTACCTAAGAAGGACTGCGAAGGTGCTTCGAAACCTTCGAGTGCTGGCATCAATCACTCTCGACGCCTCTTGGTAATCCTGCAAGTCAGCCTGTTCGGAAGTGTCCCTGGGACAACCCGTGGGCTGTCCAGCTCGAAATTTCGCTACCATGCAGGAGTGATTCCGAGACTTTGGGGAATCCTAACTTACCCAAAAAGGTGCCATTCTGCTGAATTCTGTTGTCCCGGTAACTTTTGGATTTGAGATGGAAGGCTGCATCAATCCACAAGAGCTGGATCCTCTTAAGCCACTGTGTACAGTGACGGTCGCTGAAGATGTTTTTCCGGAGTTCCTTCCAGTGCCCTGTGACCTGATGCATCAGTGTTTTATTCTTTTTTTTTTTATTTACATTTTTTATTGGTTAATACAATATAAAACTTTAACATTATTCCATCAAGTACTAAAAAGTACACTTCACTCATATACACTCAAAGCCCAGAGTATTGCAATTCTCTACTGGTTTACCAAATTGTACCTTTCAATAGTTTCATGGCCGCAATTGTTACACCAAAGTTCTCTGATGACATTATCCCCTCCCACCACATCTCATCTGATATTGGGTAATAGCATTGATAATAGGCACCCAAGAGCCTCCCCCGCACATATCTTAGACCTGGACATAAATCAGTAGATGCTTAATCGTCTCCACACTATCAGTACACCCACAGTGTCGGCATCTGGCTTCTTTCCCATCAATGTGTTTTCTCATCAGTCTACCCTCTCCACTAGGGAGGATATTGAGTCTAGTACTTATCAGTAAATCTCAAAAATAGGGGGGATGGAATTTTTTTTGATAGCTTAACAGTACATTTGGTTTCTTTATTTCCCAGATGAAGTTATTGCACAATTGGTATTTATTTCTTTGATCCATGGTATCTTGCCAGTCAATCTCCTGCAATGACTTTTTCACTTTAAGGGGGTTTGTCTTCAACATCTCCTCTTCAATACATTTTCCATCAAAAAAAGTATTACATTGCTCTTTCCTATAGTTTAAATATTTTTCATGGCCCGTGGATGGATTATTAAGGATAGCAAATGGTATCGGAGGACAACCTATTATACATTTCCGATATAAGGAAATAGTTTTCCACATCACTGAAGATAGCAGAGAATACAATCTCATTTCAAATCTAATTATACATCCCAGGAGAGAGTTGGCCAGCCTCAAGACCTTTCTCCAAAAATAACCTTTGCAAACACCCCACACCTTCCAGGACAGATTTAAAAGACCCTCAGCTCCGTAAGCAAGGACTGCCACCACCTTTTGCTTATAGAACGTTAGGATGGGGATCACATAGTAGGTTCCGTATCGGTTATGTATTGTCCTTCCCTGATTTTCAAGCTTAACCAGCTTGTCTTTCATTAGCTGGTAATGGCCCGATTCATTTACATTTTTATTTATTTTTACTCCTAGGTAGATAATTGAGTTGACTATTTCCAGTTTCTGGTTATTCAGAAACCATGCATACGGTTTGGCCTTCTTTTTAGTAACACAAGCTGACTCCATGATCAATATTTTTGATTTCTTAACATTCGCCTTCATATGATTTTCTTCCAGAAAGCGTTGAAATGTTTTCAGAGGTGTTTGTAAGCCAATCGGTGTATGGTCAATAAAGACCAGATCGTCCACGTATGATATCCACGGAACAGTTCTTTCATTTATTTTTGGTGGAAAAGCTTGCGTTTGTTTTTGGGACTCTCCCATATCAATCATATACAGGACAAACAGTAGGGGTGCTAGCGCGCAACCCTGCTTAATGCCCCGATATGTAGGGATCTTGCTTGAAAGGATACCTTCTCTTGTTAAACGGATCTGGAGTGAAGTGTCCGTGTATAGTGCTTGCATTGCTTCCATTCATGCTTTTGGGCAATCCCATAATTCAAGCTTCCTCCATAGTCGATTGCGGCAGACGGCATCAAAAGCCTGCTCGAGGTCAATAAAACCTAAATAGGTTTGGTATTTTGTGTCAATCAACCTCTGTTTCAATATGAAAATATTCAGGGCTGTACCCACTCCGGGAGGAAGGCCGCTTGCCTTGGATCTGGTATACCAGCTGAGCTTGCCCAACGCTTTAGGTCTCTCATCAGTATTGAGGCAAATAGTTTACCAATAGAATCCTAAATGGCAATCGGTCGGTAATTGTGGGGATCACCCTGATCGCCCTTTTTATAGATTGGAACTATTACCCCTTCCTTCCATGACTGGGGGATTGATTTTGTTTGCAATACTTGCGTAAAAAGCAGGAAAATCATTTCTCCCCATTTTTCTTTATTTGTTTTAAGTTCTATGTTGGAAATGCCGCCTGGCCCAGCCGCTCTTGATGTGCTGAGTTTTTGAATCATCATCTCTATGTCAAGGCGGTCGATCTCTCTGTTCCAAGATTCCAAAGTACTTCTTTTATTTCTTTCTGAGAAGTTCTCGTTCTTTTTAAATAAATTTGTATAATGGTCAACCCAGTTGGCTTCAGATACCTGATTGTTAGGGAGAATTCTCTCTTTAGGCTGAATTTCCTAACCTAGTGAGTCCCCCAGCAGCTTTGCTGGATTTCTGGAGTTTGTTTTTTTCCTCCTGCCAAGAGTGAGACTCTTTTTCTCCCACTCTTGGACATGATTTATGGTATTCCTTTGACTGGTAATGTGTTTTATGGGCTATGGGGTCCTTTACTCCATAGGGTCTCATGTGTTTTTCCTATGTGTGTTACACAGCACCCTCCGTGCCGTAACACAGGGGTGTCATAGTGACACCCCACCATAGACTCCATTCCCTGGGACTGACTACTGTCTCACAGGGCATCTAAAGTCACCATTGGCTTTACTAGTCCCAAATTATTAACAGAAACCAGTGCAAACCATCATATTGTGGACGTACTGGTGGAGGCAATTCGATTGCCCCGGGGTCTGTTAGTCGAGGGGGCACGTCTCCGTCCCCCCTGATCGAGTTTTGGCTGGTGGCAGTGGAAACTACTTTTTATATTCGACCGCAAATATTTTCCTATGGGATTTTCCCATTGTTCGAGGCTACCAACTTTAATTATTTAATTCTCATAGCCTCGAACATACCACCGGTTTATTTAATTAATATTAATTCTCCGGTTGGTATTTTTTGCCAGAACTTGATTCTAAAATGGCGTTTGTGTTCTCTTCTGTGACTCCAACCCAAGTCGAGCCCTTTGTTCCGCAAGTATTCCAGGAGGCACAAGACAGTGTTTCCCCCTCTTCATTCAGCGTAGTCTATTGTTTGCTTCCTACCAAAGCTTCAGCCATCCAGGACCAATCATCCAGCTTCTCTCTAGTCTGCTGTTTAGTTTTCAGTGGTTTAACTTGCTTTTGTGAATTGTCAATTGTAAAATGAAGGTCTCTGGTCTCTTTCTTGTAAGCTTCATCTTCCAGTTCTTTCTTTTGGGAGTCACTGCTTCCCGGTTTGCCAGTGGATTTAATATCTTTTATCCTTTACTTCAGTATTTTTTCAGGATTTAGCCATGTATCCTTTCCACACTTGCCATCATCTGGAATATCAGTCATCATTTGACTTTCTGAGGTCAGTCTCACCCACTCTTAATGCTGCTCTTTTCCCGATTTCGCTGGGATGTTCCCTACTATTTTCGTCTCTCAGGGTATAGCCTAATAGGGCTATTTTCCCTCGAGCTTCCATCAATGTTTCTTTAATCACCTGTGATTCCAAATGCAACGTGATCCAGTCCATTCTATCCTCAGTTACAAATTCAACTATCTTTATGTCTTCCGATAGTATAAACCTAGTTGCAGGGATTTGTTGGAAAATTTGGATCACCTGTTCTCTGTTTAAAATGAGTCTTTTAGGTTCTCGCACTGTTCTTTCCAAGTTTATCCTAAATCTAGTTCCCTCCTTTCTTATCTCTAGACCTTTCCTTTTCAAGTGGGGTCGGGTTTCCTTTTGGTTACTCTGCTGTCTGTTTCCCGGACAGGCTTAGTTCTTTGCTTGTGTCCTCTGTTTTGTTTTATGTTCTTGAGTACGTTCAGGGCTCTTTCTGCAGGTTTTCCTTTTTTCTGTTTTAAACTGGACCACCTTGTCGGACCTCTTTTCTGGTGCCTTTATTTTATCCTTCTCTTTATCAGCTTCGTAGTTTTGCTTCCTTCTATTCTTTGCTTTGAGGTCGGACGTCTGTCCTTTGATCATCATATTATGGACTTTTTCCTCTATTTTCTCGCATTCTGAGTCACTTAAATTACTCCAGTCTTCTTCTGCTTTATTGTCTTCTATCAGCTGTAATAAGTCACTCAGATCAGCTTCAGAGTCGTCCACATCAGAGTGTCTTTCATCACAAGCTTTATTTGAGATGCTTTTCCTTGTACGTTCAACTAGGTCTTCTCCTTCCTTTGGCATGGTCAGCTCAGTATGAGCTTTCTTTGCAGTGTGTATAGGTTCTGTAGTTAACAGAGACTTGATATTCCTTAAAAAGCCCTTGAGCCATTTAATTTCTTTTTATCCGGTTGTTTCATGTTTTTAGATTTTTTCAGGTCTTTTAACTTGGACAGGCCAACCTGACGTTGGTCTTTAGTATTTTCATTTGGTAGCTCTGTCTTTCTAGCACCTTGGAAGATTGAAAAGCTAGATGAGTCAGGGAGACCTTTTTTTGATTTGCCGGGTCTGTGCCCAATATTTCAGGACACCCTCTTGGCAATTTTGATATTACAGGAGCCAAAGCAGGGGCATGGATTGTCTCCTTTTCCTTTGTTAGATCGATTTCTGGCTGAGAATGTCCTGCAGCTAGCTTCTCTACCCGATTAGTCTGCAGATTACTTTAGTCAGCTTTTTTGAGATGGTGTCTAATCCACTTACAGTCTTCTAGGACTGCCTCAATTAGAGTGGTCTCATCATTCCATTCACTCCTGGCCAAGTCACACAGCCGATTTTGCCATGTGTTTGTCAGTTCTGCTTCTTTGTCTAAGCATTGCTCCAAGGTCTTCATGAAGCTTTCCATGTCTTGTAGTTTTGCTGCAGCCATTACATTTCCCGATTGGAGGTCCTGAAGTGACAAATTTATACTCTCATAGTTTTAGGAATGGGGCCACAGATATTGCTAATGTTGCCATCATTGTGCTATGCACATGCGCCAGATTGTCGTTTTGGTTCTTATTTAATGCGTCTTCACCTCAGGGATCTTGGTCTTTGTTTTTATTATTGTTATCCTCACTTTGGCTACTGGAAGCCCTCCCTTGAGTCATAGTTCGTATAGAGCTTTCTTACTGGTATTGTTCCCCCTGGGGTTAACAACCTAGGGGTCGGCGGATCAGCTTGTAGCATCGCCCCCCCCGCCCCCAATCCTGTCTCGACTCTCACGGGGGAGGATGTCATGATTTGACCATCTAATGCCGCCATTTTTTCTGTGATAAATGATACTCTGCCATTTTTCTGTGGCTATTCTCCCATTTAAGGCAGTTATGTCTTGAAGTAGTTTTTCCACCAGTGTTGAGTTTGGTATCCTGCCCAGCAATTTGTTGGTCAACTGAGTTTCATATATGTTGAAGTCTTTCTTTTGGTCGTTTCCACCCCGCTCCTCCATATCGAATGACATGTCATTTTGGGCGTGCACTGCGCAAGCTCTCTCGGCCTTTTCACACAGGGCTTCTAAATCCGAGAGGGGAGCCAGACCGTTTTGAGGGGAAGTCTGAGCTTCATCAACTGACCCTGTTCCTGTTTCATTTAGGTCTTCCCAGGCAGTTTCTCTGCTGTTCGAGACTGTGGTAAACGACCCAGGGCAGGTTGTCCCATTTTGGCAGGCCCCGACTGTTCCCTTCACAAACGGATGATTTACTGTCGGCTCTTGTGAGAGTACCCTACTTTTGTTTGTACAAGCCGAGTTCAACTGGTGTATTTGCTTCAATATTTACCAGTGCAGATGCTTTCCCAACTCCCCATTTAAAGTCACTGGTGTTTTAGTCATTGTTTTTTTTAAAAATAATTTTATTTCAACAAACAATACAAACCAAACTTGCAGTGCATACAATAACCTTATAAACATACATCACTTCAACATGTCCACTGCTTCTCCCCTTCCCCCCCCCCTTACGAGCTAATTCCCTTCCATGTTCTGTTCCTGCATCTTGTGGTAAGGATTCATCCTCCATATTTTCTGTTGGGTCTCGTGGTAACCCAAATAACTCTGCTATTGTTTCCAGGCTATCAGAGTCTCAGCCTCTTCCTCCCCCGACATTACTTGCATCCTGCCATACCGCAGTTTCTGCTTTGGCCCATTTCTGTAGATCTTTCCACCATACTTCTATTCGTGGTCTCTGGCATGCCTTCCACCCCATAGCAATTCTCCTCTTTGCAAGCGCATACGCTGAGTCCTTTAATTTACTCACATGCTTGAGTTTACGCGGTCTTGGAAACCCTCCCAACAAAAAGGCCCACACCGTATCCACCACAATTTTGATTCCTTTTTCAGCCAACTTGTGCGCCACCTCACCCCAAAAACGCTCAATGACTGGGCATGACCAAAACATGTGTACCATTCCGGCATTTTCCTCATCACATTTGGGGCATGCTTGTCCTACATTTTTGAATTTGGCTATTCTCGGGGGCGTCATATACGCCCTATGGGTTACGTACAGTTGTATCTGTTGCAGTCTTGCATTTCTCAACACTTTTTTGTGGTACCCTTGGGCTCGTTCCCACATCCCATCACCCATTGGGACTCCTACTTCCTCTTCCCAGTCCCGTCTCAGTTGTGCCACTTCCTTCCCCACTTTGGACATCATCAACTCATATATTCTAGATATCTCGTGACGCCCCTCTGCGACATCATATATTGTGTCTATGGTAGTGTCCGGTTCTTCTGCTAGTGTTAATTCGGACCAGGTCTCCTTGATTTTCCCCACCACCCTGTGGTATGTAATATACTGGCCCGTATTTAACCCAGTTTCTTCCTCTAATACCGCAAAGTCCCTTATGTCCCCCTCCTGCCATATATCGCCCATGGTTGCTTTCCCCACCGGTTCCCAGTGTTTCCTAATCATCATCCTTAATTGCTCGTCTTTACCGGTCAACACCACTAGTGGTACCTGCAGGGAGCACGGGAATGAATTCACCATCAGCTGGCAGGCCCTGCGCCATATCTTCCACCCTAGTATCATCAACCTCGGGTGCCCTTCCATGTCTGCCTTAGGCAGCCACATCATTTCCTTTAGGAAGTATGGGGCACAGTCCTGTCGGAACAGCCTGGACTCCGAGGTTGACTCTTCAGAGAGCCATTTAGCTACATATTGCCGCTGGCTTGCTATGTAGTAAATTTCGTAGTGCAGCAGTTTTATGCCCCCTTTCTCGTATGAGTTCTGTAGTTTCCAAAGAGCTACTCTATTCCTCGTCCCATGCCAGAGGACGTCCCTGCACATGCTTTTTATCTTAGCAAAGGTCTGCCTTGTTATAAGATATGGAATAGTTCCAAAATAATGCAAGAGTCTCGGTAAAACCACCATTTTCAACATTGCTCCTCGCCCCATCATCGCTAGAGGTAGTTTCACCCAAAACTTCATACTATTTTCAATTTTCCTGATCGCCTCCTCTGTGTTATACTGGTGTTCCTCTTCTACTGTATGGTATATATCTATTCCAAGATATCGGAACGTGCGCACCTCCCATGGTACCTGTAGAAACGGTAGCTGTTCTAGCAGGGTCCCTTTATACCTGCCCAGTGGAAATATACTAGATTTTTGGGGGTTCACAGCTATGCCAGACAGCTTTGCATATCTCTCCATCACTTCCAGAATGTACTGGAGGTTTTCTTCTGGGTGCCTTAGGTACAACAACATGTCATCCACATACAAAGAGATTAGATGCGGTTCCCCTCCTACAGCAATGCCTATCGGGTCATACTGTTGCCTCAGGTATATGGCCAAGGATTCCAGGACAAAAATATACAACATAGGGGACCACGGACATCCTTGCCTAGTACCTCTACGAAGCTGCCACCTCTCTGATATCACTGACCCTGTTTTAACTCTAGCCAACGGTGCGCTATGTAGCATTTTAGCCCACTGTAAGTACCCAGGCCCTATTCGATAGCCAGCCAGGGCCTCCATCAGCCACTTGACCAAATCAAAGGCCTTTATTGTGTCTAGCAATACAATTGCCAGTTCGCCTTCGTCCTCGTTTGCGTGCTCAACGACTCGGTGGAGTCACCGGAGATTGTTGGATAAGTTCCTGTTCGGAACATAGCCCGTTTGGTCTGGATGTATTAGTTTAGCGATAAACCTCCTCATTCTATTTGCCAAAACAGCCGTCGATATTTTACTGTCTTGATTGAGCATTGACAAGGGTCTGTATGATCTTCAGTTATGACCGGGCTTATTAGGTTTGGGCAACGGTATGATTGTCGCTTCCCTGAGAGACTCTGGCAGTCTACCCACTTCATACGCTTCATTCAACATTTCTAAAAGTGGAGGAAGCACTTCATTCTTATATGTTTTATAAAATTCACTTGGGAGTCCGCAGTCCCCGGGGTCTTGCTAGTAGGCAACTGTCTCACTACTTCTTCCAACTCCTCTAAGGTAATCAGGGCATCCAGCTCCTCTTGCTTTTCGGCACTTATCTGCAGCAGTCCTATATCTTCCAGTGTTTCTGCTATTTCTGTGCAGTCACTGTCCTCATCATCCCCATACAGGAGTCGATAATACTCCGCAAATTCTTGGTTTACTCCCTCTTGGGTGTCTACCAAACTCCCATCCTCCCTCGTGATTGTCCCGATTGTGGGCCTGGGGGTCTCACTCTTGTATAGCCATGCCAGGACCCTCCCTGGCTTATCCCCCCCGCATGCTGTCTCTCCATATACTTCTTATAGTTAAGATTGCACAATCTCTCCCAGTGCCCTGCACATTTCTGCTCAGCTTAAGTATTATTTCATTATCTTCCTTGGTGTTACACCCCTCCCTTTGTGCCATTTCTAGTTCCCTCTCCATATCTTGCAGTTCAGCCTGGATCCCTCCTTGTAGCCCTTTGGATTTAGCTATAGCTACCCCCCTCATTACCACTTTAAAGGCCTCCCAAAGCCTACCTGCTGTCTCTACAATGCCAGTGTTCATCTCAAAGTAGTTTATTATGTCCACCCGAAAGATGGTGTCTTTCAGCGCCTCTACTCTGAGGCGCCATGTCGGGATCTTTGCTCTCGGGGGTCAGTATTGCCATCTCAGGATTAGTGGCGAGTGGTCTGAGAGGACCCTCGCTTTATATTCCGTTTCCGTTATCTCAATCATTAACTCTTGCATGACAAACACATAATCCAATCTAGTGTGCACATTTTGTGGAGCTGAGTAGTGCGAATACTGCCTCTCCTGGGGGTGGTGTGACCTCCATACATCCACAAACCCGAAATCATCCAACAGCGTATGCAGTGCTCTAGCGGCTGGGGTGGGTCTGTCCATTTTTCCATCTGACCTATCTGCCATAGGGTTTAACACACAGTTGAAATCTCCTCCCCAGATCACCGCCCCTCCCAAGCACGTACTAAGTTTGTTGCATAAGGTCCTAAAATATGCCGCTGTGTTTTGGTTCGGGGCGTACATGTTTATGTTTATCTCCCTGTTTTCCGCCAGCCCTCTCATCGTGACCATCCTCCCGTCTGCCTCCACCGTGGACTGTAACAATTGGAATGGGACATGTGGCGCCACCCAAATGATCACTCCCCTGGCATAGGCCGAATATGATGCTCCCGCCACAGTCCCCATCCATTTCTTCCGGATCATCTCCATCTTGTCTTGTGTAAAATGGGTCTCCTGCAGCAGGGCTATGTCTACTTTCTGTCTCTGTAGGTATAGCATGACCTTATTCCTCTTTAAATAACTATTGCGCCCTCTGACGTTCCAAGTAATTATTTTAAGACCCCCCATGTCATATCAGGGTCCCTCTTCTCCCCCCCACAAGTGCAGTCCATGACCAAATACATTCCCATTCTATGCGGGCTCGTCTCCCAACATGAACTTCCCCAAACAACAAACACCCCAAACTCCCCAACCTCCCTCCCTCCCTCCCGCCTCCCTTCCCTGCCCCAACACACTCCCCTCCATTTCCTCCCACCCCAACATCCTACCCAACTGTTGCCCAGCTCCATCCCTGGTTCTCAGGCACCCCCGCATCTAGCCCTTTTCTGGCAATTGCCTTTACTTGCGGCTCAGCAGGGTAAAGGCGCCCTAATGGCGGCCCTACTACTCTAACTCCTGAGGGTAAGTCGTCTCCATCTTGCCACTCCCGTTTGCTTCCATGTGAGTGCGCTTAATGCTACCCAATTTACATTCACATTTTATATTCTAGTCCAACAAGTCCAAATGTCTTATATTGCAATTTTCAATGTTATCTGTCCTCGCCCTTGTTAACCATGCGACAATCCTTCCATTTTCCACCAGGGCCCCCCCCTTTTTCATCCTTGCTTTCTACATAATGTGCCCCCCTCACTTATCGTGATCCTCATGGTCTTGCTTCTCGCCTTGTTCTGGACAACCCTGCATATCCAACCATGCCGTCGCATCTTCCGGGGTATCAAAAAAGTACGCCTTACTTTTGTGCAGGACCTTGAGCTTTGCGGGATACAAAAGCATGTACTTGATTCCGGTCGTACGCATTCTCCTCTTGATCGCCACATAGTTATAACGCTGTCTCTGTACCAACATGGTGTAGTCAGGGTATGCCGTAATGGTTGCAGATGCCCTTTCGATTGTTCCACCTTTGCGAAAGTACTCCAGGATCTTCTCTCTATCTTTATAGTTCAAGATTTTTGCTATTATCGCCTGAGGGGGGGCTTCAAGTCGTGGTTTCCTCATCAGGGCCCTATGCGCCTGTTCGACAGCAAATCCTTGTGACAGTTTGTCAGCTCCTATTTCTTGCAGGATCAAATTCTCCACATAGTCTGTGGGGTCCTGACCTTCCTCTCCCTCCGGTCGGCCAACTACCCGTATGTTGTTCCGTCTCGCTCTCCCTTCAGCCTCCTCCACGCGGTTCTCCAAGTTGGTGACCTAATGCTTCAGAATATGGACTTCCTTTGCGTTACTTGTGCTGGTGTCCATACTGGTTTTCACCGCACTCTCTAGGCCGCTTGTTCTTTCAGCCAGCGCTCTTACATCTTGTTGCAGCAGGTTGACCTCTAGCCCGACCGCATCTATTTTGGTTTCCAAAGCGGTTCTTAGGTCCGCCATCGCTGTACCCCACAAGGCTTTCAACTCCGTAATGGCTGTTAGGATCAAGTGATCCTCTTTTGTCGGGGACATTTCTATAGGTGCGGCTGCCGCACCCTGTACCGGGGTGGTTGGAGTCTGTTGCAGCTTGGCAAAAATGTCCATAGTGCGTTGCTTACTCTTGGTCTTGCCTCCTCTCACTGACATTGTGCAGTCCTGCCTCTGTGCCGAGGCCCAGCTTTTCTGTAGTGTGCAGGCCTTGCTTCCCCGTTCCTCCTCCTCCGTGGTTATAGCGTGCTGTGGCACCGCCAGGCCGGTGTGTCCCTTGTGCTTTCTCCCAGTCCACTTCTTGAGGGCTACACCTCTCGCTCTTGCAGGCAGTCCGTTGCAGCTCACGCGCGTCGTGAGCAGCTCGTGCACGGTGTTGTTGTGGACCGCTTCTAGCGAACCCTTTTTATGTCACCAATGCAGTTCTCTCAGCCGCAGTTGCTTCCCGCTTCACATTCAACCTACTGCGCTCTCCTTGCCAACATCCGTCCGCCGTGGGGCTGCTGGGCCTACCTCGGCCTCCTTTGGACTAGCGTGCCGGCCATTTTGTCTGAGGTGTCGCACCGCGGCCCAAACTTTCAGTCGATCTCGTCAATCTTCCTGTAGTCATCGAGGACTCAGCTCTCCAACAAACTTGCCCCTCGCCTTTACACATCCAATAGTGTAATTATGAGCACGATGATGCCTTTTTTAGCTTATTTTCACGCATGATCATATCGGATCGTCGGGAGCAGCTCGGAAGACACGTCCTACTTCATGGCCCTCTAGCCACGCCCCCTGTTTTAGTCATTGTTATCGCTGTCACGGTCGCCGACTCGGTACCTTCAGGATCTGGCATAAAAAATACAGTCTCGTCCGATGATCCCACCACCTCCCTACTTTGCGGCTCCATATTTCTTTTGACCCTCGCTTTACCAGCTTGAGCCACCAGGGGCACCAAGTCTGCGGTTTCCAGAGCTTCAGCTCGCCCGCACTAGAATGATCGTGGATTGGGAACAACAGCTGCGACTGCTTGAGCTGTTTTAAACAAGCAGGGAGGGCAGGGGGGACTGCTGGAGCCTGGGTCGGCATTGAATATAATCTTTTCCTTACCTGGTTTCGAGTTCTAGTCCCCGCCGTTTCCTTCATCAACTCTCCCTGGACGGGGTTTGGATCGATTGACCCCATCTTCAGCGTTGTGCAGCTCCTCCGGTCCGCTATCAACCGCGAACACCCGGGAACACCACTTGGGCACCACTTCTGCTCCGCTACCGCGGGAGTGGTGCTTTTTAGTGGTGATGCAGTCAGCCAGCTCCTCCTCCACGTTAAAGGGCAGATGTATATTTCCAACCAGCAAAGTTCAATGAAACGCCAGGTAAGCCAAGAAACACCACTTCGGCACCACTTCCGCTCCGCTACTGTGGGAGGGGTGATTTTTTAGTGGTGATGCAGTCAGCCAGCTCCTCCTCCACGTTAAAGGGCAGATGTATATTTCCAACCAGCAAAGTTCAATGAAATGCCAAATGGAACGCCAGGTAAGCCAGGAAACACCACTTGCGCACCACTTCCGCTCTGCTACCGTGGAAGGGGTGCTTTTTAGTGGTGATGCAGTCAGCCAGCTCCTCCTCACGTTAAAGGGCATGTGTATATTTCCAACGAGTTCAATGAAACGCCAAATGAAACGCCAGGTAAGCCAGGAAACACCACTTTGTTTGTTTATTTATTTATAGCGCGTGCCAGACCCGAAGGTATCAGGGCGCGAGAACAAGAATATTTTAAGCTTACATGGTTACAAGGTTACATAGACACAAAGATCCAGGTCGATACAACAATACAGCAGGTAATACATATGCAATGACATGTGTGGATCCGCGGCAGAAGAATAGGATCCAGTTGGGTTTGCAAAGTCAAGTCCTAGGAGAAGCAGGTAGTGCTGGAGTTACAGATCGTTTTCTTTAAGCCACTTGATGAAGTTCAATCTAAAGTGTGAGTAGGATTGGTCAGTCCTTAAGATGGGCGGGAGGGAGGTCCACAGTTGGGCCGCTTTGACGGGGAAGCTATTCCCTCCGGTTGTAGTCATTTTGAAGGGGGGGAACTGATAGGCAGTTTGTATAGGCAGCTCTAGTGGGTCTGGATGAGAGTGTTTTTTTTTTAACCTTTCTGTCAGGTAGATGGGTGCTAAATTGTTGAGGCATTTGAATGTTATGGATGCAGTTTTCAGTTTAATTTTGTCAACAGTAGAGAACCAGTTAGATTGTCTTCTGATCGTTGATATATATTCTCTTTTGGAAATTCCGAGGGCTGCTATCAAGGCGTTATTTAGCAGGATTTGAATTTTCTTAGTGATGTATTTATTGTATCCCTAATTGTATCCCTAATAGAGAGCGTTGCAGTAATCCAGTTTGGACAGCACAAATGCTCTTGCCAAAGTAGTGCAACTGATTGTGGAAAGGTAGGGTTTTGCTGATCTGATCAGCTTACAAGTGTAGGCTGTGGAAGATGCCATAGAGTTCACATGTTTAGCCACAGTGAGGCTGGAGTCGAGGTAAAAACCTAATGCTTTTACCTCCTTAGAAACTCAGATTGTATGGCCATCTATAACAAAGGATGTGTAGTCTTGGCTGAGTTTCATAATGTTAGGTGTGGTTGCCAGAACAATTAGTTCAGTTTTGTCATCATTCAGGCATAGACCGTGAAGTGCCATCCATGCCTGGATGATGAGGTATATCATGTTCACCAAGGCCAAATCCTGTTTGTAATCCCCAGAAAATGGGATGAGAATCTGGGTGTCATCTGCATAGTTAGTGTAGGTGACACCTAAAAGATCCAAATCATCAAACAGGGGCTTAGTAAAGATGTTATACATAGTAGGGGAGACGCAAGATCCCTGGGGTACACAACACGTGATGGGAGCAGGGTCTGCAGCTGCTGAAATGGAGAAGACCCTCATGGTTCTCTCACTTAAAAATTATTTGATCCGAACTATGGCTTGGGATGAGTAGTGCGCTGCAGATTCTAAGTGGTTACAGAGTACTATGTGGTCCACCATGTCAAATGCTGCTGAAAGATCCAGAAGGAGAATTAGGAAAGTTTTTCCTGCATAAGCTCGTCGACCTGGGCCTTAAAATCAATGAGTGCAGTTTCAGTGCTGTACTGTGTTCTGAAACCCGATTGCCAGGTGCCTAGGAGTTGGTGCAGCTCCAGATATTTCTGTATCTGTAGATAGGCCACTCTATCTAATATCTTTAGTAGGAATGGCACCGTGGTGATAGGCCTGTAGTTTGTGGGTATAGCCGGGTCCAATGACCAACACCACTTCTTTTCTTCACAGAATCGAATGTAGCAGCTCTTGTGCCATACCGAACCTGTACCCGCACAAAGCCGAACAGAGGACAGGAAATCATATCTCCGGTGACCACCTCTAGACTTCCCAAGTCTGGACCAAAACCGAACTAGACCTGCCTGATCCATGAATACTAATCGCCTGATCACCTCTAGATTCAGGCTGAAAAGATCCGGGGGCGGGGCGGCTGAGCTTCCCAGTCATAGCCACAAGGAACTGGAATGCCTTACCCCTGACGCTCAGAGCTAAACAATTATACTGGGTCTTCCGCAAAAGACCCTGCGCTTCGACCATGATTTCACACTGGCGGCACTTCCTTGGCAAGGAACCTGCTAGCTTACCCTTGCCACACTGTGGCTGTAATGTAACTACCACTTGTTTATGAACTACTACACTGCTGCACAAGCACCTTGATGCCTACGGGTTTAGTGCACTTTACAAATATCAAATTAATTTTTTAAATATACCTGGTTCATCCCTTCAGAATCTTTGCCCTTAATTTTTCCTTCTCCCCAAGAACTTGTGCTCTTTACACACGACCGTACGCTTTACGCACGCGCTGAACATTGCGCTCCATTCATCTTGGGGCTGGACTTATAAAGTTAGGGTTGCCATCTACAACGTTATTTATCCTTTTCCTTTGCAGGTATTGATGGAGTTATTAACCTTCTTGCAATGACTCCACTGAGTGTATATATATTACATAGTGTGTTGCTTGTGCTGTATTTTGTTAGTGCATTTCGTAATCATTTGTGTTGTTATTGAGCCTATAATAAATAGTATATTTTTGTATAATATGTGAGAAACCAGAGGGTGTCTCACCCGCTAGTCTCCAGGGATTTCTCTGTCAGGTGGCAAGGGCACAGCAATCGCCTTTGGAGCCAGACCCTGGGGGTGGACCAGTGCGGGAGGATCACTGGGTGAGGGGTCTTTGAGGAGTGGGGGTGATGGTGATGGTGTGACGCGGTAGTCCCCCCCACTCCTGTGTGGTTCATCTACCTCATCCTATTTTCTAGGATTATCCAAAGTCCCAACCCCTCCCCCTCTTTTTACACAAACACTGGGTCGAGGAAGAGGGCGACTGAAAGTAACCAGACTAACTCTCTCACATCATACTCGACATGTCCCGTTAATCGGGTCAGGCAAAGTCAGGCATTTTACCTTAAGTGCATACACCGGATAGCAGTTAGCTCTCCTCACACGAATAAAATGCAACACCCAAAGACACACTCTGAGCAAGGCGGAACACGAGTACAAGCAGAACTTCCGGGTCGAAGGCACACCTATTGGAGCAGAGCAACGGACCAAGGGATGGGAGCAGCGGGCTCCCTACTGGAGGTTGTTGCCTCTGACAGACTACGAAAGGCACGTGGAGAAGGCCAGACCCCACAAGTGAAGGTTACATTGTGTTTCAAGGAAGCCAGCGACGCTCCCGGGTGAATGGCAGTGGGGGAGGGGAGGCCAAGCCTGTGGTACTAACCTTGACTCGAAAATCAGAAAACGCAAAACAAGAAAGAAGCGCACAAAGCCAGTGAGTTGGCAAGCAACCTGAGAGATTAGTGTGTGTCAAAGTGAATGAAGTAGCAAAATCATATCACAAGTGAAGGCTGCACGCATGTGGATGAGACGCAAAAAAGGTAGATCCGTGAATGAACTTTAAAGTAAAATGCAGCAGCGAGATCAGCGATACTAAGTAACAGAGTGGTCTGGTGAAAGGAAGTAGCCCGTTCGAAAGTCTCAGTGAAAGGTACATTGTTTGAAGCTAAAAGGCGAACAAACAGCAAGAGTGAAAGTAAAATAGTGAACGTTGAGTCAAAGTGGTCCTGCAGTGTTCTGTAAAGAAAGCCACACACATTCAAAAGACTTTGACATCCAAAAGTGGTCCTAGCCCGGCTGAGGGAGACCCGAAGTATAATAAGCTTGGGTAAGAGAGCCCCTTGCAACTTGTATTGAACTTTATCTTAAGAGGTCTGAGCCCGGCAGAGGGGGACTTAAGAGAACTGTGTGGTGAAAGGTCCGAGCCCGGCAGAGGGGACCTTTCTGAATGTTTTGGTTCAAACTTTATTTTGGAAGTCAGAGAAAGACTTTAACATGGAAGGCCAGACGGGCTTCGATCCACAGTTTTGAACTGTGTATTGTGTTGGAAACCGAGCCAGAGTGTGTCATCCTGTCTACAAGGATCGCCTAACATTGGGAGGAGAGCTGGTTCAGTCGCATTATCATTTGAACACTGATTTTTCCTTTTGCATACCCTTCTACCTTTTGTAGAAAAGATAGAGCAGGCATTGGGTTTTGGTAGCATAGGCCATTTTGACTTGACCAACTCCACTAGGACTATTTTGTTTATTGTTTGATGGTCGAGAGTACTCCCATCTTAGTTAAAGGGCAAAATAGGAGTTTCTCCAACCCCAACATTTTCAATAAATGTTTTAAAATTGTATCCATTGTGTCAGTGGCATACTTGTGATACCATGCCTTCCCTACAACTACTGTCTAATTGTAATTCTTGGTGTTTCACTGTGTGCTCCTTGGAGACCTCTGATCACCCTCACTACTCCTGAGAGTTAGCCTTGACTGCTCTCCAATCTACTGTGAATTGGTCTGCTATCTTCCCAGAAGTGTCCCCTGTTCATCTAAAATGGGTAGCCTCCTAAATATCTGTCCACCAGGCCAGAGTTTAGAAATCCATTCTAACAAATTGGTGTACAGCGCTGAGGATAAAATCTGAGGTACTCCAGTGTTGCACACTGGTGTGGTGCCTGAATTATAGTTACACAGAAACAATGACTTTGATCACCTAGTAAGTGTAAATCACCTGCAAAACTAATAAGGAAACAGTCACTGCCATTACTTTAAATGCTTCCAAAACTGAAAATGTAAGAAAGCTGTGTCTTGAAATAGGCATATCTACCTCTAGAAGAAAACCCAAGTTAATTCAAAAGATTATAGATTGGCAAGAAAGCAGGATTGTACCTCTCCCCTCCAATGATCGTGCAGAAGGTGCTCGGGCTGCTCCCAGTAACAGTGATGGTATTAATGTTGCTGCCATCATTGAGTGGGAGGAGGAGGAGGAGGAGGATGATGCCCTATCCAATGTTTCATCTGTCTCATCCGGAGCAGAAACCATGCTGCAGGTCAAGAAGGTTAAGTTTAGGCTCAAAGAGAAAGAGCTTGAGTTCAGCAAGTTCAACCTTGAGTTTGAGAAAGTGGAGAGACAGAAAGACAGGGATCACCAATTGGAACTTGCCAAATTGCAGGCTGCAAATGGTTCCTCCAGAGGGTCTGGCAATGTATCTGGCCCCTCTTCTCATTCTAGGTTTCCTAAATATCTGCTCAGTGTGTATGATGAAAATAACATCATGGACTTACTGACTGCATTTGAGTATGCTTGTGAAGTACAAGAAGTAGTGGATGCTGACAAGATTGAATGGTTGCTCAGTCGACTACCCCACTATGGCTGCAGTGCTATTGCGGGATGCCAAAGGCTGATAGAAAAGACTATGCACAATTGAACCAAACTCTCATCTCAAGGTTTGGGAAAACTCCTGCCCAATACTTGAAGAGATTTAAAGAGTACAAGAAAAAAGGAAGTATGACCTATGTGACTTGTTGCAGATTCCTTGAAAAACAGGTGTGGCTGGGTAGAGGGTTATGAACCAACCACCTTTGAGGGCACGATCCACTTAGTCATGCGGGAGCACCATTTTATTGCCTCTTGTTCCCCTAAGCTTAAGCAGCATTTGGCTGACTAATAGTCAAATTGAAGCATCCTCGAATTCAGCCAGCAAACTCTTCGACATATTGAAATCTATTGACAAACCCCAGGCTCTGGTCCCCAATTTCAATCCATCCCAACTAGAATGTGAAAACACACAGATAGCTTTCGGCAATAAAATCACCAAAGCTAGAGAATGAATCGCATCTGCTCTTGAGACCAAGTCCCAACCTAACCCCTCAGTCGAATTGACGACTGATAAGGGGAAAGAGAAATTTCAATTCCAACAAATCTTTGTCGATACTATGAAGAAAACACTAGCATCCATGAAACCATCGTCTTGCGCGGAAAATAAGCTCCCTCCTAAAATTATACTTGAACACTCTGACATATTCGCTCCTTTATTTTGCGAAAATTGTAAATTCATCTTTCAGAGACAAAACTGTGCCGGAAAATATAAAAAAGTCACCATTACCCCACTTGTAAAAAAACTCAACTTAGACCAATGTGACACTAACAACCTGAGGCCTATTACGAATTGCAACTTCACCCTTAAGGTCATGGACAAAATCGCCACAGCTCAACTACAGGAATACGTAGATAGAAATGAACTACTACATCCACAACAATCCGGTTTTAGAGCCATATATAGCACAGAAACAGCAATGCTAGATTTACAAACAAAAATGCTGGAAATCATGGACAAGAGCAAAACCGGCTTATTAGTGCTTTTAGATCTAAGTGTCGCGTTCGACCTGTTAGACCACCAACTATTACAACAAGCACTAGCTAAAACTGCAAATTGCTCCAATGAAGCAATAAACTGGCTCACCTCCTTCCTCGAGAATAGAATATCACGTGTCCATTGGGGAGACAAGTTTTCTACCGAAGATAACATCTTGTGTGGAGTTCCACAAGGAGCGAGCCTGTCACCACTGCTCTTTAATATCTACATACGCCTCCTGTGTGAATTACTAGAACTCCAAGTGTTTTTCACGAAGTACGCTGACGACACCCAGCTAGTCATGGAATTGAGTGGTGATTATGTTAAGGATAGTATTACACTGAACACCCTCTACAAGAATATTGAAGAATGGATGTACAACAATTGGATGTGCCTCAACAGCAACAAGACCGAGTTAATGGTATTTGGTTCCAGCCAGGCGCGTGCTAAACTGTCATCTGACTACAAGGCATTTCAAATCAAGGAATCTTGCATTAAAGTAGTTGGTAAGGTTAAAACACTTGGCATGACTCTGGAAGCATCACTCAACGCAGATGCGCAAGCTATGTATGTCAGCAAAAATTGACAACTACTACATCAGACTTCTTAAAGCAATTAGACCCCTACTCAATGAAAAGAATTGCGCCACTATTGCCAGAGCCACCATTTTATCGCACTTGGCCTATGGTAACGCACTCCTTGCTGGTGCCAGCAAGCAAAGCTTACACAAGTACCAACTGATTCAAAATCAGGCGATAAGAGTTATCAAACAAAAATCAAGGAAAGATCACATCAGCGAAGCAAGACGCGACCTACACTGGTTGAAAATGGAAGACTGTGTACAATTCAAGTCCCTATGCCTAACCCATAAATGTGTTTATGGAAAAGCACCTGCCTACCTAAAGACCAAACTCACACTTTACAACCCAACCAGAACATTAAGATCTCAAGCCAAGGGCTTGATAAAAACTGTAAAATTTAAAAAAGAACTCGGTCTAGGAAGAGCCGTCCCCACCCGTGCGGCAGCCTTCTGGAACAAACTACCGACATGCCTTAGACTGGAAACAAACATCCACTCTTTTTGCAAAAAACTTAAAACCATGCTCTTCAAATAATCCATGATAAGATTCCTCGACCACTGCTGGCTTAACCACTCCTTGTTCCGACCTGTACCATCTCCTGTCTTGTCCTTATCGTTGGTCCTTGACTGCATGTTTGCGCCCCGATGCTTGCGAGCAGCCGGCGCTATACAAATAAACAAATAAATAAAATAATGAGATTGACCCTAAGAAGTTAACCATTGCTGCTGATTTATGGTTTTCACATACAGTGTCCCATAACGACAAGCCTGCTTCTAGTAAGCAGAAGGAGGGAAAGAAACAGAAGGAGAAAGGGTGGAGAAACAACTTTGTCCAAGAAGGCCCACAAAAAAGCTTAAAAAGGGGAAGTCACCAGAATCAGGTCAGGGTAGGGTAGTGGGTCTAACCAACCCAAACAAGAGAGTGGTTTCTCAAAGCCTCCTTATGTGTCAAGACCCAGTAGGTCTTATTACACTTGTGAAGCAAGCGATCACATGAAGGGGGACGCCAGCAAAGTATTTATAATTGCCATGCCTTTCATTTTACGTTTTCTGTGCTTCCCTGGGCCTGGAAAGCACAGGAAACAAAAAAGGAAAGTCACTGCAATAGTAAACACTGTGGCAGTCTCCTCTCTTCGTGATAAGCCCTGCTCTCTGAAAGCTGTAAGCAAAAGCTTCCAGTAGGGGGCTTTGCTTGATTATTGCCACGAGAGCAGAGCTTAACATGAACAGAGGAGGCTGCTTCATTTCACAAAATGGATGCCCCCATATCAAAACTTTGAGCCTCATTTCCAAATATTTTACATAGGAACTTACTTTAAAAATATTTTTACATATGTTTTTGATTATGGCCCATCTTTTGAAACAGCAACATTTTTGAGTGAACTTCCCCTTTAAAGTCTGGAGCAATCTCTAGCTCCCAACCCCAAGTTCAGGATACAGTTCAAAAAAACAATGTTCACAAAATGAGCTTCTGGCTCTTTTAACCAAGCTGTAGGCACTGGCACACCAAAACAAAGTTCCAACAGAGCTCGGGGCTCCCTTCCCCATGTTTTGAGCCTGGATCCACAATACAATGTTCCCAAAGTAATGTTTCCAAGAAGCTTAGGATTCCCTTCCTCAAGCCATGGTTTATAACACATGTTCCAGCAAAGGCACAGTGTTGTTCCCCCAAGCCACAGGTGCTGGTTCACAACAAAAACAAAGGCTCCAAAAGATAATGTTGCAAGGGACGTCATTTTACCAAAATACCAGGGGTAGCGATAGTGACAAACAACCCTTGACCTCTGATGACATCACAGGAAGTGATGTAATTTGACCCGACCCCGAAGCAACATCACAGGAAGCGACGGCACACAACCTTTTACCACTTGATAAAACAGGAACTGGCATCTCACAGCATTGTTCCCAAATAATGAAAAATATAGATGCGATATCACTAATGTGATATACATTTTATACAAGAATGGATCACCATATGTATCGTAAATATCAGTGTGTATAGGCCCATATGACCAAATTACTGTGAATTCAAGCAGACGTCCGAGGTCAAATGATAATGATGTGTTATAATATAGCACTTATGCTTAAGCGCTTTATATAGTACAAAAGTACATACAATATCACCCAACCTGTGTTGATACTCATGTATTGACCTCAGAAGGATGAAAGGCTGAGTTGGCCTTGCCGGTATTCGAACCTTCAGATCACACACACATCGCAGCAGTGAGCGCTCAACCCACTGAACTATCTTACCGGATAGTAAAATTAGCAATTACATGTCTGAATGTTCTCAAACTCAGAAAGCAAATTATACTCTGTAGTAGATACCATTAAACTGGTAACTGATATTTAACAAGCCAGTTCATCTGCAGGCCTGGTGCAAATTTGGCTGCATGTCAAGCTTGTGTGGATCTACTTTTCAGGCTTCAGAGGTTGGCAAAATACATACCATTGGGAGGGTTCATAACTGTGTATTAAAGAATTTAGAGTAGCACAGGGAAGGCAGCGCACTCACAAAGCATTCTGTACTTTGGGCACTCGTTACCTCATACATGCAAACAAACATCCTGAACAGCATGCCAGGGAGACAGGAAAGATAGAGACATTACAACAAAGCATTACTTGCGGCACAATGAAATCAAGGGTCACTGTGTGCTATGGTCAAACATTTCTACACTGTACACAAGCTTTTAGGCACAAGGATTTTGTTAAGTGACTGAGGACACCGAGATGAAATGTCTTGTGAAATGGATGCTTATTCTACTTTAAATGCTGTTTGGACGTTTTGAACAGACTAAATCAGCGAATCACCACGTGAAGTGTGTCTGAAATAAACCTTTAATAAGTCTAGCAATTATTGTATAAAATTCCAGAAAGACAAATTATTTATTATTCCCATTCTTTATTTAGGGTCACTTTTACATTTGGGGAATCTGGCGACCCCAAATGACGTCCCTGAATGTTCCTAAGAAGTTTAGGTGTTCCTTCCCCAAGCTTAATGTCTTGTTTCACCAACAATCTCGGAGTGTTCAATATGAGCTTAGATTCCTTTCCCCAAGCTGGTTGCATTGCTTCAAAACCAATGTTCAGCGCTTTCTGGTTTCTAGGTCGCTTGCGCAGTTCTTTCTCATTTGTTCGGTCTCCCTGGTGTACGCGCAGTTGATAGACCACATGGTCCACCCACTACAGGTCACGCAACCAGTTGCCCTTGCCCAAGAACTTTATCCCCATAACTTAGGATTGCTGGGTTATCCACACTTGGGGATTCAAATGCAGCTCTCTAACTTTCAATTCAGTATTTTACTGACACTTCATTGCTCCCCTCGGCTGCTCACTTGCAGAAAAGTCTCATACTTCCAATAACTCTCATCGTTCAATTCAGTATTTTGCACACACTTCATTGTTCTCCTCGGCTGCTCACTTGCAGAAAACTCCCTCTCATACTTCCATTAACTTGCATTTTCAATTCAGTATTTTACTCACACTTCATTGCTCCCCTCGGCTGCTCACTTGCAGAAAAGTCTCTCCAATACTTCCATTAACTCGCATTGTTCAATTCGGTATTTTGCTCACACTTCGTTGTTCCCCTCGGCTGCTCACGTGCAGAAAACTCTTATCTCACCAATCAGGTTTCATCAGAGGCTTTAGGGACCGTGCTGCCTGCACGCGACCACTCCGATACTATGTTGCTTCACTAACTTTCAAACGCACACCGGGTTCCTCTCATTTATTGGAACTCACCAGTCAAGTAACTGTTCTTTCTCCATCTCTCAGTTTGTACAGTCAGGATCTCACTGCTTGCCCACAGACATCCCTAGACTGTGACTTACAGTCGGGGAGCGAGCACCTCTCGGCCGCAGCAGAGGGGCTGACTGCTTCCACGGCTCAATTCTCTCACTCTCCCTGGCTCCTTGGAGGCATGTTTCCCTTGCCATGCAATGACACTCTGCCACACTGTGTCCTTCTACAGGGTCTCGGCGCTGCGTTCCTCTCTGGGTTTCTCATGGGCTGTACTGGCCTTCCTTCTCCTCTTCCCCACAGGCTTCTCACTTCGCACAGGCTTCTCCGGCTTCCTCAACTTCCTCAGCTTCCCTCTGCTGTTAACGGACTCCACCTTTTATCCACGTGTGAGTCTCTAACAGGCTGCAGGTGTAAAGTCTCAGGCTCAATTGCCTGACCACAATTAGTCCAATTAACAGGACATGCCCGACCTTCAGCTCTATAGCCTTCAGGCTCCCTCTTCTTCGTCTCAGTATTATAGTGGTGTTTCCTATAAACAATCTTCATTACTCTTGGGGTTAGTTTCTTCTTCTCAGTACTGAGTCTGACTTCAGGGGGAGAAGTAGGATATGGGCAACAATATCCTACAAAGGCTGAGGGAGGTTAAGATAAATCACTGTTAGGAAATGGGGGATACCATGTCTCGCCCTCTGGTACCCTCTCCCCAATCCTCAGAGACCCTCTGCCCAGGTGATCCTCCCTCGCTAGTCTACCCCCAGAGTTGGGATCCAAAAGCGATGGCCCTTCCATGGCCACCTGAGCACAAGATCCCTGGAGACTGAGAGTACCTTCAGGTTTCTCACATGGGTGAGATCAGTCTTCAAGACTTAGGTCCTGATAGACACTCCCAAGGACCTTCAAGCACTAGGTTGCAGGATCAGACGGCCTTAGCCAAGCCTAAGGGAGAGCCCAGGCCCAAGGGGAAACCTAAAGGCCAAGGAGGCAGAAGAAGAAGCAGAAGGAAGGAGAATATTCCCCCTGTCCTACTTACAATATCTGTTGAGATAGTTGGTAGGATCCTTGAACGTTCGTCTTGAGCTGGTGCGATACAGTACCAAATTTACTAGTTCACATCTGCACCTAGATGCATCTCTTGCCTGGTACCTCTAGGGTATGCGAGTTATAAATAAGCAAAGCAAATCAACTAAGCCAGAAAGAAGGACCATCAAAAAACCTTGGATCCTATGGGACACCTGAACTGCCAAGTGTACTGGTAGAGGAAATCCCTAGGGGAGAGATGAGTATGGGCCAACAGAGAAAGACACCATCATTTATAGGGCTGCCGAGAAAGACCTGCTTCCAAAGGAAGGGTACCCCTCCAGTGAAGCAAAGAATACAACAAGAAGGTGGGTTACTGGAAAGTAAGCCCACAGAGCCCATCAGAGGAAACCTTGAGAGGTGAGGTTCTCCAGGATGTGAGATATTCCCCTGATGGCACATCCTAATGTCAGGATACCATCAGAGTGGTCTAACATACATTCTTGCTGGCCAAGGAGGGGGGGTACCAGGAAAGAGGCACTCCATGGGGTTTCACTCTCCATCACCAGACTGAAAGAAGTGAGACCAATGTTCAATCGCTCTAGAATTCACTTTAAGAAGTGGACTGATATTTACCACAGACAAGGACTAATTTGGTTGGCCCTGTGCCTCTGGAGACCTCAGGCAAAAAGTTATAGTTGGTGGATGCTGATCACAACACTATATGCTTTTGTGCCAACCCACAGAGAATGAATGCCAACTCAGTCATTGACACCTTATTCAGTCACAGTATCAGAGGTAGCTCCTCTACTGTACTCAGTAAAGGTCAGACCCAGTGGAAGTGAGGTGTAGTGACTTGCCATGTGCCACTTAGCTTTCATCCACAGGAAATTGTCAGAGAGGGAGACTTGACAGATCTCTCTAAAGTTTGATTGGAGCCCTTAGTGAGCCCCAGAGAAATGAGTGGGATATTCTCATGTCAAACTTATTTTCTACATCCCTGAACACGTTTGTGGTCTGGGCGTTGCCAAGTTTCCCAACTTAGCAAGGTAAACTATTCAGAAGGCCTTGGGGGACCTAGAAACGTAATCATAGAATTCCCTGTGAATAAAATGAAGCCCTGCTTATGACTACAGCAAGGGGGCCGGAAAAATCTAAGTGTCCACCTGTCCTGTGCCAGAGCAGCCCTTCTAATGGCTTCAGTGAGGGTGACTTAGTGTCTCCTCACCTGAACCCACAACAACAAGGTGATGTGGGGATTCTGCTGAGGCAATCCCCCCCTCTTGTTTCCACTGAAACCCCTTACAGCAGATTGGTGCAAGCCAAACTGTATGATAGGGATTGGTGAACTCACCAAGTTTGGGTGTAGTGGTGGTTCAGACCCACAAAAAAGAAGTTCTAACAAAGGGTGTAAGATCAAGCCTATGCTGGAACAAGGAGTGTTTGCACCCTCAAGATGTCATGGATCTAGTTCTGTGGATCTGGAGCAACATACAGGTACAACCAGTTTGGGATTCTTTATGGACACTAGAACTCTGGATGCTGTGCCCAGGACACACCCCACATTCCTCACCAAGATGTGACAACTTGGTGGACCAGCTCTGTACTGAACAGTACAGTAGCATTTCTGATCTCCGTGCAGGGTATGGCAACATAGCCCTGTACGTTTATGCTGGGGCAGGGGGGGAGACAGACAAATGTCAAATTGATTCTGCCCGTTGGCTGATCTTGAGCATAATCAAAATGGTGTAGTGGAGGCCAAGAAATCAACCTCTTGTCACTGAAGTACAGACAGCACAAAATTGGGGTACCCCCAGTACCCAAATCCAAGTGAGGGCTTTCCTGGGCCTCACTGAGAAATACAGGAATTGTGTGGAACACTAAAGCCGTATAGCTTCTTCTCTGACTGGCCTTACTACTTCAAAGGGTCCAAAGGAATTCTTATGGACTGAAAGATTCTATAGGTCAGGCCCCTATTTCCCGGGCACCTGAATGGAAGAGAACTTTCATGGTGCAGGCAGATGCCTATGACACTGGCGGAGTAGGAACACTATCACAGCTTGATGAAAAAGATGAAGAACAACCTATATGTCACATCAGC
This sequence comes from Ambystoma mexicanum, assembly GCF_040938575.1. Classification (NCBI taxonomy): domain Eukaryota; kingdom Metazoa; phylum Chordata; class Amphibia; order Caudata; family Ambystomatidae; genus Ambystoma; species Ambystoma mexicanum. The sequence continues at coordinate 410,674,340 of NC_090933.1, read as the reverse complement.
TACCAGTTTAGGAGTGGAGAACTCAGGTGGCCCAAAGTGTAGAAGAAATGTTTTTCCATTGTATGGTGCCTTAGGAAGCTGAGATCCTACCTCTATGGGACTCACTTCACTAAGTTCTCTCCCTAAAACCTTTAAGTGGTTGGTGGATATGAAGGAAGAGAAGCCAAAAGTGGCCCAGGTGGTTCATGGGTATGCAGGCCTTGGACTTTATTATTGGGCTTAGGCCAGATACCAAATTTAGCATTTCATTTTATTAGTTTTTTTTTTTAATTGCGTTTTGATTCTTAATTGCGTTTTGATTCTTACAAACAAACGAGCAAGAACCTTTCACAAGTATAAAATACAATTTAGAAAAAATACGAATTACACAAAGAACAAGGAAATTACCTAATAAAAGTTCATCAATTTGATCACATAATACAAAGTCCTATTTGATATATTTTGGTTTCAATACATCTTCACCAGGTGTTAACATTCCTAACTTTTTCAGTAATATGGGAGAAAACCACATAATGCAAAGATCAAGCCCTGCGATTGGCCGCCCATCAAACTACTCCACCAGGCTTCATTGCCTATGTTAATTTCTAGATGTTTCTCCCTATCTTCCTTCAGGGCCGCACAGCCCATCACCAGATGTTTCGTTGTTTCTCAAATTTTTACCATTCCACAAAGCCTACAAGCTCATATTCCCATTCCCCTCTGGGTCCTTCCACCTGCCCACTCTTTCCAATGTGGGTAGCTGGTTTTATCGGCAGAGGAGATATAAAATCTGCTTTTTCAGACATGGAAAGATGAGTATATATTTGGGACACCTGCTCCCTTTTAGTGATGAGCTTTGCATATTCCTTATAAAGTATGTATTTAGCTCGTCAATAGTTTTCCTTCAATCATATTGAAAAAGCTTTTTTTTTCACCCTTGAAGGATCTATAACAAGCTCTTTAGAGGAGCCTACCTCAGCCAACAGAACATTCATTTGGTTCTTTAATTTAGAGATCGTTAGACCTGAAATACGCGTTTGGTCTTCACTCCATTTTTCATATAATGAGTGAAGTGGCGGGTTTATCAACTTAGCATATTCCGTCATCTTCCTCCATATGGCTCTGGTGGCCAAAGAAACCAGCCCAAACTTGTGTCTTACCACTGAGTTTGGTACAGAGTTTGCTAGGCCCTAATGTATTTTTCCAGAGCATACCCTGAACCGTATCCACGTTGTCACCTAAGTCAATTAGGTTGATGTCTAATCTGTAGAGTATCGTTGGTTCCACCTGCATCAAATAGAACTGGATCAAGGGTTTCAGGGAAAAGAAGCACAACAGTGCATATATCCGTTCCATTTTTGTTAATAACTGTCTATATTTTGTGTTTATATGCTGCATCCCGTATTGTTTTGAGGTAGTATTTGCAACCTTTTAGCCCAAATAGGTCAAGGAGTTTACCCGCTCTAGTGCATCATCGCCCACCTCCAAGTCAAAGATTTTGGGCTTCTTTTGGTTGAGAATATTAAAAATGTCGATGTCTGTCCATTTACGTTTAGATTTTTTTCTGCTGGGTATGCGTGAAATGATGCGAGTTTCCGCAGAAGTCCAATTAGGGTAAGGTCAAAGAGGACGATATTGTCTGCAAACGCTATCCAGTCAAGGGACACTGAGCCCAGCCTGACTGGATTTGTGAGACCCCCTATATATATTTTTCCTATGTCAGCAGTGTAAACATTGTACAGGGTGGGGGCCACGACACAACCCTGCCTCAACCCAACAAATGTCCTGATCGGAGCCGTCATGGCCCCCTCCCTGTCCAGTCTCACTCTCACCAATGTGTCCGTATACAGCAATGCCAACAGCGTAACCAATTTAGCAGGAATGCCTACCACCAAAAGCTTACACCAAAGCAGTCCTCTACTGACTGTATCGAATGCGTTTGACATATCGATCGATGCCATGTAGACGGTAAATACTGTTTTTTTTAATTTCTTTACTGCTGCCCTCATATGGGCCATCGTGAAAGCATTTGAGGAGTACCCATCCCAGCGCGGAAAACAATTTGGAAATAAGACAGCTGTTTACATTTTGTAATCTGAGATTTTAGTTCTTTTAACAGCAGGGTTCCAAAGATTTTACTAGACTAATCCAGGAGTGCAACTTGTCTAAAGTTCCAGGGATTTAATGTGTCCCTCTTCTTTAAAATGGGGACAATCAAAGACTGTTTCCATGTGTCTGGGACCTTATGGGTGAAACAAACATGTTTAGATAGGTCCCGGAGGGGGAGCCCAAATCTCCAGATGGTTTTGGATAATTATTGGTGGAACATTATCTGGGCCTGGAGCTCTCAAGGATTTAGCTTTACTGATTGTCCATAGGACATCCTCAAGATCCCAGGGTCATGTTTTATCTATTTGCGGCTCCCTTACCTCTAGATCGTATACAGCTTCGTTTCCAGGTAAAGAATACCTTTCCCGTAGGTATTGATCCCAGGCCTGCACCTTAATCTGACAATCCCCTGCTATTGGGAAGTTTTTTTCTTGGCGCCTCCCCATCAAGGACCAGAAGTTGGCTGCATCATTTCCAATCAGTGACCCACCATCTCCTGGTTCCTCTTAATTGGCATTTTGCATTCTTAATGACTTTTATTTTTTTAAAATGTTTTATCAATGAATTGAATTGACACACACTTGAATAATGTTTTCCCACCATTTGTGAGATTCAACGTGCAGAATTCACCCCCCCCCCCCCCCCCCCGGCCACCAACTTTTTAATTTTCCCCTTCCAACCTCCACCCCCCCCTGCCCTCACACCCTTCACTTACACATGGTCCCAGGTTGGCAACGTCGGTTGTCTTATTGGAGCCTTTGCTCCAAGCTCCTGCACTCATTAGTTCCACCGCTTGGCTAGAGTCTTTCGTCTATATTCACTCGTGGTTTCTGTTTCATCCTTCCAGGGTCTGGATTGGAGCATGCCAGCATTGTTCATTCCCCTTCCCCCTTTGTCTCTGGTCTAAATCTCCTCTCTCCTCCTCTTATCTCACTATTCGTTATCATTCCACTTAGTTTAGTCTTTCCCCGTAAGGCTTTCTGTGATTTCTGAGTCCCCAGTCCTAATACCTACGCGTGGCCTCTCAGGATCGTACTTCTCGAGGAAGACTGCCCACTCCATTTCCCTCGATGGAGTTAGGTTGTGTATTTGTCTAGTCAGTTGTTCCATTCTGTATATGTCCATGGCTTTCGAGGCCCATTGTCTTTCACTTGAAAGTTCCTCTCTTTTCCATATCCATGCCAGACAAGCCCTGGCTGCTAACAGCAGGTAGTGGGGCAATCCCCTTCTACGGTCTCCATTCCGAACAGTACAAGCAAGTGATCTGGGTGCCTGTCCACCCTGCCTAGGGCCTTTATCCATCCAAGGATTTCCTTCCAATATTTCTGTACCTTCTCGCACGCCCACCACATGTGCCAGTAATCTACTGTTTGCCCACATTTCCTCCAGCAGTGGGGGGTCAGCCCCTGCATACATCTTAGATAATCTTACTGGATCCCACTGCCATCTATAGAACAGTTTGAGCCCATGCACTTATACTGGCAGGCCACTGAGGCACGGTGTGCATTCACACATAGCCTTCTCCACTGGTCTACTTCCATTTCTATTCCCATTTCCTTCTCCCATCTCCGCTTAAATGTTACGATTTTTCCACCCTGTGCCTCCATTAGGGCCTGATACATTTTAGATATAAAACCTCCCATTCCCCTCTCTGTGTTCAGTATTCTTTCCGTAACCGTCAATTCCCTTTGCAAGTCTTCCTTTCATCCTTCTGACATTAGCACCCCTTTAAGCTCCAAGTATTTGAATACACAGCTTTTACCTATGCCCAGGCTCTCTTCTAGCTCACCCACTTCTATAAATTCATCTCTCTTGAGGATTTGTCCTATTCTCTCTAGCCCTGCCTCAAATCAGTCTTGGAATCTTTCATGGTCTGGGATATGATCTCTTATCGGGGGGGGTCTTATGTGACTCAGTGGCGAGGGCCATGTTGCGACACCCGCCATTTCCCTTTCGATCCTCCACAAACTCCAAAGTGGTGCCATGATTTTATGTGTCTTTACCCTTCCCGGAGCTGCGTTTTGCAGCGACCAGAGTCACTCCCCAAGCGTAACCGGTCTAAATAATAAGTAATAAGTACACATGTCAGGTAAGCTCACTCCACCCTGTTCCTTGGGCTGCACCAGTACTCTGTAAGCTACTCTTTGTTTCTTCCCTTGCCACAGAAATCTCACTATCCTCCTTTTCAACTCTGAAAAGTGCAGGTCTGGCACCTCTATTGGCAATGCCTGAGATAAATACAGCACCCTGGGAAGTAGCATCATCTTAATTGCATTTAGTCTCCCCAACCAGGAGATGGTGAGCTTTGACCACGTTTCCAGCTCATCAAAAAGCCTGTGCAGTAGTGGGGGGGAAGTTCCGCTCGTATAGACCGTGCAGCTCATTGGGTATTCTCACCCCAAGGTACTTTATTTTTCCACTGGTATACCTAATCCTTCCCATTATTTTCTTTGTTCCCCAGTTACCCCTTTCAGGGGAAGGAGTACTGACTTATTTACGCTTACTTTGAAACCTGATACCCTACCATACTCTTCCAGTATCTGGAGTACCCTCGGGACTGATGTCATTACCTCTGAGAGATACAGTAATATACCATCCATGTACATACTTATTTTATGGTTATTTTCCCCCACCCCTACACCTTTTATCTGGTTGTCCTTATGTATCTTCTCCCCCAGGGGCTCCATCGTCAAGGCAAAGAGGAGGGGCGACGGGGGGCATCCTTGCCTAGTATCTCTGCTGAGACCAAAATTCCTGGACTTTGTCCCATGTACGACCACCCTCGCTGTGAGTCCCGAGCGAGGAGATCACCCCGATGGCTCGACACATCCTGTCTCCAACTCCTATTTTATGCAGTATAGCAAATAAAATGTTCCACTCTACTCTATCGAAGACCTTTTCTGCATCCAAGCTCAGTAGTACATGGCCCGCTAGGTCTCCCTTAACGTGTTCCGTTAGGTCTAGGGTCTTCCGAATTGCGTCTGGGCCCTGACTGCCTGCTATAAACCCCATCTGGTCTGGATGGATAATAAGGGTCAATTTCCCTTCATATAGTGTCTCTGATATTTTCTCATCTACATTTAAAAGCGAGATGGGACGATATGATGAGCAGTGAGTTGGATCCCTGCCATCCTTTGGAATTACTGATATTAGTGCCCTACTGAACGTCGCTGGCGCCTACCCCGTTTCTAAGATGTGATTATACAGCTTCACCATATGTTGTGACAGGACCGCAGCATATCTCCTACTAAGGAAGATTGTGAGGCAGTACGGGAAGCTTTCTCAGCTAAGATTCAGAAGGCTAGAGACAATATCATCGCCTCCAGAGAGGACTCAGGCAAGCTAGAGCATGCGGTTGACCTCCCCGCAGTAGGTGAAACAGCCAGCTTTAGTTTTTCACCAATTTCAGAAGAAGAGATGTCCTCAATACTGGCCAAAATGAAACAGACGTCTTGCGCAGAGAACATCATGCTGACAAAAGTCATTTTAGACAATAAAGAACTGTTTGCCCCAGTCTGAACAAGGATAGTAAATGCCTCATTCAAAGAGGGCATATTGCCGAAGGAGATCAAAGAAGTGACCATCACTCCCCTGGTCAAAAAGGCCAGTTTGAATCCAAAAGATCCAGATAATCTACGCTCAATTACAAATTCTAATTTAATTTTGAAAATCCTAGATAAGATTGCGACCAATCAATTTCAGAAGCACATTGAAACCCAGGGAACGCTGCATGAGCAGCAATCAGGGTTCAGAGCGGCGCATAGTACTGAAACCGCAATGCTGTATTTGCAGAACAGTATGTTGAAAATAGTGGAGAGAGGCAAAGCAGGGATTCTGATGTTACTTGATATTAGCGCAGCTTTCGATCTAGTGGATCATCAGCTACTTCAAAATGTTTTAGATAAAATAGCAGGCTGTTCCGCAAACACGTTGGCTTGGCTTTCATAATTTAAGGACCGGCGAGCCAGAATACATTGGGGAGACAAATTCTCAGAGGCTGCAGCCATTATTTTTGGAGTGCCGCAGGGAGTGAGTCTTTCTCCTCTGCTTTTCAACCTTTATATGAGAAGCCTCTGTACTCTACTGGAAAGTGTTGGTGTGTTCTTTACGAACGACGATACTCAGTTAATCTTCACATTAGAAGGGGACTGCCTCAAAGACAGCGACAAAATAGCAGAAGTTTACAACATCATCAACTACTGGATGAAACACTGGATGTGTCTAAATAACAAAAAAACTGAGTTGATTTTTGGAACACATCAGGCTAGAGCTAAACTAGGCAACGAATACAAAGCATTTGTTATTAAATAGGCCAACATCCCAGTAACGACCCAAGTTAAAACTCTTGGGATGATGGTAGAAGCCTCAGTGGGATCAGAGGTACAGGTTAAGTATCTCCACAAGAACAAGTCCTACTACTTGCGCCTACTGAGAGCAATTAGACCTTTCCTGAACAAGGAAAATACAGCCACCATCGCCAGGGCTATAATCCTTTCACGACTGGATTATGGTAACACCCTGTTGCTCGGAGCTCCCAAGAAGGAAATTGAGAGATGCCAAATAATGAAAAATGACGCGGTTCGTATAGTCAAGGGGATTAAGAACCGTGAGCATGTAACAATAGGAAGGAAATCCTTACATTGTCTGAGAATTGAGCACCAAATCAAATTTAAGTCAATGACAATAGTTCACAGATGCCCATTTGGAACTGCACACAATTATTTCAAGAAACAATTCTCCAGGTACAACCCTAGGGCGTCTGTTAAGATCAGCTGAGCAGGGCTGGCTTAACGTGCCGCATTTCAACAGGGTTACAGGATCCGGTAGATCGTTCCCGGTGCAAGCTACCACACTTTGGAACAAGCTGCCATCCACCCTTCAGCTGGAGGAAAACTACCAGCCTTCCAGAAAATCACTGAAAACACACTTGTTTCAATAAGTAATGTCACCCGACATCTCATTTTCACTAGCTACCAGCTTTATCTGTTGTAATTCCGTTTGTCTGTTTGCTATTTGTTCCTGCGCCCTGATGCAAGCGGGCTTCTGGCACAATATAAGTATACAAACATAACATAACATAGTGTATCCATCCTCTCCCGGCGCATTTCCATTCAGGAGGTGAGATATCGCCTCCTGTACCTTGTCTGTTATTGGGCTCTCTAGGTGTTCCACCTCTGTGCTTGTGAGTTCAGTCATGTTCACGTCCCTTAGGTATTTTCCCACCATAGTTTCCCCACTGGTGGCTTTCGATTTATAAAGCTTCTCATAATACTGGGCGAAACCTTCTGCTATTTCTTTTGGTGTGTCCCAGCTACTCTCCCTCAAGGTGGAAACCCATCTTTCCGCTCTCTGCGCCGGAGCCTCGCAGCTAGTAGCGCATCCGCCTTATCCCCTTTTTCGTAATATTTCTGTTTAAGGTACCTTCATTTCCACAGGGTTTCTCCCATCCCTAGCGCTTTCGGTTCCGCCCTCTTTTGTAGCAGTTCTTCTTTAATCTCATCTAGGTTTCATTCTGTAGCATGCATCCTTTCCTTCCCCTCCACTATCTCTTTCCTTGACCTTTCTTCCTGCAGGCGTTTTTCCTTTTTCCACCTCTCCCCCTCCCTAATCAAAAGCCCCCTCCAGGTCGCCTTCCCTGCGTCCCAGACCACTGATGTGCGTACCTCGCCAGTGTCATTTATTTCAAAGTATTCCGTATTGCAGTCGGCTGCATCCACAAGAGGACAACTGAGTCCTCTTACTATTCAAGGTCTAAATAGCCACCTAAAGCTCCAGTGACTTAAACTACCTTGACTCCGATGTTAAGATGCCCTAATTTGGAAAACTTAGAAACCCCCCTTTTTTTCTTCAACTAATCAAAAAGGGAATCACTACTAAAAAACCTAATATTCTCCTGATGATCCCTCTGACTTGAAGAGGGTGAAACACGTGTAGAGAGTTAAGATTGAATTTCATGGATTAAACCATGTTTGTGAAACAAACTATGTGTAGATTGATTACTTTGGTTCTCACCTTGAAGATAAATTAAATGTAACACAGTCATCACGGTAAAGGAATAAGTTATCAGTTAATGGGAAAATCATATGCATCGTTATGGCGGAAAAAGGATAATACCATTCACAATAAAGTATTCCGTATTTGCTTCGGACAGTTGGTCTGCAAATAGAGGGTCTTTCCAGAGCGTTTCATTGCAGCACCAGCTACTATCCGACCTGTACAATCCTTTTATGTCTAAGGTCATTAATACCATGTCGTGGTCGGTCCACCCCACAGGCCTGATACTGCTGCTCATCACCCTCGTTGCCTGGTCCTTATTTAATATTAGATAATCAATCCTAGTGTAAGTTTTATGTGGGGCTGAAAAAAAAGTGTATAGCCTTCCTCTCGCGGGTGCTGCTGTCTCCACACAACCACTAATCCCAGTGACTATCGCCTGTCCTAGGTGTCCCATTCTATCTTCTCCTTTCACAGGTTCCCCTCCCCGCCTCGCCTTTCTGTCCCAGGTCTCATTTGCCCAGGAGTTAAAGTCTCCCCCTATAATGTATAGATCGGCTTCCCATCCTTGTATCACATTGAGCACATCCTTTATAAATTGTGCTTGCCCCTGGTTGGGCGCATATATCGCTGTCAATAATACTCTTGCCATGGTACCCTGCAGCATCAGCAACCTTCCCTCCAACAAATTGGTTACTACACACTCCCGTAATCTACATTGTTTGTGTAAAACAATCCCGAATCCGCCTCTCTTGGTCTTCCCAGACGCCCAGTGGACCTGTCCTATCCCCCCCCGCCTCTTAGTGCCCACTCTTCTCCTTGCAATAGGCACGTCTCCTGCAAACAAAGCACATCCAGGGAGGCGTTGCGAAATTCCCTCTCGACCAGGGATCTCTTCATTGGGGAATTCAAGCCTTTTACGTTTAGCGTTCCCACCAACATACCCTTGGTGACTTCACATTTCCCCATTTTGAGTGCTCCATATTGGCGTCCTTTCCCTCCTTTGCATTGTTAGTGACTCTTTCCTTTCCTTCTCTTCACTGCCATTGAAGCTATTTTTCACTTGACCGATACCCTCCACCCTGGGGCCAAACCCGCTACAAAAAACCCCTATAAACGTTCTAACTTTAACTTGTTGTGTTCAAGAAATGTCATTGAGACGCCCTCTGTCCCAAAGAGGGCCACCTTGGAGCGAAGACATGTGACTCCCTCCAGCAATCTATTTTCATACCTTCGCTTCCCACCTGGTCCCACGGTTATCCCTCCAGCCGTCACACATTCTTCTCTCTGGGATTATTCTCCCTCGGCTGCTCTGGTGTGGAGGGTGCCTTCTGAGGCGACGGTCCGTTCAGCCTCATATTTTCTGCCAGTCTGTCCTCTTTTCCTCCTCTGCGGACCTGGTGCAGGTCCTGGTTTCTCCCTGCTTGTAGTTGGTCCTTGGGGGCCCCTCGAGTCAACCTCCAAGTCTGCAATGAGGTGACATAGGGCTTGCTCCATCTCCTCTGCCGAGGTTATGCAGTAATCAACTGCCTCTACTTTGAATTGTAGTGAGAATGGGTAGCCCCATCTATGCCAGTAAACCAGATTCCCTTTTCTTGTGGCCACTGTGCAAGGGGCCTACAGTCTCTGTGCCTGGAGAGCGTGAGATTGGACAAGTCCTTATAGATCATTTCCCAAACCCCTTTTCTTTTGTCAATAAAAGTGTATGGCCAAAACCAGAAGTATCTTGTGTCCATGTCTCATTCCTGGTTCCTCACACAATACAAAATCAATTTTTCATAAAAGTACATATCTCTACTTAGCTATCTTAAGTAGTAAACTGCTATTATAAGTAGCAAAGTGTGAGTACAAGGTGCAGGTCAATTGTCATATGTCCACTCCATCTGTTACATATCAGTTCATTATTTCTCATAGCACAGTCCTCTAGATTATAATCAGTACAATCAAGTTTTCATTCCATGGGCAATCTATCAGGCTACATAGTTCCCAGAGTAGTTACAAAATGTTAGCACATGTCAGTGTGAAAGTTAACTGCGTGCCCGACCTTATGCTAGCCCAAAAGGGATATATATTAATATTCTGTATAAAGATCTTGAGATGCTTAGAACAATATTCATACGTATTCGGACATTCAGTTAACATATGGTGTAGGGATTCTATAGAACTATTAGATTTACAAAGATGGCAAGAACACTCATCTCTCACTATGTGTCCTCTTAGCCCCGGTGACGAGTTGGCAGCAAGTTAAGTCTTAATCTCAGAAATGTATTTCTCCATTTATAGCAGGGGAATTTTTTTTTTACATAGGAATATACCATGTTGTAGCGTCGTTCATGCCCATCAAGATCAGAAAAAAGGCCACATTTACTTATATCATTACATTTACTACACCAGTCAATTTGTTATTTGTGTTGATCCAAGCCAGTAGACTTTTGCACTCATTCACCCATATTTTGAGGTGCCCACACCAGTTCTCTATAATTTTTAACTTCCAATTGACAAACAGGGGGTGGGGGGGGGGGGGTGGGATTCAAGATCGTTCTATAAAAAGATAACGTTTTCCATTTAATCCGGCTAGCCAGGGACAGTAGTCCCAGTTCATATCTCAATACCAGTAGTGTGACGAAATTAGTGCCTTTCTCCAGATCAACCCATTCAACGTTTGCCATGCTTCATCTTTAGTTATAAAATGTCGTCCGAACTGCGCTGCAAGCCTATCAGGGTTAAGTTCAGAACTACCAGATCATCAGCATACACTAGATATTGAAGTGTGAGCGTAAAAATACGCGGGGAAAAGGCTGTAGCTTTCCCCACATGTTTGCTTATGTCCGACAAGTATAAGCTAAAAAGGGCTGGTGCTAGGATCCAGCCTTGTCGGCGTCCGTGTTTGGTATTAATAGCCTTGGACATACAACCCTTTCCATCCAATCTTACTTTTACCTTAGTGTCCGTATGTAGGGCCTTGAGGATTTCCAGCAGAGTGTCAGGTATCTTCCACTCTGCCAATTTCCCCCACAATTTGACTTGGTTCACCATATCAAATGCTGAGGATAAATCTATAAAGGAAGCATACAAATGGACTTTCTTTAGATTACTTATCCATAGCAGCAAAGTCAGAATAAACCCATTCAGTGTTGTACCCAGCCCCTTACGAAATCCAGATTGTTTTTCTTCTAGGCAATTGGCGTCTGCAGCCCAAGCACCAAGATCCCTTAGAGGATGAGAGAGGAGATGATCTTCCTTGCCACGTCCAAAAGGGCGATAGGTCGCTAGTTCACCAGTTGAGACCTACCCCCCTTTTTTAATCTTTATTTTTATTTAATTTGATGAGACTGATAGAACACACCAACTGTTACATGGAGATCAGGTCACATATTACAATAGGGCTAAATGTTTATATATGTTAATGTTAAATGATATTTGTACAGCGCAATATCACCACCGGAGTGGTCCCCTGGCGCTCTTATAGCCGCGGCCACTATCCTCATGATAGAAGTCTTGTGTATAGTTGATAAAGGGGAGCCAGGTTGCTACATGTGATGAGTATTTCCCCTGTGCCAACCCCATAACTTTCTCTGAGGTTAGTATTTCCCAATGTTTTTCCCCCCACATCGCTATGATGGGGCCATCGGGGGATTTCCAGTTTCGGGCCAAGAAGATCTTGGTGGCCAGTAAGAAGTGGGTAATTACTTTGGCCGTGTTGTCTGCTGACGGGTATAACCCATCAACATGGTCCCCGAGGAGGACAATCGGAGGGTCTAGGGGCAGAACCACTTTAGCATTGATTTAATGTGTGAATGGACCTCTTTCCAGAAAGTTCGCGCCTTGGGGCAAAGCCGCCACATGTGGTAGTAAATCCCTTTCTCCAAGCACCCCCTCCAACATGTATGAGGGTGGGAAGGCATGAAGTGTTGAAGCCTATCAGGGGAAAAGGACCATAACAAAGCTTAATCTGACACTCTTTGTCCATAGTACATCTACCACCCTGTGGTTTTGTTTTCATATTCTGTGGGAAAACTCCTCACTTATTTGGACTCCTAAATCCCGCACCCAAGACACCATATTGGCCGAGAGCTCCGAGGGATCATATCGGTCAAGTAGGTTGTGAACCTCCAAGGTTCTTTTTCTGGAACGCCCCTCTAAATAAGTGAGATCCAAGGTATTGAGATTTCTTGTCCACCTTTGTTTCATTGTGGGGAGAATCACCCAGAGTTGCAGCTCAGAGTAACGGAATCTCTCCCCTTCCTGAAGTGAAAACATGTGTTTGCATTCTGCAAAAGTGATTGGAGACCTTCCTTGTAAAGCTGTCTAAGTTCCCACAAACCCCCTTGAGTCCAAGAGGAGAATGCCGATTTCTGCATGCCATGGAGAGAAATTGGGATTGCCAAATATAGGCAAGAGAACCCAGATCCAGGGGAGTGCCCCACCTTTTGGTTACCTTGTTCCGGCAGCTGGGGAGCAGGTGCAAGTGGATCTAGGTCACCTGGCCTAAGCCCCGCCCACCTGGTGCCTTCCTACCTGTCGCTCTTTTTCACCACTTAGCAGGCCCCGCCCACCTGGTGCCTTCCTGCTTGCCGCTCTTTTTCACCACTTAGCAAGCCCTGCCCACCTGGTGCCTTCCTGCTTGCCGCTCTTTTTCACCACTTAGCAAGCCCTGCCCACCTGGTGCCTTCTTGCTCGCTGCTCTTTTTCCCTACTTAAGGAGCCCTCCAGCCTCTTTTCCTTTGCAGATGGGGAGCAGGTGCAAGTGGCTCTAGGTCACTAATGGAATAGGAGGAGGAATAGCAATTATTGCGAAATCCACCCTAAACATTAGAGAAGTAACTAGCACAACCCTACCTTCAGCCGAACTTTTATCCATCAAACTCCCATTATCTGACACACAAACCATCCTGCTCCATATTATATACAGACCCCCAGAACCCCCCTCCACCTTTGAAGAGGATATCTCTCTCCTACTCACCACCAATCTGAAACCAAGTTCCCAAATCATCATCCTGGGAGATTTCAACTTGGGACTCAATTACCCCAATGATAACCAGGCCACTTCCCTTAATGACACGATTACTCATCTAGGCTTCCCCCAACACATTAATCAACCTACACATACAAAAGGAAGATCCCTGGATTGGCTTGCAGATGCCAACTGCAACCTTTCACTGACGGACATCACCCCCTGTGCTTGGACTGACCATCACCTTATTACCTTCTCTTTACCTAGATCCTCACCATCCACCGCACGACCCACTAAGCTACCTCAAATAATCTCCAGAAATAACTGCAACATCACTATAGAGAACCTCAAACCTCTCCTCGCACCTATCAGTAAAGTTAACTTACCAACGCTACATAACAACCCTGCAGACATAGTATACCTATATAACAATACCTTAGAACTAGCCCTCAACCAGATTGCTCCCCTCAAACAACGAAAAGCCAAACCTATTGCCCATTCCAACAAATGGTTCTCAGCAGAACTAAAAGCTCTCCGCAATATCAAAAGAACTGCAGAAACTAGCTGGAGAAAAGCCCCTTCTCTCTCCACGAAAGACAAATTCGCGTCAGCTGCCTCCACCTACAAATGCGCTATCTTAAACGCTAAAAAAAGAGATCTACAACTTGAGAATACAAAATGCCAAATCCGGCACTAAAGAACTCTTTTCGATACTAAAAGAACTTGAATCACCACTGCCTCCTACAGAGGACTACATCAAAGACAAGGCCTGGTGTAACAATATCCAGCTCGCCCTGCTAACAAAATTGCCCTCCTACAAACCAAGATAGAAGCAAAAAAAGCTAGCCTTGCCTCCAAGCAGAACCCCAGCAGCAAAATTAACCACACCACCCCTAACTGCCCCTCCTTCCACTTCTCACCAGTCTCAGAAGAGGAAGTAATCAAGATAATCGCTAGTCTCAAACCATCCAACTGCAAAGGTGACATTTGCCCCGCATCTGTCATCAAAGACGGAGCTAATGAGCTAGCCCCTCTCATCACCTCTCTGATCAACTCCTCCTTCAAAAACTCAGTGGTCCCCAACAACCTCAAAGAAGCGTGGGTCCTACGCCTGCTCAAAAAATCGAACCTAGATCCCAACATCCCCACTAATTACAGGCCCATCACCACAGTCCCATTTCTTCGCAAAATCTTGGATAGGGTAGCCTATCTCCAAATACAACAACATTTGGAAGACAACAACCTTCTAGGCCTGCGGCAATCCGGCTTTAGACCAAGGCACGGGACGGAAACGGCCCTTTTGGATCTAAAAATCCAAATGGATGACGCCAAAGACAAGGGCAAACTGGCCATCTTGCTCTTGTTGGATCTCTCTGCTGCCTTTGATCTGGTTGACCACCAGATCCTTACTCAACACCTCTCCTCGGCTGCTGCATTCTCTCAGAATGCCACAAAGTGGATCCAGTCATTTCTGTCTGACAGGTCGACTAGAGTCTTCGCCCCCACTGCGGCTGCTGACCCTATCCCAATCACATGTGGAGTGCCCCAAGGCTCCTGCATTTCTCCCACTCTTTACAACATCTTCACGAAGCTCCTATATGACCGTCTTGACGATCTGGGTGTCAGTTACACTAATTATGCTGACGATACCCAGGTCCTCATCACGCTCACTGGCAGCTATGAAGATGTTGCTAAACTTAATGACATCTACCTAGAAATCCAAGCCTGGATGGCTACACACAGTCTTTGCCTAAACGACGATAAAACAGAATTGCTTATAGTAGGCTCCCAGGCTCGCCTCAATAAACTGGACCAAAGGTACCAATCCTTTACCATTGATGGCAACATCATAAAAGTATCCAAAGAGGTCAAAACTCTAGGTGTATACCTCGACTCTACCTTGTCTCTAAAGAAACAAATAAACTCTACTATCTCTACTACCTCTTACACCAATAAATTGATCAATGCCTGCAGGCCTTTTTCTCTCCACCTCTAGTTGCCTCACCCTATCTAGAGCACTGATATTGTCTAAATTAAACTATTGTAACACACTCTACTTAGGCATTACCACTAAAAACTTGAACAGGCTCCAGATCCTGCAAAATAATGCACTAAGATGTGCCCTCAACCTCCCGCGCAAGGTGCACATATCCACGGTTAGCAAAGAAGTCCACTGGCTCCCGATCCGCGACAGAATTAAGCTAAGAACCCTGGTCATCACCCACAAGTGCCTGTCACGTACTGCCCCACGCTACCTTTCAGACAAATTCTCTAGACACCGCCCCATTAGACCCACTAGAACTCCTTACCTGCACCAACTAAAGATCCCCAACTATAACCTAAAAACAGCAGGAGGCTCCATTTTCCCAGTGCTCGCAGCACAATATTGGAACACCCTCCCTCCTACAATTAGATCAGTATCCGCATTCTGGCCTTTCAGAGCTATGGTTAAATCATGGCTACTAGCCTAGACATCTTGACTCTCACCGACTCGACCGGCCAGCCGCCGCCGCCTCCTATCTGCAATATAATTGTAATGCAATCATCAATGCTTACCCTATCTACAGCCTATTCAGGACCAATCTGGAACCCGATCCTCATTCGCCACTGCAACTATTTTGTGTACATACTCCTCTCGATATATTCTACTTTTGTATGTAAACATTCAGACCCTGAACCAATGTATGCTCTGTCTGCTGCATTATGATGTTTTGTATGCTCTGTCTCTTGTATTATGATGTTTTGTAACGATTTGTAACTCTGCTGTGCACATGATTATGCGCCCAGTTACCTGAGGGTTCGGACGCGCTTTATAAATAAACCAAACCTGGCCTATGCCCCGCCCACCTGGTACCTTCCTGCCTGCCGCTCCTTTTCACCACTTAGCAAGCCCCACCCACCTGGTGCCTTCCTGCTTGCCGCTCTTTTTCCCTACT
Source organism: Ambystoma mexicanum (assembly GCF_040938575.1). NCBI lineage: Eukaryota > Metazoa > Chordata > Amphibia > Caudata > Ambystomatidae > Ambystoma > Ambystoma mexicanum. The sequence continues at coordinate 410,658,368 of NC_090933.1, read as the reverse complement.
TAAGGAGCCCTCCAGCCTCTTTTCCTTAGCAGATGGGGAGCAGGTGCAAGTGGACTGCTAACTCTCTGTTCTCTCCTCCTTTCCCTTCTCCCTTTTTCTATCTCCTCCCCTTACTTTCTTCCATAATGCCTGTGGTACTGAGAAGAAGAAGGGCAGAGAGTTAGTAAGGATCAAAGGTGCCATGGACCGGTCTAGTTGTTATGGAGCCAAAAACTTGAGTGGGACATTTAAACTCAGGAATGAGTTACAACTGAGGAAAGTAGAGACGCTTAAGGTGTAGCTGAGGCAGAGGCAGTACAGAGCGCAGAGACTGCTGCAGAAGCAGAAGGAAGGACACCAGGAAGGACACCAGCTGATGCCAACACGAGAAGTGAAGGCGAGCGGCAGTGCAGAGTGCGCGCAGCGGAAAGCGGCATTGGGTAAAGGAGCCCAGCTGAGAGGAAGACGTGCTCCCAGCCTGACCTGTGGAGCTCTGGTGTGCAGGAGAACACAGAAGACCAACTGAGCTGCCAGACCTCTGTGGAAAAGACAGGCAGACCGCTGGAGATGCGAAGGAGCCAGCAACGCAGCAGACATAGCACAGAAGGCACACTGCAGCAAAATCAGGTAAAATTGGGGACGCCAAAGCAGATTGGTGAGTTGGCCTAAAGTGAAAGGTGACCCCCGGGCTGCTCCGAGCAGGACTTTTAGTAAAAAATGATACTTTTGAATACTGAACAAATAAAGCAGTACAAAAGGTGACAAGGGCGCAATTTCCTTTATATGGGACACCAATTGGGGGAAACCTGTAAGCCGCATTGCCAACAGGCTATAAAGAAGTAGAACAAAGGTAACAGAGGTGATGGAATACCAATTTGGGGAAACCTGTAACCCACATTGCCTAGAGTCTAGAGACTATAAAAAGAGACAACCATTGATCAGCCCATCTCACATAAGATACTGGTGAAAAATCTTGGAACAAATATTGCCACTAAGCATAATTGTAGTTGAAGGAGTTTTTCATCCTGGCAGGCGAGTATAAAAGGAAAGGGATCAATAGTAGTTAGTCCTGGCATGAGAGGGGACCATGAAAGATGAAGATGTTTTAAAAGCAGTGTGATTGTGGCAAAAAAGTGTGATGGAAGGAACAAGTTACTTACCTGTAACTGTTGTTCTCCAGCACGGGTCTGGCATGGGTTCACATGCTCATGAATATTCCCCGTCGTCAGGCTGGGAATCCTCGGTAAAAGAAAAAACAGTTTCAGTTTTGTTTCTAAACTGTCTTTCTCCTATAAACCAATCACTGAGCTCTGGGTCATACTGCCCCAGCCAATGATTGCCCTCTACCCAAGCCCCTCTTCTGGCAGCCATCTTCAGATTTGGTAGTAAGTAAAGTGGCAGTAGGACCAAGAGAAGAGCCACAGAGGGGCAGGCTGGAGGGTTTGCATGTGAATCCATGCCAGACCCATGCTGGAGAACAACAGTTACAGGTAAGTAGCTTGTTCCTTCTCCAGCATGGGGTCTCACATAGTCATGAATAACGAATACACAGCAGTACATAATTACACAACCACGGGAGGTGGCAAGGCTCAACAGAAGCAATCTCTTACCTCCTAAGCAGGCTCACCTTCAAGCGAACAGGTTACGCAGCACTGCTTGTTCGACTCTTGACTCCTCCCTGGAATCCCTGTCGACGGAGTAGAATTTCGTGAAGGTGTGCATCAGCCTCCACGCAGCAGCCCTGCAAATGTCCAGCAGGGGCACACCAGACAGGAAAGCCTTGGACAGGGCCTTCCCATGGTTCACAGAAACAAAGTTCACAAAAAGCTGAGAGGTTTTCCGGAAACTCTTTGTTCGGCCCACATAAAACTTCAGCGCTCGAGCAAACATCCAGTGAATGCAAAGTCCTTTCAGCTGGCGACAAATGTGTCGGAAAAACGCAGGTAACACCAAGGGCTCGTTGAGATGAAATTCCGACGGAACCTTGAGCATGAAGGAGGGTGTGTCTGTAGCACCACCCTCATCTGATGGAAAGTCAAGTAAGGCCGCTTGCAGGACAGGGCCTGTATCTCACCTACTCTTCTTGCAGAGGTGATGGCCACAAGGAAAGAGGTCTTCCACGACAGAAACTTGAGCAGAGCTGAATGCATGGCCTTGAATGGGGGCCCCATGAGCCTGGTCAGCACCATGCTGAGTTCCCACGCCGGGGCCGGAGCGTTCACTGACGGGAACGAGCGGAACAGTCCTCTGATGAACTCTTTGACTATACGGTGCAACCACAATGAAGACCGTTCCAGAGACCTGGTATAGCAGGAGATGGCCGCCAGATGTACCTTGATGGAGGCGTGTGCCAGGCCCGATTCAGCCAATGACAGTAAATACGAAAGTACTTGAGAGGCTGTGACCCTCAGAGGGTTGATCTTCTGCGACCAGAACCAAGTCGCAAAACGCTTCCATTTGTGTCCGTAGCACTTCAAAATAGACGACGCCCTGGCCTTGGCGACTACCTCCCTGCACTCCGCCGAAAGCTCGTAACCACCGGGCTCGAATGTTGAAGGAGCCAGGCCTTCAGGTTCAGAGATCCTGGGTCGTGGTGCAGAAGCGCACCACCTTCCCTGGTGATAAGATCTGCGACCACTGGCAGCTTGACTGGAGGGGACGCTGACATGCTGAGAAGGACCGGGTACCAGATCTGCCTCGGCCATGCTGGCGCGACGAGTATCATACAGCACTGGTACCGTCTAAGTCAACTGATGACTCGAAGTAGTAGTGGCAACAGAGGAAACGCGTATGGAAACAGGCCTTCCCAGGGGAAGCTGAATGCGTCCCCCATGCGGCTGGGGGAACCTGCTGGCGAACCTCCGGCACTTGGTGTTTGCCGCTGTCGCAAACAGATCAATCTGGGGACTGCCCCCTTTGAGGAAAAGGTTATCCACTTCATCCTGCCAAAGCTCCCACTCGTGGCAAGAGCACAGCTCCCTGCTGAGAGTGTCGGCGACTGTGTTCTTTCTCCTGCCAGGTGAAACGGAATGAGGAACATCCCCTGAGTGACGGCCCAGTGCCACAAGTCCTGTGCCTCTTTGGAGAGCGCTGGGGATCTGGTGCTCCCCTGCTTCCGGATGTAAAACATTGTGGTGGTATTGTCCGTGAAGACTCTCACCACTTTGCCCTTGAGGAACGGCAGAAACAACCTGCGGGCCCAAAACACCACCCGTAGTTCCAATACGTTGATATGTAGCTTCTTCTTTTCCAACAGCCACAGGCCTCTGGCATGAAGACGTCCGTTGTGGGCTCCCCATCCTTCCAGTGAAGCGTCCGTCATGACCATCTCCTGGTACGGTGGGCTCTGCAAGTCTGCGCCTCTGGTGATGTTGGAGCGCACGCCACACCACCTTATCGCTTGACAGAACTCCTTGTCGAGTGCGATTCTGTCCTGGAAGCCTCCAGACAACTGGACGCAACAGGCGTCGAGAAACTCCTGAAGTAGACACATCCGCAATCTGCAGAGCCGAATCAGGTATAAGCAGGACGACATCATGCCGAGCAGCGACTTGATGGTCCTCACCGTGGCGATGTTCAGTGCTAACAGCCGTTGCACCTTTCCCAAGATGGTCGTTATCCTCTCCTCTGACGGTGACACCAGGCAGGACACTGTCAAGCCTGGATCCCAGGAACAGCGCGTCCTGCGATGGAGTCAAGCAGGACTTTGCATAATTCACTGAGAACCCCAGGTCTGTCAGCAATCGGACAGTCTTCACCGTGTCATCGACAGCGATGTCCCTTAACCTGGTCCGAACGAGCCCGTCGTGCAGGTAAGGATACACATGAATCCCGTGTAGTCGCAGATGGGCCGCCACCGGAGCCAGGCACTTGTGAAGACTCTGGGCGCTGACTTCTGTCGGAAGGGGAGAGTCTTGAACTGGTAATGCTTCCTTTGTACGACAAAGCACAGGAATTTGCGATGCTTTTCGTGTATGGGGACGTGGAAGTACGCGTCCTCTAGATCCAACGACGACAAAAAGTCTCCCTACTCCAGCTGGCTGAGCACGTGCTGCAGCGTGACCATCCTGAACTTCTGGGACTTTATATACTTGTTGAGTCGTCGTAGGTCGAGAATGGGCCTCCAGCCCCCGGTCTTTTTTCTTACGAGAAAGTATCTTGAGTAAACTCCGGAGCACCGGATTCGCTCTGGAACCAGCTCTATCACCCCTTTTCTTAACATGGCCCGAACGTCCAGCAGCAGCTGAGTGATGTGTTGTTCCTGTCAGGCCACCGGTGGTATTCGCGGACACTTCCGTTGACATTCTAAGGTGTGTCATTGGGTGAGAGCGTTCAGCACCTCTCGATCGGTGGAGACGGTCTCCCACACGCTAACATAGTTTGCCAGCCGGCCTCCCACCGGGGTACAGGGGTGGGGGCCCAACGTCTTGGCCGGTCCAGTCCTGCTTGGAGGTGGCGCGCTGCCCTGGGACCCTTGACAACAACGGCGGCCACCACCGAAGGTCTTGGAGCGCCTGCTGGCTTCCTGGGTCGAGGAACGGGAGGGTTGTCGTTAAGAGAATGAGCCCCTGCCGAAACCCTTCGAAGACCTGCTAGACTTCCCTCTTGAGGAACGAAAGGATGGCCAGTGTTGTTGCAGAGTGCCCAAGGCAGGGGCCATCTCTGCGTCGGTCTTGATGGCCAGGAGGGATTCATCGACGGCCTTCCCGAAAAGGTGGTCTCTGTTGAACGGCATGTCCAGAACACTCGTCTGGACCTCTTGTCTAAAGTTGGTGGCCTTGAGCCAGCCATGATGGCAAAGGCAAACCCTGTTTCCCATCTGGCGGAAACCTGTGTCCGCAATGTCCAGGACCACTGTGATGGCGTGGTCCGACGCCACCTCGCCTTCCTGCAGGATCTCCAAAGGCTTGACCCGTTTGTCTTGGGGAGGAAATCCAGGAGTGGAGCCATCTTGTACCAAAGCTCCTGGTCGTATCTGGCCACGATTGCTAAGGCGTTGGCCGTCTTGACCGTTGTCGCCGCTGAGTAGATGACATTCCTACCCAAGGAATCCAATTTCTTCCCCTTGTTGTCCGGAGGTGCAGATGAAGAAGACAACAAACTCAATTTCTTGCTGCCGGCCGCCGAGACCACCGAGTTCTGTGATGGCGGAGACCGCAGACACTTGGGCGCAGACTCCGGCACCCAGTATTTCTTTTGAAGTCAGTCTCTCTGCACTAGGGCTGAGGCGGGGTACCTCCGCTGCGCCAGCCCCTCATCCCAGACGTCGTCCAGGAGCGGTACCGACAGGATGGTCTTCCGGCGCTGGTACAGGAAGCCCTCCTTCTCTTCCGGGGTGAGCGGGAAAAGCTCTGAAGCACGGGTGAGCAGGGAATGAAAGGATCCCACTTTGTCCAGTGGAGAAGCTCTCAGCGGCAGTGATGCAGGATCTCCCATCCAGCCATCGTCATCTGTGTCTGTTGTCGCTGTGTCCGTTCCCCTGGGGTGGGGAGTGCAGCAACAGTTGGAATGAAGGTGTAGGATGTCTCCTCCTCTTCTTCGCTGGTGGTTGCCCCAGCATCAACAGGGTCACCTCTGGTGGTGCCGCTGGTGGAGCCGCCGGCATCCTCTTCTGAATATCCGATACCAGCGTGTGGAGGGTCAAGAGAATATCCTGCGTTAAGTCTCTAGGAGGCCCTTGGGGATCAGGGTCGCTGGGCCCAGCACCCATATAGTCATCCTCATCGACGTTGTCGTCTCCGGTGGGCGGCTCCCCGACGTTCCCATCATCATCGTCACCACCATCCTGGATTGTGTGGACAGAAAGTATCTCCTCCTCGTCGGACGAAGAAATGTCTGTGCCTTGGAGTTCTTCTCCCCCACCCCCTCTTTGGGTCCTGAGGGCGCGGTCTAAGTTCTGGCATCCGGAGTCTTCTCCACTAGCTTGGCCGAAGCCTTCCCCCTGGGAAGAAGCACCACTCTGGCCGCCGCTGGGGAACCCTGGACGGGGTCAGCCCCCTCGCCTTCAAGAGGGCGGCAGCAACCATGTCGATGGAAGATGACTTCTTGGGCAGGACCGCCTGAGCCTTAGCTGAAAGGACAGACACCTTGTGCCGCTTGGCCTCCTCCGGTTTCTCCCGCAGCTTCCCCGGGGTAGCTGACTTTCTCTTGGACAAAGAGCTGGAGCGGTGGCTGGAGATCGAGGCAAACGGACACGATGAATGCACCCCGACTGTTGCAGGACTTGCTTGCACGGCGACCACGATGGAAGTGGACTCACGGTGCTTGGCCTTGTCTTGAGCCCCCATGGATGGAGCGCCCTCCAAGGACTTAGAAGCCCGCTCAGGTTGGCTGGATCCGGAAGAGGCATGCCCCTGTGAACCACCCGGGGCAGGGGCCCTGGCCTTGAGCCACGTTGCCAACCGGATGTGTAGATCGTTCATCGTGTGCTTGGAGAACCCACGGCAGATCTCACAATCTTCCTCTTTATACGTGGGTGCAGAAAATACAGGCACTGGGACTGCTCGTCATCCGTGAACACATTCTGCAAACCTCAGCTGGTGCACAGCTTGAAAAGGGAAGCTCCGTCCTCCTTCTCCTCCGACATGGTCCGGCGCGGTGTAGGCCTGATGAATTTCTGGAAGCTTCCAAAAAGAAACACTCAATGATTTCCGCCCCTGTGAGCGATGAAAGATGCCGAAAAATTGCTCCCGTTATTCAGAAGGATAAGCGATGGAGCACACAGGCTCAAATGAACCGAAAACAGAGTTTTCCTATAAATAAACATGAAAAAATGCAGAAAGCTCGAAGAGCGAAACGCGAGGGTTCCCAACACTTGAACGTGCAGTAAAAATCTGAAGATGGCTGCCAGAGGAGGGGCTTGGGTAGAGGGCAGTCATAGGCTGGGGGCAGTATGACCCAGAGCTCAGTGATTGGTTTATATGAGAAAGACAGTTTAGAAACGAAACTGAAACAGTTTTTTCTTTTACTGAGGATTCCCAGCCTGATGACAGGGAATATTCATGAGCATGTGAATCCATGCCAGACGCAGTTCTGGAGAAAGAACATATTAACCACATTGAAATTGTGACTGACTGTTGCATCATCAAAGGTAGTTGCTGTGCTATCCTGACAAAAATATTCCATTTGAAGAACAACTGTGATATGCTGAGAATTGCTTTGCATTTTGAGGAAAACAATTGCCTTGGTTTATGAACTTGTGCCTTACCAAGAAGGATATTGTGGAAGTAACCAATTGTTTTGATATGCTGAGAATTGCTTTGCATTTTGAGGAAAACAATTGCCTTGGTTTATGAACTTGTGCCTTACCAAGAAGGATATTGTGGAAGTAACCAATTGTTTTGATTTCTGAACAAGTGTTGATGAAAGAGACATACCAATCTGAAAAAACTAGGACAGGATTACTCATCCTTCATCATTGATGGTAATCTTATCAAGGTGGCTAAGGAGGTAAAAACACTTGGTTTCTACCTTGACTCCACTCTCTCCCTAGCCAAACAAGTCAACGCTATGGCCTCTGCCACAGCCTACACATGTAAGCTGATTAGACCTGGCAAACCCTTCCTCTCTGACGACAATTGCATTACTTTGGCAAGAGCCTTGATCCTATCCAGGCTCGACTATTGCAACGCACTATACATAGGTGCCAACAAATCTACTATTTAAAAGATCCAAATCCTTCAAAATAACGCCCTAACACCGCGCCGGACCATGTCGGAGGAGAAGGAGGACGGAGCTTCCCTTTTCAAAAAAATAGGCCGACCTGTAAGAGGTATCAGGCTAGAGATGGGGGGATGATAAGAGGACACCATGAGTAATTGGGGAATTGAGGGGTGGAGACCAAGTTCAGAGGTAAAACATTTTTGCATAACCGGGGTTATACTGGGGGAAAAAGCGGTTATAGTAGAAAACGGGATTGGGAATGAAAGTGTGTCACACGAAAATAACTGTGCTTATTCACGGGCATGGATAACGGGTTAATTGTGGTGCATTGCTAATATAACCATGGGTATGGGGGAATATGTTTTTTTCAAAAGACTTAAAAAGAAATTGGATTAATACAAAACAAAGTGGAATTTTACAGTAACAGTGAGGTGCGGTTTAAGGGTATGGCTGAAGGATGTGGCTACTGGGTTACTTTAAGGAACCAAATGGTGCAATATGTAAAGTGGACACGGCCAAAGGCCGTGGTTAGTTGGCCCAACAAAACCTATTTGGGCAACATGTCAAGGGATGCAATATGGAAAGTGGACTTCGGCTGTGGTCAAAGGCCTTGGTTAGTGTGCCCAAAAGAAACCTAGTGATGTGGCCACGGCCGATGGCCATGGCTAGTGGGCCCATTTAAGAAACCTATTGGAGCAATATGTATAGTGGCCATGGCTTCTGGGTCTTGAAGAAAGCTATTGCGGTAATATGTAAAGAGCCGAAGGCCAGGGCCAATGGTCATGGGCGAAGGCCATAGCTAGCGAGTAAGAAAGAAAGGTTGTTTTTTAAAATATTCAGTGGGCATGAAAGACATGTATAGTGGCCGCAGCCAAAGGCAGTAGCCACCTAAGCTGTCCAAATGAAATACATTGGGGGAACATGTACAGTGGATACAGCCGAAGGCCGTGGCCACAATGTCCATGGCTAGTGGCCCGGTAGTGTTTTAAAATATACAGTGGGCATGGCCAAAGGCCGTGCACACTGGCAAGGGCCGGGCCCTGGCTAGTGGGCTCAGAAGACATGTATAGTGGCCATGTCTTGAAACACTTGTGTATAGGCGCGTTATAAATGCCATATCATATCATGTATAGTGGCCATGGCCAAAGACTGTTGCCACCTAGTGAGTCCAAAAGAAACATATTGGTGGAACACGTACTGTGTACACGGCCAAAGGCCATGGCTAGGGGCCCAGTAGTGTTTTAAAATATACAATGGGCACAGCCAACGGCCCTGGCTAGTGGGCCCAAAAGACATATATAATGGCCACATCCAAAGGCTATGGCTGTTAGGCAGAAACCTGTGCAGTTCCCTCTGGGACCACTGCAAAAGATTTAAGACTACAGGTGTCTGGCAGTAAACCCACTTGGTAGCAGTCTGTACCACACAGATTCACTTGGTAACTGTGGCTGAGCAGTCAGACTTCCCTCAAGAAGAGTTAGGCACTATACAGAGTATTCACAATAGGTCAAAAGAGCACAGTAGAACAAGTAAACACTGACCAGAGCTTGGTGTAAAAGAGATATAATTATTTATTTAAAACCACATCTAGTAAAACACACAGGCACTAATGTTAAGCAGTTAAAAAACACAGTCACTAAAAGATAAGTAAAGCCCCACTTATTTTCAGACAACGGTGAGCGCTTAACGCAGATGGCACTCTAATAATTCGTTTTAAAAAGGGAGAGAAAAGCAGAGTATAATTTGAAACAGATCCCAACACTTTCACAAGACCACAACAAGAGAGGAAGGCAAAGTAAAACCGTGAAGTTAGAGTTCAGAAGGCCGGATCCGCTTTAAGAGGATCAGAACGAAATGTGTCCAAGGTCACACGGTTGCAGTGCACAAAAGTCTTGAAAAGGGTTCAGAAAAGAGTTGGACCAAAGAAAGGGACCAGTTAGATGGTCAAGGCGGCCAGCCAAGTCCAGAAGGTTAAGGGATTATTATTACCTTGAGGCAATCTTTAGAAAGGGAGGCCTGGCGGACACGGTACCTTAAAGTGGTGAGACTACTCCAGCGGGGGCAGTTGTTCCTGGCAGCGGATGCAAGTTGGTGCTTCGTCCGGGGGAAGAGAGGATCTCGTCGGGGAGGAAGACAGGAGTCCATTGCACTGCCAGGGAAGAAACCAGCCGCGGGGTAAGTGGCTATCCGGTTGCCGGGGTGCTTGGCACGGGCAATTCGACCACAAGACGTCCTGGGATGCGAGGAAAAGAAGGTAAACTGGTTGTGCCCACCAGTCAGGGGAAGAAGCCTCTCCAGCCGGGAGATCTTCTCTGTCATCGGGAAGTGGTGAGTCGGTTCCGCAGGGCTCCACTGGTGGTGTCATCGTGGTAGGTCATCTCAGCTTCTCCCTCGTCAGATTCTTAGGTCCTGTGGCGACTTCTGAAGTTCCAGTCCCCAAAGCCCTGCTTTTATGCAGCACACCCCCATTCACTCAGCCTAGCTGTCACTCAAACATGCTAAGTGGTGAGCCGGCCGGCTCACCACTTGGGCCAATCACACAAGAGTGCGACTTGAGTTACCAAGGTAACTCAGTCCAGGGTGCCTAAACCCCCTCCCACACCCCCTGTGGTACCCAGACAGAGTGGCACCACTTTTGGAAGCTTCTGTGGAGATGCCCGCCAAAAAGTGGAACAAAGGGCTCAACTTGGGTTGGAGTCACAGAAGAGAACACAAACGCCATTTTAGAATCGAGTCCTGGCAAAAAATACCAACCGGTAAATTAATATTAATTAAATAAACCGGCGGTATGTTCGAGGCTATGAGAATTAAATGATTAAAGTTGGTAGCCTCGAACAATGGGAAAATCCCATAGGAATATATTTGCGGTCGAATATAAAAAGTAGTATCCACTGCCACCAGCCAAAACTTGATCAGGGGGGATGGAGACGTGCCCCCTCGACTAACAGACCCCGGGGCAATCGAATTGCCCCGACCAGTACGTCCACAATATGATGGTTTGTACCGGTTTCTGTTAATAATTTGGGACTAGTAAAGCCAATGGTGACTTTACATGCCCTGGGAGACAGTAGTCAGTCCCAGGGTATGGAGTCTATGATGAGGTGTCACTATGACACCCCTGTGGTCACTGCACGGAGGGGGCTGTGTAACACACATAGTAAAAACAACACATGAGACCCTATGGAGTAAAGGACCCCATAGCCCATAAAACACATTAACAGTCAAAGGAACACCATAAATCATGTCCAAGAGTGGGAGAAAAAGAGTCTCACTCTTGGCAGGAGAAAAAAAACTCCAGAAATCCGGCAAAGCTGCTGGGGGACTCACTAGGTTAGGAAATTCTGCCTAAAGAGAGAATTCTCCCTAACAATGGCCACCTAGTGGGTCTAAAAGAAACATATTGGGGGAACATGTACAATGGACATGGCCAAAGGCCATTGCTAGTGGCCAGTAAAAAACGATGGTATAACAAAACCCTTGTAATCACTGGAAAACCTTAGTTAAGATGCAGTTAAGTTGTGCAGATTTAACGCAACAAAACGCTTGAAATTCAGTGGATGTGGGAAGTCATGAACAGCTTAACTCGGTGTGTTCCTGTTGCAAAGCCAATGAGTACAAACATATTATAAGGGAAGGGATTCACAATGACATACAAAATGGCAGTATGGGGGACAGCGCATTATGGGGGACATCAACAGGAGCACGCCAAGCTAAGCTGGTCATGACTTCCCTCATCCGCTGAATGCAAAGTCTTCTGTACATAAATAATGTTAAATTGAATTTATGAATGTATGTGTTTTTCACAATTTCATTAGCTTTGAATATATAAGTAATATCTACGTATCTCAAAGATTTGGCTACTTCTCCTTTGTTGGTTTGCAGGGGATGGGAGTATCCTCTACTATAGGATAATTTAGTTTGCTTTTGATTAGTCACAATCTTTGTGCGAGGATTGTTTATTCTCCCTTGCACCTATACCCTGATAAACACTATCATCGTAAGATGTGTACCTTATCCTAAACTAGGTGTGCTTATATGATTTTTTTCTTTTTCTCAGTTAATCCTTGTTGCTCTGCCCATGTTACTTACCTTTAAGAGATGTTTGGCTTCCCTTAAAAATAGTTGGGTGAGAAGTATTCTAAACGGTTTTCTTTTTTTTATTATTATGTACTATGTATTTTTTAATACTGTGCTAATCATTTTACTTTATAAGAGTGCTCTATGTGCAACATAAAAAAAGTATATCATTTTCACTTAATCGGTGTGGTGTATTTTCTAGGAGATAAGTGAGTGGACTGATTGTACCTTTATATCAGCCTTCTAACCCTATTTGAGAGTTAAGCCTTGTAGCTCTGCCCACATTACCCAAGAGGTTTTGTTTCCCTTGCTCGTCAGGTATGTTAGTACCCATTTAAGGTCAGTTTATCTCGCCAGATGGCAATTCTCCCTCTCCAACCACCCCAGTTTAACTCTAACTAGATAGTAACTCTTATCCTCTTCCAATATAACTTTCTCTCCCCAACTTCTAAAACACTCCTCCCACCTCTCCTTTCATATAGACCTCTTACTCGCCATTCTTCTCCAAACACTGCCCTCCAACTTCATCTCAAACACAACACAACATATTCTTTTTTTCTTTCCCAGAAAGCTGTGTTTTATTGTTTGGGATCCCCTCGTTTTGGGTGTTGTTCAGAGACATATTTGATCTTCTGTATTGTGAACTGAGCTGGTCAGGGACTGGGCCAACAGCCTGTGGTCAACTGGGTTGAAAGGGGTTGTCCTGAGGTTATACAAAGGCTTAGGGAAAAAAACAAAGATTACACTGCTGCACACCAATAAATGAAAGTATGTCTTCCTGGGATTAGCAATGGTAGTGGGGTGCAGGGGAGTGTAATACTACCCTGACACTGGGTTGTAATTCCAAAAGAACAAGAGAAAACGGTGTCCACGGGCTGTGGAGCACTCGCGTCCCCTGCACACTCTAGGGTATTATCAATTGACAAACAGTAATTAGTTAATAGTATGTATAAGTTGAATATCCACACTATTAGGATCAACAAGTCTTAGTGAGGAAAGTCCCCATTTCTAAATATCTTAAAGAGTAGTTCATGTCAGAGTTAACATTGAGTTATTTTCTCAGTTAGATTTCTATCATGTTACCAAAAACAAAGGATAGATTTTCAAAAAACCATATATTTCTTAAATCAGCAAACCAAAAACAAACAATCTCATAACCTGAAGCCGTTCAACAATATTCAGTACATATTGTCCAATTCAGTCTTTTGATGCAATGAATGAAAAATAAATCCATTCAAGCAAAAGGTAATTAATAAATAAAAAAAAATGATCTCAACACGTTTCGGGACTATCAATCCATTCTTCAGGAGCAAAACAATTTAGCAAATGTTCATGTTCTGTACAAGTCTTCCAATTCATTCTGTAAATTCTGTGTGGTCAAAAAAGAATATAAAGAGGTTCTAAATTAGTGAATCTAATCTTTCATTAGGGTACATATCTTCATTGTTATTGTGTCTAACAAGTAAAGCAGATTCCTACCTCTCATGCGCACCCTTTCGCAGGTCCCTTTTCGGGTATTAAGTGGAAGCAGCATTCGTTCGAGGTACGTTGTTCAAATTCGACAGATTGCCTATAGAGTTAATGACACCGTGGACACGGTTTTCTGTTGTTCTTATACAAAGGCTTGCCTCTATCTTGGACTTAAACGAGACCTGGACATGTGTGAGGCCTCCCTCCCCTTTGGGATCCTGCTGACATTGCCCGATTTTAACTGGGCCCTCTAGTTCCTCAGCATCTAGATCAAAAGTCCTCAAAACATTTGCTAAGTCTGGGCAGCGGTTTGTTCTAATGATTTCATTAGAGGAATATAGCAACCTTGTAACCACCAGCAGGAGGAGACCAGTGTTTATTTTATTCTTGACGTGCATAGATTTAATTTAATTCTGCTTGTGTGCCAAGCACGACGGAGTCCACCGAACCCCCACTCTTGAGACTTATTCTCCAAGATGTGTCCATCAGCAGCACTGTGAAAAAAAGAAATGTATGGCTGTATTCGCTGGTAGATTCAGAATGTGCAACTTTGTTCCATAAAGTGAAAGGCATGCATTCCTTTGCTGGGTGCTTGGGCCTGGTTTGGGAGTTGGAATGGCTCGCTGGAATACCAATACTGGGATTAGAGGAATCCTTGAGACGTTTGTATCTGACACCCCAACCATGGTAGTCTTTGGTGTTTGTGGGTGTGCACATCCTCTGTTTACTTACCCCTGAATTAGTGTGGGAACCTAGTGACAGTAGTTTGGGGAAATTGCCCATATACCTCCTCTGGGTCCAGCATTCAGTAGCTTGGGGGTGGCCTTGGGTCCCTGGTCCCCAAGGTTAGGCAACCACATTCATATTCTGGAACGGAAAACATTTTCTAATCCTTTAAGTCTTTGCCTACTAAAACAAAATAAGTGTGCCTTCATGTATTTTGCCAGCGTATCTCCGTTTGACAGCAAAGCATAAAGGAATGGGAGATCACTCGGGGCATAACCATTGCTGCAGTGAATAGTGCATAGTTTTCAAAGTTCAAGCTCATGTGCTTTGTCATCTTATTCACAATTAGTGGCAGCTCAACCGATCATGCCTGCCAATATTCACTGGACAATCTGCCTCACTCAAATGTATGTTTTTGTACACAGAAATAATACCAATCGGTCAAGGTTTGTATGCTTGTGACATAGGCATCCTTAGTGATACCTTCATGATGAACCTGTTGAAGAAAGATGGGTATGGTTTACAAAACCACATTGCCGCAAACAATACTTCACCAGTTTTGTTTTTTGGGTACCATATTTGCTCTTGAGCAATGTCCCCTCAACTTTCCCAGTAGCGGAAACATGTGCCTTAAGAAGGGTGCTTTGCTGCCGACTTCCATTTCAAGGACCTTTTCAGGAGCGTGTTTGACTGAAGCCTGACTGCCCAATGCAGGCTCCTACCTCATTTTCTATTTCTTGCTTGGTAATCTTGCCCGTTTGTTGGTAAAAAGACAGTGACAAGTCTTCATAGTGATTTGGTGATTCCCGGCCGTCTCATCAATGCTTTCACCTGGTGCCAGAAAGCACCCTCCAGCCGCACACCCAAAATATAACCTGCCTGCCTTCCTCCCACAAAAGCCTGAGTTTTTAAAAATTTTTTTACTGTTGGTGGAGCGGATGTTCCCGCATCTGTTAAAAGTGTGGTTAGCCATGAAAGGGAGCCAGTTAAATGTCACTGTTCCAAACTAGGAAGAGGACTTCAAAGAGATACTGGCACTGATGATTGCTGTTTCTTAGCAAAGTTAAGCATGTTCTTCCAACAAAAATCTTGGAATAATTCATCTTGGGAAGGGGGGAGGGTAGGAATTGTGGGTATTTGAATGTTAAGAAAACAAGTTGCCCCTTACAGTTTTTACATTGTCACAGATGGCCTCAACAAAACACCAACTCTCCAAGACAGTTGAAGGTTTGTATTGAATTATTTCTTCTTCTTCTTCTTCTCTGGGTAGACCCCTCCCCAACCCAGGAGTCCCTAAATCCCACGATGGCCACTAGACAGCGGTAATCCCTAGTGTCTAATAACTGACTGGCAAATTGTAATGGCCTAAGGGCAAACAACCTTTCTCTCCATCCACCTCTGGGAACAATAAAGTGAATCTTAACCTAGGTCCCGAAATAAACGGTTAGACAAAAGAGGTTCCTTTCAAATACCCTCGTCTCACTTGGTCCTTTCCTTGTACATTATTTTACTCTTCATCCTGATGTTCTAACCTTCCTCTCCCTTCCTTCTAATCTCTTCTTTTCCTCTCGCTCTTCATCTCTGTCACTCCGAAGCAGTCTTCCTTACTCCTATTCTCCTCCACTCCCTACTTTCTACTCTCTTGCGCCACACTACTACTCTCCCATTTCCTCACTACTACTCTCCCCTCACCAAACTACGACTCTTCCCCTTTCCCCACCTCAACTCTTCCCTCTCCTCATTACAACCGTCACCTCTCGAGTACTACTCTCTCCACACCACACTACTACTCTGCCCACACCACATTACTACTCTCTGCTCTCTACACTACTACTCCACCCTCTCCACATTACTATTCTTTCCTCCACTGACACCTTCTCCCACGGTCATCCACTTTTCACTCAGTCACGCTCCTCCCAGATCCCATCCCATCCCATCTCAGATTACAACAGGAACATGCAACCAAGGTTTTGACTCGACTTCGTGAAAATCATTTATTGGCCAAACCTGAAAAATGTCAGTTCCACTTATCTACCATCCGTTACCTTGGATTCGTGTTAAGCCCTGAGGGTGTTTCCATGGATCCCAATTAGGTGTCTGCTGTAATGGCCTGGCCAATACCCACTTCAGTACGGGAAATCCAGTCCTTGCTTGGACTAGCGAATTTCTACAGGAAATTAACTCCCAATTTCTCCACCATTGTTTGACCCATCATTGCCTTACCCCAAAAAGGATATCTCTTTTGTCTGGTCGCTTGCTCAAGATTCAGCCTTCAATCTGTTAAAGAAAAGATTCTCGGAAGGTCCTATACTTTGTCAACCAGATGTTTGCAAACCCTTCCTTATGGAAACCGATGCCTCTGATTTTGCAATCGGAGCGGTGCTCAAACAAGAACAGGAAAACGGCTGTGAACATCCCATTGCTTACCTATCCAGGACCTTCTCTGACAGCGAGACACATTATTCTGTCCTGGAGAAGGAACTATTGGCCAATCGTCAAGCCTTTAAGGAATGGCGCCACCTTTTATTAGGTGCAGTGTTTCCAGTACAAGTCAGAACAGACCATCCGAACCTCCAAGTATTGCAATCAATGGAATGCAGAAACAGCAGACAAGCTCGATGGGCTTATTTCTTTGCCCAGTACCAGTTCCGGATCTCCTATATTCCTGGAACCCTCAATGTGCTAGCAGACGCCCTTTTGGAACATCCTGATAATGTCAGAAATATCGTCTTGCTGCTACCCAGGATGTTCCCAGGCTCCATTTTCAGTCAGTCATGTTAATGATTTCCTTGAAAGAGTACTACAAGAGACTAATCCTGTGAAGAATGGCTAAACCATCCACATGACAACCCTTTTGGTTTAACTGTAAAAGAAGGGAAACTCTTCAAAGGGACCACCTTGTATTTACCCTCTAAAAACTTAAGAGAGTCCGTGATAAACCTCTGTCATGACACCACCTTCTCTGGGCATCGAGGAATTAAGGTCACCCTACGAAACCTTAAAAGATACTTTTGGTGACCAAGGATGACAGCAGATGTACAGTCTTACGTGCAGTCCTGTTCTATCTGTGCCCAGAGTAAATACAACAACCGACAGCCATCTGGGTTACTGTTACAACCCAAACTTCCCTCTCTACCCTGGCAAGGTATCGCCACTTATTTCATCGTGGAGTTGCCACCTTCTAAAGGATGTACCACCCTGATGGTCACCATTGATCTCTATACACATATGGCTCAACTGCACTCCGCTTTCTAAACTACCCACTGCTAGTGAGATGGCTACTATATTTTCCACTCTGAAATATTCCGTCTCTTCATGGATTACCATCTACCATACTGTCAGACTGAGGATCTTAATACATCTCTCATTTTTGGTCTCACCTTTGCCGACTACTCGGAGTGCAGAGAGCCTTGTCCTCTGGTTACCATCCCCAGAGCAATGGGATAACGGAACGGGTTAACTAAACCCTAGAATAGTACTTCCGTTGTTTCTCATCTCAAGTGCAGGACGACTGGGCACCTCTGCTTCCGGTAGCTGAATTTGCCTATAACAACTCGGATCATTCCTCCTTGAACATCAGTCCCTTCTTCTGCAACTTTGGCTTTCATCCTTCTATTCTGCCCATTGATGCTGCAGGATTTAGTCCTGAACCCTCCATGGACATCGGGCTTAACGACCTCCAAACCACCATTAAGAAGGTCAAAGAACACCTATTGAAAGCAAGGGAATCCACAAAGAAGTATGCGGACCGTAAGCAATGCCCCTCTGTCCTGCATGCTATAGGTGATAAGGTTTGGTTATCCTCCTAAACCTGCCCCGGCACCTCCAACCTAATAAGTTGTCACCACGCTTTTATGGTCCCTTTTCTGTGACGAAGATGATCAATCCTGTGGCATTTCGTCTCAAGCTACCAGTTACTTGGAAGTGCATCCACCCGGTGTTTCATACGCGTCTACTCAAGCCTTTTCATCCGTCCACAAGAAAAGCTGTGGTTCCTCCGACCGTCAACACTGAGGGTCACCAACTGGAATACGAGGTGTCTAGAATCTGTGATTCAAGATATAGGAGAGGCCGCTTAGAATACCTGGCTGATTGAAAAGGATATTCACCCAGCGAACGCTCTTGGGAACCCATCTCCAATATACATGTCTGCCGTTTTCACCGCCTTCATCCTGGTGAACCTGGTGGTCTAGGTCTTCGGAGGGGGCAAGATGTCATATCCTTCAGGGCGCGACCCTTTTGGAAGACATGGAGGGTTCCCTCTTCACTCGCTATGGCCATTTCATTTTTCCTACCAACATGGCTGCCGCGAGCGTTCCCGATTCATGGGACACAGTCTAGTTTTGCCAGCATACACGGCTCCGGAGCGTCATTGCAGCCGGAGACTCATCGAACCTCGCGTCTTAACATTTGGTTTCACTGCCTTGCCTACGGTCAGTGTTTTCCTTGCTCAGCGCTCCTCAGCCTTCCCTCCTTCTGGCTCCTTGTCCTTCCTCCTGGGTTCTGCTGTTTCCTGGTCCTTGGTTCTGCTCCTTCCTTTTCATTCATCTTCCTGTTTGCCTTCTGAGTCCTTGGATCAAAGAAATCCTCAAAGAAGACTTCACAGGTGAGCCCTGAACCTCAAACTCCCACATATGTCACCCTCACACTAACACAGGCAACAAAATTATACAAAGAATATTTGGCTGTTTTCAATTCAACAAAGCAATATACCAATTCAAACATAAAGGTTTTGAAAAGTACTCCTTGTGACCAGGGTTGGACTCCCTTCACTGGATCACTTCAGGAATACCTTGAGCAAAGTTCGGATCAACAAAGTTCTGTTCAATGTAGCATAAATAGTATTTTTAATCTACTACGTCCTTCCACTTTGTCTCCATCACAAATGTTTGTTCACAAATGCAAAACAACTGTTGGTTTCCAGAGTATCCTTTTTAGTAAGGCAAATGTCTCACTACCAAAACACAAGTTCATGAACCAAAATAATTGTTCTCTTCAGAATGCCAAACCATTATTAGTATATCACATTCTTTAAATGAAACACTTGTCAGGATAGCACAACAAATACTTGTGATGAGGCAACAGTTTGCTGAAAGGATGATGGAGTTCATAAGATCTTCCCACCACACCTTTTTACGACAAACACACTTCTTCAAATCATCTTCTTTTTTCCTGGTATACTCGCCTGCCAGGTCTAACTACTATGGTCCCTTTCCAACTCGAATGCCAGGAAGAAAACTCCTATAACTACAATCACTCTTAGTGGCAATATTTGTTCCAAGATTCCCCATATCAGTATTTCCCTTGAGGAGGACTGAACAATGGCTGCCTCTTCTTATAGTCTCTTGACTCTTGGCAATGTGGGTTCCTGTTTTCCCCAAACTGGAAACTCAAGATAGAAGAATTGTCTCAGATTGCTTCTAATCTACTTCTTGGCAGCTTTTTGCATGTTGGCAATGTGGGTTACGAATTTCCTGTGTTTGGTGTCCCATACAAGGAGAGTTGCGTCCTTGTCACCTCTGTATGGTTTCTTAACAGGCACCCGCTGTTGGCAATGCGGGTTATATATTTCCCCCAAATGGTATTCCACATAAGGGGAGTTAATCCCTTGTTGCCGCTTTATAGTTTCTTCACAGCCACTTGGCTGTTGGCAATGCAAGTTATAGGTTTCCGCCAATTGATATCCCACGAAAGGATAATTACGCCCTTACAACCTCTTTAATGTTTCTTTACTTGTTCGGTATTCAGAATTATATTTCGTTAAGTTTTCCTATTCAAAGCACCCCGGGGATAGGGTTAGCCGCAATCCAACTCACTGGTCTTCTTTGGTGTCTCCTTTTCGCAGTCGGCTGCTGCGGTGGGCCTCCTGCATACAGCCTGTGCGCTCTCCAGCTCCCACGTAACTTTGGTGGATTTCAAGGCTCTTTCCTGTAGCTCTGACCGCTCCGATGATCTTCCGCAGCTTGTCGCACACACCGAAACGCAATACGCCGAGTTAGGAGCGCATCTCCCCATCAGTTGTGCTTCTTCTCCAAATGCTGCTTCCCGATACGCATCCTCTGCAATGCTCCTCACCTTCACTCCTAGAGACGGCATCAGCCGACATTCTTCCTTCTCTTCCTTCTTTGGCAGTTCTAGCATCTCAGGTGGCCTTTGCTTCAAATACTCCTTCCACGTCTCCAACTTGTCTCAGGTGTTACTCATTCCTGAGTTTAAATATCCCGCTCAGGTGCCTTGGCCTGTAACAACTAGACCAAAGCCCTTCTTTCTCGTCCCACTACCATGGGCATTATGGGTACTGAAGTCCATATTGGATTGTATAGTAGCAAAATTAGTTTGTTCATTTTACAGTTAAATAGTTTTTACTGCTTTGTGAATTGAGAGTTGTTAGATTAAGGGGAGGTTGTAGAAAGGGTTTGTAATTTAACATTGAAGTGAGGATTTCTACCCAAGGCAGAATTATGGCAATTAGATTTAACTTCTCAACTCCCAAAATATAAACCTTATTTTGTTTAGATTATTTCTCATAACATGTTCTTTGAGTAGTTATATGGGAGGGACTTGGCAACATGCCATTAGGTATTTAGGAAACAGAGGACTCATCCTCAGAGGAAGATGAATACTGCGTCCCTCCCAAAGGAGTCACCACCTCCCCGACAGCCGCCTCCTCCCATGTGATCCTCCCTCCTGATACCACCCCCAGGATTAGGATCAGGTAGCGGCTGCCTTCCCCTGGCCACATGGGAGAAGACTTTAGGCTGGGGTTTTGTAATAACTCCACAGATATCTGAGTTCCGCTGTCTGCACTGGGCATGCTTGGCGTTCCTCTACAAGGGAAAGCGGTACACACCATTCCTCCAAATGAAAATAGCTTTCAAATTGCCTGGTACATGGTGGGGTAGCACAAGGAATCACCTACACCAACCCCAGTCCCAGCACAGAGTTGCAGACAAGAGCACGCGGCCACCAAGACCACCGCGCCATCTACCCCAAATGTCAGGCATGGGACTTTGTCATATAGCATGTAGGAAAATGTTAAATAAAATTGATTTGCAATTAACACACGATTTGGAATGCTGCTTTTTGTAGTCACTTACCGTGCTCAATTTCCAGTGGCTTGCTTTGTGGATTTGACATACAAGGATTTAGCTGAAGCACAGAGGCTGGTTCAAATACCTTCATTTCGGTCCTGTTTTTTTTTCTTGCGAGTCCACGTAAGGCACTGACCTATCAATCAGAAAGTAAAACCCTTTAATCTTTCATTCATCGATGTATGCCACATCCATCCAACCATCCCTGACCCATCCATCCATCCATCCATCGCTCTACCTCTATCCATCATCCATCAAACACTGCAGCCATCTCTCCCTCCTCCTCTCTCAGCCCCCTCTCATGCGGTATGCGCATCTCCCTTTCTCTTTTGTCCCCATCTCTCCATCCATCCACCAAACTCTTCCATCCCTGTAAACCTATATGCCTGTACTCATCCATCCTTCTATCCATCTAATCTTGCATTTATCTAGCCATCCATCCATCGCTCTGAAAAACATACCTTTA
Source organism: Ambystoma mexicanum (assembly GCF_040938575.1). NCBI lineage: Eukaryota > Metazoa > Chordata > Amphibia > Caudata > Ambystomatidae > Ambystoma > Ambystoma mexicanum. The sequence goes on along the minus strand of NC_090933.1, from coordinate 410,636,897 downwards.
TATCATCAAACAGATGTTCAGACTCTCTGGTGCACCTTGGCAACTGAGCTATTTTGGAGTCATGTCCATCGTCCTCCTGGTGCAATTTATCACTGAGACCTGTGTCACCAAGAGACAGATGAGTTGCCTCCTCGGCACAGAGATCTTCGGTGGCATCTCGGCTTCCCTTGTAGCTTCCGTTGTGTGGTTTTCGTGCAACTGAGGAACACCTGGGAGCATGCCGTAATGCATCATGCAGAGTAATTTGCTTTAGTTTAGCTTTACAACTCTCTCGCGTATGGTTTCTTTCTTTAGAGCGCATACCAGAAAATCGATCTGAAAGATCTAGGGGTTTGTCCACTGAACTGTCTACATTGGAGTCCATTTGGGGTGGAAAATTGTTTTCTTTGTTAAATGTCTTTTCACAGTTGAATCCATGTTCATTGTCATCTTTTTTTCTCTTTTCGCCTCTACCTACTAGTCGTTTATTAGGTATGAAAAAATCCTCTTTGTCTACATGATCATCTTTACCTGGACTTGTACAAGATAACAATTCACTTGTGCTCCTCTTCAAATGTATGTGCCTACTGGCTGAGGACTGACCTACAACAGATTTTCCCTCTGATGCAAATTGAAGAGGAGCAACCAGAGCCACGTCTTCGGATTTCGATCGCACTTTGAGAACTCTGAAGTCTGAAGCGTTGTGAGAGTGGATGTTTTTCACATTGACTTTCATCCCTGGTCCTAGAAGAGATTGGGAAGAACACATGTTCAACTCTGTACTGTCCCTGGCAGCAATATCTGGTGCTCCAAACACAGGAGAAGCTTGCTCATGGTCCCACTCGACACCATCTTGAATTTCTTGAGAAGAATCCGAATACCTGAATAAAAACAAAATCCATACAGTGCATTTTTTTATAAAAGCATTTTAAACATCATTTGTATGGGTAACATGAAAATAATAAAATTCCATATTTTGCTATTTCTTATATATGCTCTCACAATGTAATTCATTTGCAGTGAACATGTTCAGTGTAAAATGGATGATTTACTGTGCTACCTACACAAGTCTTCAGATAATATTAAAGAACTACAACAGCACATCTCATACTGGTTCATGGATCTGATGTCAAGGCTACATTTGAAAATACAGCTTCTTAAATGTAACAATGATGCTGTGGGATGTGCCGGTGGACTGAGTGCTGCTTTCCCTCCATTGATCAATTTCTGGGCTAAATTAGATGGTATGGATCGGAAATCTCATAGCCTAGGAATTTACTGAGAGGACGCGTTGTGAGTCCCCTATCCTCTGTTGAAAGCAGAGCCCTTCACGGGGCACTCCCGCTCAATGTGGGAACTCAACGCAAGCTCCTCTTCCTATGCCGCTCCCAGCCCTGTCCAGGTCATTACAGACTGACTGTGGACTGGAAACAGAAACCCCCCTGCCTGCCACTCTTTATATAAAACCCAGGTTGCTACAGGCATACATGACACGGGTCAGTGAATATGCCCCGACTGTAGCTCTGTATCTTTGCGGGCTTTACCCAGCCGACATGGCCTGACATAATGGATCAAGTCACGACTCCCCCCTGCCCAGTCACACAAAGCTACCGTGAAATCACCCCAAGTGATTTTCATATTCTTTTTAAACTACTAAAAACCTAATGTATAGCAGCTTTATTGGCAGTACCCTCGGGCTATAGCAGGAGTTATAACTCTGGGTACAAACCTTGGACAAAGTCTATGACGATTAATAATATTACAGGGAATGATGTTGCTTGCCCCATTGGTCAATTTCCGGGCTGTATGAAACGTGTGACAAATCCTGAGATGTTGTCACTTCTCTCCGAGGGGGAGCCCCTTCCCATGAGGACAGGGAGGTAAGGCCATTACTCGATAGTCCCCCTAGTTGTGGTACTCAGCGGGAGGATCTCATGGGGGGAGACTCAACCTCTGGGGATCAGGGAGGGTATCTCGGGAGATCGAAGTATTCCAACCACACAATCACCTCACATACATCCTCATATCCCATATATCCCACTTCCATGTTACACACCTCGATGTATGTTTGTGGGACTGGGAGCTATACACTGACTGAGGCGAGGAGAGTAGGGGTGACTTTACAGGTACTTCCTTATTAAGTACTGGGACAAGGAGGAGGAAGTGCTGAGCGAAGAAGAATCCTTAGGAGAACTTGAAAGGGCATGCTAGTTGGTGGTTGTTCATTCAATATAAAAAGTAAAGGACGTACCAAGTCGTCAGACTGTCCCAGGAGTAACAGAGAGTCTGAAGGACATCCAGCGTGGAGGAGGGAGGCTGCAGCCGACCAGGACATGTGCAAAGGAGCCAACATGTCCCCATTCTGGTCCACCATGCCGGGGCAGACGGAGGAACTGGAAGAGCGGAGGACCAGGTGGAAACAGTAACTGGACGGTGCAGTTGTGGAAAGACACGCAACCCGCCCAAAGAGAAGCACTGCAGAGTTGCTGCAAATGCTGTGGAAGCAGCACAAGATTGCGAGAAGACAAACAAGATGTCGGAGAAGCATGCGACCGATGGAGAACAACCATCGGAGTCCCCGATGGTACATGGGATTGAGAAAAGGGCCAAGAGAAACCTCAAACCCATGGTATGGGACACAGATATATTCAAGGAGAATATCTTAAGCAATTGGCAATATGATAATACCCGGCAGGAGAGTGAACGAGGTATATCAGGAACAAAGTACACATGGAAAAACAGGGTTGGAAACCAGCAACTTGAGGAGGAGATCCTCACTAGCCATCTTCTTTGTGACAGTACATGGCAGGCGTGCGGACCAGGTTTGCCCAGACGAAGCCTTAAAGAAACCCGGGACTGGAACCCATAACTAAAAGTACATATATGAGAGAGGCCAGGGGAAGGGAGACATTCCCCCTGGTGTTCTGAACTGTGAAAGTAAAGCCAAGAGAGTGTGAGAACGAAGCCAAGGAAGGTAAGGGGAAGGGGGTCATTCCCCTGGCATTGTGAAATCGTGAAACCAAGTGAAGTGGGAGTCCAGGGGAGAAAAACACTGAGAACCATATGTCAGGAGTCCTTCTCTTGACAATTGAGTTTACAAGGATGATCAAACTAGTGATCCAGGGGAAGGGATTCATTCCCCATAGAGGGAGGAAATAATGAAATTCTGATGCAAAGCCAACAATCTTTTGTTTTGAAGTATAGAAGCCAGGGGAAGGGAGTCATTCCCCCATAGTGACAGACTTGTCAACAGAACTTTGATGTCCAGTTCAGGAGAAGGGAGTCATCCTCCTGGAGCAAGAACATTAGTACAACTTTAGTTTAGTTATAAGTGTAAGGGACAGAGATAGGGGCATTTGACACAGGACGGTGGACTCTTTAGTTGCAACAACATACTGACAGACGCATTAGCACTTTTAGTTGAGGCAGGGAAACCCCACATAGATATACGAAAAGGTAGGGTTTCTCTTCATTTTGATCTTGAATGAAAATGAAACTTTATAGAAATCACTATGCCACCTGTGTGTCTGTCGCCTCCTTCTGCCCCCTTACAGATGGTATAGCTTGGAACTTTCAAAGCCCAAACATTGCCAAGAGGGGAGACTGCATGCATCCCCCTGTCTGCACAGCCGGCAGGGCTCCCAGCAGGGCATTCCTTCTCATGGAAGTAGTGCCGCTGTGAGCCCTGCCTCTGGCATTGCTCCTCTCCTTGCACAGACAGGCCGTACCTGACAGACGCAGCATGGGCACTACAATTTCTGCCACTGCTTCTTACCTGTAACCCGAGTCGCTTCAGTCACGCATGACCCAGGCACATGACTTTGAACCATGCCACCCGCTGCACCTTTTCTCTGCCAGGCAGCACCTGTAAGATACGGCTGGTACGGTATTTCAAGAGTGACATGGTGTCCCCCTGTGGTCAATTTCTGGGCTACACGAGACAGCAGCTTAAAAATATCTTATATAGTCCAGAAATTAACAAATGGGGGTGGTGGCCCAAGATCCATGGTCTTCTCTGCCGCCAGGACACTGTGATGGGTCAGAAATGAAAAACGGACACTAAATTGTCATGTTTTTGGTTAAAGACTTATTTAAAGGAAAACCGTTTGGAAAAATGCCTCTCTGGCCCTATTCTAAAGTGGAGTTTCGCTAGCTAAAAACCAAAAACTAAGGCTCCGTCTGTGTCAGGATGCCAATAACTGAAAAGCCGTCCTTGTGTCCACAACATCCTATCCTGACCCTCACACTCCAAACAAAACAAAGTGAGAAAGGAAATGTCTTCAACCTGATATTGGCAAAAAGTGTTCACAACTGAAAATTAGAATAGCTCCAACAAAAATGTTCTCCAAAGTGAAAGGCCCTGGATCCAGAGGGTGGTTCCCTTCCCTAGGATTCTAAAATGGGATGGCAATGTCTCTTTTAACAGTGTTAGGGAGAATTCTCATTTATGGCTATTTTCCCTCACCTAGTGAGTCCCCCAGCAGCTTTGCTGGACTTCTGGAGTTTATTTTTTTCCACTTGGTAAGAGTGTGAGCTTTTCCCCCACTCTTACCTATGTTTTGCCATGTGTATTTCTCTGTTTTTATGATTGTGGACTCTGAAGTACACCACTTCAGTAGCCCCCTTCTTTTTGTGTGTCACCCAGCACCTTTGGTGCCGTGGCACTGGGTTGTCTTTGAGACTTCCCCCCAACTCCATTTCTGAGGCTGACTACAGTCCCCCAGAAAAGGGTAAAGTTGCCATTAACTTTACTTAGTCAATCTACCACATATCCAGTACACCCCATCTTCCATGGAGTACTGGAAAGGATTAATTTGTATCCTTTTTTTATCTGTACCTCCCAGAGCATTGTTTCGCTCTTTTAACATTTAGACTTGGCTGGTGGCAGTGGTATCTACTCTAACTTTCCTACCGCGACTATATTAGATAAACGTGGTATTGTTCTTGGCTATTATATTAGCCTCGAACATAAACCCGCTGGACCAAATCCTCTTTCTTTTGGCTCCGGTTGGGTTTATTCACCATTTCTTTTTGTTAAAGTCCTTCTTGTGTTTTACTTTGCGCGGCAAACTATCTTCGCCTTCTTTGTTCACCGTCTTTTGGTGGGCTTCTGCTCAGAAGCCCTCCACCAGGCGCCTGGGTGTCTAGGTGGGCTGAATGTGAGGAAGGGGTGTAGTTACCCCCTGCACAGGGTATCCTAGGAAACCCAAGTTGCACTTTGCCATGATTGGCTGAGGTGGTTGTCCGGGCTGGACAACCCCCCTGCTGGGTGATTGACAGCCAGGCTGTGTGAATGGGGGTTTTGCGCAAAAAAGGCAGGTCTCTTGGGCTAGAAGTCAGAGAGTCGCCACTGGAACTACAAGAAACCAAAGAGAAGCGGAGAGGACAATGGCTGCTGAAACTATCCCGTCCCGGTGAAGCCCTGCTGCAGTCCTGAGCTATCTACCCTTCAACGACTAAGAGAAGATCCAGTACGGAGTCTTCTTCCCTTGAGCCTGGTGGGGATAACCACCTCATCTTCCACAGCCAGAGGATCCTCTTCCTAGGTCGAAATCGCTGCACACGGCTGTAGTGGTCGGATAGCCATTTGAAGAGCTTCTCCTGTTTTAAGGAGCGCACCTTTTATTCGTCGTCGCTGCTGCCGGCTTCATCGCTGTGTGGTGCAGACCCCCTTCAGACGTCCTCCTTCACAACAAAGCTCCAGGAATCGTGGGTCTGCGGGAAACCAACAGGAACAACTGCCAGTGCACCAGCTGCACCATTGGAATAAGGTACTGTGTTCTGCTTGAGGAAACTGGGTGAACCCCTTTTCTTCATTTCCAAGGCTTGCCCTTGTCTTCCCTCCTTCTTATAACTTTTGCTTCCAAACATTGACAATATCGAAGTACTCTTGGCTACGTTGAATCGTGAACTATCTGTGTGATCTTCGGCAACAGGCCCCTGGTGTCACTTGACCCTGGCTCCGGCCCTTTGACTTTTGAACTCTTGTCTGAGTGTTTCTCGATTATGTCTGCCTAACCAAAATATTGCCTGTGATTTTGGCCTCCATCTCCCTCTGAGTATCTCAGGTGCTAAGTGTGTTTTTGCCCCGATAGCATTTCATGTCACGGATACACGTTTATTTAGTAGACCGAACTGTCAAAAAGTGATCGCAATCGTATTCACGGTAACGTGTTTTGTTCATAACACCGGTTCGTTCAAACACAGGGTACTTACCTTGAGACATACTGTACAAAGTGAATTGGTTAGTTGTAGTATATTAGACGTGTGATTTGTGTTTAAGTTTAATAGAAGTGTTGTGTTTATAACGAATGGTTTAAAAATAAATGTACTTCTATTTTTCTAACTGAAACCTTGAGTCAGTGTTTACTTGAGTCAAAGTAATCGTGGTCCCTTTGTGTAATCTCTGCTACTGCTCATATGCTCTTGAGATAAGCCTGGCTGCTCTGCCACTGCTACCACTCTGACAAAGTAGTACAGGCTTGTACCAAAGGTAAAACTAGTATTGCCACCTGTAGTCTTAAATGTGTGTAGTGGTTCCTAAGGGCACTGCACAGGATTCTGCCTAACAAACGGTTCTTTTGTCTCTCGCCTGGATTCACAATGTTCCTATTAGGCAACAAGTTTTGTAACACTCTTTTTTAGACACAAGTTTCCTCTTTATCTAGCAAACACTGCCTCTTTTAGCGTCTCTTGTAGCTTTGCAAATCGCCTGGTATACTCCGCTGCCAGGACTCAATTCCAACTGCCTGGCATACCCTCCTGCCAGGACTTCTTATGTGTTTCACAGTTCCTCTGTATCACTGTTCTTGGCACGGTAGATCTGTCTGCTGTAATGTTCGCTGCCCCAAATTTGCATCTCATGCATCTGTATCTTATTGGGGCTTGAACCTGTACTTTGCCTTTTCTGCATTCAAACAATCTTCTTCTACTTTCTGTATCAGCAATCTCATAAAATTCAAATTGTTGCTGGCGAACACCCTGAGATTCCCACTTGCTTTGGGTTGACTTACTGGTTTTCTCCAGCATCCTGTTTGCGCTTCTGCAGTGTAGCTCTCCGGCTTGATTCCCCCCTGGATTGTGCTTCTCCACACCGATACGTGTCTTCGCACTCGAAAACCTCTGCATAGGAGCGGACGTCTTCTACTGCACTGCCACATTCTGTAGTGCGGTTGCCATCTTTAAATGCCCAGCGCACATGTGGTTCTGTAGAACAACTAGCCTGCACATTGAGCTTCCGGCTCCTACCACCTTGTACCAACGCCTTCATCTTCCTCGTCTCAGTACTTAGGTGGTTATGGGAATTGGAGTCCATGGGTGTCAGTGGACACAAAGCGTTTATATAGTTTTTCTCAGTGGTTTTACATGAGAGAAAAGCTTCACATAAGGGTACAACAGAAGCAAAAAGAGTTTTGTTGGAGCTTTGTGTGTTTAGGTCATAGGTGGGGGTTTGACCTAAAGAATATTGGGAAGCGATTTCTTTACAAGGGGGAACAAACGGCTGACAATAGACCATTAAGATCTTGGGTATTAGAGGGTCTTCCTCGCCTCATGGGAAAAGGGGGTTGGGGGGACTACTGTGTCTCATCCATTGAAGTAAACACATTGCCCGTTAGTTGTCTCCTCCCATGTGATCCTCCCTCATATAGCCGACCCGAGGGCCCGGATCAGTTAGCGGTTGCCGTCACCTGGCCACACGGGAGAAGGTCACCACCAGGGAATCCGTGAGGACTCCATTGGATTCATCATTGCTCTCAGGCCGGCCCTCGCTGGATCGTTACCAGCACGACAAAGCCTTTGGTGGGCCGGTCAAAGCCGCTTTCGGCCCGCCATGGAAAGGGAGAAGTGACTTCATGCAGATCCTCAAATGAATCTCGGGCTGATAACTCTGGTGTGGAATGACAACATCTCTTACAAACTTTTGCAAGGAGTCAGAAATGAAAGTCGGGCACAAAGTTTCCATGTTTTTGTTGAAAGACTTATTTTAATGAAGCAGGTTGGGAAATGCCTCTCTTACCCTGCTCTAAGAGGAATTTCCCTACCTAAAACCAAAAACGAAGGATCTGTCCGTATCAGGATGTCAAAATCCAAACTGTCCTTATGTCCAATTGTTCTATCCTGACCCTCACGCTACAAACCAAATTATAAGGTGAAAAGAGAAAAGTCTTTAACCTGGTTATTGCAAAAAGAGTTCATAAAGGAAAAAGTACAGCTCCAACATAGAAGTTCTCCAAAGCAAAATAACCTTGGTTCCAGAGGGTGCTTCCCTTCCCCTGGAATCGTCAACACTATGCCAACGCTTCTTGGCCTCTGTAGAAATCGGGACAGTAGCCGATGTAGTTTTTGTAGACCTTTATTACACACTGGTTAAATGTAATGTCTTAACCACGGTAGTTGGACTCCAGGTTGACCCCACAGTTACTTCACTGTGAGTAAAAGGCACCAGGAGTTCCTCTTCCCTTGAAGTGTCTCCTATTCTCACGGACCCGGATAGGCCCACCAGTTGCTCTCACTCTCCTCTCCTTCTCCCTGCAAAAAGCAACAAAAATGCCATTAGGCCAGTCCCTTTTATACCTGGTGCTTGGAGGGAAAAAGGGCCAATCAGGGACAACTTCCCTCCCCCCCTTTCCGATTGGTGGGGACTCTAGGCACCCACCCTCTATGAATAGAGCTGCCCCCTCCCCTCCTCCTCCTTTACCCTGGCTGCCTGGTTCCGGCTCCCCCTCCCTGTTGTCAGCCAAGCCCTCTCCATCGGCCCCGCCCCCCCAACATGGTGTCTCCCTTGAGGTATACTTCCCGGAGGCCTGTCCTGCTCGAGGCCCCATGCTGCTGCTAGGGGTCTGCCCAGCTTGAGGTAAGGAGGGGGTTCTGTTTTGTCCCCCCTGTCTGGTTCCTGACCAGCTGTCTGGCGCACCTCCGACGCCGAGCGGTCGGCACGAGCCGGGCTCTCTAATTCCCGAGCCTCGCCGCCGGAGGCCGCCGAGGTACGCTGTGTTCGCGGGTCTCCCAGCCGCAGCGCTAGTGGCCTGGGTTCTCATGGGCACAGGCGGCGCTGCGGCTGTGGGCACACGCGGCGCTGCGGCTGCAACGCCGGCACTGTCGCGGGACGCCAACAAGGCTCTCCCTTTAACAGGGACGCCTCCCCGGCGCCCGCCCTCAGCGCCGCACACGCCCGGGGTACAGCAGGCTCCTCTGGCCGGGCGTCCCGCTCTCCGGCGTCCACCCTCACATCCTCACAGCCTCCTTGCTGGCGAGCCCCTTCGCTCAGCCACACCGGTCTGTGTTTCCAGTGTCCACACGCCTTGCGGAGAGCTATGAAAAATTACTCCAAACAGCAGCCTCCTAGAGTTTATTTTGGATCTTTAAATGTCCAGCGCACAGGTGCATTCTGAAAACAACTAGCACACTCATTGAGCTTGAAGCTCCTTCTGTTCTGCATCGTTCCCTTCTTCCTCCTCGTCCCAGTACTTGGGTGTTTGTAGGAAATTAAGTCTATTATTTTTAAAGGATGATCACTTTCAATGCCTCCATATGATATGCCAGTTCTATATGGAGGGGAATCGGAACTGGAAAAGGTATTCTTGTAGCTTTTACCGTTAAGACCAGGGATGGAAGTTTGGACAAACGGGTTTTGGGAAAAGGTTTCCCTATTTTCCCTAAAAGGGGGTATAGGTGCATGGCAGTAGGCCAATAGGGTATTGGGTATGAATGGGTTTTCTTCATGGGCAACTGGGGGATGTCTCATCCAATGAAGCCATGATATCGTATAATTGTTCTTGTATAACGCGCTTGATACCGGGACCGGTTTCTAATCGCAAGACCGAGTTTCGAACCGGTGTTGCTATGCATTGGATTGCTTCCATGATAAACGTGCCGCTGAACTATCCTCCCAGAGGCTGACTCCTCCCATGCGATCCTCCCGAATATACCCACCCAAAGGGTCAGAATCAGGTAGCGGCTGCCATCGCGTGGCCACATAGGAGGAGGTTACCGCCAGGGAATCCGTGATGACTCCATTGGATTCATCACACTTACACCCAGGGGGGAAATGCCTTATTAAATAACATGCAGCAAGAATATATTGGTTTGCGTAAGGGCTCTAAAGCAGTGTGGGAGCTTAGGAGTTGAGGACAAATTGTGAAACCAGTGACCACCTTAAAAAATAAAATACACAAATGTTCACATCAGTGTGCAGTATTCTAGAGTCCGCTCCTTCACTTCAACTAAAGTATATTTTTATGATGTTTACATTATTTGCAGTCACCACACGTTCCTCTTAGTAGCAGAAATTGGCAGGCATGACTTACTCCAAGGACAACAGAGCTGCATGTGAATCTATAGAGAAGTGGCAGCCTAGTGAGCCATTGATACTGGTAACTATTTCATCTCCTTGCTGCGATGTGATATACTCAAAGAATATAGTGGCATGGATTATATAAACTCTGGAGAACGGCTGCAGAGTAACCGACTTCGTTTTTGAGCACAAACTGACCCACATCGGCATCCAATTTGGGATCCTAAACTAAACAATTGTGTTTGCAGAAAGAGGAGACTGATTTCCACATGGCTATGTAGTGGGGGGTTACTGAGGAATATTGCATTGGCGGCCTGATCTTTAATTGAATAAGCACTGTGGCGAACTGGAGGAACTCCCTAAACACGAACATGGGGGGCCGACCTCCAGGAGATTGAGGTGGTTTTTCTGCTACCTGTAGTAATCCCCAGAGGGTTTCCTGTATGGTGTGCCCCCTGCAAAAGTTATGGAATACATCTCTATGAAACATCTTACTACTATATAGCTTGTACAGGAGTATTTTTTCTCAATATAAACCCTAAAGTCATCTCGGACCAAGTGAGTATTGAACTGGGAACCAACCTAATATTTGAAGATAGTGTGGTAAATCAGAATCAAAAGATGGACAACTCATTGTGGTTTGTGATTGTTTTATTCAAGTACCAAAACTCTATACTAACTCCACGCTTCTGGTCCCTCTGCTAAAAGAAAGGAAAGAGTTCAAAAGAGTGCATGTCAGAATTTCCTACAAAATAAAGTCTGTCTGCCATCTCGAAACCTATGCTAGCCGGATCCCTGTCCCAACCATTAAAAAGGTAAAAAACCTAATCTGAACTCAAAAAATATAAGGGATTTACACCCAAAAAGACCTATTCTTGGCTGGTTTCAGCTTCCCACCCCCTGTCGCCCCACTGCATTGTCTCTGGATTTGACAAGGGCCTCTCGCCCAAAGTACAGATCCAATATGATCCCCTTTAAATGTTACTGGGCTCTTTGCTGTATTTACAGTTCAAGCAAGAGAATCCATTTATATAAAATGCTTGGGTATGTTTCCGTACTCAGCTGATGCAATTTATCAGGGTTAGGTTGCCCTCTGCTGTCCAAATGGCATACTGCACCTCTGTGTGCCATTCCACTACAACAACAGTTATAATTTTAACAAAAAGTATGAGCACAGTTCTACGCGGTCCCCTTCAACTTCCACTATTGCAAACATTTGGAATACGTTTTAAGTTACTTACCTGTAACTATTGTTCTCGAGCATTGGTCTGGCATGGATTCACGTGCTCATGAATATTCCCTTTCAGGCTGGGTGGGAATCCTTGGTAAAAGAAAAAACAGTTTCACGTTCACTTCCAAACTGTCTTTCGTCTTTAAACCAATCACAGTCCTCTGGGTCATACTGCCCACATGACAGTCCTCTCCCTAAGCCCCTCCTCTGGCAGCCATCTTCAGATTTGGTAAGCACGTAATTGGCAGTATGACCGAGAAGAGCCAAGAAGAGCCGCAGAGGGGATAGAGGGAGGGTTCGTATGCAAATCCATGCCAGACCAATGCTGGAGAACAATAGTTACAGGTAATTAATTTAAACCTTCTCCAGCATGGGGCCTGGCATGGATTCACATGCTCATGAATAACAAATACAGAGCAGTACACATTACACAACCACAGCAGGTGGCAAGGCTCAACAGAAGCAATTACGCTTACCCCTGGAACAGACTCACCTCAAGCAACCAGGTTGCATCGCACTGCTTGGCCGACTCTAGACTCCTCTCTAGAATTTCGTGAAGGTGTACGTGGACCTCTACATAACAGCCCTGCGGATGTCAAGCAGGGGCACACTAGACAGGAACACAGTCTTTGCAGCAATCACTCTGGTGGAGTGGGCTCTTGGAAGGCCGGGCAGAGGTCGGTTAGCCAACCGATGACAGTGCGTGATGCAGCCGGAGAGCCATCTTGAAATTGAAGCCTTGGACAAGGCCTTCACATGGTTCACAGGACCAAAGTTCACGAACAGCTGTGAAGTCTTCCGAAAATACTTTGTGCGTGTCACGTAGAACTTCAGGGCACAAGCCACGTCCAGCAAACAAACTGCCCTTTCCGCCTGTGTTAGGGAGAATTCTCATTTCATGGCTAATTTCCCTTACCTAGTGAATCCCTCAGCAGCTTTGCTGGATCTCTGGAGTTATTTCTTTCCACTTGGTAAGAGTGTGAGCTTTTCCCCCACTCTTACCCATGTTTTGCTATGTGTCTTTTACCTGTTTTTAGGATTGTGGGCTCTGGAGTACACCACTTCAGTGGCCCCCTTCTTTTGTGTGTTACACAGCACCTTCAATGCAGTGACACAGGGTTGTCGTGCAGACTTCCCACCAACTCCAATTCTGAGGCTGACTACTGTCCTCCAGAAAAGGGTAAAGTTGCCATTAACTTTTCTTAGTCATGTAACCACAGATCCAGTACACTCCATTTTACATGGAGTACTGGAAAGAGTTAATCCTTAGCCCTTTTTATCTGTACCTCCTAGAGCATTGTTTCGCTCTTAACATTTAGAATTGGCTGGTGGCAGTGGTATCTACCCTAAACTTTCCTACCGCGGTTATCTTATATAAACGTGGTAGTATTGTAGGCTATTGTATTAGCCTCGAACTTAAACCTGCTTGACCAAATACTTTTTCTTTTGGCTCCGGTGCGGTTTATTCGCCATTTCTTTTAGTTAAACTCCGTCTTGTGTTTTACTTTGCACGGCAAACCAGGTTTGCCTTCTTTGTTCACTGTCTTTTGGCGGGCTTCTGCCAAGAAGCCTTCCTCTAGGCACCTGGGTGTCTAGGTGGGCTGAATGTGAGGGAGGGGTGTAGTCACCCCCTGCACAGGGTAGCCTAGGAAACCCAAGTTGCACTTTTCCATGATTGGCTGAGGTGGTTGTCCGGGCTGGACAACACCCCCGCTGCGGGATTGACAGCCAGGCTGTGTGAATGGGGGATTTTCGCATAAAAGGCAGGTCTCTTGGGCTGGAAGTCAGAGTCGCCACTGGAACTACAAGGAACCGAAGAGAAGCGGAGAAGAAGTCAGCTGCTGCAACTACTCCGCCCCCAACTCCCTCTGGGTATCTCAAGTGCTAAGTGTGTTTCTGCCCCGGTAGAAAAACTTGCTGCAGATACGCGTTTATTTAGTAGACCGAAATGTCAAAAAGTGATCGCAATTGTATTCACAGTAACGTTACTTGTTTCATAACACCGGTCCATTCAAACATAGGGTACTTACCTTGATTTATACCGTACAAAGTGAATTGGTTAGTTTTAGTGTATTTTACGTGTGATTTTGAATTAAATAGAAGTGTTGCGTTTATAACACAAGGTTTAAAAATAAATATACTTCTATTTTTCTACCTGAAACCTGGAGTCAGTGTTTGCTTGAGTCACAGTAATTGTGGTCCCTTTGTGTAATCTCTACTACTGCTCATATACTCTTGAGATAGGCCTGGCTGCTCCGCTATTGCTACCACTTTAACATAGTAGTACAGGCTTGTACCAAATGTAAAACTTGTATTGCTACCTGTAGTCTTAATTGTGTGTAGTGGTCCCTAAGGGCACTGCACAGGATTCTGCCTAACAGCCAGCGATGAAGGTTTCGAGAAAAAAACAGGTAACCCCAAAGGCTTGTTGAGATGGAATGCCGACGGAACCTCGTCAGAACCACATTGAGTTTCCACGTGAAGGAGAACACGTCCCCCAGGCTCCTCAGTTGGTGAAATCTGCTGGCATTTGGAGTTCACTGCCGTCGCAAACAGATCGATCTGGGTCCTGCCTCACTTGACGAAGATTCGGTCCACCTGATACTGCCTAAGTTCCCACTCGTGGCAGGAACGCAATTCCCTGCTCAGGGAGTCTGCAATGGTGTTCTTGACTCACGTGAGGTGAAGAGGGATGAGGAACATCCCTTGTCCGACCATCCAGCGCCACAAGTCCAGCGGCTCCTTGGAGACCGCTGGAGATCGAGTGCCCTCCTGTTTCCTGATGTAAAACATGGTGGTGGTGATGTCCGTGAAGATCCTCACCACCTTGCCCTTCAGAGATGGAAGGAACAATTTGAGGGCCCAGAACACGGCCCATAGCTCCAGGATGCTGATATTGAGATCCTTCTCCTTCGGCAGCCACGGGCCTCTGGCGTGCAGACGTCCTAAGTGTGCAGGCAGCTTTCCAGTCAAGCGTCTGTGTTGACCGTCTCCTGGTATGGAGGGTTTTGAAAACCCATGCCCTGGGCGATGTTGGAGCGGACGCCCCACCATTCTATCGCCCGACGGAACTCGTCGTCGAGAGGAAACTTGTCCGTGAAGCTTTCGGACACCTGTATCCAGCAAGCGTCCATGAACTCCTGAAGGGGTCGCATTTGCAACCTGCAGAGCCGGCTGAGGAGATGCAGGATGACATCATGCCGAGCAACGACTTGATGGCCCCTACACCATCCCTGGCTTCGTCGACGACAGTCGCTGCACCTTCCCTTGAATGGCTGCTACCCTCTCCTTCGAGGGTCACGCCAGGCAGGACACTGTATTGAGTCTGGTGCCTAGGAACAGCAAGTTAGGATAGTTGATGGAGAGCCTCTGATCCGTCAGTAGCTGGGCGGTCGTCTCTGTGTATCCGACAGCCCACTTCAAATTTTGGGACTTCAGGTATTTGTTGAGATGTTGCAGGTCTAGGATGGGCCTCCAGCCCCCTGACTTCTTTCTGACCAGAAAGTATCTGGAATAGACTCCTGAGCCCCGCAGCCACTGGGGAACTAGCTCAATCGTCCGTTTTCGCAGCATGGCCTGTACCTCTTGCAGGAGCTGCGGGAAGCGCAGCTCCTGACAGGAATCAGAGGGATCCGCGGATACCTGCGTTGAAACTCCAAGGTGTGTCCCTGGGCGAGAGCGCCCAGCACCCATCTGTCGGTGGTGATGATGATCTTCAACTCGCTGACAAACCCAGTCAGCCGGCCTCCCACTGGGGTGCACATGTGGGGGCGACGCCCCGGCATGTTCATACCTGCTTCGGTGCCGGCGTCCTGCCCTGTGGCCGACGACAACGCTGTCCTCCACTACCGTAGATCTGGGAACGGCCTCTGTAGGCTTCCTGAGTCGTGGATCTGGAGGGCTGATGGTACGAAGCGGAGAACGCTTTGGCAGACCTGCTCGACTTTCCCCTCAATGAGCGGAAAGAAGAGCGACGCTGCTGGAGAGTGCCCAGGGAACGGGTCATCTCTGTACCCGCCTTGAAGGCCTGGAGGGACTGGTCGACGACATTCCCAAACAAGTTCTCTCTGTCGATGGGCATGTCCAACACCTTCCCCAGGACCTCCTGCCGGAAATGTGTGGCCTTCATCCAGCCTTGGCGATGAAGGCAGACACCGTTCCCCATCTGCCGGAACTCCAAGTCGGCGACGTCCTACGCCACTGTGATTTTATGATCTGACGCTAATTCCCCTTTCTGGAAGAGAGCGACTGCTTCCATCCTCTTATTGTCGGGGAGTAACTACAGAATAGGCCCCAGCTTGTACCACAGCTCCCTGTCATAACTGGCTAGGGTCACCAGTGCATTGGCCGCCTTGATAGTGGATGCTGCTGTGTAAATCACTTTCTTTACCATGGCATCCATCCTCTTCCCCTCGGCTGTCCGGAGGTGAAGAGGACGGGTAGGCCGACTGTTTCCTCGTGGCTGCCGATACCACCAAATCTGGGGATGGTTGCAACCTCAGCATTTGAGTGTGGAGGGCGGCACCCGATACTACTTCTTCAGCCTATCCCGTTTGGCTGGAGCCATGCAAGTGTTCTTCCCACACGTCGGCCAGAAGGGGCAGCACCATGATTGTCTTCCTATTGGCCCCAAGCCTCTGGTACAAGATACCCTGCTTCTTGGTTTCATCAGGCACAAGCTGGAATAGCTTGGAGGCTCTGGAGATCATAGAGTGAAACAAAATCACCTCGTCTGGTGGGGACACGTTATGTGGAGCATCCAAATGCAAAGACTTGCCGTCTGCTGCAACAATATCTTCGTCATCATCCGTAGTCGTGGCAGTATCTGTCCCCGTAACCGTGTCTGGGTCTGCTGGGGGAGAAGGGGCCAGACGTGGAGGCTGAAATGGGAGCGTCAGACGATGCTTCCTCTTCTTCGTTGGAGGCTGAGCCAGACCAACAGAGCCAGGCCCAGGGGCATCCTAAATTTGATCTCTGACACCAAGGTGTGCAGGGTCGACAGAATGTCCAGACAAACTTCCCTGGGTTGATCTGGCAGGATCAGAAAACTAGGCCCGCACCATCGTCCTCTTCCACGTCCTTGTGTACCGTGTGCAAGGACTCCTGGTGATCATCGTCCATGTTAGAGACCTCCATGGCATGGGCCACGTACTGGGAGGGCTGTTTCGGGGCCTCTTCGCCCCACTTTTTCCCCGGGGCCTGAGCCGGTTTGCCCCCTTCTGACGTGCCAGCAGACTTTGCCAAAGTCACTGCAGCAGTGTCGCGCCTTGGGGGCAGGGATACTTTCGGTGCTGCAGGGGCTATCTTCGCAGGGTCAGCGCCCTTAGCCGTCGTGGTAGTAGCCATTGCCAACTCCATCATCGACGAAGCCTGTGCCGATTGGGCCCGCTTGGGCTGTTCGACCATCTCCTCCATCCGCGGCTTCTTGGACTTCTCCCGCAGTTTAGCCGGGGTAGTTGATTTCCTTTTCAAGCAGGAGCTCAATAGTGGCTGGCAATGGAGGCGGAGGATGATGTCGATCGCGCCCCATCCACCTTGGGACCCGATTCCGTGGCAGACTCAGACTTGCGGTTCTTGTGCTCGTCTTGGGCCCCCACGGATGAGGCACCCTTGTTAGGGAGAATTCTCATTCTACGGCTAATTTCCCTTACCTATAGAGTCCCCCAGCAGCTTTTCTGGATTTGAAGGGTTTGTTTTTTTCTCCTGCTAAGAGTGTGACTCTTTTTTCCCACTCTTAGGCATATTGATATATGTGTTCTAGGCTATTTTTGGTGTTTAATGTCTATGGGGTTTATCTCACCCTCATAGGAACCATCTTTATACACATGTGTTAGGCAGCACCTTCGGTGCAGTAACACAGGGGTGTTGTAGCGACCCCCATACATCGACTCCATACCCAGGGACGGACTACTGTCTCCCAGGGCATGTAAAGTCCCCATTGACTTTACTAGTCAATTTTTATGAACTAAACCAGTATAACCCATCTTACTATGGAGGTACTGGGAAGGGTTAATAGTTTTTCCCATATGTTCATTTTCGAGAGGGTACCGTACAGTCCCTCTCTCAAAAGTTTCTGGCTGGTGGCAGTGGTTACTAATGTAAATATTCGACCGCAAATATTTCCCTATGGGATTTTCCCATTGTTCGAGGCTACCACTTTTACTGACAGCCTCTAACATACCGCCGGTTTATTTTATTAGTAACTTTACTCCGGTTGGTTTTATTTGCCAGAACTTTAATATAACTTCTTTCTCGTGTCTTTCTCTAAACTCCTAACCCAGGTGGGGGATCCTTTGTTCGTCCTTTTGGCAGGCTTCTACCAAGAAGCTCTCCTTTCGGCGCCACTGAGTCTGGGGTGGGTCCGTTGTGTGGGAGGGGGAGTGGGACCCCTGGACAGAGTTGCGCAGCAACTCAGGTCGCACTCCAACCTGATAGGCTGGAGCGTCTCCCGCCAAGATGACCACTCCACTGTGTGAGTGACAGCTAGGCTGTATGAATGGGGATCTTTTTGCATAAAAGCAGGGTCCTGAGGACTGGAAGAGCAAGACGTCGCCACTGGAACCGAGGAACCGAAGAGGAGAGAAGCCAAAGATATCTTCAACGACTGAACCACCGGTGAAGCCCTGCTGCAGCGTCTCACCACTTTTCTCCACACGACGAGAGGAGATCTTCATCTGAAAGAGCCTTCTTCCCTCGAGCTGGTGGGGCCAACCAGTTTGCCAATCGCCTTCCAGGACCTGCCTTGGTCGAATCGCCAGTGCCCTGCACTTGGAAGCCGGATAGGCAGGCAGCCTTCCACCTGGACTCAGATTTAAAGGAGCGTACCTTTTATTTTCGTTTGGCAGCACCGCGGCTGGTTTCATCCCTGGGTAGTGCAGTAATTCGAACCTTCCTCCACGACGAGAGCCTCTCTTCCTCTGCTGGATCCCCCGAACTGCAGGAACTACCAGGAACAACCGCCATCGCAGGAGCCTCTTCTTCATATTAAGGTACTTTGTTCCGCCAGGCCTCCCTTTTCGAGTGGTAGTGCTAAAGTTGTTTTAAATTCTTTATCTACCTGTTGGGTTGGCCGCCCCTATCGTCTAACATTGTCTTTCACCTTCTGTATCCACCTTTTTGAACTTGTTAACCAAAGACTTGACTGCAGCTACAAGAACATTTTGCTCCTGGGCTCTTTGCCCTGTACCACTGACTCTGGCACAGACCTATTGACTCTGGCTGAATTAGTTAGAACTGCCTTCTCTAGATTGCTTCTCAACTAGAACTGTGTTGGTGCACCTAATTCTTCTAAACACCTCTTCCTTCCCATTTTTAAAACTTGTGAAGTGCCATTTTGCTTGGTTTTTTCAAGTATTAGCAAGTATTCTATATGCTAAAGTACTGCCTTACCTAAACGTGTTCACAAACTTATAGGAAGTGTTGCTAGGGTGTGTAAGAAGATATTCCTGTATAACTTGTGCTTTCCCTCCCTTGTGAGAAATTGTTAGAGTGCCATTTGTGTTTGGTTTTCACTGTGCCGTTTTGCTCAGTTTTCACTCTTGCTCAAACTTGTCTACAAATTAACTAGGGACTTGCGTATACTTTTCTTGACTGATATTAACTTGTTTTATTAACTGTGATTAATGTGATGAATTAGAAGTGTGTAAAATAAATATATATATTCTTTTTAATACAAAGCTTTAGTCAGTGTTTCCTTGTGCCATAGTACTGTAGCCCTATTGTGTAAACCCTGAATACTATTCATCAACCTCTTGAGATAAGTCTGAATGCTTAGCCACAGCTACCAACTAAATCTTTGTGGTACACACTGATACCAAAGGGGATTTATTGCTCATACCTGTAGTCTTAATCTTCTGTAGTGCTCCCTAAGGGAACTGCACAGGATTCTGTCTAACAGCCCTCAAAGGACTTAGAAGACCGATCCTCAGACCGACCGGTCCGCGATGAGGCATGACCCAGCTCGGAGCATGGGTAGAAGCCCTGGTGTTAAGCCACGCCACCAGCCTACTGTGCCTGTCCCTCGTCTTCTTGGAGAACCTGAGGCATATCTCGCACTCCACCTCCTTATGGACTGGATGCAGGCAGAAGAGACATTGCAGGTGCATGTCTTCTACAAACACATTCTGTAGCCCACATTTGGTGCAGGGCTTGAAGAGGGACCTTCCCTCCTTCTCCTCCGTCATGATCGAAGCGCGCAAAGTAGGCCGGATGGCCTTCTAGAATATTCGACGAACTTCGCCCTTCAGGGGTGCTGAAATTCACCGACAACCGATGCTGTCAGAAGATGGAGAAGAGAACACATGGGCTATTTTGGAACAAAAAGTGAACCCGTGTCCGTTGAAAACACGAAATAACATAGAAGTAGCTTGCAGAGCAAACTCAAGGACTCCCAACACTGAAGCGTACAGCAGAAATCTCAAGATGGTTGCCAGAGGAGGGGCTTAGGGAGAGGACTGTCATTGGATGGGGACAGTATGACCCAGAGGGCAGTGATTGGTTTAAAGGAAAAACACAGTTTGCAAGTGAAACTGTTTAATTCTTTTACCGAGAATTCCCAGCCTGATGACGGGGAATATTCATGAGCATGTGAATCCATGCCAGACAAAATGCTGGAGAATTTCAAGTTACTTCTTTCCAACCCCACTTCCTTTCACACAGGGCAGTTAATTGCCAGCTCAATATTTCAGTCGCTAAAGAGCGAAAATGCTGTAGGACGAATGCCTCCTCACAAGCTAAAACTGAAAGTAGGTGCTGTAATTATGCACTGTAATTATACTACTACGCAATCTTATGTAATCACAGGGACTGCTCTGCAATGCAATGGAACAAGGTTGACATTTACGCGTCTACGACGACACATCATAGAGGCCCGTGTAACCGATGGATTGAACTTCGATAATGTTCTTATACCATGCATACCTCTCATTCCATCTGATACAAATATGCCTCTACCCTATCTACCCTAACTTTTCTACCGAGATTATCTTATATAAACGTGGCATTGTTTTAGGCTATTATATTAGCCTCAAACATAAACCTGCTTGACCAAATACATTTAATTTTGGTTCCGGCTCGGTTTATTCTCCATTTCCTGTCTTTCTCGTGTTTCTCTGCGTGCCACACTCTGCTGTGTGATTGACAGCCAGGCTGTATGAATGGGGGAAAACTGCATAAAAAGAAGGTCTATGGGACTGGAAAGGCAGAGTCGCGACTGGAAAGGCAGTCTCGCCACTGGAATGAAAGAACCAATGATGAACTGGCAGAAGAGGACCCCTACAACAACTGAACCGCCCGGTGAAGGCCTGCTGCAGGTCCGAATCTCTAGAATCCGACGACAGAGAAGATCCTCCAGGAAACTTCTTCTCTGGAGCTGGTGGGACCAACCAGTTTGCCAAAACTACAAGTCAGGACCTCTCTTATGTAATCACAGGGACTACTCTGCAAAGGAACAAGGTTGACATTTACGCATCTACACATCATAGAGGCCCGTGTAACCGATGGATTGAACTTCGATACTGTTCTTATACCATGCATACTTCTCATTCCATCCGATACAAATATGCCTCTCAAATTCAAAAGAAGACACTTTCCTATACGATTAGCCTATTCAATTACCATTAATAAATCACAGGGGCAGACTTGATAGAATCTGCCTATACCTTCCGAAACCTGTATTCAGTCACAGGCTGATATGTTGGTCTCTCAAGAGTTCGATCATTCGGCTCATTAAGTGTTGTATCTGAGAATAAAAATATTGTTAATTGTGTTTATAATTAAACATATTAGTGAACAAATAAAACTGCAATGATATTTAATTAATAACCTTTTAGATTTTCTAGAAACGGCATATGTTAAGGCGGGTACAGCTAGTGTTTAATAAATCTTCTTAGGGCTTCTCGCCCACTGTACAACAGAGTAGTGACTGTATCTATGCCGCCTGGCCCCCTACACAGTAGTATTGTACGAAATGCATTTCCTTCAAATGTCTCTACACCTCCCTGGCGTCCCGGGTTTCACAACCCCTTGTGGGGTCGGTTTGGTTGCAGCCCACTCTGGGCCCAAAGTATTCCCCTGCTCTGGGGTTTCAGGTTTCACACCCACACCCTCTTGCGGTGTTAGCCAAAGAAGGGCTGAAAGGGTGATGTGGTTTGTCAGCCCCTGTTGGGTTCTGGGGGTTCTCAGCTCCGCTTAGGCTTCCTCATCTTTTCTTGAGCTTTTGGGTTTCTCAGCCCCTCTTGGGTTCTTTGATGTTTCAGTCCTCTTAGACTATTGGGCTTCTCACACCTGCTTGTGGTATATGGCATCTCACCCAGTCTTGGGCCATCTGGTTCGTCATCGTCTCCTGTGCTCTTGGGTTCCTCAACCCCTCCTGGGGTATTTACAAGGCCGATCCATCGTGCTCCCGGTCAACTGGACGCACCGCCTTCCCAGTTTGGTTTGGCGTTCCTCAGGGAAGGCAGTTTCCTCCGAAGCACAGTGCTATCTTCTCAGTGTTCTGCGTCGGCTCGTGACGGGATTTCCGTGTCGGATCCAGAAGGTGCTGGTCGACCACTTCCAGTGCAGTCGGGTCTCTTCTTACTTCTGTGTGATCCTCCCTCTGTGCTCCTTGCAGTCTACGCAAGACTGCCTTCTGCATTCGCCTTGAATGGGGACATACCCTGCTCTGCGATGCTCCGCAGGCTTCCGTCTTTCTCTCCTGCTCTCCCTTCCTGTGGTGGTCTCAGAACATTTATGTTCCTCCCTTCGAGGATGGAAACACTCCATGTGTTTGGTGTTTTATACAAAGATGGAAACAGTACAGGGCCAAAAACCACACCAGCCACTTCCCGATGACTATTCACATATTTGTCTTGTGCAATCCCCATATAGCCAATAAAGGCATTAGCTTCCTGAGGCAAAGGTGGGTAACACTTATCCCGGTTAAGGGATGTCCTGGCCCCTAAGAGGGGAGCGTGTCAGCCCCAGTGAGATCCTGCTTGCCCTGTCCCCTGCGGGAGTTAAGCTTAGCAAGCTCAACTCCCTAGTCCCAAAGGGGATGGCTCCCCTTTGTGTAGAGAGGATGAATTCCCTGGATTCGCAACATTTACGTTCTGAGGAAGTCAACATTACATTGGTCTTTCCCCTTCCTGTGTTCCACTGTGGAGCAGACGGCTCCATTCCTATGACAGGGCCGCCTGATGGCAAGATTATGGCCCAGACATTTATGTCCTCTGCCCACAGAGCTCGGGGCAATAACTAACAATCAGACGTTCTGTAGCTTTACTGGGGATGGTGCCAAATGACATAACCCAATCTCTGAGCTCGATCCCAGAGTCCCTGCAGGTGCACCTGCTCAAACACATAGTGAACTAATTTGCCCGCAGGTCAGACTATAAAAAGGGTTAGTGTGAGAGTGAGGAGAAAGTGATAAAGGCAGGGTGATTGAAGGAGTAAAGAACAGTGAGAGAAACAACTACAAGGAGGAAAGAAGAGGAGAGGAAAAATTAGGAGGAAAAAAGGACAGAAGGAACCAATAAGAGAAAGAAGGTAAGGGAATATTTTCTTATCTGTAACTCCATTTCTCCAGCATTGGTCACTTTCATGGATTCACATGCTTAGAATATTCCCCGTCGACAGACTGGGAATCCTCGGTAAGCTTATAAAGCCGTTTCCCATAGGAAAACGTTTGACACTTTCGTGTCCTATCTACGTCGTTTTGGGCCGCGCACGCATGTCCCACTAGGACGTAGCGGTATAAATGCCCCGCCCCCGCGGCTCCCTTCAGATTTCGACCCCTCCAAAGCAGAATGGGGTGAAACCAAGAACTACAAGACGATTGCATTTAGGGGAGGCCGGAGGGCGCATGTGAATCCATGAACGATACCAATGCTGGAGAAGAACAAGTTACTTCTTACCTTGTAACGTTCTTTCGACGGGATGTTCCTCCGACGTATTCCTCATCTTAGATATCTCCTTCCAGCTCTGCTGGCCTCGGAAAAATTTTTCTCTCTAGAGGGCGCTGCGCGTCGACGTCCTCTGAGTCGATGTCCCTCGACAGCCGCCGTATCGACGTCGACGTCATCCTGCCTATAAAGGCCGCGCGCAGCGTCCGTTGCTCAGTTCCGTTTTGTAGCCCACAATAATACTTTCTGGACTAAACTAATCACCCTGAAGGAGCGTAAGCTGCAACAACAAGGGAAGTAGAACTGCGGGGATGGATGGGAGGGTCGATGAGGAATACGTCGGAGGAACATCCCGTCGAAAGAACGTTACAAGGTAAGTAGTAACTTGTTCTTCGAAGGGATTGTGTCCTCCGACGTATTCCTCATCTTAGATAGGCTCTCATAGCAGTATTCTATTATCGGAGGAGGGAGTACTGACTTCACGCTGTCTTCTATTGATGAATAGAATGCAGTACAGCCCTTCCAAACCTACTCTCTTGACTGGAGGAGGAATCCAAATTGTAAAAACGTGTAAAGGTATGGACAGACGACCATGTAGCGGCCGCACAGATGTCTTTAACCGGCACGCCTCTTTTGAGGGCCGATGAAGCTGCAATACCTCTGGTCGATTGAGCCCTAAGGTTTTGAGGGGGCTCTTTCCGTGCCAGTTTATAACATTCCAGAATGGCTAGAATGATCCATCTGGAAATGGTCTGCTTAATTATTGGTAACCCCAGCTTGTGACCTGCGTAACCTACAAACAGCGGGTCTGCCTGTCTTATCCTGGCTAGTCTACTGATGTAAAAACATAAAGCCCTCCTAGGGTCTAGCCTGTGCAACCTCTCTTCCTTTTTCCCCGGGTGAGGAGGAGGATAGAAAGATGGTAGAGTAATCTTCTGAGTGATATGGAATTCAGAAACCACCTTTGGGAGGAAATTAGGCTTCACTTGCAGGACAACTTTGTCTTTGTGAAATATTGTGTGAGGGGGTTTACAAGAAAGAGCTTGTAATTCGCTCACCCTTCTAGCAGATGTAAGTGCTATTAATAAAATAGTTTTAAGGGTAAGGAATCTTAAAGAACAAGAATGGAGAGGTTCGAAAGGTGTGCCCATCAGGAAAGTTAGTACTAAGTTTAAATCCCATAGGGGAACTTGGAATGGTCTTGGGGGATAAACATTGGTTAACCCCTTTAGAAACTGTATTACCAAGGGTAATTTGAAAAAGGATGGTTCTTCCGCAGTACGCTTAAAGATGGATAGCGCTGCGAGATAGCCCTTAATGGTGCCAACTTGAAGGCCAGAATTTGCCAAATATAGTAGGAAGGACAAAACCATTGGTGTACCACATGAAAAAGGGTCGATATTCTGTTCTCTACACCAGCTGCAGAATCTGTTCCAACGGCAGCGGTATAAAGACTTTGTTGCTGGCCTCCTTGCCGAAAGCAACACCTCCATAACATCATCAGGGAGGTCCCAATCCTTGTACCTCAGCCTTTCAAAAGCCAAGCGTGAAGGTTGAGGGTTTTGATGTCTGGATGGAGAACCTGACCTCCCTTCTGTGAGAGTAGGTTCTCTCTGAGTGGAAGTCGAATTGGAGGGCAGATGGACAAGTCTAGAAGGTCCGGGTACCACGTTCTCCTGGCCCAATCCGGGGCAATTAGGATCATGGTTCTCCGGAATCTTCTCAACCTCCTGATCATTTGAGGAATGACAGGGACCGCTGGGAACGCGTACAGAAGCGGAAACTCCCAATCCACTATGAACGCGTCTCCCAGAGCTCCTCTCGCGGGAAATTCCCTTGAGCAGAACAGGTCGCATTTCCTGTTTAGGCTGGTGGCGAACAGATCTACCTGAGGGGTTCCCCAAAGGGCGAAGATCTCTTGAAGAACTTCCTGAGCTAGCTCCCACTCGTGGGAGACTGTGTTCTGCCTGCTCAGAGCGTCCGCTGTCAAGTTCTTCTCTCCGGCAAGGTGAACTGCCGATAGAGAGATTCCTTCTTGGATTGCCCAAAACCAGAGCTGCATCGCCTCTCTGCACAGGGGTAGTGATCCTACGCCTCCTCTTTTGTTGAGGTAATGCATGGCCACCCTGTTGTCTGTCATTATCAGGACGTTCTTCCCTTGTACAGCTGGCAGGAACGCCTTCAGCGCAAGTCTGATGGCTCTCAGCTATAACAGGTTGATATGTAGGCTGGACTCCGATGGAGACCAACGACCGCTGATGGTCAAGTCGTTGGCGTGGGCTCCCCACCCCGTGAGTGAGGCATCCGTGACTACTGTTATCTCCGGCCAGGGTTGCCAAAACTGTTCTCCTTTCAGAATGTTCTCCTGACAGGCCCACCACTGAAGGTCGCGAGCCACCCTGCCGGGAACCTGAAGATCTGTCATTCTCCCTGAGAATTGTGACCACTGAGTCCTCAGTGCCCACTGGAGGGATCTCATTCTCAGGCGAGCCTCTGGCACTAGGAAAATGCAGGATGCCATGAGGCCTAGCAACCTCAAAAAGTCGAAGGCTGGGAGACGTTGGGCATGTTGGAACTTGGTAACCATCTGTAGAATATCTTGAGCCCTCACCTCTGGTGGCGAGGCTTTTCCCAGGGAAGTGTCCAGGATCGCTCCTACGAACTGGAGTCTCTGCAATGGTATCATTTGTGACTTCTTTAAATTGAGGGAGAAGCCCAGTCTGTGAAGGGAGTGGCACACGTGATTTAGCTGGATCTGAGCTTGTTCCGAAGAAACAGCCCTGATCAACCAATCGTCCAGGTAGGGGTAGACATGAATCCCTTCCCTCCTTAGACTTGCCGCCACTACCGACATTAACTTGGTGAAGACCCTCGGGGCAGAGGTCAGCCCAAATGGCAGCACTCGAAATTGATAGTGAGAGTTGCCAATTGCGAACCTCAGGTATTTCCTGTGTTTGAGATGGATAGGCACATGGAAATTTCGCGTCCTGAAGGTCCAGAGATACCAACCAGTCCTGGAACTGAAGGGCCTGGAGGATCTGAGAAAGAGTGACCATCTTGAATTTGTCTTTTCTGAGGAATTTGTTCAATTCTCGCAAGTCCAGGATGGGTCTCAGTCCTCCGTCTTTCTTTGGAATGAGAAAGTAAGGGGAGTACCAGCCCTTGTTCCTCTCCGCTACAGGTACCGGTTCTATGGCACCTTTCTCTAGCAGGTCCAAAATTTCCTGCAAGAGGAGCGGATCTGGAGCTTTCTGAGAGCTGATCCCCGGTGGATGACTCTGAGGTATACGTAGGAAAGGCAGGCAGTAACCTTGGGCAACTGTTTCCAATGCCCAAGCATCTGACGTGATAGCCTGCCATACCGCCAGATGTTGAGTCAACCTGCCTCCTACAGGTGTCCTGTGAGGGAAGTCCTCAGAGTGGTTTTGGGGCGGCTGATGCAGATGCCGATGGTAAAGAGGCACCTGCTGTTGCTGCGGCTTTTGAATATCTACCCCGTCCACCTCGGGTAGATCTTCTTTGTCCCCTTTGAGCCGGTCGTCCTCTACCTCTTCCGAATGCGGAGTAGAAGCGAAAGGACTTGCCCCTCGCAGAGGTTCCTGTGGGACGAAAGGGAGTCTGACGGATTGCAGCTCCTAGGGATTTTGCTGCTGCTTTTGAAGTTTGCAGTTTCCCTAAACTGTCATCCGCCTTTTTCCCGAACAAAGAAGAGCCATCGAATGGCATGTTCAAGAGTCTGGCTTGCACATCTGGGGCAAAACCAGACTTTCTCAACCAAGCGAATCTCCTGGTTGATGTACTTGCCGCCATTGCTCTGCTGATACTGTCAGCCGAATCAATGCCCGTCTGGAGGGATTCGCACATAGCGTCTTTACCGTCCTGTATAATATTCAGGAACGCATCCCTTTCTTCTCCCTCCGGGATGCAGTCAGCCGCTGTAGAAGCACACTCCCAAAGTGTATGGCTGAACCTAGCAAGGGTGCAAGTAGCATTAACAGATTTTAACGCCATGCTACATGCTGAAAAGACTTTCTTTGCCATAGCATCATATTTTTTATCGTCCCTGTCCTGTGGGACGGTAGGATAAGCCGTCTTGACATCGGTAGAGGATGCTGCCTGTACCACCAGACTTTCTGGGGAAGGGTGTTTAGACAAAAACTCCGGGTCTGTAGAAGATACCCTGTACTTTGTAGACAGTTTTTTATTTACTGCTGGTACTACATCTGGGGTTTCCCAGTTTGTCATGATCTTCCTCTGAAGAGCTTTATGAAAAGGCACCACAGGATCCTCCTGTGGGCCTTTGTCAAGAATATCCGTGAGGTCATCTTGTTGGAAAGATTGTGAAGGTGCAGACCACCCCATGAACTCTGTGATCCTGGCCATTAAGGCTCTTTAGGGGGTTTCAGCATGCTCCCCCGGGTCTGGCCTAGCAAACTCCACCTCAGGGGAAGTGTCTAACCCACTTGCCTCATGTAAGGAATCATGAAGATCCTTTAACCTGCGTTCTTCAGAGGAAAATTCCTCTCTAATTGGGGTTACAGGTCCCTGCAACTCAAATGTGTCTTCCTGTTCAGACAATTCACCCTCTTCCAAAATTGAGGACGTAGTTCTCAATTGTTCTGAACTCAAAGGGAGTAAATCCCATTTCCAAGGCAGAGGGTGCCGAACTTGTCATTATCGGCCTCGAAAACGTCGATGCCGACGTCGAAGGCTTCGAACGTGGCGTCAAAAACAAAGGAGGAGGCCTCGAAGACCTCGACAGAATTGGAATTCTACTCGACAATCTCGTAGCCATCGACGTCGAGGACCTGGGGATAGTCACTGGGTGTGTCGTAACCGTGACTTTTCTTGGCGTCGACGCCGGTGTCGAAGCTGGCGTCGAGTCGACAGACCCGTGTGTCGAAGGTCCCTTCGACAATGGCGTCGAAGACACCGACCTCGGCGTCGACGGAACCCTCGTCGACGGCGTCGACGGAACCCTCGTCGACGGCGTCGACGGAACCTTCGAGGAAGGTTTGGAGGTCATAGTCCTACTCGAGGGTTCGAGACGCGCTCGAGAGGTTTCCTTCGCCGGGTACTGCGACTCGCGGCGTTTTTGACCTTCGGGTCTTTCGACCAGAGCATCGCTCTCGGCAGTCTTCGAGGGGGTCAAGGCCGCTTTCTCGAAGACGCTCATCATATTTTTGTGGAATTCCTCCCATTCAGCCCGGGAACTATGTTTCGTGGGGCAAGGGATTCTTTTTGGCGAAACAGAGGAAGAGGAAGACGGAGAAGGGGATCTTCGATGTCTCCTCTTCGAGTGCTTCGATCTCGAGTGATGGGACCCACTCCGAGACCTGGAGCGGGAATGGTGACGAGGAGACGAGTGTCTCGACTTCGTCAACGAAGAAGAAGCTTTAAAAGTCTTACCTTTCTCCAGCTTCCCCCTACGCTCCTTCAGGGCCTTAGCTGTCATGGACATACAGTCCTCGCATTCCGAACAATGGTGTTCAGCTCCCAAACACCACAGACAAACTGTGAGGGTCAGTCAACGACATCTTTTTCCCACAATCTCGGCATTTTTTGAAGCCGGATCAAGGAGTTGTCGGTTCCGACGAGGAAGCCATCGAGTATGGATCGAATGACTCGAGGTAAATAGGTTTAATCTGACTAAGAACTGAGCAACGGTATTCCGAGGCACTGAGTAAGCGCGGAAAAACGGAACTGAGCAACGGACGCTGCGCGCGGCCTTTATAGGCAGGATGACGTCGACACGGCGGCTGTCGAGGGACATCGACTAGGAGGACGTCGACGCGCAGCGCACTCTAGAGAGAAAAATTTTTCCGAGGCCAGCAGAGCTAGAATGAGATATCTAAGATGAGGAATACGTCGGAGGACACAATCCCTTCGAAATGGAGTTACAGGTAAGAAACTATTCCCTTCTCCAGCATTGGATCTTTCATGGATTCACATGCTTAGAATAGAAAGCCTGATTTGCATATGGTCTTTCCCTTCTGTAATGGCTTGGCAGGCGAAGAACGGTGGTCTGGAGGGTTGCCCAGAGCATTGCCAGTGGTTAAGATTAAGTCTAAACCTTCCAGCCATCACCTCTTTGTTTTTGCTATGTCACCCCTAGAATAGAATGCACAGCAGTGATCCTGAAAAAGGAGGAGGTGTGAATGCAATCCGGCACCCTCCCAAGCCTGTGTATAGCGAACCACGCTTACATAAGATTCGAATTTAAAATGTGTCATAGTACCTGCACAGAGCAATACCCATATAAAGCTATAAAAGTATACATAAACATATATATATACATATACACATATACATATATATACATATATATGTCCAAATATTACTTGAAAAAGGGCTTACCTTATTGAAATAGATGGCGCAAGACTGCTCTTCCCATTTGTGTTTCGTCCGCATGCCGTCGTTCGAGGCAGTAGTGGCGGGTAAATGTGTGAGGCACTGACCATGCTGCCGCCTGGCAAATGTCTGTCAGCGGTACTCCTGCCCACAACGCCGTCGATGACGAAGTCGCCCTGGTGGAATGAGCTCTCGGACGTCCTTGTAGCGGTTTTCCCGCTTTTGAATGACAGAAGGCAATCGTCGACGAGACCCATCGGGCCAGTCCCTGCTTTGAAATTGCCTTCCCTTTTGCCAAAGGGCCACATGCAACAAAGAGTTGTTGCGTAGATCTAAGTTGCCGAGTTCGATGAAGGTAAAATTTAAGAGCTCTCTTCACATCCAAGGTATGTAGGACCTTTTCTGCAGCCGATGAGGGGGTCGCGAAGAAGTTGGGCAGGACAATGGATGAGTGCTTATGATAAGTTGTAGGAACTTTTGGGATGATCGAGAACTTGTTGACAGAATCACTTTGTCCTTAAAAAATCTTTGGTACGGAGGGTCTATGACCAACGCTTGCAACTCCGAGATCTGTCTAGCTGATGTTATAGCTATTAGAAAGGCCACTTTCCATGACAAGAACTTCATCAACGATGTGGCCATTGGCTCAAAGGGTGGTTTCATTAACCCTGCTAGCCCTATATTCAGGCTCCACGTTGGTGGAAAACGTTTAACCGGAGGGAATGTCTGGAACAAACCTCCCATGAAGTGTTTCACTAACCTGTCGCTAAACAAGGGAGACTACTTCCTTCTTCTCGTGAACCTAGAGATGGCCGCCAGGTGAACCTTTAGTGATGAAAAGGATAATCCGCTTTTTGCTAGGTGTAGCAGATACGGCAGAAGCTGTTCCGGAGTAACCCTCAGAGGTTGCACTCCCGTCTGTCCTTGACACCACGCACAGAATCTTCTCCACTTACACCTGTAGGACTTGTTGGTGGAAGGGGCTTGTGCAGCTTGTAAGATCCTCTGACAGTCCGAGGAAATGTTCAAGGCACCAAATTGTGAAAAGTCAGGAGCCAAGCTGTGAGATTGAGACTGTCTGGATTGTGATGCCACACTGTTCCCTCGTCCCGGGACAGGAGGTTGGGAACCCTTGGGAACGTTATCGGATGATCCGCTGACAGGTGAAGCAGGTCGGAAAACCACGGCTGCCTCGGCCAACACGGTGCCACAAGGATGACCCGGCACCTGTACCTGCGTATCCACTGCAGAGTTCTCCGTATTAGAGGAAACGGAGGGAAGGCGTAGAGGAACTTGTCCGTCCACGGGAAGGAGAACGCTTCCCCCAGCGAACCTTCCTGTGGCCACCTGCTGGCATACATCTCGCACTTCTAGTTCCTCTTCATAGCGAAGAGATCCAGCGGAGGCCGTCCCAATTTCTCGAAGACCTTCGACAATTGACCGCTGTCAATTTCCCACTTGTGAATTTGGTCCATATTTCTGCTGAGCGAGTCCGCCTGTTCGTTCCTTACTCCTGGAAGGTGATGAGCTACGATGGACATATTGTGTTTCAGAGCCCAGTGCCACACCTTCTGAGCCTCGATGGAAAGGGTTCTGGATCGTGTGCCGCCTTGCTTCCTCAAGTAAAACATCACTGTGGTGTTGTCCGTCAAAACTCTCACTGTGGACCCTCTGATGTGCGGCAGGAATGCCCTCAGGGCCCAGCGCACTGCTCTCAATTCCAGAACGTTGATGTGCAGGAGAGATTCCCTCTGAGACCAACAAACTTGTGTTTGCAGAGTGCCCATGTGTGCCCCCCAGCCTGTTAGGAACGCGTCCGTCACTATGGTTAACCGAAACTCCGGCTCCTGTAGGGGTACTCCTTTGGATAGATTCTGGAAGCTTTTCCACCACTGAAGAGCAAGTAGGAGCTTGTCGTCGTCGACGGTCAGTTTGTCTGACCAGAGCCCTTGAGCCTGCGTCCACCGGTCCGCCAGAAAGTCTTGCACTGGCCTCATGAACAGGCGGCAGTTGCCCACCAGAGGAATGCAGGATGCCATAGCGCCCAGGATTGACATATATTTTCTCACTGACAGTCTGGTATTGATTTTCAGCTGACCTGCCAATCGATTGAGTTTGGCAATCCTGTCGAGGGATGGTCGAGGGATGGCCTCACGAGACTGGGTCTCGAACTGTGCGCCCAGGAACACCAAGCTTCTCGATGGCATTAACGAGGATTTCTCAAAGTTTATCGCAAACCCCAGCCGTTGTAAGAGGTTCATGGTGGCCTGCAAACTTTTGTGAGTCGACATAGGGGAGGACCCCCTCACCAACCAGTCGTCGAGATACGGGTATACATGATGGCCTTGCCTTCTCAGCCAGGCTGCCACCGGGGCCAAATATTTTGTGAACGTTCTGGGAGAGGATTTCAGTCCAAAGGGAAGTGCTGCGAACTGGTAGTGAGTCTGCTCTACCACAAACCTTAGGAACTTCTTGTGTCGCCGACACATCGGCATGTGTAAGTACGCGTCCTGCAGGTCCAGAGACGCCAGAAAATCCCCTTCTTGAACTGACCGGATCACTTCTTGGAGCGTGAGCATCTTGAACTTTATGCTTTTCAACGATTTGTTTAGATCGCGCAGGTCTAGGATGGGACGCCACTTTCCGTTTGGCTTTTTCACCACAAAGTATTGGGAATAAACCCCTTGACCCCTCTGTGACGACAGAACCAATTCTATACCACCTTTTTGTAGCATAAGTGCTACTTCCTGCTGCAACACGCTCAGATGGGATTGAGCTACAAACGCCGGTGGAATGTGCGGAGGGTTGCTTTTGAATTGCAGGGAATGTCCGTATCTTACAGTGTCCAATACCCATTGATCCATTGTTATTTTCTCCCATTCGTTGATGTAGCATGATACCCTGCCTCCCAGAACGTTCCGATGCCCGTCATTGCTGGTCCTTGGTCTGCTTATCCCTTGTCGACGAGTAACCTGCTCTCTTCTTGAGGGCCTGGTAGTCCCGGCGACGTTTACCCGCTTGAGAAGCCTGTCTGTATCCATGAGAGGGGTATGCTGGCCTACTGAAGGATCTGTCCCTCGATGCCGAGAATCTGGAATTTCCCGATGCTCCCCTGAAGGGACGAAAAGACCGGAAACTTCGACCACTCTGGAGGGCCCCCAAGGAACGCGCCGTGTCCGAGTCCTCTTTCATGCCCTTCAGGGCTTCGTCTACCTTGTCGCTGAAGAGGAGGCCTCCTTCAAAAGGCATATCCAGTACCTTGTACTGCACCTCCGGTCGGAAGTTGGTGCATTTCAGCCATGCCTGCCGTCGGAGAACCACACCATTATTCACCTGCTTAAACCCCGATTCCGCGAGGTCCACTGCGATGTTTATGGCATGATTGGAAGCCTCTTCACCTTCCCTGACCAGCAACATAGCCGCTTTGCGATGTTCATCCGGAAGATGCTCCAGCATAGGAGCCAGCCGGTGCCACATCTCCCTGTCGTATCTGGCTACTATGGCTAGAGAATTGGCCGCTTTCACTGTGGTAGCACCTACCGACAGCACTTTTATGCCGAAAGCATCCTGTCGTCTGGCATCACTTTCCGGGGGGGTTGTGCACTTGTGCTGGGCTCTCGCCTTCCTCGCCGCCGCCGATACCACTGAGTCAGGAGTTGGTTGGGAGGAAAGGCACTTGGGGGTAGAGTCTGGGGCCTTAAATGTTTTCTCTAGACGACCCTTTATCGCTGGTTCCGAGAAAGGGTGGCGCATGGTATGCAATCCCTCCTTCCACACATGATCCAGGATGGGTACTGAAAACACCGACCACCTCCTTTTCCCCATGTGGTCGAAGAGAAAACAGTCCTTTTTCTCCTCTTCCTGGGCCAGCCCGAATTCTGTACAAGCCCTGGCCATCATGGTGTGAAATGACCCAATATTGTCTGGGGGAAGACGGCTGAGCCGGGCTTCTCGGGGTTTCCAATTCTGCTTCGGACTCCCAGGTTGGATCCCTGGAGGGGGAAAGGGAGACAACTGACGAGGCTCTACTGTCCGAGTCCGAATCCATCAGCTCCCCTTCCTTGCGGCGTGAAGCCGAGAGGTTTGCATCCGGTGGCACTGCCGCGGGGGTTGACGGCGGTGGCCGACGAGACGGGCCTGGGTCGTCGATGGCCGACCTAGCCGGAGTTGTTCGAGGTAGTCTGTCATCCAGTGTCTTCAACAACGTTTGCAACGTGGATAAGACTTCCAGCGACAAAAGTGACTGTGGATTGAGCAGAGGGGTAGAACCCGGAATGCTCCCGGAGAGAGGCCTGGTAACCCCTTGTAACCTTAGGTCTGCAGGGCCAGCTATTCTCACATCCTCGTCTCCCGAGGACACCGACAAGGCCTCTTGCTGCAGAAGTGTCTCTGGCAAAACTGGGTCGTATACCTCTGGACGCCAGGCCTCTTGCGGGATCTCTGTCGACGAAGTGATAGTCGGCTCCCTCGTCGACGTCGTCTGAGGTCCAGGAACTGTTGAGGCCAACTGCGTCAGCGGCAGAGAAGTAGTCGACGACTGCCCTACCGTGAACGACGGTGGTGGTCGTGCAGGCCTATGAGGCGTTCCCGCCTTTTCCGAACTCGACCTGTGTTTCTCTTTGTCTCGACCCGAGGTCGATCTATGACGATCGCCAGAGGAGGATTTAGATTTTTCTTTTCTGTCTTTCTTCGTTGAAGATGAGGATGACGAGGCTTTCTTCGACAAAGAGTTCTTTGATTGGCCTCCCGATGATTCCATCTCCACCGGTCGCGATTTCTTCACCGGGAGTTCCGACGATGTCGAGCGGCGCGGGGCCCCTGAAGATTTTGACACTGAGGCCGCACTGCGCTTGGAGCCCACCTCCGAAGGCAAGTATGCCCCCGCTCTGTCGTTTAACCATGCCACAAGTCTTCGACTCCGATCTTTAAGAGTCTTCTGGGAGAAGCCCTTATATAGGTCGCACTTGTCTGCCGAATGATGAGGGTGTAGACAATATATGAAATCCATATGTCTGTCCCCCTCGTACACCTTATTCAACCCGCACGTAGCGCATGGGCGGAACAGCGCTTTTCCTGACATCAGGAGAAAACTGCAACAGCACAACCTAGACAAAATAGTAGACTACACGAGGTACTCCCACTACTTTGGAGACGGTTGAAATCTGAAGGGAGCCGCGGGGCATTTATACCACTACGTCCTAGTGGGGCATGCGTGCGCGGCCCAAAACGACGTAGATAGGACACGAAAGTGGCGAACATTTTCCTATGGGAAACGGCTTTATAAGCTTACCGAGGGTTCCCAGTCTGTCGACAGGGAATATTCTAAGCATGTGAATCCATGAAAGATCCAATGCTGGAGAAGGAGAAGGTAACCCATCAGAAAAAAAAGACTACAGAAAGAGCACCATGGAGAGGAAAAATGAAGGCACCAAGCAAGGAAAGCGTGGCAATGAAGAAGAGAGAGGTCAGAAGGAAGAAGGAAGCCAGCTGGAAAGAGTAGAGGAGGAAGCAGAGATGGTGAAGACAACTGAAAGTGCTGTTGGGAGTAGGTGGGGACGGGAAAGTGGTGGATAGGGAGGTTCAGAAAAACGACCTAGCATTGGCCAAACCAAGAAGGCTGAGATAGAGGGAGAGTGAGGAGCTGGAAGGGGGAGTCAGCTGGGCCTGAATTGAAGAAGGGTCACAACACATGGGCTGAGATAACTAAAAGCCTTACTGACCTGGGGTTGCGAACTTGCAGGACTAAACCTTAACCCTGCTTGAAGACAGCAGGTAAGAGTTAGACTAGCCAGTGGCCAAAATCCACCTCTGGTGGGATAGACCAGCACAAGGTTGTTGTTGAAGAAAGAAGTAGAAAGAGGAAGAGAGAGACAGAGGGTATGAAGGAAAAAAAAGGTGAAATCCGTAGTGCAGGAAGTAGAAAATGAAGAGACAGTAGCAAAGAAGGCCGAGAATGGAGGAACATTTGAAGAGGAGGAGGTTGGAAGAGAAATAGTGAAGGAAAAAGAGGAAGGGGAGAAGAGGGAGAGATGGGAGCAGAGGAGGAAAAGAATGGAGGAACAATTGAAGAGGCGATTGGAAGAAAAGCAGTGAACTGGAAGCAAGAAGGAAAGACAAGAGAGGCAAAAAGAGAGGAGGGTCAGCGACATAATATTAAGGGAGGAAGTGGTTCGGAGAAAAGTATTGCGGTAGTAGGAAAGTGAGTCTGAAAGAGTGGAGAAGGGTGTGAGAAGAGACACATCTGTGAGTGGGAAAGAGTGGCCCAAGTAACTGATAAAGTAATACCAGCCAAAGACGAAGGAGAGAGTATACGAGGGAGAAAGGGAGGGCTGGATGCGAAGAGGAGAGGTAAATAGGGACAAGTCATTGTGAGGTGTTCAGGATGCACTTGGAGAAAGCTTACTAGCTGAGGTCAGGGAACAGATGCAGGGAGGCCAGGAGAAGGATGACAGGTTCAGGTCCAAAGGCGCCAGCATAACAGGATGCATACCAGTTCAGTAATCATGCAGTCTGTGGTAGTTAGTGTCTGACAAAGGCACTGTGGTACCTGTGCGCCACAATACTCTGGCCTAAGACCTCTGACACAGCTCCCGAACGACGAGTGCCAGACCCCTCATGCCCTAAAGTGTGGATGTTTCCACATGGGAGACCAATATCCTGCCCAAGCGATGACAAGAGCAGCCAGACAGCCAAAATGAAAAAAAACTATGCCCAGAGGACACTTGAAACCCCACAGAATGTCAGTGACTTTTATTTGACCGCCATGGACAGGGAGCCCACAGGAAGTTCGAGATCGACCGACAGTCAATGGACTTAAAGTAAGCTGCAATTGTTCATTTGAGATTTGTTTGATTATCCCCCAATCTTATGTTCAGTCCACCTTAAACCCTTGGGATAGGTTTGATGGAAAATAAACCCTTTTGATATATATTTCTAGAGTCCCGAGTGGTCTGTTGATCCATTAGCCATGATACAGAGATGTGCCACCAGTTGAACACACATTTGTTTTTGATCACATTCTCTTAAGCTATTTTTGACGAGCACTACGTAGCAAGGCATCCAACCATTGCAATTTGGAGGGACAGAAAAAGAGACCAGGATTTAGGAATAAAAAAGTGGCCTTTTGGATACAAAACATTTCCAGGTTGGATTTACAAGAACTACAACGATAAAATATAGTTACTGTATTTAACTAATGTAACTAACACATTTTATATGAACACGTATTAACACAAAAGCATGCACTGTTTAGTTTAATAGCATGTACATAATATTGATTTACAGTGTTTATTATCTTAAACATTATTACAAGCGATTGAATAGCAAACTTTGCTGTACCTAGTGGGAAGTTAAGCCAATGTATTGAAAGAGATTCACTTGAATGCCTGCTACATTTCTTTTTTATACCAAACGATTTTTGATAATGCTAAGCTTCTTGTGACATAATTTCTAGAATATGAAGTAGGCATGTTTTGAAAAGTATGAATATCCACTTATTGTGTTGAAGTAATTGCCTCTACAAGAAATATATATTTAGATGCTCAAAATATATGAGACCGCTTGATGAGCCAGGAATAAGAAGTGACTCATCATGGTGTTTGCCATAAACATTTATTCAATAATAAAGGGGTTGGAAAATGCCTCACTGTCATCTATGAGGTATTTCCCTACCTCAACCAAAACAAAGGGTCTGTCGTGAGCCAAGATGTCCAAAGCAAAAATGTCCTGTGTCTGAAATCCTATTCTAGCCCCTCACACCGTAAAAGTAACTCTAAAGTGCTAAGGGTAATGTCACAGTTCCAGGGAATGACTCCCTTCCACAGGTTTCTTTCAACCAAAACAAACGTTCAAAAGAATACCCAAGTTCTTTGCAGCTCAAGAGGATAACTCTCCTCCTCTTGGTGTTGCAATTTATTCCAGGGGAAATGTCTCCCATCCCCAAGTCCTTTTCACATTTAACATAATCCAAAATCTTAGGGGCATGAATCTTCCTCGGGATTCTCTGACACACAAACACCACCAGGTCCCCTGCCAGGTTCTTTCATATAGTTCCTTAATACAATTTTGGTGTGGGTCCCAGACTCGCAAAACACTTGGTATACTCTTCTGCCAAGTTCTCTCATATCTGCATTCACTGCAGTTCGGAATACTTATGGCATGGGTCTTCCTTGGGATTCTTTAACTCACAAATCACCTGGAATACT
The DNA here is from genome assembly GCF_040938575.1 of Ambystoma mexicanum. Lineage (NCBI taxonomy): Eukaryota > Metazoa > Chordata > Amphibia > Caudata > Ambystomatidae > Ambystoma > Ambystoma mexicanum. Next base: position 410,598,956 of record NC_090933.1, on the reverse strand, counting down.
ATCCTGCCACATTCCTTCTTTATGTAGTTCACTTCATACATACCTGGATTTGCTGGTATACTCTCCTGTCAGGTCTTTTAATATTTATTTTATTTCTGTCCTTTCTGCCACACAGTTTTCCCCACATGTACTTTCTAATGGGGCTACAGGTCTCAGAACCATTCGCATGGACTTCCTATTGTGTAATCAAATGTACCAAAGGCCCTATTATGCTGCTCAGGCTTCCCCAGCTCTCACTGTTTCCTAAAATATGAGGTAAGCCCTTAGTAGGGAGAATTCTCATGAATGGCTGATTTCCCTTACCTAAGGAGTCCCTCAGCAGCTTTGCTGGATTTCTAAGATTTCTTTTTTCACCTGGTAAGAGTGTGAGCCTTTTTCCCACTCTTACATGTATTTTGCTGTGTGTGTTTTCACTTTTTGTGTGATCTTGTGCACTGGAGCCTCACCTACTCCATGGCCTCATATTTGTATGTGTGTTACACAGCACCTTCAGTGCAGTGACACAAGTTTGTCTTTGAGACTTCCCACCGACTCCATTTTCTGGGGATGACTACTGTCCCCAGAAAAGGGTAAAGTTGACATTAACTTTACCTTAGTCACTTTAAACCACAGACCCAGTACACCCCATTTTACATGGAGTATTGGAAATGGTTAACTCTTATACCTTTTTGTCTGTGCCTCTTGGAGCATTGTTTTGCTCCCTTTGGATTAAGACTTGGCTGCTGGCAGTGGTATCTACCCTAACTTTTCTACCGCGATTATCTTATATAAACGTGGTATTGTTTTAGGCTATTATATCAGCCTCAAACATCACCCGCTTGACCAAATACATTTTATTTTGTCTCCGGCTGGGTTTATTCGCCATGTCTTGTCTTTCTCGTGTTTTTCTCTGCGCACCAAACCGGGTATGACTCCTTTGTTCGCTGTCTTTTCGCGGGCTTCTGTACAGAAGCCCTCCTTAAGGCGCCTGAAAGTCTAGTTAGGCAGGATGTGAGGAAGGGATCTTCGGACCCCTGCCATGGGTTCCCTTGGTAACCCAAGTCGCACTCCTGTTTGATTGGCTGAGGGGACTGTCCTTGCCAAGACAGCCACCCTGCTGTGTGATTAACAGCCAGGCTGTATGAATGGGGGAAAACTGCATAAAAAGCAGGTCTATGGGACTGGAAAGGCAGAGTCGCCACTGGAATGAAAGAACCAACAAGGAACTGGCAGAAGAGGACCCCTACAACGACTGAACCGCCTGGTGAAGCCCTGCTGCAGGTCCGAATCACCAGAATCCGACGCCAGAGAAGATTCTCCAGGAAACTACTTCCCTTGAGCTGGTGGGACCAACCAGGTCACCCAAACTACAAGCCAGGACCCCTCCTCTGGTCGAATTTTCTGTACAGAGCTACAGTGGGCCGGATAGCCAGGAAGGTCGGACCCTGCTTGGGTTTTAAGGAGCGCACCTTTTATTCGTTGCTTTGCTCTGCTGCTGGTTCCTTCCCTGGGTAGTGCAGGACCCGCCAGTCTTCCTACTTCTTGTCAGTCCGACAGTCGCTTCAGGAACCGTGAGCCTGCAGGGACTACCAGGAACGTCCGCCTCAGCTACAGCTCCCTCTCCACGTTTTAAGGTACTGTGCAAATCCGGTTGTCCGTTTCGTTCAACCGTGGTGAAAGTGTTTGAAATCTTTCTCCAATCCAAGGGCTTGTCCTTCTATTTTCTTTGAAATAACCTGTGTATCAACCAACCTCGCCCAGAAACCGTGCCATGAACTTTACCGCAAACTACCCTGAACTGTGTGATCTTGAGCAAAAGACTTTTGACCCATTGACTTTGGCCATAAGACTTTTCTACCTGATTATATCTCTGCAGTTCCTCTTTTTCAATTGCCCTGAGTACTTACCTGTTGGTTTGGTCTAATTTCTAATAAGTTTGTTTTTCCCTCCCTTTTAAATTGCTGGAGTGCAATTTTGCTCCCACTTCATTTTGTGAGCTTAACTTGTCTGGAATTTAAGGGAAGTCTTGTGGTATATTAAGAGTGTGATTTTTTAGACTGCTTATAATAGCGTACTGTTATACAACTGAAGAGTGAAATAAATGTATATTCTTTTACTTGAAAACCTTGAGTCAGTGTTTGCCTGAATCATAGTAATTGCTGTCCTTGTGTAACTATTTGATACTGCTCACTTACTCTTGAGATAAGTCTGGCTGCTCTGCTACTGCTACCACTATAACTGTGTAGTACAGGCTTATACCAAAGGTGAAATTGTACTGTCACTTGTAGTCTTAATTGTGTGTGGTGTTCCCAAAGGGTACTGCATTTAATTCTGCCTGACAGCCCTCCAAAGTGCCCCGGCGACCTGTCACTGAGCGGGCTCATCGGTTCTCAGCAGCGGTATCAGGGTCCGTCACATCTTCCGTGTCAGTCTATGGCTTGTCATCAGGTCTGTAGAGCGCTTCATTCGCTCGTCAGCATCCGCAAAGCCTCTGGCTCCCCTTGGCAGCTTTTTCTCTTCTCAACATCAGTGCTTTGGCCCGAAAGCTTCTCTGAATGGCGTTCCCAGGGCTGCCACGACTTGGCAAGACCGTCTGATTCGTCCGGCTGTTCCAACTCGCGTCAGAAGCATTGTATCCCCTGCGCCACCAGTCGCGCACTCCCGGCCTTTGTCCTTAACAGTCCTCACCTCAGCTGGGCAAGACGACGACGAACTCCATACTTCTTTACCCAGCATGGGTTTAAACCGTGTCAGGCCAATCGGATTCTTCCAGCTGCTGGACTGCTGGTGTTGGTTCTCATTAGCAGTAATCATCATTGCTCCTTGCCTCTTCCTCGTCTGAGTTTTTGTTTCTTAATTTGTCATCTGATATTGAGGAGTACTGTCAGCCAAATTATCAAGTTGTTCACTAGGATGATGGCAGTATGCCATTAGGGCATGAGGAATGGAAGGAATATCTTTACAAATTAAAAGGGGGACAATGTCATGTCCTCACCCGAGGGTCGCCTCCCCACATGTGGTCCTCCCTCAAATAGCCACCCCCGTAGGTCATGATCAGGTAGCGGCTGCTGTCCCCTGGCCACATCATCAGATTAATCACAACGTCTAAAATGTTTACAGAAGTAAATACTTATTTAAGCAGTCAGTTATACGTTGAAATATCTGGAACTGGGCAAGCCACTATTAAGTGACATCCCAGCAGGTGCCTAAAAAATGTCACTACACTGTAGCTATGAGCAGTTTAGGAATGCAAAAGCTATAAATTATAAGTTACTCACCGTAGTGACTAACATACTCTTAGTCCTTAGTCCCCTTTCCTCCATATTGCATGGGAGTCCCTTCCAAGGGACGGATCCAGAACCTTTTTCACCAGAAAAAAACGTTCTTCCCCTTTAAATTTAGAGGCGCGCAGCGGTGAGGCCCAGGGAGCATGTGCTGCCCTGACTCCGCCCTCCGGCGCCACACCTCAGTCCCCATTGACGCATCGACAATAGATTTAACATTGCCTAATGACACCAGTATTGTTAGGGGAGAGGTTGGTGGGACGTATGGAGGAAAGGGGAGTAAGGACTACGGTGAGTAACTTATAATTGCTCTTACATCCCATCCCCTTTCCCCCATACTGCATGGGCGATTACAACTGAATTTAGCCCTAGGGTGGAGAGGAGACCCTCCTTAAGCAAATAGGTTCCTGAGAACTGCCTGTCCAAAAGCCGCATCAGGTCTAGGGCCGGCATCCAAACAGCAATGCTTACAGAAAGCCGAGTGAGTGGCCCAAGTGGCCGCCCTGCTTATGACTGGCCAAGGGACATGGCGCTGGAATGCGATGGCCGTTGCCTTGGCCCTGACTGGGTGGGCGTGCATGTTGGCTGGAAGCGGCTTGTGCTGGCCCTCGTACGCTTCTTTGATGGCTGCAACCATCCAGCGGGATATGGAGGCCTTGAAGGCCTGATAGCCTGGACTTGAGCCTCCGTAAGTGACAAACAGGGTGTCCGATTTGCGGAAGCCCTTGGTACTGTCCAAGTAACATTTCAGGGCATGCCTGACATCCAGGCAGTGCAGCACTCTCTGCGCTTCGTCCTTGGTATCTGCAAAAAACGTAGGAAGGACCATTTCCTTGTTCAAGTGGAAAGCCGACAGCATTTTAGGCAGAAATGCCAGGTGTGTCGGTAGGACTACTTTGTCCCTGTGGAAGGTAGTGTATGGTTCCGAGGCGACCAGCGCCTGGATTTCGCCGAGTCTGCGAGCCGAGTTGAGGCCGACCAGCAAGGCCATCTTGATGATGACCAGCTTGATGTCTGCGGATGCCATTAGCTCGAACGGTTTGTGCGCCAGGGCGCCCAAGACTATGTTGAGATCCCACACTGGGTGCATACTCTTGATGGGCGGGCAGAGCCTTACGAGCCCCGTCAAATGTTTGACGATAGAATTGGAGGAGGAGAAGATCACCTCCTCCGAATTCCTGTAAACCCTGATGGATGTGAGGTATTTACAGCAGGTCTCCACCTGCACACCCGAGTGGGCGAGGTGGGCCGACAAGGAGAGCACGTAGTCCAAAGTGCATGCCAGGGGGTCGATTTCCTTGAAGTCTGCCGAGTGGCAGAATCTGGTCCATTTACTTTTATACTGGGCCCTGGTAACCTTGCTCCTTGCGCCCTGTATGATTTCCAGATTAGCCTGAGAGAGGTACCACGCTGTGAGGGCTAGTTTCTGTGGAGTGCACTTGTATAAGATCTCCTGAATGATGAGGTCGTTTAGCTACCACTCGTAATTGTCCGCTCCCAACCTGCTAAGTCTGTCCGCCTCCAGGTTGGCTTCCCCCGGGAGGTGGACTGCCATGAGATAGATGTCGTTTTCCAGGGCCCACTCCCACATGCTGATTGCCAGTCTGCACAGAGGAGGGGATCTGGTGCCTCCCTGCTTGTTGACGTAGTACATGCTGGTCGAGTTGTCTGTCTGGATGAGGACAACCTTGTCCCTGAGAAGTGGTAGGAATGCTCTGAGCGCTAGCCAGATGCCGTATAGCTCTAACCAACTGATGTGGTATTCCTTCTCCTGTAGAGTCCAGGTGCCGTTAACCGAGAGATCATCCAGGGTGGCTCCCCAGCCCTCGAGTGAGGAGTATGTGGTGATGGTGGCCTGTGGAGTGGGCGGCCAAAAGGGCTTGCCCATCCGTAGATTGCAGTCCCTGGACCACCATGTTAGGTCCTGGTGGAGAGATGAAGGAAGGAACAAGTTACTTACATGTAAACGTTGTTCTCCAGCATGGGTCTGGCATGGATTCACATGCTCATGAATATTCCCCGTCAGGGTGGGAATCCTCACTAAAGAAAAAAACAGTTTCAGTTTTGTTTCTGAACTGTCTTTCTACTAGTAACCAATCACTGGTCTCCGGGTCATTCTGCCCCCAGCCAATGACTGCCCTCTACCTAAGCCCCTCCTCTGGCAGCCATCTTCAGATTTGGTAGCACGTAATGTGGCAGTAGGATCAAGAGAAGAGCCACAGAGGGGTAGGCAGGAGGGTTTGCATGTGAATCCATGCCAGACCCATGCTGGAGAACAACAGTTACAGGTAATTAACTTGTTCCTTCTCCAGCATGGGGTCTGGCATGGATTCACATGCTCATGAATAAGGAATACATAGCAGTACACATATGCACAACCACGGGAGGTGGCAAGGCTCAACATTAAGCATCTCTTACCTCCTCACCAGGCTCACCTTCAAGCGAACAGGTTGCGCAGTACTGCTTTGCCGCCTCTGAACTCCTCCCTGGAATCCCGGTTGATGCAGTAGAATATCGTGAAGGTGTGCGTCAACCTCCATGTAGCAGCCCTGCAGATGTCCAACAGGGGCACACCAGACAGGAACGCCGTAGTTGTAGCAATCGCTCTGGTCTAATGGGCTCTTGGACGGCCAGGCAACGGTCGGTTTGCCAACCGGCGACAATGGGTGATGCAGCCGGAGAGCCACCTGGAAATGGAAGCTTTGCAGAGGGCCTTTCCTTGGTTCACCGGGCCAAAGTTCACAAACAGCTGTGATGTCTTCCGAAAATCCTTTGTGCGGTCCACGTACAACTTCAGCGCTCTAGCCACATTCAGCGAGTGCAAAGTCCTCTCAGCCGGCGACGAAGGCAACGGGAAGAAAACAGGTAACACCAAGGGCTCGTTGAGATGGAAGTCCAACGGCACCTTGGGCATGAAGGAGGGGTGCGTCCGCAGCACCACCCTCGTCTCGTGGAATGTCAAGTAAGATGGTTTACAAGAAAGGGCCTGAATCTCTCCAACTCATCGTGCTGAAGTGATGGCCACAAGAAACGCTGTCTTCCACGATACAAACTTCAGGAGCGCCGAATGCATAGGCTGGAACGGGGGACCCATGAGCCTAGTCAGCACCACATTGAGCTCCTACACCGGGGTCGGAGCCTTCACTGGCGGGAATGAACGGAAAAGTCCTTTGATTAATTCCTTAACCAGGTGGTGTGACCACAACGACGACCGCCCCGGAGTTCAGGTGTAATGGGAAATAGTCACCAGATGATCCTTGATGGAAGCATGGGCCAACCCTGCCTTGGCCAGCTACAGCAGATACGGCAGCACCTGTGGGGCCGTAATCCGTAAACGGTTGAGTTGCTGTGCACGGCACTAGAAGGCAAACCTCTACCACTTATGGCCTTAGCATTTCAGTTTCAACGACGCCCTGGCCTTGGCAAGCACCTCCTTGCAGTCCGCCAGGAGATCGAATCCACCAAACTTTAGCGCTGCAGGAGCCAGGCCTGCCAGTTCAGCGACCAAGGGTCGTGGTGCAGAATCGCACCTCCTTCCCTGGCGAGAAGATCAGCATCCACCAGAACTTGATTTTAGGGAGAATTCTCATTCTATGGCTAATTTCCCTAACATATAGAGTCCCACAGCAGCTTTGCTGGATTTGAAGGGTTTTGTTTTTTCGCCTGCTAAGAGTGAGACTCTTTTTCCCACTCTTAGACATTTTTGCTATGTATGTTCTAGGCTAGTTTTGTGTTTAATGTCTATGGGGTTTCTCTCACCTCCATTGGAACCATCTTTATTCACATGTGTCACACAGCACCCTCCGTGCCGTGACACAGGGGTGTCGTAGCGAACCCCAAACATAGACTCCATACCCTGGGACTGACTACTGTCTCCCAGGGCATGTAAAGTCCCAATTGACTTTACTAGTCATTTTTTTTTACCTAAACCAGTACAACCCATCTTACTATGGAGGTACGGGAAGGGTTAATAATTTTTCCCCTATGTTCATTTTCGAGCGGGTACCGTACAGTCCCTCTCAAAAGTTTCTGGTTGGTGGCAGTGGTTACTACCATAAATATTCGACCGCAAATATTTTCCTATGGGATTTTCCCATTGTTCGAGGCTACAACATTTTCTGACAGCCTCTAGCATACCGCCGGTGTATTTTAATATTAACTTTACTCCGGTAGGTTTTATTTGCCATAACTTTAATATAACTTCTTTCTCGTGTCTTTCTCTAAAATCCTAACCCAGGTCGGGGATCCTTTGTTCGTCCTTTTGGCGGGCTTCTGCCAAGAAGCCCTCCTTTCGGCGCCACCGAGTCTGGGGTGGGTCATTGTGTGGGAGGGGGAGTAGGACCCCTGGACAGGGTTGCCTCAGCAACCCATGTCACACTCTATCCTGATAGGCTGGAGGGTCTCCCGCCAAGATGACCACTCCACTGTATGAGTGACAGCTAGGCTGTATGAATGGGGCTCTTTTTGCATAAAAGCAGGGTCCTGAGGACTAGAAGAGCAAGACGTCGGCACTGGAACTAAGAAGCCGAAGAGGAGAGAAGCCAAATACACCTGCAACGACTGAACCACCGGTGAAGCCCTGCTGCAGCGTCTCACTACTTTTCTCCACAAGACGAGAGAAGATCATCTGAAAGAGCCTTCTTCCCTTGAGCTGGTGGGGCCAACCAGTTTGCCAATCGCATTCCCGGACCTGCCTTGGTCGAATCGCCAGTACCCTGTACTCGGAGGCCGGATAGACAGGCACCAGTCCACCCGGACCGCGATTTAAAGGAGTGTACCTTTTATTCGTCGGGCAGCACCTCAGCTGGTTTCATCCCTGGGTAATGCAGTAACTCGAACCTTCCTCCACGACGAGAGCATCTCCCTCTGCTGGATCCCCTGAACTGCAGGAACTACCAGGAACAACCAGAAACAACCGCCACCGCAGGAGCCACTTCTTCATTTCAAAGGTACATTGTTCCATCAGACCGTCCTTTCTTCGTGGTAGAGCTAAAGGTGTTTAAAATCCTTTACCTACCTGTTGAGTTGGCCGCCCCTCTCTCTTAACATTGTCTTTCACCTTCTGCATCCACCTTTTCAAAATCGTTAGCCAAAGACTTGACTGCAGCTACAAGAACATTTTGCTCCTGGGCCCTTGGCCTGTACCACTGACTCTGGCACAGGCCTACTGACTCTGGCTAAATTTGTTAGAACTGCCTTCTCTAGATTGCTTCTCAACTAGAACTGTGTGATGCACCTGCTTCTTATAACCACCCTTTCCCTCCCCACTTCTAAACCTTGTGAAATGCCATTTTGCTCAGTTTTCATTTAAGTATTTTCTATACTGATGCACTATCTTGCTTAAACTGGTTCACAAACTTATGGGAAGTGTTGCTAGGGTGTGTAAGAAGACATTTCTGTATAACTTGTGCTTTCCCTCCCTTGTGAGAAATTGCTAGAGTGCCATTTGTGTTTGGTTTGCACGGTGCCGTTTTGCTCAGTTTTCACTCTTGCGCAAACTTGTCTACGATTTAATTAGGGAGTCGTGTACACTTTCTTTGACCGAATTTAACTTGCTTAATAACTGTGATAGATGTGTTTAACTAGAAGTGGATAAAATAAATATATATTCTTTTTTTACTACAAAGGTTTGGTCAGTGTTTCCTTGTTCCATAGTACTGAAGGCCTATTGTGTAAACCCTGAATACTGCTCATCTCCCTCTTGAGATAAGTCTGACTGCTCAGCCACATCTACCAACTAAATCTTTGTTGTACAGACTGATACCAAAGGGGATTTATTGCTCTCACCTGTAGTCTGAATCTTCTGTAGTGCTCCCTAAGGGAACTGCACAGGATTCTGCCTAACACTTGACTGGAGGGGACGCCTACATGTCCAGAAGGTCCGGGTACCATATCTGCCATGGCCACGCCGGTGCAAAGAGGATCATCCTGTACCGGGACCGTCTGAGTTGACTGATGAGTCGCAGAAGCAATGGCAACGGGGGAAACGCATAGAGGAACAGGCCGTCCCAGGGGAAGGAGAATGCATCCCCCATGCTTCCGGCGGGGGGAACCTGCTGGCAAACCTCCAGCACTTGGTGTTCGTCGCCGTCGCTAACAGATGTATCTGGGGATTGCCCCATCGTCGGAACAGTAGGTCTACCTGGTCCTGCCGAAGCTCCCACTCGTGGCAAGAGCGCAGCTCCCTGCTGAGTAAGTCGGCGACAGTGTTCTTCACTCCTGCCAGATGAGAGGGTACCAGGAACATCCTCTGGGCGAAGGCCCAGTGCCAGAGATCCTGCGCTTCCATGGAGAGATCTGGTGCCTCCCTGCTTCTGAATGTAGAACATTGTGGTGGTGGTGTTGTTGAAGACCCGCACCACCTTGCATTTGAGGGACGGAAGGAATGATCTGAAGGCCCAAAGCACGGCCTGGAGCTACAGGACATTGATGTGCAACAACTTCTCCTCCGGTAGCCAAAGGCCTCTTGTGTGGAGATTTCCAGTGCGCGCGCCCCATCCCTCCAGGGAGGCGTCCGTCATCAATTCAAAGGGAAGGGCTTTGAATTGATAGTGCCGACCCTGGACCACAAAGCGAATCTTCTGAGACTTGATATATCTGTTAAGGCGGCGTAGATCTAGGATGGCGTCCAGCACCCAACGGTCAACGGAGATGGACTTGCACACACCGACGAAGTTCGCCAGCCGGCCTCCCACCGGGATGCTTGCGTGGGGGCCCGGCGTCACGCCCGGTTCAATCCTGCTTCGTTGCGGACAACCCACTCTGGGATCCTTGGCTACGGCAACAATTTCCTCTGGCTTTGCTGCGGCCCCTGTAGGCTTCCTGGGCCGAGGAACGGGATGGTTGGCGGTACAACGAGAAGTTGCCACTGAATCCTTCGGCTGCGCCCTGTGACTTGTCTCCAGATGCCCGAAAGGACGGGCGTCGTTGCTGGAGTGTGCCCAAGGCACGGGCCGTCTCGGAGTCTGCCTTGATGGCCTGCAGTGACTCGTCCACTGTCTTGCCGAACGAGTTGTCCCCGTCGAAGGGCATGTCCAATACCCTTGTCTGGACGTCCTGACAGAAGTTGGTGGCCTTGAGCCAACCATACCGGCGAAGGCAAACGCTGTTGCCCATCTGGCAGAACCTGGTGTCCGCGATGTCCGTGACAACCGTGATTGCATGGTCCGAGCCACCTCGCCTTCTTGTAGAATTAAGGGCCTCCGCCCTCTTGTCGTCCGGGAGAAAGTCAAGGAGAGGGGCGATTTTAAACCACAGCTCCCTGTCGTAGCAGGCCACGATGGCGAGAGCGTTGGCCGCCTAATGGTCGTCGCTGCCGACGAGATGACCCGACGTCCCATGGTGTCTAGCCTCTTTCCCTCGCCGTCCGGTGGGGAAGTGGAAGCCGATGCCGCCGACCCTGCAGATATCTTGCTTGCAGCCGCCGATACCACCGAGTCTGGGGTTGTGCTCGGAGGCACTTCGGTGCAGAGTCTGGAACCCGGTATTTTTTCTCGTACCGGTCTCTCTTCGCCGGGGTCGAGGATGGGTTTTTCAGTAGGGACAGCCCGTCGTCCCAAATGTCATCTAACAGTGGGATTGAGAGCATGGTCTTCCTTTTGGCCTCTTGTCGCTGGTAAAGGAAACCTTCCTTCCTCCTTTTCCTCGGGGTTAAGCAGATCATGGCTTGCAAGGAGCCAATCTCGTCGGGGGGGTGGGGGGGGGAGAAGCCCTGGGTACCGGTGACGGGAGATCTGTTCTGTCATCGTCGCCTGTACCCGCCGTCGCTGTATCCGTCTCGTCCCTCTGCGGAGGGGACCGAGGGGAGGGATGGTACGGGGAGGAGGGTGAACTCGTCTCCTCTTAGCTGGTGAATCCTCTGACGGTCCAGGCGCCGGCTTGCCTGTCGGCGTGGGCAGTCTGGTCCGTATCTCCATGCACAGGATGTGCAGAGCCTGTAGGATGTCCTCCGACCTGTCCGTCGGTGGAGGAGGAAGTTGCAACGGGAGTGTAGGGAGTGGCGTGCGGTCCGGCTCATGCCCGCCCTGCCGTTCCTCGTCGGTTCCCTCGTTGCTCTCTCCATCTGCCTCGTCGGGTCCTTCCCGTAGGGTCCAGCCTCATCGCCCATCTTCTCAGGCACTGTCAGACCTGAAAGCTCCCAATCGGAAGAGATCTCCGAATCTAGCTTGACCACTGCGCCCCCCGCCCTCCTTCTCAGCCAGGGGCGACGGTCTCGGGGAGATGGTCGACATCTTCACAGCAGTCTTCTCAACGGGCACAAATGACTATTCTCTCTGGGCGGGTAGGGAAACTCTTGCCTTTGTGGATGTCCCCTGGGAACCCGCATCCGCGGCCTTCGCCAGTGACGCCACCACTCCTTCAATAGAAGGAGTGGTGAACCTGGGCCTTCACGACATTGGGCGCGTCTGAGGCCTTCACCGTGGGGGAAGGGTCAACGCCTCGCTCCCCCTTGGCTTTCTCCGTCGGAGTCTATTGCGCCTTCTCCCGAAGCTTCCCCGGTTGCTCTGACTTTCTTCTCTTCGCCGAGCCAGAGTGTTGGCTCGTGGTTGATGGCATCGGCAATGCTGCGCCCAGCCTGGCTACCGGGGAGCCCGTACAAACGGCGCTTTGCCTTCTGTTGGGCCCCCGTCGCCGCAGCGCCCTCAAAGGTCTTAGAAGACCGCTCAGATTTCTCCTTGGGAGAAGTATGTTGCCGGGGCTCACCTGCCACCGGGTTCTTTGTCTCCAGCAACTAAGAGAGCTGCTTGCAACAGTCCTTCATGGTGCGGGCGGACATGTCCTTGCAGAACGCACAGGCTTCCTCCACGTGCAATTTGTCCGAGTGTAGGCAGTAAAGGCCCAGGGGAGTGCCCATCCTCCAGGAAAACATTCCATAGTCCACATCCTGGGCAGTTCCTGAACAGACGCGTCGAGTCTGCTTTATCTTCGGTCATGTCCACGCGGGGTAGGCCTCAAGAAACATCTGGAAACCTCAAAGAAGCAAAGTTCGCCGAAAATTTGCCCTTGAGGGGCATAGAAGCTTCCGAAAATGGGACCCCATTAATGGGATAATGAATCGGTGGAGCTTGAGGCTCAATTGACTGAAAAAAATAGAGAAAACTCTTTGAAAAAATGCAATACGCAGTAAAAGTTTGAGAGCTATACATGAACGTGTGGTAAAAATCTGAAGATGGCTGCCAGAGGAGGAGCTTAGGTAGAGGGCAGTCATTGGCTGGGGGTAATATGACCCAGAGACCAGTGATTGGTTACTAGTAGAAAGACAGTTCAGAAACTAAATTGAAACTGATTTATTCTTTACCGAGGATTCCCAGCCTGATGACTGGGAATATTCATGAGCATGTGAATCCATGCCAGACCCCATTCTGGAGAACGTTGATCCTCTCGGATTGAGAGCCCCGCTCCTGTTTACATGAGGCCGCGAAGTGCAGGTGAATCCTCCTCATCCTCAGTCTTGTGTGTAGGACCGCTAATAGGACTGCCGCCAAGAGACCCAGAAGATGCTGGTACCACCAAGCCGAGGTCACCTCTCTGCTGAGGAAGTGGGTGGTGGCCCTCTTGATGGCTGAGATCTTGTACTCCGACGGAAATACGTTCTCGGAGCACGTGTCCCAGATGAGGACCATGAATGTCAGAGTCTGCGTGGGCTGCAGCTGCAACTTCTTGAGATTGATCGAGAAGCCCAGATCGTGCAGCGTGTTTATAAGGGCATGGGAGTAGTGGTGAACCGCTTCCGGAGATGTAGCCCTGACGAGCAAGCATCGAGGTATGGGTAGATGTGGAGGCCCTGCACTCTGAGGAGGGCAGCCACTGCATTCATGAGCCTGGTAAAGACCATGGATTCAGAGTTGAGCGCAAAAGGAAGGACCTGAAAATGGTAGGCCATGATCCTGAACCGAAGGAAAGACCGATGGGGCTGCCAAATTGGGACGTGTAGGTACGCGTCCTTCAGATCCAGGGAGCACATCCAGTCTCCCTTGCACCCTTGCACAATGTCTCAGCTATAAAAGCTGGTGTAAGCATCTTGAATTTTTGCGGGGTAAGGAGAGGTTGAGAGTGGCAAGGTCCAGCACAACTCTCAGGTCTGCCTGGTTCTTCTGAATGGTGAAAATCCTGGAGTAAAAGCCCAAGTCTCGCTGGGAGGCTGGGACTTCCTCCACTGCCTGGCTCTCTACGAGCGACCGGATCTCCACCAGAAGAGTTGCCGTCCCAACTTGAGGTAGTGGAGGGGAGGAGAGACTGGGATGGGTAGGCGGTACCCCGTGGATACTACGGAGAGGATCCTAGAGTCCGCAAAATTCTGGCACCAGAAATGTGCATGGAGAGCAAGCCAGCCCCCACTGGAGACATGTGGACCCAGAGGGACGTGTCATGCCTTCTTTCCCTCAGCAGCTGTCACGGAGGAGGGGGACTGAAAAAAACCCTTACGCCTCCCCCCACCTCCTTTTTGTTGCTTGTGCTGGTTCTGAGACGGCGAGAGGCCAGGCTGCCTGGATCTCTGTTCCTGGAAGCCGCAGAACCCTCTGTAGGTATGCCCCCTGTCGGAGCACTGCTGTGATTGGGTGTACGACTTGGGCGTGGTCTTTGTCAAGATGGATAAAGACTTGGCCGTTTGTGAGCTGTTTTTCTTCTTGTCCAGCTCATCGTCCGGGGTGGAATGGAAGAGCCCCCCCGTCCCCTCGAACGGTAGATCTAATATGCGTTCCTGGACGTCAGGGTTGAATTTCGTTGCCCGGAGCCAAGCTGTCCTTCTCATGTCCGTGGCGATACAGATGGCATGGCCAGAGCTTTCAATATGGGCCACAGTGGATTCCATGAGATCCTGTGCCGCCAGCTTGGCCTCAACCAAAACGTGATTGGCTTTGCGTAGGGAGTTCCCGGAGGAAGTCTGCAATTTCTCGCCATAACCTTTGGTTAGCGCCAGCTAGCATCGCATCAGCGTTGGCGTTGGCCTGATGAAGATGCAAGGACGTGTTGGAATACAGCTTCTTCCCGTATGCCTCCAAAATCTTCTCCTCCTTGCCTAGCAGCGTCACGGAGGAGGAGGCTGAGGACGACTGCGGCTTGGAGTATAGTAATGCCGCAGTGATCACCGTGGAGTGTGGCTGAGGGGGGGCCGATAGCAAGAGTGTATCCGCCTCCATCTGCCTGTACTTGGCGTCGATTGACCGGCTGGACCGAGTGAGGCTTGAGCCAACCCTTCTTGGCCAGAGAGATTACATCGGTTTGCAGTGGAATCCCCATTTTGGCAGAGAGGCGTTGCCTGAGGACTTCAGCCAGAACCTCCTCTGCCGGCTGCTCAGTCTCGGGTTGGGGTAGGCCCAGGTACTCCGTCAGCCCTGCAAGACGTTTGTGGAAGGCCCTGGCTGAGGATGGCATGTCCAGATCCTCCTCCTCATCTGTATCCTGTGGATCAAAAGGATCCTGCGGAGGTGGAGGAGTAGCTAGAGCCAGAGGCTGGGGTACAGCGACTGCGGCCGGAGGCTGAGGCTGGAACGGAACCGAGGAATCGTCTGGGGAGCCAGGGACGCTTACAGAGGCGCTTGTGGTGCTGCTTGCATCGTAGGGAGGACTTCCCTGATGGCGTCCATGAGGATAACCCCCATCCGAGGTGACTTCATGAGCCCGAGGAACCTCTCAAAGAACCCCTCTTCCGGAGAGGTGGTAGGGGGTACTGACGGGGTAACCGGGAGCTGCTGGAGCCGCTGCATACCCTGCCCGTATGGACGCAGTGGGAAGCTGCCCTGCGCATAAGAAGGATAGGTTGTAGGCCACGTACCTGGTTGAGGCCAGTCCCACCTTGACACTCTTTCTTCGCCGAACTCCTGGAATGGCATCCGACGGATGCCTCTGTCTGGCACAGCGGCTATCTTGTCGAGCTGCATGCCACATGCCTGCGACATGTTGTTCGGCTCGCTGGGCCCAGCCTCCTCCAAGACTCTTGCGTGTGGATCACAAGGCCTACCCTGCTCCTCGGGCCTAGGCCCGGTAGGTGTGACAATCTCAACCCGGGGGTCGGTAGAGCTGCGTTTAGACACCCCCTCAGACGTGTTGCCGGTACTAGGGCGTAGCCCCTCGGCCATATTGCCGGTACAAGGGCGGAGCCCCTCAGATGATAATCCGGTACAAGAACCTTCCGGTTCCTCAACACTGCCACCGGGAGGATCCAAGGATCCCTCGGCCCAAAGGCCGGTAGCTACAGCAGCATCGGTGCACGTGCTGGTACAAGGACCTGAGTGGTCCCACCCCCGCGGGAGAGTCCTTGGAAAGAAGAACAAGTTACTTCTTACCTTGTAACGTTCTTTCGACGGGATGTTCCTCCGACGTATTCCTCACCTTAGATATCTCCTTCCAGCTGTGCTGGCCTCGGAAATTTTTTTCTCTAGAGGGCGCTGCGCGTTGACGTCCTCCGAGTTGATGTCCCTCGACAGCCGCCATATCGACGTCGACGTCATCCTGCCTATAAAGGCCGCGCGCAGCGTCCGTTGCTCAGTTCCGTTTTGTAGCCCACAATAATACTTTCTGGACTAGACTAATCACCCTGAAGGAGCGTAAGCTGCAACAACACGGGAAGTAGAACTGCGGGGATGGATGCGAGGGCCGATGAGGAATACGTCGGAGGAACATCCCGTCGAAAGAACGTTACAAGGTAAGAAGTAACTTGTTCTTCGAAGGGATTGTGTCCTCCGACGTATTCCTCATCTTAGATAGGCTCCCATAGCAGTATTCTATTATTGGAGGAGGGAGTACTGACTTCACGCTGTCTTCTATTGATGAATAGAATGCAGTACAGCCCTTCCAAACCTAGTCTCTTGACTGGAGGAGGAATCCAAATTGTAAAAACGTGTAAAGGTATAGACAGACGACCATGTAGCGGCCGCACAGATGTCTTTAACCGGCACGCCTCTTTTGAGGGCCGATGAAGCTGCAATACCTCTGTTCGAATGAGCCCTAAGGTTTTGAGGGGGCTCTTTCCCTGCCAGTTTATAACATTCCAGAATGGCTAGAATGATCCATCTGGAAATGGTCTGCTTAGTTATTGGTAACCCCAGCTTGTGACCTGCGTAACCTACAAACAGCTGGTCTGCCTGTCTTATCCTGGCTAGTCTACTGATGTAAAAACTTAAAGCCCTTCTAGGGTCTAGCCTGTGTAACCTCTCTTCCTCTTTCCCCGGGTGAGGACGATAGAAAGATGGTAGGGTAATCTTCTGAGTGATATGGAATTCAGAAACCACCTTTGGGAGGAAATTAGGCTTCACTTGCAGGACAACTTTGTCTTTGTGAAATATTGTGTGAGGGGGTTTACAAGAAAGAGCTTGTAATTCGCTCACCCTTCTAGCAGATGTAAATGCTATTAATAAAACAGTTTTGAGGGTAAGGAATCTTAACGAACAAAAATGGAGTGGTTCGAAAGGTATGCCCATCAGGAAAGTTAGTACTAAGTTTAAATCCCATAGGGGAACTTGGAATGGTCTTGGGGGATAAACATTGGTTAACCCCTTTAGAAACTGTATTACCAAGGGTAATTTGAAATAGGATGGTTCTTCCGCAGTGCGCTTAAAGATGGATAGCGCTGCGAGATAGCCCTTAATGGTGGCAACTTGAAGGCCTGAATTCACCAAATATAGAAGGAAGGACAAAACCATTGGTGTACCACATGAAAAAGGGTCGATATTCTGTTCTCTACACCAGTTGCAAAATCTGTTCCAACGGCAGCGGTATAAAGACTTTGTCGCTGGCCTCCTTGCCGAAAGCAACACCTCCATATCATCATCAGGGAGGTCCCAATCCTTGTACCTCAACCTTTCAGAAGCCAAGCGTGAAGGTTGAGGGTTTTGATGTCTGGATGGAGAACCTGACCTCCCTTCTGTGAGAGTAGGTTCTCTCTGAGTGGAAGTCGAATTGGAGGGCAGATGGACAAGTCTAGAAGGTCCGGGTACCACGTTCTCCTGGCCCAATCCGGGGCAATTAGGATCATGGTTCTCCGGAATCTTCTCAACCTCCTGATCATTTGAGGAATGACAGGGACCGGTGGGAACGCGCACAGAAGCGGAAACTCCCAGTCCACTATGAACGCGTCTTCCAGAGCTCCTCTCGGAGGAAATTCCCTTGAGCAGAACAGATCGCATTTCCTGTTGACGCTGGTGGCGAACAGATCCACCTGAGGGGTTCCCCAAAGGGCGAACATCTCTTGAAGGACTTCCTGAGCTAGTTCCCACTCGTGGGAGACTGTGCTCTGCCTGCTCAGAGCGTCCGCTGTCAAGTTCTTCTCTCCGGCTAGGTGAACTGCCGATAGAGAGATTCCTTCTTGGATTGCCCAAAACCAGAGCTGCATCGCCTCTCTGCACAGGGGTAGTGATCCTACGCCTCCTTTTGTTGAGGTAATGCATGGCCACTGTGTTGTCCGTCATTATCAGGACGTTTTTCCCTTGTACAGCTGGCAGGAACGCCTTCAGCGCAAGTCTGATGGCTCTCAGCTCTAACAGGCTGATATGTAGTCTGGACTCCGATGGAGACCAACGACCGCTGATGGTCAAGTCGTTGGCGTGGGCTCCCCACCCCGTGAGTGAGGCATCCGTGACTACTGTTATCTCCAGCCAGGGTTGCCAAAAATGTTCTCCTTTCAGAATGTTCTCCTGATAGGCCCACCACTGAAGGTCTCGAGCCACCCTGTCGGGAACCTGAAGAAGATCTGTCATTCTCCCTGAGAATTGTGACCACTGAGTCCTCAGTGCCCACTGGAGGGATCTCATTCTCAGGCGAGCCTCTGGCACTAGGAAAATGCAGGATGGCATGAGGCCTAGCAACCTCAAAAAGTCGAAGGCTGGGAGACGTTGGGCATTTTGAAACTTGGTAACCATCTGTAGAATATCTTGAGCCCTCACCTCTGGTGGCGAGACTTTTCCCAGGGAAGTGTCCAGGATCGCTCCTATGAACTGGAGTCTCTGCGATGGTATCATTTGTGACCTCTTTAAATTGAGGGAGAAGCCCAGTCTGTGAAGGGAGTGGCACACGTGATTTAGTTGGATCTGAGCTTGTTCCGAAGAGACAGCCCTGATCAACCAATCGTCCAGGTAGGGGTAGACATGAATCCCTTCCCTCCTTAGACTTGCCGCCACTACCGACATTAACTTGGTGAAGACCCTCGGGGCGGATGTCAGCCCAAATGGCAGCACTCGAAATTGATAGTGAGAGTTGCCAATTGCGAACCTCAGGTATTTCCTGTGTTTGAGATGGATAGGCACATGGAAATAAGCGTCCTGAAGGTCCAGAGATACCAACCAGTCCTGGAACTGAAGGGCCTGGAGGATCTGAGAAAGAGTGACCATCTTGAATTTGTCTTTTCTGAGGAATTTGTTCAATTCTCGCAAGTCCAGGATGGGTCTCAGTCCTCCGTCTTTCTTTGGAATGAGAAAGTAAGGGGAGTACCAGCCCTTGTTCCTCTCCGCTACAGGTACCGGTTCTATGGCACCTTTCTCTAGCAGGTCCAAAATTTCCTGCAAGAGGAGCGGATCTGGAGCTTTCTGAGAGCAGATCCCCGGTGGATGACTCTGAGGTATGCGTAGGAGAGGCAGGCAGTAACCTTGGGCAACTGTTTCCAATGCCCAAGCATCTGACGTGATAGCCTGCCATTCCGCCAGATGTTGAGTCAACCTGCCTCCTACAGGTGTCCTGTGAGGGAAGTCCTCAGAGTGGTTTTGGGGCGGCTGATGCAGATGCCGATGGTAAAGAGGCACCTGCTGTTGCTGCGGCCTTTGAATATCTACCCCGTCCACCTCGGGTAGTTCTTCTTTGTCCCCTTTGAGTCGGTCGTCCTCTACCTCTTCCGAATGCGGAGTAGAAGCGAAAGGACTTGCCTCTCGCAGAGGTTCCTGTGGGACGAAAAGGTGTCTGACGGATTGCAGCGCCTAGGGATTTTGCTGCTGCTTTTGAAGTTTGCAGTTTTTCTAAACTGTCATCCGCCTTTTTCCCAAACAAAGAAGAGCCATCGGATGGCATGTTCAAGAGCCTGGCTTGCACATCTGGGGCAAAACCAGACTTTCTCAACCAAGCAAATCTCCTGGTTGTTGTACTTGCCGCCATTGCTCTGCTGATACTGTCAGCCGAATCAATGCCCGTCTGGAGGGATTCGCACATAGCGTCTTTACCGTCCTGTATGATATTCAGGAACGCCTCCCTTTCTTCTCCCTCCGGGATGCAGTCAGCCGCTGTAGAAGCACACTCCCAAAGTGTATGGCTGAATCTAGCAGGGGTGCAAGTAGCATTCACAGATTTTAACGCCATGCTACATGCCGAAAAAACTTTCTTTGCCATAGCATCATATTTTTTATCGTCCCTGTCCTGTGGGACGGTAGGATAAGCCGTCTTGACATCGGTAGAAGATGCTGCCTGTACCACCAGACTCTCTGGGGATGGGTGTTTTGACAAAATCTCCGGGTCTGTAGAGGATACCCTGTATTTTGTAGACAGTTTTTTATTTACTGCCGGGACGACATCTGGGGTTTCCCAGTTCGTCATAATCTTCCTCTGAAGAGCTTTATGGAAAGGCACCACAGGATCCTCCTGTGGGCCTTTATCAAGAATATCCGTGAGGTCATCTTGTTGGAAAGATTGTGAAGGTGCAGATCACCCCATAAACTCTGTGATCCTGGCCATTAAGGCTCTATAGGGGGTTTCAGCATGCTCCCCTGGGTCTGGCCTAGCAAACTCCACCTCAGGGGAAGTGTCTAACCCACTTGCCTCATGTAAGGAATCATGAAGATCCTTTAACCTGCGTTCTTCAGAGGAAAATTCCTCTCTAATTGGGGTTACAGGTCCCTGCAACTCAAATGTGTCTTCCTGTTCAGACAATTCACCCTCTTCCAAAATTGAGGACATAGTTCTCAATTGTTCTGAACTCAAAGGGTGTAAATCCCATTTCCAAGGCAGAGGGTGCCGAACTTGTCATTATCGGCCTCGAAAACGTTGATGTCGTCGACGCCGAAGGCTTCGAGCGTGGCGTCGAAAACAAAGGCGGAGGCCTCGATGACCTCGACCGAATTGGGATTCTACTCGACAATCTCGAAGCCATCGTCATCGAGGACCTGGGGATAGTCACTGGGTGTGTCGTGACCGTGACTTTTCTTGGCGTCGACGCCGGTGTCGAAGCTGGCGTCGAGTCGACAGACCCGTGTGTCGAAGGTCCGTTCGACAACGGCGTCGAAGACACCGACCTCGGCGTCGACGGAACCCTCGTCGACGGAACCTTCGAGGAAGGTTTGGAGGTCATAGTCCTACTCGAGGGTTCGAGACGCACTCGAGAGGTTTCCTTCGCCGGGTACTGCGACTCGCGGCGTTTTTGACCTTCGGGTCTTTCGACCAGAGCATCGCTCTCGGCAGTCTTCGAGGGGGTCGAGGCCGCTTTCTCGAAGACGCTCATCATATTTTTGCGGAATTCCTCCCATTCAGCCCGGGAACTATGTTTCGTGGGGCAAGGGATTCTTTTTGGCGATACAGAGGAAGACGGAGAAGGGGATCTTCGACGTCTCCTCTTCGAGTGCTTCGATCTCGAGGAGTGATGGGACCCACTCCGAGACCTGGAGCGCGAATGGTGACGAGGAGACGAATTTCTCGACTTCGTCGACGAAGAAGAAGCTTTAAAAGTCTTACCTTTCTCCAGCTTCCCCCTACGCTCCTTCAGGGCCTTAGCTGTCATGGACATACAGTCCTCGCACTCCGAACAATGGTGTTCAGCTCCCAAACACCACAGACAAACTCTGTGAGGGTCAGTCAGCGACATCTTTTTTCCACAATCTCGGCATTTTTTGAAGCCGGATCGAGGATTTGTCGGTTCTGACGAGGAAGCCATCGAGTACGGATCGAATAACTCGAGGTAAATAGGTTTAATCTGACAAGAACTGAGCAACGGTATTCCGAGGCACTGAGTAAGCGCGGAAAAACGGAACTGAGCAACGGACGCTGCGGGTGGCCTTTATAGGCAGGATGACGTCGATGTCGATACGGCGGCTGTCGAGGGACATCGACTCGGAGGACGTCGACGCGCAGCGCCCTCTAGAGAAAACATTTTCCGAGGCCAGCAGAGCTGGAAGGAGATATCTAAGATGAGGAATACGACGGAGGACACAATCCCTTCGAAATCTCCTTTGCGGGGTGCGATGGAAAATTGCGGCCCTACCTTGGGCCTGGCTCGTTGTTTCACGAAGTTCTGGAGGTCCTCTGGAGGCGACTTCTGGAAGAGCTCCCTCCACCTGGCTAGTCTGTTCTTCAGCGATTTCGATGACAGCGAGCCACATGCTGTACAAGCTTGCCAACCGTGGTCTAGGCCAAGACAACGTAGGCAGAGGGCATGGGGGTCTAAGGTTGGGAAGGCCCTGTTGTAGGATGGACACCTGCTGAACCCTGTGGTAGTCGACATGCGCCAGAGAGGAGCGTGACGCCTGAGGACAGAGTACCTGAATGACAAAAAGACAAAAAAAAGACAAAGAGAAGAAGTATTGGCGTGTGGAATTACATGGCCGAAGCCAAACCCGGCAGCACTTGTGAATTCGGCCCGTTCCCGTCGACACAGAAAAGGGGACTGAGGTGTGCCGCCGGAGGGCGGAGTCGGGGCCACGCATGCTCCCTGGGCCACACCCCCATGCGCCTCTAAACTTAAAGGGAAAGGTTTTTTTTGGTGAAAAAGGTTCTGTCTCCCGTCCCTTGGAAGGGACGCCCATGCAGTATGGAGGAAAGGGGACGGGACATAAGAATAACTACCTTATCACGAAACATCTTTGAGGGGAAAATTAATGGTCTGCTTTAATTAAAATGTACTAATAATAATTATGTAGTTGAAGTCAAGATTGGAACTGAAATGAAATTGTACAATTTGAATCTAGTTTAAAATAAAATGGTTCTGATAGATCAGCAGTATGTCAGTATCTTTCTTTTCTGCATGGCCCCTTTTTATTTTAAGACTTTTTGATACTTTCATATAGTGCAAAGACAGTGTCAGGCTCCTGTGGAAGATTTGCAGTCAGACCAGAAGAGAGTAGGAAGCAGACCATCTTTTGGTGGATGTAGTTAATCAAAATGGTTCAGTTGTGAAGACAAAAGCTGAATGGTGGAGCCTACCCAAGTTCGCTGTCATTGCTTCTTAAGGACTCCTGGTCAAGCTGTACTCTGCAATCTTCATCCAAATGAGTTTCTGGAACCTGCGTTACAGCAGGGCTGCTACTACGAGGAGACAGGACACTCTCAGAATCCTACATTGTGTGTATGTGTGAAAAAAAGAGAAAACATAATCTATGGTTTGCATTGTTGAATGATAGATACCTTAAAAAGATAGGAAATACTGACCCGGTTTCTCACACCATTCATGCCAAGCAGGGCGTTCATGTACAATTATACCCACTTTTAAAACTTTATTTTAAAGAGTTACAGCGGAACAAATCAACATGGCATCAGTATCCTAATTCCATCATTACAACGAGCTGAGAATGAAAGCACAACAAACATTGTTTCACTTTTCACGGAGTAGTGTGGGGGGGGGGGGGGGGGGTACAGTCATTATCCCACAACATATTACAGAGGTAGCATCTAAAAGGGGCCCAGATATCTTTAGGGCGGCACGTTGTAGACTCAGTCAAGAAAAATTGATTTTTTGCACTCATTTACCATAGTAAGTTCTCTAAGGAAATCTTCCTTCCGGGGCACATTAATTGACTTCCAGCACTTCAATATGCCAATATGCAGCGTTTAGCAACAATACATGCAATATTAAATAGTTGTCTAGTAGTTTCCAGAGCTTTACCTATATCCCCAAACAGGAATTTTAGTGGGGGGTTGTGGGGGGGATTTAGGGCAGGGAAGTGATCTCCTCAAGGATCTCTGCCACCTCATCCCAATGTTTTGCCACCAGGGGCCAATCCCAATACATATGATATGCATTCACGTTAGTATCATCACATTTCAGGCATTTCCCTGCGTAGTTCTCGACAAATTTAGCCAGCGTGGCAGGAGAATAGTGTATCTGGTTGAGAATTTTAAACTGGATTAGCCTCAAATCCGAATTCAGGGAAACGGATTTGGTGAGTTAAGAACATCTGAGCCATTTTTTGTCGCTTACCCCAGGTCCTGCTCCCAGCTCTCCTTCATGGTATTGTGGGAAGGTGAATGTGCTTGGACCAGAGTACACAGAACAGGCACCCCCTTCCTCCGCCCATCCGTTGCTGTTAGCCCTTGTACATTCGTGTGCAGGGGGCTCTATGGGGGAAGTTGACCATTTAGCTGCAAACGCGGCTTTCATGCGATAAAAGTGGAATCTCCTTTGCGGCCCTTTCCCCATTGCGTCCACACAGTCCTTCAGGAAAGGATCTCTCTGCTATGTGTGGCGCTGTATTCTGCCTCTAGCCCTGCCAGTCCGGTTTCAGCTGTTCCCAATTCCCTCCTGACAGCGGCTAGTAGACCCGTGGACTTACCTATAACCTTAAATGTCTCCCACAGTGTGGAGTATGTGTCAACCAATCCTTCATTTATTTCACAGAATTCCTCTATTTCTGTGTGGAGTGCCTCGCATATGTGGGGATCTTGAGTATGGCCAGGGGCATCCTCCATCGCATAGTATGTGAGGTGTCGTCCTGTAGGGCCAGGGTAAAGGATATCGGTGAATGGTCTAAGAGGGCACGTGGATATATGGGTATGCAGTGATAAAATTGCTGCAAAAATGTCACCTGCACAAAAAAATCGCGGCAAAAATGCTGTGGTTTGACCTGTTACAGGTGTACCCCATTACACCATTTAAGGGGAGCGGGGGTTGCAGCAGTGTCTCCAGCATCCTTTACATGGATTGCGGCGGCAAAAGGACAGCCTTTTTGCCGCAATATTTTGTGTTCACACCCATTTTTGCAATGATTTTAACACATGGAACCGATATATGTTGCAGTCAACAACCAAACCTGCCAAGGACGAGCTCACAAGCCAATAATCTATGCGTGATTCCGAGACATGTACTGATGAGTATTATGTATACTGTTTCCCAAGTGGATGGAGTGTGCGCCAGACATCTATGAGCAATACCTGAGACATCATATGTCTTATGGTGGACGTGGCTTTCATGGGACCCCGGGGAGTTGTAGAGGATCGGTCGAGCGATGTATCTAGGATTGTATTGAAATCACCACCCCACAATATCAGTGCGTCATCTTTTGCGTCTAACATGCCTAGGATCGTGCGGTAGAACTCAGGGTCATCTATATTGGGTCCACATGTATTCACTAGGAACACGGCCCGACCAGAAATCTCCCCCCACACTAGTACATATCTGCCCTGGGAATCCATTATGCTGTCCAGGTACCAAAAGCCCACTGAAGGGTGTATGAGTGTAAGGACACCCCTGGATTGGGCTGCTTATTCAGTCCTATATTTTAGGGGTCCCCATTGTGGCAGAAAACTGGAAACCATCTTTTGAAGTGCATGTGTTTCTTGAAGCAGCAGCACTTTGGGGTTATGTCTCGCGATATATGCCGCAACCTTTCTGGCCTTAATAGGGTTATTGAGCCCTCGTACTTTCCAGGAGAGTAGTTTAATATGTATCCCCTTATGACAATGTGTTGTGTGTGCCATTTCATAGAGGTATTGGATCGGGTGCCGAGGCACCATTCAGCCGATAGCATAGATCTTGTAGCGGTGTAACTCTCTGATTTTGTAACCATAACAGTCCCAACAGTCCACGGGTCATACCCATCATGTCCCAGCATAGTACTGTGGATGAAACGTCATTCCCCAACATTGCTCCGCCTAGTGCAGAGCTCAGAACGTCTCGTACAGTCCCCTCCACCCCCCACCCGCACCCAACCTGATCATGAACCCCATTGAACAACAACTTCTGGAACCTTCCGGGGGAGCGGATATCGCTGCTCACAACTGCCACGATAGGCTATCACTCAACCGGACAGTAAATCAAGCGATTATCACCCCCTTCCTTGACTGATACAATTATAACAAAGGATATTGGGAGTCGACATGGTCATTCAACTGGATCTCTCCGATCTCCTGCGGGGCACGGGGGCCTGTTTTGGTCATTTCTCAGTTCTTGCAGCAGAAATGGAATCGAGGCTCCTATGTAGTTCATAGCTTCCCTAGGGTGTTAAAAAAAAATGAGAACGACCTCCATGCTTTATGTGTAGTTTCGCCAGGAAGATCAACGCATACAGGACCTGTCGTAGGCGGAGCTGCTTTTTGACCTGATCGTAGCATTTTCGCAAAGTCTGGGTAGATGTGAATATTGCTGCTTTCATATAAGGAGGGGGCCCATTTCCCTCACCAAGCAGAGAGCTGTGTCTATCTCTGTAGTTTAATAGCCTGCCGATTATAGTAAGGGGTGGGACCCCGGGCTTGGGCATCAGCGCCAGTGTACGGTGGGCTCTTTCAACTAGGAAATGTTCTGAGAAGGCGTTTTCACCAAACAAGGATTTCAGTAATGCTTCCACATGTGTCTCCATAGGGCCCTTGCAGAAGGATTCCGCCATTCCCACAATGCAAATGTTGTTTGGGCGGGAACGGGATTCCAAATCATCACACGTCCCTTGTATTTTGCCCATCTCACTTTTCAACAGTGTGATCTCACGAGTGTTTTGGCCGATGGAGTCTTCGTTGTTACTAATCCTCAATTCAGCCTCAGTAACACGTGCACTTTCCTTCTCCATACAGGTTTTTAACAAGCCGATGGTGGCAACAATATCATCTAATTTCACACTGAGAGACAAATCCACTTTGTACCATGGTTAGGAGCTGTTCATATCTGGCATTCTCGGAAGTGATTACCGGGGGTTCGGTTAGTGGTGGGGGCATCGTGCCCGAAGCTTGGCTGCACGTAAAGGAGTCCATAGGTCCAGTCTTCTTCGTCTCCGAACTGGCTAACCTGGGCATCGCCAAGTAATCAAAGCACTGGCGCCAATTTGCTTCACGCGTGGCCCGCACACTGGGGCTCACACTAATAGAGCAAGTTGTTATCGATGTCTATTATGTTCCAGTGGAAAACACCACACAGCTAACTTCCGTGAAGCCCCGGTGCTTTCATTAGTGGTTGGTAAAGCACTGAGATGGAGCTTAGTCTACTGAGCTGTTCTAGTTCATAGCCAGGGAGGTCCGTAGGAGAGTCGTATATAGAGGGTCGAATGATACTGTGCGATTTCAGTCGAGGACCCGGGCCAAAAGTGGTAATCGACAGGTATTCGAGATATCTTGCGTGGGATACTCACATTAGCAATGGGCTTATTCCCTAAAACACAGGCAAGCATCTTTGTTTCTTGGATGATTGTTGAACCACTTGTCTGTGCGTCAACACATTTTTAGGATGGGTTGTGATCTCTCACATATCTCAACAATGAGTTTGTATTGCTGCTATTGCCCTTCCTAGGTTGATCTTATAGCATACATTGCGCCTGCTGCGTTATGTTTATTTAGTATAATCACATGCACATGGAAACCTTCTCCGTGCTCCGCTCCCCCTGTGGCTGCATGGGTAGACAGACTGAAGAAATGCTAGCGCCTGGTGTCAGAGGGATGGCTCACTTGCCCCCGACCCCCGTCGCCTCCTGCTAACCGGATATTCCAGTACACCCCAAGTTCAGGTCGTATAACGTGCGGTTTGCATAACGAACAATGATAGTCCAGGGGGCCGCGGGTAAATAGCTCAGTTCCATCAACGTGTACATAGCTCCATGACCGTGAGGCGTCAGAATGACTGAATGGGTTGTGGTCTCTCACGTAGCCAAAATAATGGGTTTATGAGCTATATTGTTCTGTCTCGGCACGCACCCAGTTGGGTATTGTTGCAGCCGTATCGCGTGTGTATACTGTGACCATAGTAGTGGTAAATACACCCAGCTGGTCTGTTCCGGTGCAGCTGAATGGGCTAGCGCTTTGGTGCGATCCTGAAACTTGATAACCGACAGTTATCTCAGTTGCCCCAAGCCTCGTGCAGGGCCCTGCCCACCAGATGAATGGAGCGTGATGCGTAGAATAAACCAGGTTGAATTCTACCATGCAGTCCAGGGCACAAGGGATATCTAGCTATGTAACCGCTGCAGTACAGGCAAGTGTTAAAACGGCTCGTCTGTTTCATATCGGGTGATTCAGCCGTATTGTGTTCTCCCACGCTCCTTCAGCAGGTGTCTAGCAGTCTCCTTGCGATACCTTGTGCGATTTGTTAAATCTGCAGCCTCAAGCACCCATGACAGTGCTATCGTTGGATCCAGCGGCATGTTCTGAGGTAAAACACCCTCTCAACACTGTCATCCGTGTGTAAGGCTAACAGTTGTTGAAACCTCTGTCACTGCCACACCTTTGAGTTATGGCAGCCCAAAGTGCCTTCAGAGATCGTGCCCTGGTCCGGCGTTGCAGTCTTGTGTTACGAGCCCAGCAGTAGAGGTGTCCAAATATGCCATGTCTCAGGGGTGACCCCCTCCGTAGACCACCGGCTGGGTGTAACAGCGTGGGGCGCAGGTTCACTGCATGTGTCACGGCGCAGGATGTCACCTTATTGGGTCGCGTGCCCAGCTCCAAGCAAGTCGGAGGGAGCCAGCCGCCGTGGGACCAAGGGTGGGCCGTCGTCTTCTTCCCCGGCCCCAGTGCCGCTGCAGCAAGATTACCCATCCAGTCTTCAGGATGTAGATCCGCCGGAGAAAGGGCCGGGCGCCTCAAGGCAGCAACGGTCGGAATGGTCATTGCGGGACCCAGCGGGTGAGTAATATTGAATAATAGGGGCCCTCTAGATCGATCGCCTGGTCTCAGCACGTGGCTGGATACGAAGTGGGCAGGCCCGCTCGGGTTCTCTAGGCAGTCGCACAGACTCTGCCCATTCCAGGGCCCTGATGCATTTCCCAGCCGGCAGGATCGAGTGTCCTCAGCGTGGTACTCCCGCCCGGTTTCTGGTCTCGGCAGCTCTCGCTGAGAATGTCGGATCAAATTCTGTTAGGGAGAATTCTCTGTTTAGGCTGAATTTCCTAACCTAGCGAGTCCCCCAGCGGCTTTGCTGGATTTTTGGGGTTTATTTTCTTCTCCTGCCAAGAGTGGCACTCTTTCACCCTCACTCTTGGAAATGATTTGAGTGTATTCCTGTGACTTGTAATGTGCTTATGGGCTTTGGGGTATTTTTCCCTATAGGCTATCATTGGTTTTTGTATGTGTGTTACCCAGCACCCTCAGTGCAGTAACACAGGGGTGTCATAGAGGCCCCCAAACATAGACTCCATACCCTGGGACTGACTACTGTCTCCCTGGGCAAGTAAAGTCACCATTGACTTTACTAGTCTTAAATTGTGAACAGAACCAGTACAAACCATCATACTGTGGAAGTACTGGTAGGGGCAACTAGATTGCCCCTGGGTCTGTTTGTCGAGGGGGTACTGTCCCGTCCCCCCTCGCCGAGTTTCTGGCTGGTGGCAGTGGATACCACGGAAATATTCCACCGGAATATTTCCCAATGGGATTTCCCATTGATTTTACTGCACCACTTTTTGGTGCAATGTTAAAGATACCGCCGGTTTATTTATTTAATATTAATTCACCGGTTGGGATTTTTTGCCAGAACTCGCCGCCAAAATGGCATCTGGGTTCACTTCAGTAACCCTGAACCCGAGTCGAGCCTTTGTTCCACTTTTGGCAGGCTTCTGCAAAGAAGCCCTCCAAAGTGGTGCCACTGTGTCTGGGTCTACAGGATGTGTGGGAGGGGGATTTAGGCACCCTGGACTGAGTTGCCTTGACAACTCAAGCCGCACCCTAGTGTGATTGGCCCAGTGGTGAGCCCCCCGGCTCACCACTTAGCATGTTTGAGTGACAGCTAGGACTGGTGAATGGGGGTTTGCTGCATAAAATCAGGGCTTTGGGGACTGGAACTTCAGAAGTCGCCACAGGACCTAAGAAGCCGAAGAGGGAGAAGCTGAACCGACCTGCCAAGACGACACCACCGGTGGAGCCCTGCGGAACTGTCTCACCACTTCCCGACGACAGAGGAGATCTCCAGTCCGGAGAGTCTTCTTCCCTTGACTGGTGGGGACAACCAGTTTTTGCCTTCTTTTCGCCTCCCTGGAGAATCCCGTGGCCGCCTTGCCTGTGCCAAGCACCCCGGCAACCGGGATACCACTTTTTACCTCTACCGCGAAAGAGGGGTAACATCCTTTTAACCGGAAAACTCCACGGCTGGTTTCTTCCCTGGTAGTGCAACGACCTTCAGCCTTCCTCCACGTCGAGATCTTCTCTTCCTCTGGACGACGCCACGACTTGCACCCACTACCAGGAACAACTGCCACCGCTGGAGGATCCTTTCCATTTTGAAGGTACTGTGTTCCGCCCGGCTTCCCTTGCCACCGATTGTACGGGGTAGATTTAGCCCTCGGCTCTCGAACCTGGGTTAGCCTGGGACACCCTAACTAAACTTTTTTAAGCTTAACAGAACTTTTCTACTCACCTGTAAAGACTTTGGAGACTTTGTGACATCGTGTGATCTTGGGCAT
This sequence comes from Ambystoma mexicanum, assembly GCF_040938575.1. Taxonomy (NCBI): domain Eukaryota; kingdom Metazoa; phylum Chordata; class Amphibia; order Caudata; family Ambystomatidae; genus Ambystoma; species Ambystoma mexicanum. Next base: position 410,569,201 of record NC_090933.1, on the reverse strand, counting down.
ATTTGGCCTGGCTCTCCCTAAAGTGGGCCTGGCACTGAACTTCCTTGCTCCTCAATAGACTGCCTTCTCTAATACTTACTGTGGTTTTCTGAAAAGTGTTCTGCTGTATTGCTTTCTTAATTCTGCTTCCCCCCCACCCCTCTTTAAACAACTTGTTGGAGTGCCATCTAACGTTAAGCGCTCACCTCTGTCTGGAAATAAGTGGTGTTAACTAAGATTTGTCCAACAAATAACTAGGGGTGTACATATAGTAATTAAGACTGTGTTTTGAACTTACTTACCTTTTTCTGTGCTAGTGTAATTTACAAGTGTGTCTTTTAAATAAATAATTATATACTTTTACACAAGCTCTGGTCAGTGTTTGCTTGTACTACTGTGCCTCTGTACCTGTTCTGTATGCTCTGTATACTGCCTAACTCTTCTTGAGGGAGGTCTGACTGCTCAGCCACAGCTACCAAGTGAATCTGTGTGGTACAGACTGCTACCAAGTGGGTTTACTGCTAAACACCTGTAGTCTTAAATCTTTTGCAGTGGTCCCAGAGGGAACTGCACAGGTTTCTGCCTAACACTGGTGTGCAGCGGTGGGATTTGTATTGAGTATACACTTTAGGGTACTTTTGAGATACCTTAGTGCAACTAACCACAAAGCTTAGCACTAAAGAAAAAGTTATTTTCTAACATGTCTACTATGGAAGTTTATAGTCAAGAGTCCCTTGCTACAAAAACTGCTGATTGTTTAAGAGTTCTCTGTAAGCATAAGAATCTCCTGAATAAAGGCAAGAAAATGGAGCTAATAGAAAGGTTGTTAGAAAACCAAAGTCTGGATGATGGTTCAGAGGAACCTATTACTTCAGCAAATGTAGAGAACAGCAATGATATTGATATTGAACAAAGTATTGATGATCTTGGGTCAGAACCAGAAGAGGGTGGATGGAACTGTTGTAGATGTTCCCTCTAGGCCTCTGTCTGCTCTACCAGCTGTACCTACTAAACCTTTACCAGGTCCACATTTAGTCCTCAATACTATGAACTGGAGAAAATGAAACTGGAATTAGAGTACAAGAAACTTAATGCTCAAACTGCCAAAGAACTAAGGCTAAGAGAAATGGAGCTCAAGTATGAGCTAGAAATGAAGAAATTATCTGTTGAAAATGCTTCTCTCTCTGGCTCCTCTAGAAGTTCCAGTCCTAAAAGACCTCGGATGCCTAAAGAATTGATTGGTATGTATGAGCCTAGGTTGGATGTGTTGGATTGGTTGTCTATGTTTGAGTATAATCATGGGCTCCAGAACATCACAGGTAATGAGTTACTCACCTGGTTGTTCTCTAGGCTACCCCCTGTTGCAACTGATGCGGTAATGGAGTTGGGGGAGGAGGATAGGAAAGAGTATGAATGTGTGAAACTAGCTTTAATAGCTAGGTTTGGGAAGACCCCTTCCCAGTATCTTAGGAGGTTTAGAAGCCTCAAAAAGCATGATGGTACCCCCTTGGGCTACCTGGGTGTGTGAAGGGTTGAAAAACTTAGAGGGATGGATTAAGGGTTACAAAGTGAACACTTATGAAGGAATGAAGAATCTTGTAATGATGTAGTCAATTTATGATGCCTGCTCTCCTGAGCTCAGACAGCACTTGGCTGATTCACGGGAATTAGATCCTAGAAGGCTAGCTAAGGCTGCTGACTTGTGGATTGCCAACAGCGCCCCTCACAAGGATTCTGGGGTAACTCAGAAGAAGGATGAGGGGAAGCAGCCTAAAAAGGACTCTAAAGAGAATTCTAATAATTCCAATTCCAAAGAGGGCCCCAAACAAAACCATAAGGGTAAGCCACAAGGGAAACCAAATTAGAGTAGTATACCTTCTGGTGCCAAACCAGAAGGAGGTCAGAACAAGCCTCCATTCCAAAGGACCTTTGGATCCTGTTATGTTTGTAAGGCTACTGACCATGTGAAAGGAGATCCCAGATGTAAGGGTAAACCTTCAGGGATCCAACTTGTCTCCTTAGCCTTCGCTCCAGAGGAGGAAGTCCCTATGGCAAGTGGAAACTTTCTACTACTGGCTGATGAACCCACAGGAGTCTCAGCCAGTGTTTCTTTAGTCTCTCTGGGGTTGTGGGAACAACCGAATTTAGATGTCTATAATTCTATGCCAGATAATACTAAAGAGTATTATAAGGACATTGTCCAGGTGAATGGTCAGGAGACTCCTGCCATCCGGGACACTGGGGCCAGCATAACTGTGGTGGATGAATCATTTTTCAAGGCAGAGGATGTTGCTAAGGCACCCAAATGCCTCACCAAGTTAGCTGGAGGGCCTGTGCAGATGTGTCCCCAGTTACCAGTTCTCATCCAGTGTAATGATATGGCTGTGAAGATACCTGTCAGTATACAATGTGAAGTACCAGGAAGGGTTCTGTTGGGTAATGACCTGAAAGCTCTTGGAGTTGTGTCACATACCCCCAGACCTCCTAGTAAAAGGTTACAGGAGCTCACCAAACCTGCAAGAGAGAAAACCCTGTGAGGTTTATCTCAGGAGATGATGACAGAAATCACTCCTCTCCCACTGGAGCAACTTACTGCAGTCACTACCAGATCAGGAGCAAAGGGGCAACCCAAGACTCCTAGGAAAAAGCCTACAGCAAGCACTCCAGTGCTTCCAAGAAGGACTTCCCCCAGGTTGTCCAAAGTTACACCTGTAACTCCACCTCCAGCTGAGGCTGAGAGGGAGGTACCACCCTGTATGGTTGAACTAGACTCTGAAGAAGAGCTAGTAGGAGGCCCAGAACTTATTGGATACCTGGACCCGGCTGACCATCCTGAGCTGCAGTCTTTACTGGCAGAAGGTGGACCCAGCAGGTCAGATTTTCGTAAGGGACAAAGAGAATGTCCAACTCTGGAGGGCCTTCGCCAACAGGCAGCTTCTCAGGCTGATGGGCAAGAGCCTGGGAAGTATAGGTTACACTGGGAAGATGGCCTCTTCTACAGCGAACCAACTGCATCTGAACCTGGAGACTACCAACGCCTGGTAGTGCCCCAAGAGAACAGACAACAGTTCTTGCAACTAGCCCACGAGATTCCTTTGGCTGGTCACTTGAGTTTCAAGAAGACCAAGGAAAGGCTCTCTCTCTACTTTTATTGGCCAAAGATGGGGGCTGAGGTAGACAAGTATTGCAGGAGCTGCCATACCTGCCAGACTTCTGGTAAGGTTGGTTCCAAGAAGGTGGCACCTTTAGTGCCTCTCCCAGTTGTGGGAGTCCCATTTGAGAGGGTAGGGATTGACATTAATGGTCCCCTTGATCCTCCAACCTCCTCAGGCAACAGGTTTATCCTTGTTGTAGTAGACCATGCTACTAGGTACCCTGAGGCAATTCCTATGAGGACTGTTACAGCTCCGGCTGTAGCTAAGGCCCTCCTTGGTATTTTTACCAGGGTTGGGTTTCCTAAGGAAGTCATCTCTGACAGGGGGTCAAATTATATGTCCCACTACATGAAGGCCATGTGGAAAACTTGTGGAGTTACTTACAAGTTCTCAACCGCATACCAGACCAATGGGTTGGTAGAAAGGTTTAACAGAACCATGAAGAGCATGATAGGTGCTTTAGAAGAACCCCTTAAAAAGAAGTGGGACCTTCTACTGCCATGCCTTCTCTTTGCTTATAGAGAAGTCCCTCAGGAGGGAGTAGGTTATTCTCCCTTTGAACTTCTCTATGGCCATCCAGTCAGAGGCCCCTTGGCCCTGATTAAGGAGGGATTGGAGAGTGCTCCTTCCCCCCCAAGCCAGTCAGAGTGACTGACTATGTGATAGGTCTCCGGAGGAGAATGTCACACATGATGGCAGAAACAAGTGACAACTTGAAAGCTGGACAAGCTCTGGTCAAGCATTGGCATGATCAGAAGGCTAACATGGTTGAGTTCACTCAAGACCAGCTAGTTCTTGTAATGCTTCCAACAAGGCAGAGGGCCTTGCAAGACAAGTGGATGGGACCCTTCAAGGTTGTGGGAAAACTTGGAGAGGTCAACTATCTGGTGGATCTGGGCAAACCCAGGGAAGCTCCTAGAGTCTTCCACACCAACCGCCTTAAAGCCTATGTCTCTAGACCAGAAGTAGGAGCCTTGCTTCTAGCTTCATTAAAAGAGGAGGAGGAGAGTGAAGCTCTACCTGACCTCCTGAGAGGCTTACCTTTGGACGAAAAGGTTGAAGGAGTTAATCTCTCTTCAGATCTGACACCTGAGCAACAGGAGGAGTGCAAATCTATGCTGAATCAGTTTGCCCCTCTGTTCTCACTTTCACCAGGCTTGACCCCTTGGGGACAGCATGACATACTCACTGGTGACTGTCTGCCAGTCAAAAGCAGAGGATACAGAATGTCAGAGAATGTCAGAACCCACATCAAAGGTGAGGTCAAGAAAATGCTTGATCTCGGGGTAATAGAGCCCTCTACTAGTCCATGGTCTAGCCCAGTTGTGTTAGTACCAAAGGCAGGATCCAAAGAATTGAGATTCTGCGTGGACTATAGAGCTCTTAATGCAGTCACCAAGACTGATGCCCACCCTTTGCCAAGGACAGATGAGTTGGTGGATAAACTTGGTGCAGCCAAGTACCTCAGTACCCTGGACCTTACGTCAGGCTATTGGCAAATAGCCCTGACAGACCATGCCAAGGAGAAAACTGCATTTTCTACCCCAGTTGGCTTATACCAATTTAAGGTTATGCCTTTTGGACTCAAAAATGCACCTGCTACATTCCAAAGGATGGTGAACCAAGTTCTAGCTGGGATGGAGGACTTCTGCATGGCATATTTGGATGACATTGCAGTCTTCAGCCAATCCTGGGAGGAACATGTGAACCACTTAGGACATGTTTTGCAGGCTCTTGAGCAGGCCAATCTGACCATAAAGGCAAGTAAATGCCAAATTGGACAGAGTAAAGTGGTCTACCTTGGGCATGAGGTGGAGAAATAAGGCCTTTTCTCAGCAAGATTGAAGCTGTGCAAAATTGGACAACACCTACTACTCAAACCCAGGTGAGAGCCTTCCTAGGCCTCACTGGGTATTACAGGAATTACATTGAGAACTAATTGACCATAGCTTCTCCACTGAATGTAATCTCCTCTCCAAAATTCCCTAAGAAGGTCAAATGGAATGAGGAATGCAATCAGGCCTTTGAAAACCTGAAGAAAGCTCTTTGCCAAGCTCCAGTACTCAGAGCTCCTGACTACCACCAAACTTTCATTGTACAAACTGATGCTTCCAATGTAGGTATAGGTGCAGTTCTTAGCCAACTGGATGAGAAGGGTAGGGAGCACCCCATTTGCTTCATCAGTAGAAAACTGAAGGATCCTGAGACAAGGTGGGCAACAATCGAAAGAGAATGCTTTGCTATTGTGTGGGCACTGAAGAAGTTTAGGCCATACTTGTATGGTTCTACTTTTGTCATTCAGACTGACCACCAACCCTTGAGATGGTTAATGCAAATGAAAGGGGAAAATCCAAAACTATTGAGCTGGTCAATCTCCCTCCAAGGGTTTGATTTCACCATTGAGCACAGGTCAGGGTGTCACCATCAAAATGCTGATGGACTCTCTTGGATGTACATCATCGACTAGAGGTATGAGGTTTATCCACGAGTGGATTAAATCCTCCTGTCCCTTACTCTGGGGGGGGGGGGCGAGTGTTAGGGAGAATTCTCTGTTTAGGCTCAATTTCCTAACCTAGTGACTCCCCCAGTGGCGTCGCTGGATTTTTGGGGTTTATTTTCTTCTCCTGCCAAGAGTGGGACTCTTTTACCCTCACTCTTGGACATGATTTGAGTGTATTCCTGTGAATTGTAATGTGCTTATGGGCTTTGGGGTATTTTTCCCCATAGGCTATCATTGGTTTTTGTATGTGTGTTACCCAGCACCCTCAGTGCAGTAACACAGGGGTGTCATAGTAGCCCCCAAACATAGACTCCATACTCTGGGACTGACTACTGTCTCCCTGGGCAGGTAAAGTCACCATTGACTTTACTAGTCTTAAATTGTGAACAGAACCAGTACAAACCATCATACTGTGGAAGTACTGGTAGGGGCAACTAGATTGCCCCTGGTCTGTTTGTCGAGGGGGTACTGTCCCGTCCCCCCTCGCCGAGTTTCTGGCTGGTGGCAGTGGATACCACGGAAATATGCCACCGGAATATTTCCCAATGGGATTTCCCATTGATTTTACTGCACCACTTTTTGGCGCAATGTTAGATACCGCCGGTTTATTTATTTAATATTAATTCACCGGTTGGGATTTTTTGCCAGAACTCGCCGCCAAAATGGCGTCTGGGTTCACTTCAGTAACCCTGAACCCGAGTCGAGCCTTTGTTACACTTTTGGCGGGCTTCTGCATAGAAGCCCTCCAAAGTGGTGCCTCTGTGTCTGGGTCTACAGGATGTGTGGGAGGGGGATTTAGGCACCCTGGACTGAGTTGCCTTGACAACTCAAGTCGCACCGTTGTGTGATTGGCCCAGTGGTGAGCCCCCGGCTCACCACTTAGCATGTTTGAGTGACAGCTAGGACTGGTGAATGGGGGTTTGCTGCATAAAAGCAGGGCTTTGGGGACTGGAACTTCAGAAGTCGCCACAGGACCTAAGAAGCCGAAGAGGGAGAAGCTGAGCCGACCTGCCAAGACGACACCACCGGTGGAGCCCTGCGGAACCGTCTCACCACTTCCCGACGACAGAGGAGATCTCCAGTCCGGAGAGTCTTCTTCCCTTGACTGGTGGGGACAACCAGTTTTTGCCTTCTTTTCGCCTCCCTGGAGAATCTCGTGGCCGCCTTGCCTGTGCCAAGCACCCCGGCAACCGGGATACCACTTTTTACCTCTACCGCGAAAGAGGGGTAACATCCTTTTAACCGGAAAACTCCACGGCTGGTTTCTTCCCTGGTAGTGCAACGACCTTCAGCCTTCCTCCACGTCGAGATCTTCTCTTCCTCTGGACGACGCCACGACTTGCACCCACTACCAGGAACAACTGCCACCGCTGGAGGATCCTTTCCATTTTGAAGGTACTGTGTTCCACCCGGCTTCCCTTGCCACTGATTGTACGGGGTAGATTTAGCCCTCGGCTCTCGAACCTGGGTTAGCCTGGGACACCCTAACTAAACTTTTTTAAGCTTAACAGAACTTTTCTACTCACCTGTAAAGACTTTGGAGACTTTGTGACATCGTGTGATCTTGGGCATATTTGGCCTGGCTCTCCCTAAAGTGAGCCTGGCACTGAACTTCCTTGCTCCTCAATAGACTGCCTTCTCTAATACTTACTGTGGTTTTCTGAAAAGTGTTCTGCTGTATTGCTTTCTTAATTCTGCTTCCCCCCCCCCTCTTTAAACAACTTGTTGGAGTGCCATCTAACGTTAAGCGCTCACCTCTGTCTGGAAATAAGTGGTGCTAAGTAAGACTTGTCCAACAAATAACTAGGGGTGTACATATAGTAATTAATACTGTGTTTTGAACTTACTTACCTTTTTCTGTGCTAGTGTAATTTACAAGTGTGTCTTTTAAATAAATATTTATATACTTTTACACAAGCTCTGGTCAGTGTTTGCTTGTACTACTGTGCCTCTGTACCTATTCTGTATGCTCTGTATACTGCCTAACTCTTCTTGAGGGAAGTCTGACTGCTCAGCCACAGCTACCAAGTGAATCTGTGTGGTACAGACTGCTACCAAGTGGGTTTACTGCTAAACACCTGTAGTCTTAAATCTTTTGCAGTGGTCCCAGAGGGAACTGCACAGGTTTCTGCCTAACACACGCAAGTCGGAGGGAGCCAGCCGCCGTGGGACCAAGGGTGGGCCGTCGTCTTCTTCCCCGGCCCCAGTGCCGCTGCAGCAAGATTACCCATCCAGTCTTCAGGATGTAGATCCGCCGGAGAAAGGGCCGGGCGCCTCAAGGCAGCAACGGTCGGAATGGTCATTGCGGGACCCAGCGGGTAAGCAATATTGAATAATAGAGGCCCTCTAGATCGATCGCCTGGTCTCAGCACGAGGGTGGATACGAAGTGGGCAGGCCCGCTCGGGTTCTCTAGGCAGTCACACAGACTCTGCCCATTCCAGGGCCCTGATGCATTTCCCAGCCGGCAGGATCGAGTGTCCTTAGCGTGGTACTCCCGCCCGGTTTCTGGTCTCGGCAGCTCTCGCTGAGAATGTCGGATCAAATTCTCAGCCAAATATTCTCCGTTTTCACTCAGGATTTTCATCAAGGGTGCACCAATATGGTGTGGACAGATACACGTCGAGTGGATCCTAAACAGGATTATTTTTTTAACAGGATCTTCGCCGGAGAGGAGCTCACACTTCAGGCAGCCATCATGTGTGCACGCAACAGCGCCCCTCCCTCAATTATACCCAAGTTAATAAAACATTGGAATGTCACCTAATGTTTAATTGCATACATCTTATTGCTTTTAAAACACACCTGACAACACTGAGGTGGGACAGGAAACTGATGTTAAAAAAGTTTGGAAACGTGGTGGCGCTGTGGAGCAGCCCAAGATGGCTGCCTAGCCACTGAGCTCCGTGTGGGATCGGTAGAAATCTGCTAACATCTGCGGCCACAGCGTTCGTTTCTTTCCTGTTACTTGCAGTGCCGCTGCCCTACATCACTGTGCTGCCGCCGGGGGGGCTCCGGCTGTTCTTCGTCCCTGGGGAGCCCCGGACTGGACCTTCTGCCGGTGCGGCCCTCTTCATCGCGGAGGCCGCGGCGCTGACTTGGATCCCGCCCCCGCCTTTCGGCCCGCCTGCCCCTCCTGGCGCTCTGTTGGGCGGACTGCGGCCCGATCGCGCTCCTGGGGACTCCGCGGCGAACCGGTGGTCTGCGGCTGGGGCCGTCGCCGGAGCGCGCCCCGGCCTCGCCCGCCCGCCCATCCGGCTGTGGACCTTCGTCATCATCCCACGTAGGGTGTCGCGGCCCTGGGGAGCGTGGAGCGGCTCCCCCCGAGGTGAGGAGTGGCTGCCAGTGCCAACTTGGTCCCCTCCAAGGGGGGGATCGTTTTGCCCTCCTTCCTCCCCCCCGCTGCTCCTCTGTTCATTCTTCCTGGGTGGGCGGGCGGACTGCGGCCCGACCTGTCCCCGTATCGTGCAGCGCGCTGCGGCGCCCTCGTCCAGGCGAGCCCCGGCGCCTAACATCTCCCGTCTGGCTCCGCTCCCCGGTGGCGTGGAGCTCCCGCCCGCTCACGTCCTGCTGGGGGCTGTACAGGGACCCCTCCCTGGAGTACTTACACCTGGCCCTGCGCCCCTCGACGTGGGTCCTGCCCAGGGCGCGCACCTCTTGCCCCAGCAGCCTGGTAGACACTGGCCCCAAACCCCTGTGTGACTCTGGCGTTTCAACGGGGTGGCAGGCGGAATAACAACCAGTAAGGCATATCCCGCTCCCTCACCTGTGCCGCGACGCCACCCCCCAGATGCGGCTGACCCTGTGGTCTTAGCACCTTCTCATTGGCAATCCCTGGAACCACCTCACACCACCGTACCAGTTGATCCCTGCATACTCGTGCCCCTCCTGGGCCCTGCTCACATCTCGGCTGGAGTAATCCCAACATCTACAGTCTGCACCCCTGACCTGGGACCATACTCTTCCCCCCTGTGGCCGGGCCCTCTGTCTGCGTTGTCCGTGGACCTATAACAACAATGCCTGGCAAGGTCAAGGGGAACCATAAAGGGGGTGCCATGGACAGATTCGCTAAAGCTGTCCTGAGGGGAGAGGCGGAGCAGGACTCGCCCATCCAGGATGATCTGGAAGCTGACCATCACCCCACTCCCGCACCCCCAGACCTGACCACGCTTATGGAATCGATGGCCAAAAACTTTGCGTCTTTTCATGAGAAATTAGACGACATCAATGCCAATGTTGCCTCCCTAAAAACGCGGATGGATCAGGCGGGGACCAGAATCAGCGACGCTGAAAATCGTATATCTACCAATGAGGACGAAATACATGCACTACAGGACACAGTGGCGTCCCTGTCACGTGACATGCGCAGTGTGAAAGCGAAGTGCGACGACCTTGAATCGCGCTCTCGCAGAAATAATCTGCGGATCGTCGGTGTCCCTGAGAATGCCCTCAGGGGCCGCATGGAAGACGCTGTGGAATCCCTGCTTAAGGACCTCCTGGGCAACCCAGTCCTGTCCCCATACTTTACCGTTGAGCGCGCTCATCGGGCTCGGTCACCGAGGCCCAAACCGGGCGACATCCCAAGACCCATTATAGCCAGGATCCTCAACTATCGGGACAGAGACCTCATCCTCCGGCTGTCACGAGAGAAAGGAGACCTGCGCCTCGAATCTCATACTATAAGGATCTTCCCGGACTTCTCAATAGCGGTCCAGCAGGAGAGGCGTCAGTTCATCGGAGTTAAAAAGCTGCTCAGAGAACGTAACGTTCCGTATGCCATCCTGTTCCCGGCTCGCCTCAAAATCACACATAATGGGAAACTTTATTTCTTCACTGTTCCAGAGGAGGCTGTGAAATTCATTGAGATGCACCTACCGCTCCCCAACCCAGCGGGGGCCCCGGTTGATGAGGGGTGATGAGTGGTAACTCAGGCCGGTCACTATTTCTCCATCTGGAACATCCGTCACCTTGAACGTGCATATGGAAACAGCACACTACAGATCCATCGCATCAGGCTCCCCCAGCGCCTGACCGGGCTGAGACCAGACCCAACCACGGCGGACAATGCTCCCCCTGCGGCTCGGAGCATCGTATTGTCTACGAACCCTAGAACTTCCTTCATTCTGGTCTCTCCCGCAAAGCTCTGCTGGACATGGGCTCCTGTCTTTAGATCCGCTCATCGCAGAACCTACTCACGACAGCCTTGTCTGTCCTACATCTTTGTCTAAGAACCGCCCACACGGCTACAGCACACCTCGCTGCAATGGCAACGGTTTTGGTTTATTGGTTGTCACTGCTTCGGTGCCCCTGTTGGGCACAGAATGGGCCTTATCCCTGTTGGATTTCGCCCTCCGAACTCCACCCCTCGGGGAGAATCGGACCTGTTGGTGACACATTTTTTTGGGGGCAAGGGATTTACACTGCAAGTTGGGGGTGGGCAGTGAGGGCGGGGGGAGGTATGGTTTGTTACCCGGGAAATGTTTTAGAAAAAGGCAGTGGCGGAATGGCAGGGCGATACACACCGGCTCACCTATATTTGTGCATGCTCACTCTTTTATTTGAAATTCAACAAATTTCGTGGGATGTACATTAAAACCGTAGAGATGCATGCAATTGTCTCAATCACAATCACCCTGGGATCGGGGGTTCTGGGGACAGAGTTTGCGGCACACGGAGGGGGACACTGGTGCGAGTATCACCTAGTGGGAGATTGTCCTCCATGGGTATTGTGTTTAGTGATATTCTTGTCTGATGCGCTAAGATGTCAGTGACGATAATGTCATGGAATGTCCGAGGCCTAAGTAATTACACCAAGGGCCGCAGGATCATGGCTTATGCCAATAGACACGGCTGCAAGGTACTGCTCCTGCAAGAGACACACTCCACTGGTCCACTGGCCAGAAGCATTGCGCCTACCTGGGGACCCCACAGATATTTTACTTCTTATTCCACACGCGCCAGAGGAGTCCTAACATTGATCCACAAGTCTCTTAAGTTTGTCCTCCATAGGAGCTATATAGATCCTTGTGGAAGATACATTGTGCTGCACTGCGCCATTGCCAATAGAGATTACCTGCTCGTAAATACTTATGGCCCCAACGTCGACTCCCCCGAATTTATTGACCAGGTGGTCTCCATACTGCTGGGATACACGGATGTGCAAATCGTTTGGGGCGGGGATATGAACTTTATTCTGGACACCTCCCTAGACAGGACTGGCATAGCGCCCAGGCCCCCGTCGGGCGCAGCGCGCAGACTCCTATCCCACTGCAAGACACTTGACATTCATGACGCATGGAGAGCTCTACATCCGTCAACACGGGAATACACCTTCTACTCATCGGTCCACGACAGTTCGTCCAGGATCGATCTATTCCTACTATCTGGTCCTATGCTAGGTAGGGTTTCCAAGACATGCATACTCGCTCGCACACTATCTGATCACTCACCGATCCTGTTGTCCGTTGACATGGGCATGCCAGCCCCCACTATTAACACATGGCGCTTTAAATCTGCTGCCCTACAGGACATAGTTTTTAGAGCAGACATACTTGCAGATATCCAGTCCTACTTTGACAACAACTCACCACAGGACACCACCCGGGGGATCCGCTGGGACGCCTTCAAAGTCTTCATTAGGGGGCGTCCATCTCTAGGGAGTCGGGGGTACTCAAATCCATAAGAACCACCCTATCACGCACTGAAACTAAGCTACGTGACCTGGAACGGGCCCACCCGGCCTCCGTTGACCCTGGTATACTCTCCCAGATCAGTGAAGAACTCAAGATCTTCAATGAACAGGCAATCAGGGAAGTGCAGTACTTCAGTCGTCCACAGGCTGCACGGAAATACGGTGAGGGAGATAGACCCGGCAAGACACTCGCTGCCCTGGCCAGGGGGGAATGGGGCCAAGCCCACATTACCAGTGTTAAGGATAATCATGGAACGACTCAGTGGTCCGACCAGGACATACTGGAGGTCTTCACAAGCTTCTATTCCAAACTATACTCTCAACCCCCTGAACATAGCGAATCCCATATGCGCGAGCTTTTAGACCAGACACCCACCACTATCATCTCCCCGGCAACGAGAGAACAGTTGGACTCCCCCATTACACTAGATGAGATAGTGGAAGCCATATCAAGTCTCCCGAAGGGGAAAGCGCCGGGCCCCGACGTGCTTACGGCTGAATTCTTTCAGGAGCATGTGGCCATTTTGGGACCCGAATTGCTAGAGGTATGGAATGAGGCCCTCCAGCTGGGATGCCTTCCCTCGTCTCTACGTGAAGCCGTTATTACGGTCCTCCTCAAGCCTGGCAAACCAGCAGATGACTGTGGTTCGTATCGGCCCCTATCACTCATGAACCTGGATACGAAAATCTTCGCCAAGGTGCTCGCCAATCGTTTCATTCCTATTATGTCATACATGGTACATGAGGACCAATCCGGCTTTGTCCCTGGTAGATCCACATCGCACAATATTAGACGGCTCCTTAACGTCATGGCTCGTATCAGTCAAAACGTGTGTGCGGTGGCGGTCACCTTGGACGCCCAGAAGGCCTTCGATATGGTGTCCTGGAAGTACATGTGGTTGGTCCTGGAAAACATGGGCGTCGGACCCGGGATGATCGCATACATCAAACTATTATACACATCCCCAGTCGCCAGGGTTCGCGTCAACTCCCAAACATCTGCCTTGTTTCCTCTCTCTCGTGGCACCCGACAGGGCTGCCCGTTTTCCCCGATCCTGTTTGCCCTTGCCATCGAGCCCATGGCGGACTATGTCAGGGAGCGTCACTCATGCAAAGGGATACGCCTCCAGGGTACACCCGAAATTATCTCGCTCTACGCTGACGACATCCTGCTTTTCGTCAGGAGCCCAGATCTCCACCTTGACCCGCTCCTTCGGGACATCACTCGTATCGGAACATACTCAGGCTTTACTATCAACTACACCAAATCCGAAATTTTCCCCCTCACACACTCCACGCTCCAGCCGGCCACTGAATACCCACTCCGCTGGTCCCCCAACGGGATTAAATATCTGGGAGTTCAGGTGTCTTTGACCAAGGAGACTCTCTTGACTAGCAATTACCTAGCAGTGGCAGAATTAGCCGAAACCAAGATTGCGCGCTGGCGCCCTCTCCCGTTGTCACTTGCTGGGCGGTTATCACTGGTTAAGATGATACTGCTTCCCAAATTATTGTACACATTCACAAATGTTCCCATATGGCCTGGCAGGAAATACTTCACTGATCTGCACAGGCTATGTGCGCAGTTCCTGTGGCACTCCGGTGCTGTGCGGAAAAAGTGGGGGGATATGACTCTGCCCTACGACAGAGGCGGGTTCACGGCCCCTGACCTGATGCGATACTGGATAGCAGCGCAGGCACAATTTGCCACTTACTGGTACCCCGGACCCTCCCCTCGCCCGCACGTCAAGCTTGAAAACCTTGCTGCCTCCGGCGCCAATATCATGACTCTAATTTTACATCGTCGGTACGTACCTGACTCACCTATAGATCCAGTCCAGACCACACTATCAGCCTGGGGGCGGTTGTTTGCTGCAGGCTCCGCGGAACACCCATACTATAAGTGGCTCCCCGCCTGGCAGCTCCCCGGGTTGGAACCCACGAATGACATAGCTCTGGCGCGTCACTGGCGGTCCCTAGGATACCTGGCCCTAACTGACGTCTATCCGGATGGGGTGTTTATAACACCACAGACTTGGAAGCCATCCCACGCTGGTACACCGCTGGAACTGCTGCAATACTACAGACTCCGAGCAGCGTTCTGGACCGCTTGGCCTGTGTTCCCTAACGAACCCCCTGACCATCCCGCTGTTGCCTATATCGCCAACTCTGGCGGGGCCCGAGGGGTAGTTTCATCGCTATATAAACTCCAGCTCACAGCTGCCACACCACCGCCCTTACGGGCCCGGGACGACTGGGCCTCTGAACTGGGGGTTGACATTACAGACCATCTGTGGGGTAAATTGTGTTCCCATACCGGCAAGGTATCCCTGAATTTCCGGTACCGAACAATACAATACAAATTGCTGAATAGGCTATACTATACCCCGCGTAGACTCTCCAAGTTTGCCCGCTCTGAGATGCGGCTCTGCCCCCGCTGCGGAGCGGAAGACGCTGGCCATCTCCACATGTTTTGGGACTGCCCCCAACTTGCCCCATTCTGGGATGAGATCTTTAAAACACTGTCCGAAATTTGCGATGTGACGATTGAGCCTGACCCGATGGGGGTGTTGTTCGGAGTGTGGGGGGATGAAGGGGTCAGAGGGGAGGCCAAACTCTTGAATATATGTTGTATAATAGCCAAAAAATGTATCCTGCAAAATTGGAAATGTGCTGCTCCTCCCACCTTTCAGAAATGGCTGAATCTACTGACCTGGTCCCGAAACTGTGAGGAAGATTATATTACTACTCTCCCATTCCGTTCCCGGCCAAAAAACATTTGGACTGCCTTCAACAGTTATCTTAACGGTCTTGATGTCCCCTCCTCTGGTGTTGGTTCTCCCTAAGTCTCCACTGTTATGTACGGAATTCTCTGCAACACTGTCTTGCTTTCCTCATCTTGGGGGTCATCCCTCGCTGCCTATGTACATCCCCATGTATTACATTTGTCTTGCACTGTTATATCATAATTGGCCTAATGTGTGTGTATGTCATCTACCACTGCCAGCAAAAATAAAAGTTTAATAAAAAAAAAAAAAAAAAAGTTTGGAAACCAAAGCAATCGACACACAGAACCACACATGAATACTGTGACTTAAGCGAAGAGCCAACTCTACCAGCTTTGGTGCAGTAGAGAGCAAAGAACAGATAGTTGGACTTCCAGGCCTCACGTAGAATCACACATAAAATAGTTTGTGAGGCACACATGGCCCCATTTGGCCAAAATAACACCTGCTTCTAAGCCAAAAATCGATGGATACATTTAGACTTTGTAACAGTTGTTTTGTAATCTGGGACTATTAGATGTTCAAACTTTTAGGCAAGATACTACAGGAAAAAGGTAAACTGAACTTCAAAGCAAACTACCACCTTACACAGACAAGAGGGTAACCATCAACCTTTCCGAAAAATCATTTGCATCTGGAACTTGAGGCTAACTCCTATGTAACATGCCTACATTTGCTCCAGAGGAAAAGCAACACTGAGGCAATTCATTAACTACACGTACTATTAAAACATTCTATTAACCGTCTTGCTCGCATATATCTGAGAATTTGCTAATAAAACTAAGGATTCCTCCAAGAATATACAGTAAGAACCACAGACATGGTCTAAGCACCTACAAATATCAATGATCAGCACGTCAAGCAAAAAACCGCTATTGCTGCCTTGTCTCTGACAGATTATGAAAGGATACGATCTGGTGACGAGCAGTGCAAGTGAGACTTGCGTAACAATGAGCAACACAAGAAAGGATCTATCAATTGCCAAGGATTTAGCTATGTTTGACTCACTCTGATTAAGAGATTTGCAGGAAAGATCTTTGGGAAGATGTTGTGTCCAGGACTACTGTTAGGTAAGAACATCTCTTACAAGTCACTGAGTTAGTGTAATGTCACTTGTGCTGGATCTGTGTCTCTTGACCTATTTTTGTCCACAGTAAGGCTTTAGCCAAAGCCGCACTGCAGACTTCAACTTCTTTTATGTGCTTGCTCAGTAAGCCTTGAGAACAGTGGGGAATGTCTGAGATGCAAAAGAGCAGAGGAAACTTTCTTTCATATGGTGTGGAGCTGTGACATACTCCAGAGCTTCTGGAGGGAGATGCATTAGTGAGATATCTGTGGCTTTAGGATCCCTGGTTCCACATGACCCGTAATTGGTATTGCTGGGTATATGGGGGGAGATGGACTTCACTAAATATGAGAAGATGTTTATGGTTATGGCACTGGGAGTGGGGAAATCGCTGCTACCTGAGGTTCGGCTGACAAACTGTGTTTAAACCGATGGTCTAACGAGTTGGACAGATGTGCGTCCTTGGAAAAAAGAATTTACAAAGCCAGAGGATGCCCCAGGAAGTCCTAGAAGGCACTGATGACTCCTTGCACGCATAAGCCCTGATGGTCCATATCGTCACTCCCCCCACCCCACTCAGAAAACCCATGTGCTGACCGGGAATGTTCCATGGAATGTAATTTCTGGTTTATGTCATGTGACCTTGTTGATCTTCAATGTTTATAATGGATACGTACTCATGATTGAATCAATAAACAGATCTATAAAAATAAATACCAGGGTGAGTATGCACTGAAAGTGCTCAATACAGTCCCTGGGTGAGTTTTCTCAAACAGTCTACCTTAGTTACAGGCTAGTGGTAATTATATACGTGTTACAAACTATGAGAAACCAGAGGGTATTCTCACTCCTAATCCCTATGATTCTCTGCGTAGGGGACAGGGAAAGGCCATTGCTTTTGGATCCAGACCCTGGGGGTGGACAAGGAAGGGAGGATCACATGGGGGGGAAGAGTCCTTGGGGACCGGGAGTGGGTTGCCCTTGGGCGAGACATTGTATCCCCCTTTTCCTACTGACAACCACACTAGCCCTTCCCCAGCCACTATGGGTGATTATAAACCAGTTACCCTGAACAATTAAGAGTGATGAAGATTACCCCTTTTCACCACTCTAACTGGGATGAAGAAGATGCCTGTAAGAAACTATGAGGGTCAGGCAGTTCCCTGTAATTGTGGTCAGGCGGGACTAATCAGAGTCTCACACCTGCAGCCTGTCAAGGGGGTGCAGGAGTATAAAGGGAGACCAGCCCAGCAGGACATAGGGCGACAGTTGAAGCAGCAGGAGCTTTGTGAAAGGAGTCAGCAATGGTGGCCCAGGAGAAGAAACCAGCATGTTGGCAGAAGTTCCAGTGAACGTGTGGGACCCGATATAAGTGGGCTCTGTCTTTCCCACAAGCCTGGAAGCCTCCAGACCAAAGCGCATGCAGACAGGGCTGGGAAGGTGCGCGCAATGCTGAGGACGCTGTCTGCGTCCGAAAACCAGCATCAAAGGCGCTGGTGTAAAGCAGAGAAGATACGCGAACGAGAGGCGGTAGCAAGGGTGGGTTTTCCCAACCTCTGACTTCAGGCGGGAAAAGGAAGTTGTGGGAAACTATTGGATGAGAGCGGAAAAGACAGGCGAGTGTCTGAGAGGCGCCTTTTCCCCCCGAACGGACCACAAGTGAGTAATGGTCAAGAAGAATATATAATTACCTGCATATTAAATACCGAACTGAATGAAAATTTGATATTTAAAAAACCAATACGTACCTAACTAAATGGAAAACAAGCATTGTGATAAAACCAGCACACATTGAATATCAAATTAAATAACAATTTACCATTTAAGGCAAACAATTATACATTGAATACTGAACTTAATTAACCCACATAAGAGAACCTTGAACTCTGAGATTAAAAGTGAACTCTAAAACATATGTGGCACAATGAATCAATCCAAATATGGAACTCTAATATATAAAAGCTTAAGGAAAAACAAACAAAAAACATGAATGAACACATCTGGAACTCTTACTTAAGGGAAACCAAACCATGAATATGGTTTAAGTTACTTACCTTTAACTATTGTTCTCCAGCATGGGTCTGGCATGGATTCACATGCCCATGAATATTCCCCGTCGTCAGACTGGGAATCCTCAGTAAAAGAAACAAACAGTTTCACTTTCACTTGAAAACTCTTTCTCCTTTAAACCAATCACTGTCCCCTGGATCATATTGCCCCCATCCAATGACAGTCCTCTTCCTTAGCCCCTCCTCTGGCAGCCATCTTCAGATTTGGTAAGCACGTAAAGTGGCAGTATGACCAAGAAGAGCAGCAGAGGGGACGGAGGAAGGGTTTGCATGAATCCATGCCAGACCCATGCTGGAGAACAATAGTTACAGGTAAGTAACTTAAACCTTCTCCAGCATGGGGACTGGCATGGATTCACATGCTCATGAATAACAAATACACAGCAGTACAACATTACACAACCACGGCAAGTGGCAAGGCTCAACAGAAGCAATTAACTCTTACCTCTGGAACAGATTCACCTCAAGCGAATAGGTCGCGTAGCACTGCTTGGCTGACTCTAGACGCCTCACTGGAATCCCTGTTGACGCAGTAGAACTTTGTGAAGGTGTGCGTGGACCTCCACGTAGGAGCCCTGCAGATGTCCAAGCAGGGGCACAGCAGACAGGAACGCCATCGTCACAGTGATCACTCTGGCGGAGGGAGTTCTCGGATGGCCGGGCAGCGGACGGTTCGCCAACCGATGACAGTGCATGATGCAGCCAGAGAGCCACCTTGAAATGCAAACCTTGGACAAGGCCTTCCTGTGGTTCAAAGGGCCAAATTTCAGGGATAGTTGTGAAGTCTTCCGAAAATTCTTTGTGCGTGTCATGTAGCACTTCAGGGCACGAGTAATGCCCATCTAGTGCAAGGCCCTTTCCGCCGGCGACAAAGGTTTCGGGAAGGAAACAGGTAACACCAAAGGCTTGTTGAAATGGAATTCCGATGGAATCTTCGTCATGAAAGAGGGGTGCGTACGCAGTACCACCTTTGAGTCGTGGAAAGTCAGATCCGGTTGCTTGCAGGATAGTCCCTGGATCTAACCTATGCGTCTGGCTGAGGTGATGGCCACAAGGAATGTCACCTTCCACAAGAGAAACTTGAGTGGGGCCTGATGCATAGGCTTGAAGGGGGCCCCCATGAGCCTCGTCAGAACCACGTTGAGGTCCCACTTGGGGACAGAAGCCTTCAACATTAGGAAAGACTGGAAAAAACCTTTGAGAAACTCCTTGACAAGTCTGTGGGACCACAGCGAAGATCTTCTGGGAATCTGGCTTAGCGGGAGATATCTGCCAGATGCACCTTGATGGAGGCATACGCCAGACCAGCCTTTGCCGAGGATAGCAAGAATGGAAGGATCTGTGGAGCCACGACCCCCAGAGGGGTAATCTTCTGGGACCGGCACCACGTAGCAAAATGCTTCCACTCATGGCTGTAGCACTTTAAGGTCGACAACAGCCTGGCCTTGGCGAGGACCTCCCTGCAGTCCGCTGGCAACTCAACCTCCAAACTCTGAGGCTGCAGGAGCCAAGCCCTCATGTTCAGCGGTCCTGAGTTGTGATTAAGGATTGCGCCTCCCTCTCTGGTGAGAAGATCCGGAACCACCAGCAACTTGACTAGAGGCGACGCAGACAGGCTGAGAAGGCTCGGATATCAAATCTGCCTCGGCCACGCCAGGACGATGACTATCATCTTGCATTGACACAGTCTGAGTGTGTTGATGACTCGTAGGAGGAGAGGAAACGGAAGAAACATGTACAGAAACCGTCCTTCCCACAGGAAGGGGAAAGCGTCCCCCAGGCTTCTTGGCTGGTGGAATCTGCTGGCAAACTTCTGGCACTTGGAGTTTGCCGCTGTCGCAAACCGATCGATCTGGGGTCTGCCCCCTTTGATGACCAGGTGGTCCACCTGATCCTGACGAAGCTCCCACTCGTGGCAGGAATGCAGTTCCCTGCTGAGGGAGTCTGCAATGGTGTTGAATCCCGCCAGGTGGAGAGGGACGAGGAACATCCCCTGTCCGACGGCCCAGTGCCACAAGTCCTGCACTTCCTTGGAAAGCGCCAGGGACCGAATGCCCCCCTGCTTTCTGATATAGAACATGGTGGTGGTGTTGTCCATGAATATCCTCACCACCTTGCCTTTCAGAGATGGAAGGAACGACTTGAGAGGCCCAGAACACTGCCCGTAGTACCAGGATGTTGGTATGCAGATCGTTCTCCTCCGGCAGCCAAAGGCCTCTGGCGTGCAGATGTCCGGTGTGTGCTGCCCACCCTTCCAGGGAGGCGTTCGTGGTGACCGTCTCCTGGTATGGGGGGTTCTGAAATCCTGTGCATTGGGTGATGGTGGAGCAGACGCCTCACCACTCTATCGTCCGTTGAAGTCTTTATTTAGAGGGATCTTGTCCGTGAAGTTTCCGGACACCTGTATCCAGTGGATGCCCAGGAATACCTGAAGGGGTCACATCTGCAACCTGCAGAGACGGACGAGGTAGATGCAGGACCGCACCACGGCCGTCTTCGTCAACGACAGCCGCTGCACCTTCCCTTAAATGGCCGCTAGCCTCTCCTCCGAGGGCGACGCCAGGCAAGACACATGAGCCTGGGGACTAGGAACAGCGTGTTCGGCAATGGCGTTAAGCAGGACTTTGGATAGAATCCCAGATCCGTGAATAGCTGAATGGTCGTCTCCGCCCACGAGTGGGCGCATCTCAGCCAGTTGTCCAGGTATGGGTATATGTGTATCCCCTGGAGACGCAGATGGGCCGCTGCTGGCGCCAGGCATTTCGTGAACACTCTGGAGGCCAACTTCAAGCCAAAAGGCAGGGCCTTGAACTGGTAATGCTGGCCCTACACCATGAATCCCAGAAACTTCTGATGTTTCTTGTGAATGGGGAGGTGGAAATGCGTGTCCTCCAGGTCCAACGACGTTAAGAAATCTCCTTTTCCCAGTTGGCCAAGCATGTGTTGCAACGTGAACATCCTGCACTTTTGGGACTTTACGTATTTGTTCAGACGTTATAGGTCCAGGATGGGCTGCCAGCCCCCTGTCTTCTTTCTGACTAGAAAGTATCTGGAATAGACTCCGGAGCCCGAACACATTTGGGAACCAGCTCTATCGCCCCTTTTTCGCAGCATGGCTACTATCTCTTCCACAAGCTGAGGGATGTGCTGCTCCTGACAGGGAACCGGAGGGATCCGCAGACACTTGAATTGGAACTCCAGGGTGTGTCATTGGGCAAGAGCGTTCAGCGCCCATCTGTTGGTGGTGATCTTTCTCCACTCATTGACGAACCTCATCAGCCGGCCTCCCACCCGGGTGCACTAGTGGGGGCCAGACGTCCTGGTCGGTTCAGGCTTACTTTGGCACCCGAGACCTGCCCTTTGGGCAACGGTGATGCTGTCCTCCGCTACCGTAGGCCTGGGCATGGCTTCTGTAGGCTTCTTGCGTTAAGGATCTGGAAGGCTGTCTGTGCGACGTGGAGAAACCTTTTGAAGATCTGCTCGACTTTCCCCTCGACGAGTGAAAAGAAGACAAGCAGTGCTGTTGGAGTGTCCATGGAACGTGCCGTCTCTGTATCCGTCTTGATGGCCTGGAGCGACTCGTCAACGGCCTTACCAAATAGATTTTCCCTGTCAAAGGGCATATCCAGCACCTTTGCTTGAATCTCCTGATAGAAATTAGGGGCTTTCATTCAACCCTGTCGACGAAGGCAGACACTGTTCCCCATTTGTCGGAACCCTGTGTCGGCCACGTCCAATGCCACTATGATGGTGTGATCCGATGACACTTCCCCTTCATGGAAGAGAGCGAGGGCTTACATCATTATATCGTCGGGGAGGAACTCCAGGATCGGCCCTAGCTTGTACCACAATTCCCCGTCGTACCTGGCCATCATCGCCACTGCGTTAGCTGCCTCGATAGTAGACGCTGGAGTGTAAATCAACTTCTTTCCCATGTCGTCCATCCCTTTTCCCCTCGCTATCTGGAGGGACTAAAGACGAGGACGGGTTTGCCGACTGTTTGCTCGCGGTCGCAGAAACCACCGAATCCGGTGATGGTTGCGACCTCAGGCACTTGGGTGCTGTGTCTGGTACCTTATATTTCTTTTCCAGCCTATCGCACTTGGCTCGAGCCGTGCAAGTGTCCATCATGAGAGCCAGGCCCTCCTCCCAAACATAACCCAGAAAAGGCACTGCCATGATCGTCTTCCTCTTGGCCTCACGCCTTTGATACAAGAAGCACTCCTTGTTTTCCTCGGGCACCAGCTGGAATAGCTTGGAGGCCCTGGCGATCATGTAGTTGAATGACCCCACCTCATCTGGTGGGGACACCCTATGTGGAGCGTCCAAATGTGGCGATTCACCATCTGCTGCGACAATGTCTTCGTCATCATCTGTCGGCGTGGCCGTATCCGTTCCCGTACCCGTGTCTGGGTCTGCTGGGGGGTGGGGAGGGGCCTGACGTGGTGGCAGAGGTTGATACGGGGCCGTCAGATGACGGTTACTTTTCTTCGTTGGAGGCTGATCAGGGACCTGGGGAACCACAGGCACCGGCGCAAGCGGCATTCTCATTTGGATCTCAGGTCCAAGGTGTGTAGAGTCGACAGAATATCCAAGGAAATGTCCCTCGGCTGAGAATGCAGAACAGGAAAACTAGGCCCTGCACGGTCATCGCCATCGTCCTCCTCTTCAACATCCTCATGGACCATAAGCAAGAACTCCTGATCTTCGTCGACCGCGGACGAGATCTCCATGGCTTGGGCAAAGGCCTGGGAGGGTTGTTTCGGGGCATACTCGCTCCCCTCCCTTTTTCCAACCCCCTGAGGGTCTTGAACCTGGGCCTGGCGTGCCTGCAGACTTTGCCAAAGTCACAGCACTGGTGTCGTGCCTTGGGGGGGTAGGGACACTTTCGGAGCCGTGGGAGCTACCCTCTTAGGATCAGTGCCCGTAGCTGCTGTGGTAGTAGTAGTCATCGAGGAAGTCGCCGACAAGGTCTTTGCCTGTGCCGGTTGAGCCTGCTTGGCTTGTGCTGCCTTTGTCTCCTCCGTCCGCAGCTTCTCAGATTTCTCCTACAGTTAAGTTGTGGTAGCTGACTTCCTCCTTGAAGCGGAGCCTCGAAGGTATGCTGGCGATTGAGGCGGAAGGTGATGCTGATCGCGCCCTATCCACTTTGGGACCTGCGTTCGCGGCGAACCCTGTGGAATCAGACTTTCGGCTCTTGGCCACAGATGAGGTGCCCTCAAAGGACTTAGAAGATAGCTCCTCTAACGAGCCGGTTCTGGATGAGGCATGACCCTGCTCGGAGCATGGGTCAGAGGCATTGTCCGTGTTAGGCCATGCCGCCAGCCTACTATGCCTGTCCTTCGTCGTTTTCTTGGAGAAACCGAGGCATATCTCACACTCTACTTCTTTGTGGTCCGGGTGCAGGCAGTAGAGGCATTGCAGGTGCTTGTCCTCCAAAAACAAATTCCGTAGCCCGCATTTGGTGCAGGGGCTGAAGAGGGACCTTTAATCTCCTGCTTCATGGTTGGAGGGCGCAAAGTAGGCCCAAGATGGCCTTGTAGAATCTTCGATGGAACTTCATGACAAGGGGTCCCCGCTGTTGGCAGATGAAGAAAAGAGCACACTGGCTCCTTTGAAACAAAATGGAACTTTTCTGTCGAAAAACACAAAAAACGTACTAATAGCTCACAGAGGAAACTCGAGGACTCCCGAGACTGAAGGGTGCAGTCAAAATCTGAAGATGGTTGCCAGAGGAGAGGCTTAGGGAGAGGACTCTTATTGGATGGGGGCACTATGACCCAGTGGACAGTGATTGGTTTAGAGGAGAAATACAGTTTTTAAGTGAAAGTGAAGCTGTTTTTTCTTTAACCGAGGATTTCCAGCCTGGCGACGGGGAATGTTCATGAGCATGTGAATCCATGCCAGACCACATGCTGGAGAATAATTAATAAATACCATGCGACAAAGCTACAATGGTATCCCTACAAAATATCCCTACCAAAAATATTGCTGTACACATGGCAGTTTGTCTCGCCATAGGCGATATTTTTGGGGGGGATAATTTGTGGGAGCGGGGGTTGCACAGGTGTCCCCCGCACATTTTAAAATAATGCAGTGGTTTCAGGGGTGTCCCGTGCAGGGTCCATGAGTCAATATCGCCACAAAAATAAGGCAATATTTTTGTATTGCGATATTTTTGCGGGGATATTAACACATCAAACCGCTACAATAAGGTAATGGGTGTGTGATACATGGTGGCAAAGCCACAAGGCTACCAAGGAAAAGCCAGAGGGGTGCAAGAATATACCCAAGCCAAGAGTCCAATAAAAGTAGCCTAGTGTCAGTGACGGTGCTAAGGAGCCAAGTACTGAGTACCCTGTGGGCGCAAACTGAGGAGCTCAGGATCCTGGTTGCGTGACCTGTGATGGGTGGACCATGTGGTCTGACAAATGTGCCGAGACCAGAGAGCCCTGAATAGTGAAAGCTAACAACATCGTAAGACAACCCCAACGTAATCACTGCAAAGGAGCTGGGAAGGTAAGCCAGAAAAGGGTCAAGTGGACCTGGTGTTTTTTGTTAAAGACTTTTAAAGAGACTAAGACAAGTACCCTCAAAGGGATTGAAAGTCTTGGCAAAGGGAACCCCGAGACCTACATAACTACACTTGTTGTCTTGGAACCTCAAGGCCCCTTTGTTTTGGACTGTGCTGCTTGAAACTTGGGAAAGGGAACCCAAAGTATTGGTGCTGAACTATTTCACTTTGAACTGGAGAAAGGTGAACTTTCAGTCTTTTTAATTGAACTTTCTTATGCTTGGGGAAGGGGAGCTGAATGGAAGCTGTGAGCTAAAAGAAGCTCAGAACTTTGAGTTAAACACTGTTTCCTTTGACTGACATCCCTACACATTGGTTCATTATAGTTGTGAGGGCAAGGATAGGTTTTGGACACAGACAGACTTAAATTGTACTCTTTGATTCCGACTTTCCTTACTTTTGTTCTGGTAGGGAAATCTCACCTTAGAGTAGGGCAAGTTAGGCCTTCAACCATCCTGATATTTAAGTTAATAAATATTCTTTTGTTTGAACTGGAAATCTGTCTGTCGCACTTTATGATGCCTTCACAAAACCTGCACTGCGGTGTAGTCACTTTCCTTCAATGTTAGCAATTCATTCCCTGAAAAGGAGCCTAACAGCCCTTGTGTTCCTTCAGGGATGTATCCTGAGGTGGTGTTAGGCAGAATTATATGCAGTACCCCTTGGGAACACCAGACACAATTAAGACAACAAGTGACAGTACAAATACACCTTTGGCACAAGCCTGTACTACACAGTTAAAGTGGTAGCGATGGCTGAGCAGCCAGACTTATCTCAAGAGTAAGTGAGCAGTATCAGATAGTTACACAAAGGACAGCAATTACTATGATTCAGGCAAACACTGACTCAAGGTTTTCAAGTAAAAGAACATACATTTATTTCACTATTCAGTTGTATAACACTACACTATTATATGCAGTCTAAAAAAATAACACTCTTAATACACCACACCACTTCCCTTAAATTCCAGACAAGTTAAGCTCACAAAATGAAGTGGGAGCAAAATGGCACTCCAGCAATTTAAAAGGGAGGGAGAGACAAAGTTAATAGAAATTAAATCAAGCCAACAGGTATGTACTCAGGGCAATTGAACAAGAGGAACTACAGTTATAGAATCTGGTAGAAAAGACTTAGGGCCAAAGTCAATGGGTCAAAAGTCTTTTGCTCAAGATTACACAGTTCAGGGTAATTCGCGGTAAAGTTCGTGGTACGGATTCCGGATGAGGTTGGTTGATATAAAAGTTAGTTCAAAGAGAAGAGAAGAGAAGGACAAGCCCTCGAATTGGAGTAAGATTTCAAACACTTTCACTGCGGTTGAACGAAACGAACAACCGGATTTGCACAGTATCTTAAAACGGAGAGGAAGCTGTAGCTGAGGTGGATGTTCCTGGAGTTCCTGCAGGCTAACGGTTCCTGAAGCGACTGTCAGACTGACAAGAAGTAGGAAGACTGGACGGTCCTGTACTACCCAGGGAAGAAACCAGCAGCAGAGCAAAGCAACGAATAAAAGGTGCGCTCCTTAAAACCCAAGCAGGGTCTGACCTTCCTGGCTATCCGACCCGCTGTAGCTCTGTACAGCGAATTCGACCAGAGGAGGGGTCCTGGCTTGCAGTTTGGGTGAACTGGTTGGTCCCACCAGCTCAAGGGAAGAAGTTTCCTGGAGGATCTTCTCTGTCGTCGGATTCTGAAGATTCGGACCTGCAGCAAGGCTTCACCGGGCGGTTCAGTCGTTGTAGGGGTCCTCTTCCATCCGCTCCTCGTTGGTTCTTTCGTTCCAGTGGCGACTTTGCCTTTCCAGTCCCAAAGACCTGCTTTTTATGCAGTTTTCCCCCATTCATACAGCCTGGCTGTCAATCACACAGCAGGGTGGCTATCCTGGCAAGGACAGTCCCCTCAGCCAATCAAACAGGAGTGCGACTTGGGTTACCAAGGGAACCCATGGTAGGGGTCCGATGATCCCTCCCTCACATCCTGCCTACCTAGACTTTTAGGCGCCTAAAGGAGGGCTTCTATGCAGAAGTCCGCGAAAAGACGGCGAACAAAGGAATCATCCCCTGTTTGGCACGCAGAGTAAAACACGAGAAAGACTTTAACAAAAAGAAATGACGAATAAACCCAGCCGTAGCCAAAATAAAATGTATTTGGTGAAGCAGGTTTATGTTCGACGCTAATATAATAGCCTAAAACAATACCATGGTTATATAAAGATAACCGCGGTAGAAAAGTTAGGGTAGTTACCACTGCCACCAGCCAAGTCTTGATGAAAAAGGAGCAAAACAATGCTCCAAGAGACAGACAAAAATTGATAAGAATTAACCCTTTCCAACACTCGATGTAAGATGGGGTGTACTGGGTCTGTGGTTTAAAGTGACTAAGGTAAAGTTAATGGCAACTTTACCTTTTCTGGGGGACAGTAGTCAGCCCCAGAAAATGGAGTCAGTGGGAAGTCTCAAAGACAACCCTGTGTCACTGCACTAAAGGTGCTGTGTAACACACATGAAAAATATGAGGCCATGGAGTAGGTGAGGCTCCAGTGCCCAAGATCACACAAAAAGTGAAAACACACGCTACAAAACACATGTAAGAGTGGGAAAAAGGCTCACACTCTTACCAGGTGAAAAAAATAAATCCTAGAAATCCAGCAAAGCTGCTGAGGGACTCATTAGGTAAGGGAAATCTGCCATTTATGAGAATTCTCCCTAACAGGTGGGAACTGCCATGTGTAGCTATTTACCAATATAAGCTCTGAATCAGAGCTCACAGAAGCAGCCTTCTCGAAAGGGTACCGGTTCTACCTGGGTGAGGGTTTGCCAGGCACTTAAGTCCACAGCCCTGTGTGTGCCCGCGCTGATAATGTGAAAACAGGAGTGAGGCTGACCTTCGCTGATTGGCAGGACACAAATGCCTGAATGGTACCCGGGATGTGATTGAATGACTGGGGTCTCCCCAGACCTAGGAGTTGTAAGGGTGCAGAAGGAGGAGACTGACACACAGGTGGCATAATTGTTGGAATAAAACCTTTATTGTCTCCAAAAATAATGAGAAGCCGTATCTCTCCCTAACTTTAAGAGAGGATTCCCTAACTCAACTAAAAATACTAAGGATTCAATCAGGATGTCAATGTAAATCAAGAGTCACTGTCCTGTGTCCAAACCCTGCCTCTGGCCTTTACACTTGTAACTAAACTTAAAAGATGGAACAAGTTACTTACCTGTAACTGCTGTTCTCCAGCATGGGTCTGGAATGGATTCACATGCTCATGAATATTCCCTGTCGTCAGGCAGGGAATCCTCTGTAAAAGAAAAAACAGTTTCACTTTCACTTACAAACTATGTTTCTCCCTATAAACCAATCACTGATCTCTGGGTCACACTGCCCCCATCCAAAGACTGTCCTCTCCCTAAGCCCCTCCTTTGGCAGCCATCTTCAGATTTGGTAGCACATAAAGTGGCAGTATGACCAAGAAGAGCCGCAGAGGGGACAGCAGGAGGGTTTGCATGTGAATCCATGCCAGACCCATGCTGGAGAACAACAGTTACAGGTAAGTAACTTGTTCCTTCTCCAGCATGGGGTCTGGCATGGATTCACATGCTCATGAATAAAGAATACATAGCAGTACAACATTACACAACCACGGTGGGTGGCAAGGCTCAACAGAAGCAATTACTCTTACCTCTGGACCAGGCTCACCCTCAAGCAAACAGGTTGCGCAGCACTGCTTGGCCGACCCTGGACTCCTCCCTGGAATCCCCGTCGACTCAGTAGAGTCGACTCAGTAGAATCTCGTGAAGGTGTGCGTAGACCGCCACATAGCAGCCCTGCAGATGTCCAGCAGGGTTCACACCAGACAGGAACGCTGTCATCGCAGCGATCGCTCTGGTAGAATGGGCTTTCGGACAGCCGGGCACCGGTCAGTTTGCCAACCAGTACCAGTGCGTGATACAGCCGGGGAGCCACCTGGAAATGGAAGCCTTGGACAAAGCTTTCCCATGGTTCACAGGACCAAAGTTCACGAAACGTTGAGACGTCCTCCGGAAACTCTTCGTGCGTGCCACATAGAACTTCAGAGCACGCGCCACATCCAGCGAGTGCAGAGTCCTTTCACCCGGCGACGAAGGCGTAGGAAAAAACAGTCAACCCCAAAGGCTCGTTGAGGTGGAACCTTCGGCATGAAGGAGGGGTGCGTCCGTAGCACCACCCTCATCTCGTGGAAAGTCAGATAAGGTTGCTTGCATGACACGGCCTGGATCTCACCATAGCACTTAAGAGTCAACGATGTTCTGGCCCTGGCAAGGATCTCTGTGCAGTCCACCGGTAGCTCGTACCCACCAAACTCTAAGGCTGCAGGAGCCAGGCCTTCAGGTTCAGCGATCCTGGGTCGTGGTGCAGGATTGCGCCTCCTTCTCTGGCGAGCATTTCCGCGACCACTGGCAGCTTGATTGGAGGCGACGTCGACAGGCTGAGAAGGTTCGGGTACCAAATCTGCCTCAGCCACGCCGGGGCGATGAGTATCATCCTGCACCGGCACCATTCGATTTGACTGATGACTTGCAGCAGTAGAGGCAACGGCGGGAATGTGTACAGGAAAAGGCCTTCCCACCGGAAGGAGAACGCGTACCCCATGCTCCCTGGCTGGTGGAACCTGCTGGTGAATCTCTGGCATTTGGAGTTTGTCGCCAGACCAAACAGATCAATCTGGGGTCTGCCCGACCTGAGGAAGAGGCTGTCAACTTGATCCTGCCGAAGCTCCCACTTGTGGCAAGAGCGCAGCTCCCTGCTGATGGAGTCAGTGATGGTGGTTTTGACTCCCGACCAGGTGAAAAGGAATGAGAATCATTTCCTGGGCGACAGCCCAATGCCACACATCCTGCACCTCTCTGGAGAGAGCCGGGGATCCGGTGCCCCCCTGCTTCCTGATGTAGAACTTTGTGGTGGTATTGTCCGTGAAGACCCTCACCACCTTGACCTTGAGGGACAGAAGGAACGACTTGAGGCCCCAGAACTCTGCCAGGAGCTCCAAGACATTGATGTGGAGGTCCCTCTCCTCCGGCAGCCACAGGCCTCTGGCGTGGAGACGTCCGGTGTGGGCTCCCCAGCCATCTAGGGAAAAGTCTGTGGTGACCATCTCCTGGTACAGGGGATTCTGGAAATACGTGCCCCGGGCAATGTTGGAGCGCACCCTCCACCACCTTATCGCTCAACGGAACTCGTTGTCAAGAACAGTAGTGTCTGTGAAGCTTCCGGACACTTGAACCCACCGTGCTTCCAGGAATTCCTGGAGGGGTCACATCTGCAACCTGCAGAGTCTGGTCAGGTAGATACACAACAACATCATGGTGAGCAGCGACTTGATGGCACGCACAGTGGCGATCTTCAGTGCCAACAGCCATTGCACCTCACCCAAAATGGCCACAATCCTCTCCTCTGAGGGGGCCGCTAGGCAGGAGACCGTGTTGAGCCTGGACCCCAGGAACAGAGTGTCCTGATATGGAATCAAGCAGCACTTCGGATAATTCACAGACGGTCCTATCCGTGTGGTCAACTGCGATTTCCCTTGACTTGGCCCGGATGAGCCAGTCGTCGAGGTACAGGTACACATGTATCCCTTGCAGAGGTAGATGGGCCGCCACTGGTTCCAGGCACTTCGTAAACACCCTGGGAGCAGACTAGTCCGAAGGGAAGGGCCTTGATTTGGTAGTGCTTTCCCCGTACGACAAAGAGTAGAAACTGCTGATGCTTCTCGTGAATGGGGACGTGGAAGTCAGCATCCCTGAGATCCAGCGACGTTAGTCCCTTTCCTCCAGTTGGCAGAGCATGTGCTGGAACTTGACAATCGTGAATTTTTGGGACTGGAGGAACTTGTTTAGTTGCCGCAGGTCAAGAATGGGCCTCCAGCACCCAGTCTTCTTTTTTACTAAGAAGCATCTGGAGTAAACTCTGGTGCCCCAGAGTCACTTTGGAACCCGCTCCATCGCCCCTTTTCTTAGCATGGCCCGTACTTCCCTGCAGGAGCTGAGGCATGTGTTGCTCCTGTCGGGCCACCAGCGGTATTCGCGGACACTTCTGCTGGAATTCTGGAGTGTGTCCATGGGCAAGGGTGTCCAGCACCCATCGGTTGGTGGAGATCTTCTTCCACTCGCTGACAAAGCCCACCAGCCCACCTCCCGCCCGGGTGCATGGGTGGAGGCCTGACGTCCTGGCCGGTTCAGTCCAGCTTCGGGGCCTGCGTGCCACCTTGGGAGCGACGACGATGGCAGCCACCTCTGAAAGCCTTGGAGTGACCCCTGTAGGCCTCCTGGGCCGTGTAACGGGAGGACTGACGGTAAGAGGACAATCTTCTGCCAAAACCCTTTGACGATCTTTCGGACTTGCTTCCAGAGGCACGAAAGGAAGGGCGACGTTGCAGAAGCGTGCCTAGGGCCTAGGCCATCTCTGTGTCGGTCTTGATGGCTTGCAACAATTCATCGACAGCCTTCCCAAAGTGATTGTCCCAGTCGAACGGCATGTCCCGGACCCTCGTCTGAACTTCCTGCCGAACGTTGGTGGCTTTCAACCAGCCACGATGACAGTGGCAGACACCATTCCCAATCTGAAGGAACCCCGTGTCCGCGATGTCCAGGGCCACGGTGATGGCATGGTCCGGTGCCACTTCACCTTCCTGGAGGATTTCTAGCGCCTCGACCCGCTTCTCATCCGGGAGGAATTCCAGCAACAGGGCCATCTTGTACCACAGCTCCTTATCGTACCTGGCCAGGATCGCAAAAGCAGTCGCTGCCTTGACTGTCGTTGCTGCCGAGTATATCATCTTTAGGCCCATAGCGTCCAAATTCTTCGCCTCACTGTCTGGTGGAATGGAGGCCGATGACGATGGATTTGAGGACTTCTTCCTCGCAGCCGCTGAGACGACAGAGTCCGGGGAAGGCTGCGATCGCAGGCACTTGGGTGCGGACTCTGGCACCCGGTACTTTTTCTCCAACCGGTCTCTTTTTTGCCAGGGTTGAGGTGGGATTTTTCATCAGCGCCAAGCCCTCATCCCAAACGTCATCCACGAGAGGTACTGCCAGAATGGTCTTCCTTTTAGCCTCTCGAAGCTGGTACAGGAACCCTTCCTATTTGGTCTCTTCTGGCCTCAGCTGGAAGAGCTCAGACACGCAGGCGCATGGAGTGGAATGATCCCACTTCGTCCGGTGGAGACGCTCTTGTGGTCGGGAAACGTCGCCATCGTCGTCCGTGTCAGTCGTCGCCATGTCCGTCCCTGTACTCCTATGGAGGGAGGGTATGTGAGGCGGTTGATGATGCAGCATGCCGCTTCCTCTTCTTTGCTGGCGGTCGGCCCGGTGCCACCGGGGGCGGGGGTGCCGTTGGCATCCTCTTCTGTATCTCCGACACCAGCATGTGGAGAGTGGACAGGATGTCCAGCGACCCGTCCCTGGGAGGTGGAGGGGGATTAGGCTTGCTGGGCCCAGAGCCTACATCATCGTCATCTCCACCGTCATCGTTCCCCACGTACTCCAGGACCATGTGAACGGATACCATGTCCTCTTCGTCCGAAGAAGAAATATCTGTGCCATGCAGCACGGCAGAGGCATCCACTGCCCTCCCCGCCCCTTTTGCGCATTTTGAGGGGTCTGAGCTGGGCTCGGGGCTGGCATACACTTCTACGGTGTCTTCTCCACAGTCTTGGCCGAAGTCTCCAGCCTGGGAGGAAGGGCCATTCTGGGCGCCATCGGGGCCCCCTGGGCTTGGTCAGCCCCTTTAGTCTACGAGAGGGTGGCCATCACCAGCTCGATCGTCGAGGATGATGTAGTCTGGGCCATCTGTGCCTTCAGGGGTAGGTCGGACCTGCGCCTTGGCCTTGTCCCGCAGCTTCCCCCAGTTAGCAGATTTCCTCTTCGAGGAGGAGCTGGAACGATGGCTTCAGATGGAGGCCGATGGCAATGATGAGCACACCCTGCTCGTCGCGGACCTGTTTGCGTGGCGACCCCGACGGAAGCAGACTCACCGTGCTTTGCCTTGTCTTGGAACCCCCACGGATGGGGCAACCAAAAAGGACCTAGAAGCCCGCTCCTTGGACCGGCCGGTCCTAGGTGAGGCATGCCCCTGCCTGCCGCACGGGGTAGAGGCCTTGGCGTTGAGCCATGCCGCCAGTCTACTGTGTTGATCCTTGATGGCGCGTTTGGTGAATCCAAGGCAAATCTCGCAATCCGCTTCCTTGTGATCCGGATGGAGACAGTAGAGGCACTGGGAGTGTTTGTCTTCCACAAACGCTTTCCTCAATCTGGAGCTGGAGTAGAGTTTGAAGAGAGAACCTACGTCCTCCTTCTCCTCAGACATGGCCCAGCGTGCAGTGTAGGCTCAATGGCCTCCTGGAATCTTTGAATGAAAACTCAACGATTATTGCCCTTGAGGGGTGACAAAAGATGCCGACAAACGGATCCCTGCTTGCCGGTCAAAAGAACGAAAGAGCACACAGGCTCTATTTGACAAAAAATGGACATTTTTACAAAAAAAACCTCGAAAACGCAGAAAAGCTCTCAGAGCAAAACACAAGGACTCCCAACACTTGAACATGCGGTAAAAATCTGAAGATGGCTGCCCGAGGAGGGGCTTGGGAGAGGGCAGTCATTGGCTGGGGGCAGTATGACACAGAGCTCAGTGATTGGTTTATAGGAGAGAGACAGTTAGTAAGTGAAAGTGAAACTGTTTTTTCTTTTACCAAGAATTCCCGGCCTGACAACAGGGAATATTCATGAGCATGTGAATCCGTTAGGACAGTTTTTCTGAAATCCAATTAAGGGCTTAGTAAAACCATTCAACTGAGGCAGTACAAGAATCCACTCTTAGTATAAGGCTGTACCACCTGAGTTCAGGGTAGCATAGACAGAGCAGCCAGGCTTATTTTAGGAGGGAGAGAGGGCAGTAGACACAGTACAAGCGAAATTGTAATACAAATGATCCAATGAAACACTGAAACACTATGTATTGTAAAAATAAAGGATTTATCTAAATACAGGTAGGCCCAGATAAATCTAGGGGTAAGTAAGTACTAAAACATTATAAAAAAATCACAGTATAAAACACAACACTATACTTGAAATCCACAGACCCAAGTATAGACCTTATTTGGAACACCCAACAGTAGTTCTAGGGAAATCAAAACCTTGTTATACACATTTAGTATAGGTGAAACCTATTCTTTGGGAGGAAAAGACCAATGGTTACTTTCAGATTACATTCAGTAATACAAGAGCAGTAGGCCCTTCCAGTTGCACAGTGACTCTTGGAACAAATCACAGTCAACTGGACAATATACTTTTGTTGAATAGTGAAACACTGATCCTACGTGCAGTAAAAACCTATAACTACTTTTGTCATAACACACAGTTATACCAGGTGAGTAAAACATAAGGATGTAATATACAATTACAGATGCTTTTGAAATCAGGGAACCCCAGATTGAGGTAAGCAATAACTCTGGTAACTTAATTGGGATGGCACACAGCTAACACAAGGTAAGTAAAACCCACATTAACTTCACAATGAAGGTGAAAGTAAAACCAAATGTCACACTTTACTGAATAGTTATTCTAGGTAGGCAACAACCTAATGTAGACTTATTAAGGACAGGCTAGCAGCAAGTCAGGGGAAGCAAGACCCAGTTGGGGGACACTCAGAGTTATCCTAACAGGACTAACCTGGTGATACCAACAGTTGGAGGACACTCATACAAATACC
Source organism: Ambystoma mexicanum (assembly GCF_040938575.1). Classification (NCBI taxonomy): domain Eukaryota; kingdom Metazoa; phylum Chordata; class Amphibia; order Caudata; family Ambystomatidae; genus Ambystoma; species Ambystoma mexicanum. The sequence goes on along the minus strand of NC_090933.1, from coordinate 410,534,648 downwards.
CTACAGGAATAATCTGGTGAAACCAACACATTACTTTTGTAAAGAGGCACAACCTAATCACAGGAGAGTAAAATACCTTCACATCTACTTTCTATTAGACTGGAAAAATAGTGGCTAAGGAAGAAAAGATGTTAACCATACTTTTAAGAATAGTGCATCACACATTCAAGATCAGTAAGAACTTTTGTAACTGTTCACTCTTAGAATTACAGTTACCAACCAACTCCCTACAAGTAAGTAAAACACTTGATTTATTTTTCTAGGCAGAAGTCCCAATCCCTTCAAAGTCTTTACCTTATTTTTGGAGCATGAGTGTTCTCAGTGGCAGAAGGGGGGGTCACTAGGACTAGTGACCAACAGGCAGTGTTAGAATAAGTTCTTTAGTAGCAAAAGTCAGAGTTCCTTAGGAAAACTGGGCAAACAGGTGAGTACTTTACTTCTAGGGTTATAAGAGGGTCCAGGGGCTTCACAGAAGACACCCCAGCAGGATTCTAGCAGTGGGACTGGGTGCACTGGACGAGGGACCTCCCAATCACAGAAAACACCCCAGGACTACACAGAAATCCCAAAAGGCTTAAGGTAAGTATATACCCAAGCCAACACAGTACCTCAGCAAAGAAGAAGAGATTGTAGCAGGAGAACTTCAGGGACTGCAGCCAAATACCCAGTCAGTGGATTCCTTGTCCTGGAGACTGAACACAAGACCTCAGAAGGGACTTTGCAGCAGGGATCGATGAAGAAGGCTCTAGGCAAGATTTCCCTGGCGGCTGAATGCGGTTCTGTGGATTTGGCACCTTTTCAAGGAGCACAGGACTAGACAGAATATCACGATGGAATTCTTGTTGTTACAAAGGTCCAGCACTCTTGTGAGGGGACTTTTCGGACTCGCTTCGTGCCTCTGGAGATACACCAAGATGTCCACGAGGTTTCAGCGATATTCGGAAGACCGTGCACCGCACAGTGGCTGGAGGTTCGAGGGTATTGGGGTACTGCAAGAACGCAAGGTCGCAGCAACCCGTGGGATGGCTCAAAATGCAGGTCTTCTTGAGTCTAGTGGGTTTCAACAGGCTCTGGGTTCGGGTTGTCGTTTTCAGAGAGCCCAGGTCGATTGGAAGGAAGGGCTGCAGCAGGCTCTGGTTACACAGACTCTCCGGTCACTGGAAATCATCTCCGCCGCTTTTCCTTCGTCATCCTCTTCGGTTTTCTGTTCCAGTGGTCGACATGACTTCAGTTTCCAGGTTTCCAGTATTTATCAGGAACTACAGCACAACCTCTGCATTCTCTCCCCGCATTTTACAAGAAAGGGGCGTCTGGTTGTCCAATCAGGACAGCCACCCCCCCCCCCCCCCACACTGGGATTTGTCCCAGTTGAAGCAAGGCATAAGACAAAGTATGGGGAAGTTTTGCACTCCTCCCCCACTTCCTGTGCTTACAGACAGACTGGAGCCTGGCGGGGTGTCCAGGGGACTCCCGCCGAAGACAGAAATCACACAAAGGAATTTCCGGCCCTGGATATCAGGGGAAGGAACAAGAAACGACAAGAAACACAAAAATGGCAGAAAAACAAGACAGGGCCATTTTGGTAAAATGAGCACCCGTAGGGGCCTTTATTGCAGCTGTGATCACAGCCCGCGGTAAAGGTGCACCAAATTAGTAAAAGGTATCACTGCCCCCAGCCAGTAAAGGTGAGCTTGTCACTTTAACATAATTGTTACAGTTTTAAGGTGAAAGTGGATACACATTGCATCTCCCCAGCACTCCACATAAGGTGGGGTGTGCTGGTTTCACAGAATAAAATGTAAAAGGGATCCAAAGATCCTTTCTACCCTTGGGAAATGTAGTTCACTCAAGGTTAGCAGAAGAAAGTTAAATGGGGAGCCCCTAGGGCAACCCAGCAACAACAGGCACTTATTGCCAATAAGTTGTTAAACATGATAACTTTAAAACGACACTATGGAGTCTCTTAAAAATGACACCCATAAAAAGAGTTAAAGATTAGGTGAGTGTGGAAAAAGGTTCCCACTCACTGAGGTATTAATGAAAAATATCCCACTCGAAAAGCAAAAAGTTCTGGGGTTGAACCAGGAAAGGAAGATTTACCAGCTCTGTGGAAATCTTACCTAACAGAATCCATGCCAGACTCCATGCTGGAGAAAGTGGATTCTTCTTGGTCCAGAAGTATTACTCTGTTCTTCTGGACAGTGGATCGTAGTTCAAATTAAATTTGGGGCCTTTACCTAAGGGAATAACTACCTTCCCCAGGTCACCATCCCTTCCCTGATTTGTAAAACAAAGTTCCAGATTGTTAAACAGAAAACTTCTCAGTTCAGATTCAAAAAGGCAAAGTTCCAATTCTTCTGTGGGATATGTATCTGAGGGAATGACTGCCTTCCCCAGGTCTCGACCCTTTGTCAAGGTACCAAACAATGTTCCAGGTTTAAAGTTTCAACTCGAACAACAACATTCTCATTGACCATAGTTTCTTCACTATTGGGTTCCTGGAGAATGCCTCCCTTCTGCAGGTGTCTTGGTCTCAGTACTTTCACAATGTCACAGGAAGGACTCCATTTCCCAGGCCTTCTTGCAGGCAGACTTTACAGTTCACAATACCAGGGGGAATGACTCCCTTCCCTTAGCCTTTTTCCAGGCTGACTTTGTAGCTCACAATGCCAAGGGGAATGACTCCCTTCCATTGGCCTTTTCTCATGCTTGATTTGAAGTTCCCAATGGCAGGGGGTATCGCACACTTCCCCCTCGCCCTTTCTCAGGCTTGGTTTTTAGTACACAATATCAGGAGGTATGATACTCTTCCCCTGGTCCTTTCTCAGGCGTCACAGTACACTTGGCCATTCACAGGGCCAGATGGACTCTCTCCCTTCCTCTGGTCTTCTTCGTTACCTCTCAGAGCCTTGTGGTATTTTCCCCTTTCCCAAACATTACTAATTTGGTTTACTCACGACTGCCAAGTATGGTTAGTCCTGAATGAATATTTCTCTTCACACTATGAGGGCTTTCCTTGTATAACAGTTCACATAGCCCAAGGGAATGTCTACTTTCTACTAGTTTCTCTTTTCCTCTCTCCAGGTTCTACCAAATTGGTTTACTCTCCTGCCAAGTATGGTTGGTTTCTCTCAGTAGCTTTTTCGCTGGGATGACCTCTCACTCTGTATCTTTCATTACCCCAGATTTGGCTTGCCCCACTGGGACAAAGAAGCGCTCTCCACTCTTCCTCCCGCGGTTGACCATGGCTTGCTTGCTTCCTCCCTTCTCTACCTCCCTCCCTGTTAGGGAGAATTCTCATCTATGGCTAATTTCCCTCACCTAGTGAGTCCCTCAGTAGCTTTGCTGGATTTCGCAGGTTTATTTTTTCCACCTGGTAAGAGTGTGAGCCCTTTTTCCCACTCTTACATGTGTTTTGCCATGTGTATTTCTACTGTTTGTGTGATCTTGGGCTATGGAGCAACACCACTCCATGAGCCCCACTTTTTTGTATGTTACACAGCACCTTCCGTGCAGTAACACAGGGTTGTCTTTGAGACTTCCCTCTTTCATTTTTCTGGGGCTGACTACTGTCCCCCAGAAACAGGTAAAGTTGCCATTTACTTTATGTAGTCATTTAAAACTACAGACCCAGTACACCCCATCTTACATGGAGTATTGGAAAGTGTTAGTTCCTATCCCTTTTTGTCTGTACCTCTCTGAGCTTTATTTTGCTCTCTTAACACTAAGGCTTGGCTGGTGGCAGTGGCATCTACCCTAACTTTTCTACCGCGATTATACTATTATAAACGTGGTACTGTTTTAGGCTATTATATTAGCCTCGAACTTAAACCCGCTTGACCAAATACTTTCTATTTCGGCTCCGGTTGGGTTTTATCGCCATTCCTTTTTGTTAAAGTGCTTCTTGTGTTTTACTTTGTGTGGCAAATCAGGTTTGCCTCCTTTGTTTGCCGACCTTTGGCGTCTGGGTGTCTAGGTCTAGGTGGGCTGAATGTGAGGGAGGGGTGTAGTCACCCCCTGCACAGGGTATCCTTGGAGACCCAAGTCGCACTTTATGTTCATTGGCTGAGGTGGTTGTCCGGGCCGGACTACCCCCCTGCTGAGTGATTGACAGCCAGGCTGTGTGAATGGAAGATTTTGGAATAAAAGGCAGGACTCTTGAGCTGGAAGTCAGAGTCGCCACTGGAACTGCAAAGAACCAAAGAGAAGCGGAGAAGAAGACGGTTGCTGCAACTCCTGAGTCCCGGTGAAGCCCTGCTGCAGTCCTGAACTATCTACCCTTCAATGACAAGAGAAGATCCAGTCCGGGGTCTTCTTCCCTTGAGCCTGGTGGGATCAACCAGCACACCTTCCACAGGCAGAGGATCCTCTTCTTGGTCGAAATCGCTGCACACAGCTGTAGTGGTCCGGATAGCCATCTGAAGAGCCTCTCCTGTTTTAAAGGAGCGCACTTTTTATTCACCGTTGCTTTTTGCTGGCTTCATCCCTGGGTAGTGCAGATCGCTCCAGACGTCCTCCTTGTCCCCACAACTGAAGCTTCAGGAACCGTGAGTCTGCAGAAACTACCAGGAACAACTGCCGTGGCACCAGCTCTTCTTCATACGAATAAGGTACTGTGTCCGACTTTGAGGAACTAGGGTGAACCCTTTTCTCCTCATCAAAGGCTTGTCCTTATCTTCTTTCCCTCTTATAACTTTTGCTTCCCTTTTGACAATATCTAAGTACTCCTGGCAATCTCGAATCGTGAACTGTTCTAACCTTGTGATCCTCAACAACAGGACCCCTGTCCCACTGACACTAGCGCAGGCCTATTGACTCATCTACGTTTTAGAAGAACAAGTTACTTTCTCACCTGGTAACGTTCTTTCGATGGGATGTTCCGACGACGTATTCCAAATCTATGACGGGTAATCACAACAGCTGTGCTGCTTCGGAACATTTTCGGCGTCTGCGTCGATAACGTCGATACGCTGTCCTCGAGGGCCTCCGTCGAGCCGACGTCACCAGAAGTTATAAGTAGGACGCATGACGCCCGTAGCCTCAGTTGTAGTTTTTTCCCCAGAACGTGTGGCACCAATTTTCTGCCAGTATGACTACAGAAAGCCTTGCGGAAACGTAAGATGAAATCGCATAAATTCTGTAGCGGGGCCGGCTGGGAGGGTACGATGTGGAATACGTCGTCGGAACATCCCATCGAAAGAACGTTACCAGGTAAGAAAGTAACTTGTTCTTCGAAGGGATTGGTTCCTCTGACGTATTCCACATCTATGACAGACTCCGAAAGCAGTACCAACGTATGGAGGTGGGAAAAGAATTTAGAATTTTAGCATGCCCAATTAATTTGCAGAATAATGGACTGCCTTGCCAAAGGCCAAATCTTGCCCATGGATAGAATCCAGGGAGAAGTGTCTTACAAAAGTATGGACAGAGCCCCATGTGGCTGCTTCACAAATGTTACGAATGGGAACAGCCCTCTGCAGAGGAGTAGAGGCAGCCACACCCCTGGTAGAATGGGCCAAGCGGTAACATTCAGAAATTGCCAAGATAATCCATCTAGACAAAGTCGACTTAGTAACAGCTTGTCCTAAACGCCTTCCAGCGTATCCTACAAAGAGCTGATCGTCCACTCTGACCCGGGACATGTTTGAGATGAAGAAACTTAAAACTCTCCTATGATCCAACCTATGGAGCCTCTCCTCTTCCTTACCAGGATGTGGAGGAGGATAGAACGCCGGAAGAATGACCTTCTGGTTTAAATGAAATTCCGACACAACTTTCAGAAGAAACGAAGGACGAACTCTAAGGACAAACCATTGCTTATGAAACAATGTGAAGGGTGACTTAGCAGAAAGCGCCTGCAACTCACTCACTCTGCGAGCAGAAGTAACCGCAACTAAAAATACAGTTTTAAGGGTTAACAGTATCAAAGGACAAGAATGTAAAGGCTCAAATGGAGCACCCATTAGGAATTTTAGAACCAGGTTCAAATCCCAACCGGGCACCTGGAAAGGTGACGGTGGGAACACATTAGTGAGCCCTTTCAGAAACTGAGAAGTTAAAGGAATCTTAAAATAAGAACACTCCTCAGACGAGCGCTTAAATATGGAGAGCGCCGCCAGGTAACCTTTAATAGTACCCAATTCCAGGCCCTTGTGCGCTAATGAAAGCAAAAAAGACAGAACCACAGGAAGGGCACATGAAAAAGGATCCACATTCTGAACCCTTCACCAGTCGCAGAACTTTCTCCAACGGTACAGGGACTTTGTTGCAGGCCTTCTGGCCGAAATCCACACCTCCATCACGTCCTCAGGGAGGTCCCAATATTTATACCTCAACCTTTCAGAAGCCAAGCATGAAGGTTGAGAGACTTGACCTCTGGATGGAGAACCTGACCCCACCCCTCCCGTGAGAGCAGATCGTCTCGGTAGGGAAGACGGCGTGGAGGGCAGATGGACATGTCGAGAAGGTCCAGGTATCACGTTCTCCGGGCCCATGCCGGAGCAATGAGGATCATTCGGGAACCGAACCTCCGTAACCTCCGCAGCACTTGTGGAATGACGGGGACTCGAGGAAACGCGTACAGCAGTGGGAAAGGCCACTCCACTACTAACGCGTCCCCTAAGGCTCCTCTTGGAGGAAATTCCCACGAGCAGAATCTTTCGCACTTCCAGTTGACACTGGTGGCGAAGAGATCCACTTGTGGGGTCCCCCAAAGGGCGAAGATCTCCAGGAGAATCTCTTGAGCCAGCTCCCACTTGTGAGAGACTGTGCTCTGCCTGCTCAGAGCGTCCGCCGCCTCGTTTTCGTCTCCCGCCAGATGAACTGCCGAGATCGGAATTTCCTGCTGCATGGCCCTGAACCAGAGCTGCATCGCCTCTCTGCACAGAGGGAGAGACCCTGCCCCCCCTTTTTGTTGAGGTAGTGCATGGCCACTGTATTGTCTGTCAGAATCAGCACATTCTTCCCCCGCACAGACGGCAGAAAAGTCTTCAGAGCTAGCCTGATGGCCCTCAGCTCCAACAGATTGATATGGAGTCTGGACTCCGACGGAGACCAACGACCACTGACTGTCAGTTCGTTGGCATGAGCTCCCCATCCTATGAGGGATTCATCCGTCACGATCGTCACCTCCGGCCAGGGTAGCCGAAATAGAGCCCCCTTCATCAGATTGCCTTTGACGTCCCACCACAGAAGATCCTGGGCGACCGAGGGCGGCACCTGAACGGGATCCGACATCCTGCCGGAGGACTGCGACCACTGCATCTTGAGAGCCCACTGCAGAGATCTCATCCGCAGCCTAGCCTCTGGCACCAGTAGAATGCAGGATGCCATGAGGCCTAGCAACCTCAAGAACTCGAACGCCGGGAGACTCTGGGTATGTTGAAACTTATGCACCATCTGCAGAATGTGAAGAGCCCTCACCTGGGGAGGCGAACACTGCCCCAGGGATGTGTCGAGCACTGCTCCGATGTACTGGAGCCAATGGGTTGGTGTCAAGTGGGACTTCTTTAAGTTGAGGGAGAAGCCCAGCCTGTGAAGGGAGTGGCAGGTGAGTGACAGATGATCCAGGACTTGCTCGGGAGAGCGCGCCCTGATCAACCAATCGTCCAGGTAGGGGTAGACGTGAATCCCCCCTTTCCTGAGATACGCTACCACCACCACCATGAGCTTGGTGAAAACCCTCAGGGCGGAGGTCATTCCGAACGGCAGGACCCGAAACAAAGTGCGAGTCGCCAACCGCAAACCTCAGGTACTTCTTGTGCTTGGGATGAATCGGCACATGAAAGTAAGCGTCCTTGAGGTCGAGAGACACCAACCAGTCCTGAAGTTGAAGGGCCTGGAGGACTTGAGAGAGAGTAACCATCTTGAACTTGTACTTCCTGAGAAGCTTGTTCAAACCACGCAAGTCCATGATGGGTCTCAATCCCCCGTCTTTTTTTGGGCTAAAAAAATATGGGGAATACCACCCCTTGTTCCTCTCCGCTACAAGCACCAGTTCTATGGCGCCTTTCTCCAGCAGGGATTTGATTTCCTGTGCAAGGAGCGGATCCGGACTCTTCAAAGAGAGATTCCCTGGTGAATTGTCGTGAGGCCTCTGCCGGAAAGGAAGACAGTAGCCGTGGGCTATGATCTCTAGAACCCACACAGCTGAAGTAATGGCATGCCATTCTACAAGACGCTGCGCCAGCCTTCCCCCAGCTGGCGAACCATGGGACATGGCCTCATGACTGAGCTGAAGCAGCTGCGGCAGTGCCTGAGGGCAAAGAGGCAACTGCTTGAGCGGCCTGGGCACCTCGAATATCCTGTTTTCCACCTCTGGTACTCTTACGTTGGCCCCTTTGACTGGCAGCCCCCCTCGATCTACCAAAGGAAGAGTAGTAGTGAAAGGAACCTCCCCTCCATTGCTGTCCCCTGGGACGGTGTTAGGCAAAATCCTTTGCAGTTCCATAATTGACTTTTTTTAAAAAAAAAACTTTTAGTGAGTGTTAAGCCTTGTGGTTAATTGAACCAAGGTACTAGCAGCACTCTAAAATGTAAATCCAATACTTTTATCCTCACAGCTGTATACCAGTGTTAAGCAGAATCCTGTGCAGTTTCCTTATGGAGCACTACAGAAGATGAAGGCTACAGGTATATGCAATAAATCCCCTTTGGTATCAGTCCGTACCACAAAGATTTAGGTGGTAGCTGTGGCTAAGCAGTCAGACTCATCTCAAGAGGGAGATGAGCAGTATTCAGGGTTTACACATTAGGGCCTCAGTACTATGGAACACGGAAACACTGACAAAAGCTTTGTATCAAAAAAAAAAATATATATATTTTTTATTTGACTTAGTTGAGAATTCAACTTTACAAATAGATAAAATGTATCATTAATAACATGATTCACATTGTGTTGAAACATGATAAGGAAGAAAGAAAACGAAACTAACAAATTACATAATTTAGAATATCAATCTTATCGTAGGACTAAAAGATGAAAACTGAGGATAATTCATACAACCTTAATTCATAAAGCGCCGAAATCAGTACATTTCCATGATGAAAGCATAAAAGAAAAAGGAAAAAAACAAAGATTGAAAAAGACCAGGAATCACAATTTCATTTTGCTTTCATGGAAGGATTCACTTCATGGGGAAATGCAGCATCAAGGATGTGCAAAGTTGCAATTCTAACTGAGATTTTACAAGAACCAAACATTTCAGACCATAATTCATTATTGGTCCTCTGAATGTATTTTGAATACAGGCACTTAATAAGTTTCAAACGCCGCGATGTGAAGGCTTTACATTTGGTGATGATATGACACAAAGTTTCTTTCTGTGATTCATACTTACAGAATCGACAATAAGCTAGTTCTTTTTTAACTAAGCCTCGCCTGACCAAGATTTCATTGACAGGCCACAGGTTAAGGCGAAATCTTAGAATTTTTGATCTTAATATGGGCGATGGGCATTTTACAAGATAGTCTGCCATTGTTCGCAAACGTTTGTGACCAAAGAGATTTCTGTCGAAAAATCTTTTAATGTTAAACATTTTTCTTGTGTCAATAACCAATCAGCCCGATAAAGTTTAACCTTAGCTCTGTTTGGGTTCGTAAGAAGATCGACCGAGATGTTTGCATTGGCTAATGCATTCGAGGTATGTGTTCTCCAATTCAAGGGAAACATCTGTTTAGAGGTCAACAAGTGATTAGCTAGAATGGCAAGGCTATTTAGATTAGTGAATCCCAGCAAACATTTCCGAAGTAAGGCACACATTTTCAGGTTAACTGGACATGAATTGATAGGAGACCAAGTTCAAATCTGAGCAACATAGTTGGCGTGCTCTTTGGTAGATTAAGTACAGTTTTCCAGAATCTAGATTCTAGACGATTCCACTGAAAATCTAGGTACGCAAACGGGCGACCCCTCACCGATACAAAGAGGAAACCGCTCCCCGAAGCAACGCAAGGCGCAAGACTCAGGCAAAAGCAACGCAAGGCGCAAGACTCAGGCAAAAACAACGATCTATTAATAACGCTGCAAGGACATCCTACGCAGCTTATCAACCACCACTATGAAAGTGTGAACACCAACGACAGCTACACCAGCAATAAACATCCGATCAGACGAGAATACGTCTCAGAAGACAGATCAGACTACTCAACCAAAACAAACGCGAGCATCATATCATAAAAAATCAATCCAGCCAAAGAGCACCTGGACTCTATGCTCGTGGAACACGAGAGGCAACGCCCACCTATTAAATGAATCATCACTAGAATTTGAAACTTACCAGATCATCTGCTTCCAAGAAACCTGGCTCTCCCAGCCCCCATGCTGCGAAGGCTTCTTAACTTTCCTCAACCCAGCACCCACAAGACCCAAAGGAAGACCATCATCAGGACTACTAACATTAATCAAGACTAACCCGACATGGCCCATAATCCAAACTACAAACATCAACCCATGGACACAAAACACTGTCGTAAAAATAAAAGGTAGCCCAGACTCTACAAACAAAAAAACATCAGGACAGAATAATCTCCATCACAAACCTTTACTGGAATCCTGCGGCCATTAACAACGAAATCTTCCTGGACGGTGTCTTCTTAACAATGGACAAACTTTCCAACGAGCACACAACAATCAAATTCATACTATGTGGAGATCTCAATCTCCACCTTTGGGACAAAAATGGACATCTTATTCCACACAAAGACCGGACAACAAAACCTATCACACATCGAATACCCCACAGACGAAACAAACAAGATACTACCTACGTGGTCCCGCAGAAAATCGTCTGCCATCATCGACTACATCTACTTCTCAAAAGAACTAATAGATGCAGTAGAAAAAGTCTGCATAATAGAAACATCAAAGAGCCATCACAATCAGCTCGTCATACACGGACAAAACATGCTCCAACGACCCCAGTCTCGTCGCACTGTCCCACTCGAAGTCTGCACAGCGGGTAGAAGACTACGCATTACTCAACAAGCCACAACTATGCTTACAAATCAATTTCTCCAAACACTGCCCGACGCCCAGAAACTTAACTACCAATTGCTACTCATACCACACTACAAGGAAACGACGAACCAACCCAAAAAGACACACCCACACACCTACAACAGCGAGCTAGTTGAAAGGAAAAGGATACTGAGAAACAGTGGGAGAACTAAAGGAAAGCAAAGGCAAAGAAGTATTCAAAAAAATCAAAGCTGCAAAACAAAACTACAACAACTGGATCAAAACCCATTGCATGACTCTCCTACAAAAGGACGCAGAAGCCATCATGGAAACCTACAAAACCCACAATCTCAGATCTATGGAACCTACTAAACAACAACTCAGCCGATCAACACAAACTCACGGGAAATGTCACAGAACAACGATGGATCCAACACTATTCGAACATATATAAAGCCCGAAATTCACAAATCGAAGAAGAACCCCAGACAAAAAAAATCAAGTGGACAGTACTCTGCAACTATCAAGACATACTGGACATAATACAGAAACTCAATATATCCTGTGCCCCGGGCCCTGACGGAACCTCAAATGCAATGATCAAGAAAGATCCACAATCATGGGCCAATCTCATGAGCAACATCGTAAAACTCAAACAACCTAAACCAGATACCCTTGACATGGAAAACCGCAAAAATAGTGCCCATCCACAAACAAGGACCAAGAGACTACCCGGTCAACTTCTGCCCAATCGCACTTCTAGATCCTTTGGGGAAGCTGTTCGCATCCATCCTTCTGAAGAAACTGAACCAATAGGCAACCGCGACACATCGATTCGCAACCAGACAAACTGGCTTCACTCCAAATGTTGGTACAAAAATCAACCTCCTCTTGCTGAACCTGATCAAGCACGAAGCAATCCACAACAAAATAACCATATATCTGGCCTTCATCGATCTCCACATGGCTTTCGACGGGATCTCTAGACAAAAAATATGGGACAAACTCGAAACATGGAAATGCCCAAACGACATCCTGGGACCAATAAAACAAACACTTCAATAACAATAATACTCACAAGCAGAGGACAAACAACATCGAAATACCCAGCGTCAACAGTCTAAAACAAGGCTGTCCCCTAGCGGCCACGCTTTACAACCTCTACACAGTAGATATCGAGATACATCTCCAACTGGACGCCATGAACCCACCAAAGATCAACTCAACAGCAGTAAAAATAATGACGTCCGCAGACGACATCATTCTGCTGGACAAGACTCCTTCCGGCCTCCTAAACAGCCTCACACAACTAGACCAATACATGAGCATCAACGAACTCACAATCAACACAAAGAAGATGAAAATCATGCAATTCGCCAGAATACCTCATAAAAAAGGAAAACTGAAAATCTCCCTAAATGGCAACCAGCTGGATGAAGTATCTACATTCAAATACCTAGGGATCAACATAAACCAATCCAAATCCGAAAAAGAATGGAACACGAAACTGGAAGAAAAAACTCAATCATTGGCAAGACAAGGTTGCGTAATACCACGAAAGTATGGAAAATATTAATTCAAGCCAATCACTACATACTACAACCAAAAAGTGATCCCAACCATAGTCTATGGAACAGAAGCAACGATGAATGTGACCGATTATGATTGGACAAAACTAGAAGCCTGCTTCTGGCGCAAGATCCTACAACTTCCATCCTCTTTTCCTATTCCCAGAATAAGACACGAGGTAGCAGTGCAATCACTCAGCTCAATCGTCCTGTGGAAACATCTCTACCTATACCGCAAGCTGCTGACGGATGAAAAAACACCGGCTATTCAAATTCTAAGATCCCACCCCAACGCAATGAACAACACAACCCTCCGCAAATGGAAAGACAATCTTGAAGAACAGATGATATCCGAAGAGATCACCCATGAAATGCTTACGCTGCGACCTCAACACGCAAAAACAAAGTTGATGAGAAATGACTGGATAAAAACACTCAACCAAAAAACAAAATATAGCCTGAACACACAATGTGAAACAGATATAAGATCAATCCACAAACTCCCCGCCTATCTGGTCATCTTCCCGGACAACAAAATACGAGCAACATATCTGAGAATATGTATGAACATCATACCCACCCGCTTCTATCTAGAAAAAACAAGGCAAATTCCCATAACAGAGCAATTCTGCCGATTCTGCTCAGACACACCGAAACCAGAGACATTATACCATCTCGTCATGGAATGCGTTAACCTCTCAGAACAAAGAACCCGCTTTGGTGCTTTCTACGAGATTGCAGACGAGACAATGGAGACAGAAGAAAGATGAATGACGATCCTAAACGGCAAATCAAACAAACTGATCCTTACGATATGCCAATTTCTGCAAGAAATACTAAAACTGGACAAATATACTGCAGACTGAAAAGACAAAAACCTTGCAAAACCGAGACAAATGAAAAGTTTATAAATTAAACTATAACATTTAATTAAAAAAAAATAAGGTCATAATAGGTACACATGTGAACTTACCGAATTTATGGAGCAAGATTATTTTAGCTTGAGATGTTAGCATAATAAGTTTGGATGTCAATGTTAGTTCAAAGGTTTTTTCAGAAATGGAGTTGTTGAAATTCACTCCTAGGTATTTGTATTCTGGCACCTCCTTTAACTTTCAATTTGTTATTGACCACACGTACTTATTTGAAAATGTCGATTTAGGTTTCCCAAGTGCGATAATTTGTGTTTTGACATGATTTACTGTTAAGTTGTTACTAGATGCGTATTGAGCTAGTAGATCAAGAAGAGTTTGCAGCCCAGATGGAGTTTGGGATAGAAGCACCAAATCATGCGCATAGAGTAACCAGGCTATCGTTTGATTATCTAGTTTTGGTGAATCAGAGGGTGCTATAGCAAAAGTGTATCCTATGTCCAGTAAGAAGAGATTGAAGAGTGTTGAAGCAAGTATGCATCCTTGCTTTAGCCACCTTTCTGTCTTGATGATGTTAGAGAGGAGGTCTTCCATGTTTAACTTAATTTGAACAGAAGTGTTTGTATGTAGGAGACTCACAATTTTCACAAGCGATTGAGGACAGCCGTATTTCAGTAGTTTGATCAGGAGAAGCTCTCTATCAATTGAATCTAACGCCATGCGGAAGTCAACAAAGGCCACATATAATGGTTGCTTCCGTATGGCGTAAAATGACTTCAAAGCATTGAGTAATGTTAAGTTGATTGCAGTGCCTAGCCCGGCAACAAATCCTGTTTGGAATGGGTCTCTTCTATGGGCCATTAGTGACCAAGCATTCAGATCACGAAGGACTAGTCTGCAATACATTTTTCCAGGCGCATCTAATAGTGCAATGGGCCGGCAGCTCAAGGGATTCTGCCGATCTCCCTTTTTGTGGATTGGAACTATAATTGAATGGCTCCAGGATTTCGGTAACTTCTGATTGATTGATATTTTATTTCTATCGTGCTCGTACACAAGTGTTTCAGAGCGCGACAAGGCAAGGGAGGGGAACAGGGGAGAACAAAACAGCGATCTTACTAGGCCCAGTGACATTGAGAACGCGCAAGTGCATGGGAGAGGGGGAGGGGGGGGAGTGCATGGAAGGGGAGAGGTGGAAAGTGCGAAGCAGAGGAGAAACAGATAAATAACAATAAATAAATAATAAAGGCAACAAACAGTGGTAATGCAGCCAGCGATTTGCAAGTGCTATGTTTAAGGCAGCAGACAGGGTAGGTCTGATAAGTGCAGGAAGAAAAAGGGGGGGCTGTATGGGTACAGATACAGACCCCAGTGCAAGGGGTGGCCCGGAGGCAGTGCGGGAGGGTGGTAGGATGAGCAGGTACCTGGGCCCAAAGGAAAGAGGGTGGCCAGGTGCATGGTACCAAGAGAGAACAGATCATCAGGGGACAGGGGGAGCGAAGGCAGAAGAAAAGAGGAAGGTCTTAAGGTGCTTCCGGAACCGGAGATGGTTCTCCTCACATTTTAGAGTGGCAGGGAGGCTGTTCCAGAGGGAGGCCCCAGTCGAAGACAGAGATCTACCCCCAGCTCGTTTCTTAGAAAAACGACTGACCCTGAGGGAGTTGGAGGTAGAGGAGCGAAGAGCTCGAGAGGGGAGCTATTTGCGGAGGGATAGCTGAAGGTATTTTGGACCCAGGCCCCAGAAAGCCTTGTGGACAATGCGGAGAGTTTTGAATTTAATCCTTGCATCCACTGGGAGCCAGTGGAGAGATTTCAGAGCTGGAGAGATACGATCCCAGGGCTTGAGGCCAAGGACAAGTCTCGCAGTCTTGTTCTGGATTAGTTGCAGAGGGCGGAGAGTAGAGGCAGGTAGATTTAGAAAGAGGCTGTTACAATAGTCCAAGCTAGAGAGAACCAGAGCTTGGAAAGGCAGAGTACCTCTGAGGAGGTGCAGTCGGAAATTTGACTTTTTAGAGACCTCAGAGATGTGGGCGGAGAAGGAAAGGGAGGAGTCAAAGATGACCCCGAGGTTCTTAGCCTCGCAGGTGGGGGTAGGAGGAGGGCCAAGGGAGGCCTGCCAGAGACTGAGGGGAAAGGATGGTGAAGGTGTGCCGATGAGGAGGATCTCCGTCTTGCTGGCATTCAGACAAAGATCATTCGCGGCACACCAATCTTGAATGGGAGTTAGGCAATCAGAGATGAGAGAGGGAGAAGAGGTGGCAGAGGGCAGCCTGAAAATGAGTTGAGTGTCGTCAGCGTAGCACTGAAGATTTGAGCAGAAAAAGGCAATGCAGTGGGCGAGAGTTGCCAGGTATTGGTTGAAAAGCCAGGGCGAGAGGTTAGACCCCTGGGGAACACCACAGGTAGAGAGGAAGATAGATGAAAGGAAGGACCCAAGTTGGACCTGGGAGGGTCGATCTGAGAGGAAAGAGGCCAGCCAGGCCAGAGCCTGATCAGTGATACCTAGGTTTTCACGGAGACGGTTGAGCAGGATGGTATGGTTGACCGTGTCGAAGGCAGAAGAGAGATCGAGGAGGATGAGGACAGAGGGAATGTTAGAGTCAAGGTTGGAGAGCAGATCTTCACAGAGATTCAGGAGAGCAGTTTCCGTGCTTCTGGCAGCTCTGAAGCCAGACTGGTGGTCATGGAGACAGCCAACAGAATTGGAATGAAGGTTAAGCTGAGAGATGGCCAACTTTTCCAGGAGTTTGCCAAGAAAGGGAGTAATGGAAATTGGGCGATAGTTAGCTGGACAAGAAGGATCAGCTGCGGGTTTCTTGAGAAGAGGATGCACAAAGGAGTGCTTCAGAGGGGAGGGGAAGGATCCAGAGGCAAAGGAGTGGTTGCAAAAATCAGCAAGGGCCGGAGCGAAGGTGTCAATGTGGTCCTTGATGGTTTTAGAGGAACAGGGATGAACCTGTTTTGAAGAGGCTTTCATAGATCGGACTTGTCTAGCAACCTCGTCAGGGGTGAAAAGAGGAAAGGACGAGAAGGATGGTGGGAGGGTGGCATCACAAGGGTCGGCTATGTCCTCTTCCTCAAAAGAGGTCTCCGTCTCGAATCCCTCCCCTTCCTCCTCACCTTTGTCTTTTCTCCTGGGTTTCCTTTGTTCTTTGATTCCGGGTCTCTCCTTTTTTTTATGCAGGTAAGGACGGCCACGGAAGGACGCCACAGTGCCACTGTATAGGTGGGGCGGTGGATGATCCCCCGTGACCGTCAGCAGAAGGGGGAAAAAGCCAAAGGTACAAAAAAAAAACAGATGAAATCCTCAGGCTGTAGTAGAGAAGTCTGAAGTCCTCGGAAACCAAGATGAAGTCAGGTGCGGTGGGAGAAGATCCAAGGAATCCACGTGGGTAGACCAGAGGGAGCACTACAGGTGGCAAAGGCAGTCCAGTAAACCTGTCTGATTCACAGGTAAGCAATGCGTGCACAGATCGGGAGGCAGGAGCAGTCCAATAAACAGGCCGGGTCCGATACACAGGTAATCAATGCGGACACAGATCGGGAGGCTGAGACGGTAATGTAAACAGGCCGGGGTCAGGGTACCGGAGGTAGCGGGAAATACAGAGGAAGAGAGAGTAAGCCAGGAAGAGGAGGAAACAGAAGCAAAGCGAAGGAAAGAGACGGACAGAAGTCCGAAAAATGACAGGAAGGATCTCGGGAAGAACCCCGAGCGAGAGGAGGCAGGAAGGCAAGAAAATGAGCGGGAGGAAGGAAAGGCAGAACCAGAGGGAGGCTAAACGGGAGAGGGGGAGCAAGCCAAAACGGGAAAAGACGCAAGGAAGGTAACACGGAGCGCAGGCAACCAAGAAGGAACCAAGGAAACGTTGCAACGCGTCCGTAACCCGGAAGCAGGGGAATAAGTGCTACCGGTTACGTACGCGACGCAAAGAAAGCTAGTGCCGCACCCTGCGATTGGAAAGTTGTGGTGGAACATTCTATGGCGTACCGCGACGCCAGCAATCCCAAACTCGCCATCTTCCCCAAGGTGCGACAGGTGGCTAAAGGAGGGTCAGCAAGCACAGATGGAGAGGGAAGAGGAGGGGTGCGGGTGGAGAGGGTGGACAGGATGTCCTGGGTTTTTGAAATGAAGTGAGAGGCAAGGGCATTGCAAAGAGCCTGGGAGGCAACAGGAGGGGTAGAGACTGCAGCAGGGTTGGCCAGCTCCTTGCAGATTTTAAAGAGTTCGGCCAAGTTGTTAGATGCCGCAGAGACACAAGCTTGAATGTGGACTCTCTTCTTGGTGAGGACAGAGAGTCAGTATTGCCTTTGTAGCAAGCGACAGGCCAGTTTGTCAGAGGTTGAACAGGAAGTCCTCCATTTCCTCTCAGCTGCCCTACACTTACGTTTAAGTGTAGCTAGGTCAGAGTCATACCAGGAATTGCACTTGGCTTTGGACTTCAAACGGATCCTCATGACAGGGGCAAGAGCATCAAGCGTATCAGAAATTGAAGAGTAGAGCAAAGACAGGGCTGTGTCAGGATGTGAGACAGCCAAAGGTGGAGGGGCGAGGGGGAAGTGGCGGCAAAAGCCTCAACTGACACACGCTTCATGGACCGGATGGCCGAGAAGGTAGGTGGCAGCGTTGGGGTAGGCTTGGCTTGGGGGGAAGAGAGGGAGAGATGAGATGAGAGGAGGGAGTGATCGCTCCAGTAGAGAGGAGTGGTCAGAGGGATGGAGAGGGGGAGGTCAGAGGAGATCAAGACATCCAGTGTGTGCCCTGCAGAGTGAGTCGGGCCAGAGGGGAGGTGCACAGGGAGAGGGAGTCGCAGAGGTCACGGAAGAGTACAGAGGAGGAGCAAGGAGAGTCTAAATGTATATTTAGGTCACTGAGGAAGAGGAGTTGAGTGGTAGAGGCCAGGAGGGAGGAGGAGAGGTCTGCCCACTCAGAGAGAAATGAGGTGATTTGACCAGGAGGCCAGTAGATGGTAACCACAGTAAGAGATTATGATTAAGATTATGTTGGATTAGTTCAAATATGACAGAAAGAATGGTAGCCCAAAGGTCAACATTCTTTGTTAAGACTGCATTGGATAACCCATCCGGGCCGGGGGCTCGAGACATGCTAGCCTTATTGATAAAAAAAACGAATGTCATCTTCATCAAATTTCAAGTCGAATGAGGAAACTAAATCACAAGGGCCCATAGAGGAGCGGGTTAATGGAGCTGCATAAATAGCTGAGAAGTGGGTTGTCCAATATTTTTCCGTCACTCCATTTATTTGTGAGGCTAATTGCGAGACGTTAGTAGTCGAATTAAGCCATTGCCAAATTAGGGCTGTATTTTTGATTTGTATCTACTTTAGCATAAGTTCGCCAGCTTTTTGTTGTTATAGTATTTTATATTCGTGCATCCAATTTCTATAAGAGGTTTTGATAGCACGAAGGGCTGACGATCTTAATGCTAGGGGTGATGTTAAAGCTTGTCTTTTTTGTTTTCTAAAAAGAGATTTTCTATTTTGAATCGCATAGTCACATTCTTGAGTTATATGCGATCTCGATTTCTGAAAGTAGCATATAATTGCATTAGATCATAAAGTGCCATGTTGTTTAAATGAGGAGTTTCAGTGCATGACTTCAGACTCAACTTTAAATATTCTCAGTACTGCAAGAGTGATTTTTCAGTCCATTTCAAACGGTTTAAAGAATCATTTGTTTCAATCAAGCCTGAGAGGACTTTTCTCTGTGGACATGGGACTGTAGCCATAGTCAGTTTAATTGTGAGAGGACGGTGATGACCAAGGTCAGTTGTTATTACTGCAAAATCAGATACATGGTTTTTTTTTTTTAAACTTTCTTTATTGTTTTTCAACAGATTAAACAGACCACATACTCAATCTTGTATTGCACATGTACTATACGTCCACAACTTCCCCAATACCACCCTCCTCCCCCCCACCCCCATGACCCCGGTCAACTCCCCATCCGATATCCAGTCAGTTTAGAGGCCAGGGCTGGCCGATCGATCTGAGGGGTCGTCCCCCGCTCTGGGGTGGAGTAACGGCACGGTCAGCGACACCCAGCGGTGCAATTCCTCACTGGAGTCCAGTCTTTGTTCGTGGATAGCGGTTTCCCATGCTCCGGTCTCTGCGGCAATCCACTTTGTGAGGTCTCCCCACCACTGCGCTTCGATCGGGCCTCTGGGGCTCTTCCAACCCATGGCTATGCGTCTTTTCGTCGTGATGTAAATTAGGTCTCTGAGTCTGTTTAAGGGCTTGTTTTTGTGGTCCCGGCTGTATCTGCCCAGGATACAGGCCGCAAGGTCAAGCACCTCTAGTTCGATATCTGCATTGGCCACCCTTTCTCGTACCTGAGTCCAAAAGGAGCGATCACAGGACAACCCCAGAACATGTGAGTCATTCCCGCCCTCGGCTCATTACATTTAGGCCATAGTTGGATTGAGGCGCCCTTGAAGTTCGATATAGTTTCCGGAGTTAGATAGGCCCTGTTGGTGATGTATAGTTGGGTAAGTTGTAAGCGGGCGTTTCTGGAGATTTTCTTGTGGTAGAGGGTTACTCTTTCCCATTCCTTGTCGCTGAATTCCAGGCCTAATTCGTATTCCCACTTTCCTCTACTTCTGAGCTCATTCCTGGTCGTGCCTAGCAATAGGGCTTCATAGAGCCGAGAGGTTTCGTGGCCTCCTTCGGCGGTGTTCAGCAAGGTTTCTATAATCTCGTCGTCCGTTGCCAGGATGACGGCTGCAGGCCATCTGTCCTTCATAGCTTGGATCACTGCTCCGTGGAGCAGGAAGTGCCCTGCTGGCAGCCCCGTGGTCTCGCTGAGGTCGGAGAATGTAAGGATTTCTTGGTCCTGAACCAGGTCACCAAGGGTGGCCACCCCGCAGGGTTCCCATTGAGCACGCGCTTCCAGTTGGCCCCAAGGGCGGTGGGCCATGAGTGCTGCTATGGGGATCTGTGGGGAGTATGGATCTGGGGACCCCAATGTTCTGCAAGCCCTTCTCCAGAGCCGGGTCCCAAGCTTCGCCAGGTGTGGGTACTGCCTTAGGGTTCCATCCCCGACCCAGAGCAGGTCTCTGAGTAAGAGGCCGGACAGAGCTGGTTGGAGAAGTCTGGTGTCTGTAGTGATCTCATCAGCCATCCATCGCATCACGTGTCTTAGCTGGCATGCAAGGTAGTACAGTTCGAAGTTGGGGACCTTCATTCCTCCCCTATCGTAGGGTCTTTGAAGTGTCTCCAGCGCTACCCTGCGTCTGCCTCCCTGCCAGAGGAACTGCCTGCATAACTTGTTAATGTCTTTAAAGAAGGAGGGTGGGATGTTGTAGGGAACGTTGGTGAAATTGTGTAATAGGCGGGGAAGTGCCACCATCTTGAGGAGACCTGCCCTCCCAGCTACGGAAAGCGGGAGCTTCCCCCAGAAGTCCATGGATTTAACTAGGTTATCTTTGGCTCTAATCGTGTTGAGGATGTGTTCCGTGTGAGGGTTACGGTGTATGGTGATTCCCAGGTATCTAAAGGAGGTCACCTGCCATTGAAGATCTAAGGGGGGCAGGGCTCTGAAGTCTTCGTTGTATAGTGCAGCTAGCGGGTAGAGGCAGGACTTGTCTTTGTTAATCCGGATTCCCGTGTGCTTGTGGAAGCATTCAAGGGTTTCGAGAATGTAGGGCAAGAGGTGTTCGGGATTATGTAAGTATAACAAGGTATCGTCGGCGTACATGGAGACAAGGTGGGTTATCCCGTCAATCTCAATGCCCCCATCTCCGTATTCCTGTCTAAGGTATGCGGCCACAGGTTCGTTGGCGATGATATATAGCATCGGGGATAGTGGGCATCCCTGGCGGGTGCCTCTGTGGAGGGGCCACGGATCAGAGTATGTCTTGTTGGTCCGCACCCTGGCGGATGGATTGGTGTAAACCAATTTGGTCCATTTCAAGAAAACTGGTCCTATTCCCATTTTTACCATGGTGGCATATAGCCACTCCCAGCGCACTGAATCGAAGGCTTTGGTGGCGTCCAATGACGCAACTGCGTATTTCTGGGGCCTCAGTTCCGTACTGTATATAACGTGGTGCAACCTCTGCAGGTTTTCGGTTATGGAGCGCCCGGGCACATAGCCCGTTTGATCCTGATGTATTAAGTGTGATATTACCCTACGCAATCTGTTAGCTAGGAGGGAGGTTAGGATCTTGCGGTCAACATTTTACATGGAAAGGGGCCTGTAGGAGCCGCAGTCCGTACCGTCCTTTCCAGGCTTGAGGAGGGGGATGATAACGGCTTCCCTCATGGAGTCAGGGAGGGAGCCGCGCTCATAAGCTTCATTGAACACCTGGGCCAGCAGGGGGGCTAGGGTCTCCTCATAAGTCTTGTAAAACTCTCCAGGGAGGCCATCAGTACCAGGGGCTTTACCGGATGGAAGGGATCTAATGATTACCTTTACTTCGTCGGGAGTGATGGGCTCGTCTAGTGTTTCAGCCATCTGTGAGTCCAATTTAGGCAGCTCAATGATATCTAAGACATCCTCCATGCTGGCATCGGTCACAGGAAGGGTCTCGGAATACAAGTTGTGATAGAAGTCTGTAAAGACTGAGTTGATTTCTTTTTGGGTGTGTGCCGTGGTGCCGTCCGGCTTAAGAATTTGGCATATGGGTGCAGCCAGGCTAGGAGTTTCCCGGGTTTGTCACCCAGGGCATGGGTTCTTTCAATGTGTTTAGCGTAACTCAGTTTATCCAGGGATTCCCAGTGTGTTAAACAGGTTTGCTTAAGGTCGGTTATTTTATGCAGGAGTTCTGGGGTTGAGTCAGCTCTGTTTTCCAATACACCCAGCTCCACTTCCGAGCGTTCCAGAGAGGACGTGATGGATCTACGGGCTCCACATATGGACGCAATCATTTCACCCCTCATGACCACCTTGTATGCCTCCCATGCAGTGCCTATGTATCTGACGCTATTAGAATTTCGTTCCCAGTAATCCTCGGTACAGTTACCTATGTGTTCCCGGAGGGTCGCATCGTGAAGGGCTTCGGCTCTGAGCCTCCAAGTAGGGATCGGGGGTCTGGGCGGGAATACTTCCCAGGTGGCCAGCAGCGGGGAATGGTCAGACAGCACCCTGGGCAGGTAAAGGGCGTCACCAAACATAGCTTGTTGTTCGTGGCTTACGAACAGATAATCCAGCCTAGTATGGACCGCGTGGGGTGGGGAGTAAAAGGAGAATACTCGTTGGTCGGGGTGCAGTTCCCTCCACAAGTCTCGGAGTAGCAGCTGGCTAGTAAGTTTGGACAAGATTTTGGCCGGAGGGGACGGGCGGGTATGTTTATCATCCGATCTATCTTTCAGGGGGTCTAGAGTGCAATTGTGATCGCCTCCCCAGATCATGACGCTGTCCCGGTAGGGGCTGAGCCTAGGGTACAAGGAATGGAAGAAAGCTGTAGCGTCGTGATTGGGTGCGTAGGTGCTAATTAGGCATACCTCTCTGCCTTCGATGGTGCCGCAAGCCAGTGCCATCCTACCCTCATCGTCCGTTTTTGTGCTAGTTAGTCTGAAGGGGATGGTTGGGTCAACCCATATCAAGACTCCCCTTGCATAAGAGGAGTAGGAGGATCCTATCAAGGTTCCACGCCAAGTTTTGGCCAGTGCCTTCAGTTTATCAGCAGATAGGTGTGTTTCTTGGAGCATGGCAATCTCGGCCCTGCATCTTTTCAAATATGCGTGGATGCGACGTTGTTTCACATAGCTATTCATGCCTCTGACGTTCCACGTAATGATTTTTATCGTGTCAGCCATGGGTAATAGGAGATAGGCGTCCATTTGGGGGTCTAGCTGGGGGCCATGTTAGTGGCAAGAGAATTTCAGAATCGCCAAGCTTAGGGGCTGTGTTGTCTTCGTGCTGTGTGTGGTGGACGTCTGTGGTCTAGTAGTTACCCCATTACGGCACCTAACATACGTGCCAACTCCTGTTTCCCCACCCCCCCGTAACCTTAAACACCCCAAACTAATAACAGGTCGAGCGAGGTGTCCCTCGTTGTGACTGTCCCGTTTCTGCTCCGTTGGACCGAACATTGGTCGCCAGGTGCCCTACGGGCGGGTATGTGTATACCCAAAAAAAGGGGAAAAAAAAACACTTCCGGGGGTGGAAGAGTGTTCGACTCTGGAGCCCCGCTGTGTAGGATCAGTTCAGCTGTGTCAGGCTGGCATTTGCATGGAGGGGCCCTAGTGGGTTCTAGGGCCCGGACGCCGCCATCGTGGTGAGGGTCAGCGCGGACGTCGTCCCTTCACCTCTATATCAGGAACCTGTTCCCTGTCCATCCAGTCCCGGGCCTCAGATGGAGTGTCAAATAGGTGGGCTTTGTTGTTGCGTATTACTTTCAATCTGGAGGGATAGAGGAGCATGTAGCGCAGTCCGGCGGCCTTCAATCTGGCTTTGGTATGTATGAATTGAGCCCTCTTCAATTGGACCTGGAAGGTGTAGTCGGGGTAGATGGATATTTTAGCCGAGTCCCTGAGGATCTGGCCGCCAGACCGTGAGTAGACCACAATGGTCTCCCGGTCTCTGTAATTTAGAACCTTCGCTATTATTGGTCTGGGCGGGGTTCCAGGGGGAGGTCTTTTAGTGAGGGATCGATGGGCCCTTTCAATCGTGAAGCCTTGGGACAGTTTCTCAGCACCAATCTCCTGTAGTATTAAGTTCTCCACGTAGTTCGTGGGGTCGGATCCTTCAATGCCCTCCGGCAGGCCCAGGAGGCGGATGTTGTTCCGGCGTGCCCGCCCCTCTGCCTCCTCAGCCCTTTCCTCCAAATTCTTAACTCTTTGCTGCAGCTCATCAACATCTTTGAGGAGCACCACCTTGGTTTCAGTGTTTTCGCGCACCTGAGCCTCAAGTGTGTCAGTCCTGTTGGTCAAGGAGCGGAAGTCCTGGCGTAGGAGGCCCAGGTCTATGGCCACCGCGTCAATTTTGTGCTCCATAGTGGTCTGCAACAGTTTAATGGCTTCCAGGATGTGGGTGTTGCTGGGTTCGGTAGTCATTCCCTGGGGGTCAGGCTGTGCGTCTAAG
This sequence comes from Ambystoma mexicanum, assembly GCF_040938575.1. Taxonomy (NCBI): domain Eukaryota; kingdom Metazoa; phylum Chordata; class Amphibia; order Caudata; family Ambystomatidae; genus Ambystoma; species Ambystoma mexicanum. Next base: position 410,510,208 of record NC_090933.1, on the reverse strand, counting down.
ATAGTGCCGTTAGGGGTTTCGGAAGCTGTGGGTCCCCCAGCCGTGAAGGTGTCTATGGTGGTTTGGCGCTGTTTGGACCTGGCCCCTTTGGTGGACATGGCGGGTGGCTTGTTGGTTCTCAGTCTTCTCTGGCGTGGGCTCGGGGTGAACGGAGCACAGCAGGGATGAGAGGCCGTGTGATCTCCACTGAAGGCGTCAACGGAAGGGTTCCCTAGAGCTATGGTCCTGCAGGGGGCTCCGTGGTGATGGCACCCAGCAGGCTCTCCGCGCCACAAGGTAGGTCGCCCCGCTCGGCCGACACCGGGCCAGGACGTCTAGGCCCGCCCCTCCGGGCCTTGGGTATGCGGTCTGGGGTGTTGCGCTCCCTCCAGGGGGTCCCAGTGACACAGGTGGGCGAGAAGTGGGGGGGGGGGGGAAGTGCAGGCACGGCACACCCCCGGCGATCCCGCTCGATAGTGGGCTTTGCCCCCGGCTCACCTCGTGGGCTCGGCGACGCCCGGGCTCTCCGCTCCTCCTTCTGGCTGCAACTCCAGGGGCTTTGCTCACAGCCGGCCGCGAACGGGGCCCAGGCCGCGCGCGTCCTCCGTCGGCTCCCGCTGCCGGTCGGACAGGCGCTGCAGGGATCCTTGTTCGGCTGAGGGGCCCGGGAGCGGACCCAGTACCCCGGTCTCCACGCCGGTCGAGGAGGAGCAGGACGGGGGGCCGCACGAGACACCAGAGCAGCCCACCGCCCGCGCGGCTCCACTCGTCAGCGCCCCCGAGGGCGACGCCCGCAGCCAAGGGGCATCAGCACACGGTCGGGCACCCAGTCGCGTGCGTCTTTCGCCGGCTTCTTGTGCAGGTCGGGCGGCGACCGCAGGCTCCGCTGGGTCCTAGGGTGTCAGATCGGCTCAGCCGGTATGGCGCCGCGGTTCGGGTGCAGCCCTGATGTAAGGGCCGTCGCGTCTCTCAGCGCGAGGGAGCCGCCATTTTGTCTCGGATCAGCAGGGACTTTTCGTGCGGCGCTCAGTCGTCGTAGGGCGGCTTCGAGCACGAAAAAAGCAGCCAGCAGGTGCGGGAAGGTAGCGGCGTTCGGTGAAGAGGACCGCGGGCTTCAGGGTTCACAGTTTAAGTAAGAATAACAGCTTATGTTGATCGCATCGAACGGAGCGCACCCAGAGCACGTCTTCTTCACATGGCAGTTAGCCACGCCCCCATACATGGTTAAATAGATTTTGTGATACATAGATATAATCATTGGTAGCACTCTGGGTCCTTCTAAACCAAGTCGCATGTGGAGGGGGATCAGCAGTGCTAGTACCGTTCAACATTACCAAGTTCCATGATGTTGCAAAGTTATTCCAGATTTCCACTCGTTCCTCTTTTTTATGATGCTTTTCCTTAAAAAGTCACCTGTAACAATGATATGTGTAATACCACAGGATGGGATAATATTCTCCATTACAGTGGCCACATTTTTAAGAAATGACAGAGTTGAAATACCCATAGGATTCCAGTACAAGTTGACACAAGCAATTCTCAGTGAGCTAATGGTGAGACATGTGAATTGGATGAAGGGATAAAGAATATATATATTTATTTTACAAACTCTGATGTTCACACACAAATCACTATTATTAAAGCAAGTTAAATCAGTCGAGAAAAGTATACACAACTCCCTAATTTAATTGTAGACAAGTTTGAGCAAGAGTGAAAACTGAGCAAAACGGCACAGTGTAAAGCAAGCAGAAATGGCACTAACAATTTCTCAGAAGGGAGGGAAAGGACAAGTTATACAGGTTTAGACTCTAACACACTAGCAACACTTCCCAAGTAGATTGTGAACAAGTTAGGCAAGGCAATACTTTAGCATATGCAATACTGAGGTGAAAACCGAGCAAAAAGGCACTTGACTAGTTTAAAAAGGTGAAGGAAAAAGGTGGTTATAAGAGTTAGGTGCACCAACACATTTCTAGGTGAGAAGCAATCTAGAGAAGGCAGTTGTAACAGATTTAGCCAGAGCCAATAGGCCTGTGCCAGAGTCAATGGTACGAGGCAATGTGCCCAGGATCAAACTGTTCTAGTAGCTGCAGTCAAGTCTTTGTTTAACGATTCGAAAAGGCGGTTGCAGAAGGTGAAAGACAATGTTAGATGATACGGGCGGCCAACCCAGTAGGTAAGTAAAGGATTTAAAACACCTTTAGCGATACCCAACGAAACGGGAGGCCTGGCGGAACAATGTACCTTTAAAGTGAAAGAGGCTCCTGCGGTGGCGGTAGTTCCTGCAGTTCGGGAGATCCAGCAGAGGAAGAAAGACGCTCGTCGTGGAGGAAGGTTCGAGTTACTGCACTGCCCATGGATGAAACCAGCCACGGTGCTGCCAAAACGAATAAAAGCTACATTCCTTAAATCGCGGTCCTGTTGGATGGGTGCCTGGCTATCCGGTCTCCGAGTGCTGGGCACTGGCGATTCGACCAAGGCAAGTCCTGGAAGGCGATTGGCGAACTGGTTGGCCCCACCAGCTCAAGGGAAGAAGACTCTTGCAGAGGAAGATCTTCTCAAGTCGTTGGAGAAAAGTGGTGAGGATCTGCAGCAGGGCTTCACCGGTGGTTCAGTCGTTGCAGATGTCTTCAGCTTCTCTCCTCTTCGGTTTCTTAGTTCCAGTGGCGACGTCTTGTCTTCCAGTCCTCAGGACCCTGCTTTTATGCAGCAAGACCCCCATTCATACAGCCTAGCTGCCACTCACACAGTGGGGTGGCTCTCCTGGCGGGAGAACCCCCCAGCCTATCAGGGCAGAGTGCGACTTGGGTTGCGTAGGCAACCCTGTCCAGGGTGCCTATTCCCCCTCCCACACATCCTGTCTACCCCAGACTGTGCAGAAGCCTGCCAAAAGGAAGAACAAAGGATCCCCGACCCAGGTTAGGATTTCAGAGAAAGACACAAGAAAGAATTATTATAAAAGTTCTGGCAATAAATGTTAGAGGCTTTCAGAAAAAGTGGTTTCCTCGAACAATGGGAAAATCCCATAGGGAAATATTTGCGGTCGACTATTTACGGTAGTAACCACTGCCACCAGCCAAACACCTTTGAGAGAGGGACTATATGGTATCCCCGTGAAAATGAACATTAGGGAACAACTACTAACCCTTTCCAGTACTTCCATAGTAAGATGGGTTGTACTGGTTTAGTGCATAAGTATTAACTAGTAAAGTCAATGGGGACTTTACATGCCCTGGGAAACACTAGTCAGTCCCAGGGTATGGAGTCTATGTTTGGGGGTCGCTACAACACCCCTGTAGTACGGCATGGAGGGTGCTGTGTACCACACATGTTAAAGAGATGATTCCTATGAGGGTGAGAAAAACCCCGTAGACCATAAGCACACAAGATAGCCTAAAACATACACTAGCAATCTGTCTAAGAGTGGGAAAAAAGGGTCTCAGCAGGAGAAAAAATAAACCCTTCAAATCCAGCAAAGCTGCTGGGGGACTCTATAGGTAAGGGAAATTAGCCTTAGAAGAGAATTCTCCCTAACACTGCTCTGCTATTTTGAAGCCTTGCGTCACATCATGGGAGGGAGAGCACGAAGGCAATGAGCCAAGGGAGGCCGCAGACACGAGAGGATACAGCTTTGGTCTTGCACCCAAAGCAGAGTCGTCTACCTCAGATACCTCTGGAAGAGGCTGAGCCCTCAGCCGGACTGCTGGAAGTCGTAATTCTCTGGATGACGGTCTTGGAGCAAGCGCTGGTAGGCTGGGAGCCCTCGGCACCTGTACCGGTAGCCGTGCTGGATCTAGCCGAGGAAAGACCATTGGAAGGTGGGACTCGACTACCCCTTACCCCCTGGGGTGGAACAAGAGGACGAACCTGATCGTCCTTCCGAGGACAGCCCGGTAGGGCCCCCGAGCCCCTCTGTTTGGGAGCTAGTAGCCTGGGAGGCCTCAGGTATGTCTTCGGACTGGCCAGAAGAGCCCCTGGGCCCCTTGGCTTGGGAGCTGGTAGCCTTAGAGGCCTCAGGCCTGCCAGAACCTGAATCAGAGGAACCCCAATCCGTGGGAACCCCAGGGAAGGAGTTGTCATGCTGTGGAGCCATCCTGAATAGAATGCCTACCCTTGTCTTGGCGAGAGATCCCGGGGACAAAGTCCTTAAGGAGGGGCGGTGGAGAAGTGTGGAAGATCTCCCTCCACCGCGACAAACAATTCTTCAATGACATGTGACGGAGAGCGCTGCAAGCCGCACGTGAGTCCCAGCGGTGGTCAGGCCCCAAACACTCAAGACAGAGTGCATGGGTGTCCGTGACCAGGCACGAGCGTTCGCAAGGGGTACATCTTGTGAATCCTCCTGTGGTAGACATGTGCCGGGGAGGTGAGAGGCCGAATGGAATTGAAATAAGAATTGAAAAAACAAACGGCAAGCAAGCAGAAACCTCAAAAGGTCTCTGCGCTGGCTGCCAGTTCTGACACCGTCCGTGCGGAAAAAGGGATTGAGGTGAGGGATTGAGGTGAGGCGCCGGAAAGGCAGGCATCGGCGCACTATACTAAATTACAGGGGAAGCTCCGGTACCGTCCCCATGTTGGGGGACGCCCACAAGGATGGAGGGAAGGGGACGGGACCTAGGAGTATAAACGTTTGTAACCAAAACTATGTCACCTTTGTGTCCAAGCCTTACTTCTGCACCCTTACAAGGGGAAGTATACGGAGGCATTCTCCCTGACTGTAAATGCAAGTGTCTTTCCCCCGCTCTACCTACTGTGAAGGCCGAGGCCTGTAGCTGTAGTGGTGGAATGCCGATACCCAAAGCTGCAAGACATCTGGTGCGACAGTGGTTTCTGCGGTTGTAGTGTTCCGACGAGAGCTATCGGCAGGATTGTTTAAGGAAAGAAGTATCTATTTATATATGTAAAACTCGAAGTGCGTTCGATAACGAGGAATAGCACTTACAGAACTCTGCAGAGTCCCACCAACCCGATGATGGGAACAAACGATCTGAGTGACATTGATGCAAGAAGGATCATGGATACAGTACACATCACCACAGGCAAAGTATTACAGTTATGCCCAGTCGATTTACCTTTTTGAAATCGAATAAATGATTATGTAATACTCCACACCAACCACTAGATGTCGGCCTATGCATGTGATTTTAAGCAAATCCACAAGCCTCAGAAATATATATGCACATATATATCTGTCACAATTTGGGGGCAGTGAGCCATGTGTCCCCTTTGAATTAAACTTTTTTTTAGGTCTGGCACTCTGGTCTCGGGGTTGAGGATAAAGGCAATAGTTTAACCTGTTGACCATCGCACAACCTTGTCTCTTTACTTCATTTCTACTGAATTCCTATCTAGATGGTAGGTAATTTCATACTAAAATCAGATATACATTGTTATAGATAACAAAATCCTAATACGACAGAGCAGAAAGAAGGGGTTTTTGAACAGCTATTTAGATTTAAAGGAGGAATCTCTTTTTGCACCCCTGGATTTGATATCCTAGTCAGCCGAATATGCTCTTATTTTATGGCTATGTGAATAACACAGTTCTATTTGATTCTGTTGATCACATTTCCTTTGGGGTCTTGTAATTCGACTGATTCAGGTCGACTTTTTTCTGTTTTTTCTTTTAATGGGGTCCCCCCCATACCTCTTCTTGTCCCTGCACTTCATTAAACCCCTCACCATACTACCCGTTGTAAGAAACCTGAGGGTTGTCACACTCCTAAGCCCCTTGGATCCTCTGCACAGGTGGTCAGAGAAAGGCCACTGCTATTGGATCCAGACCTTTGGGGTGGAGAAGCGAGGGAGGATCACCTGGGTGGAGGATCCTTGCGGACTGGGAATAGGGTGCCCTTTGGCAATACATGGTATCCCCCATTCCCTAGTGACAACCAACCCTAACCCTCCCCAAGCTGTGTGGGTTTTTGTAAGACAGCTCCACTCATTTCTCCAGAATTGACAGTTTCCAATACTGAGACGAAGAAGAGGCCACCAAGATCACTGAAGACTATGCTATTTTACCTATTTAGTACAGGGATGAGCAGGCTGCCTGCTAAGAGCAGTGAAGGGCATGCATGTCCCTGTAACTATGGTCAGGCAAGGCTAAGTAATCATCCTCGGCTGCAGGTGGATAAATGGAGCCCTGCTCAATGGCAAAGGGAGTCGACTGGAGGAAGACCAGGAGGTCGGTGCCTGCAGCAGAGATCCAAACAGCGTGGCATGGGAGCGGGACTCCCTGCAGCTGTCTGTTAGTTACAAGGGGAGCCGTGCCAGGAGGCTGCCCCTTTCTGTGCTACTCAATGTGCTTGTTCCCCTGGGGTGGAGGACCACCCCAGGAGTGTCTGAGGGGCGGGAACTGGAGCCCCGACACTAAAGAAGGAAGGCTGTGTGATCCGCGCTGCAACAGTAACCTTTCAAAGCCATCAGTGAGTTTCTGATGAGTGAGAAACCCGGTACGCGAGTGTATGAACTTGAACATTTACTTGAATTCTTTGTATCAGAGTGGTCGTGTCCAACAACTGGCACGTTTTTGAATGTCTCTGTGTATTGAACTCTTGATTTAAGGTGAAACAAACAATTATCCAAATGTATTAAAAGGGAAATGCCCATTAAGCAAGAAACATTCTTATTGAATACCGCACTGAACTGAAACCTTACTATCAATCAGAAATAAACCAATAGAAATCCAAAAAGAGGAAACGTATTAAAGTCTTACAATGAACATTCGTATGAACAAATCACAATATGCTGAATCTTGACATGAATCTAAAAAAACAAGCAAAAAAAGGATAAAGAAGTCTGAGTTACAACCGCATTTTGTTGATCTGTATGAAAGTTACATCTTGTTTGAATTAACATTTCGAAAATAACTTTAAACTTGAGCTTTGGAGAAAAGAACATTTCATTCCACTTGGGGAAGGGAACCCTGAGTCCTAAACAAGAACATCTCATTCCACTTGGGGAAGGGAACCCTGAGTCCTAACCAAGAACATTTAGTTTCACTTGGGGAAGGGAACCCGGAGCTCTAACCAAGAACATTTCATTTCACTGAGGGAAGGGAATTCTGAAACCTAACTTGGGGAAAGGAAACCCAGAGACTTGAATAAGACCATTTCATCCAAAAAGGGAATTCTGAGACTTTTACTGGGTGAAACTATTTTGCACTTGGGGAATGGAACTGAAAGAAGCTCAGAACTTTGTGCTAAACACGGTTTTCTTTTTGGTTGTTGCCATCCCTACACATTTTACAGTTATAGTTGTGAGGGCAAGTATAGGGTTTGGACATTTCTAAGTTGAACTCTTTGACTCAGACTTTCCTTTGTTTTTTTGAGGTAGGGAAATCCCACCTTAGGCATTTTTTCATCCTGCCATTTTTGTTAATAAAATTGGTTGTTTATTTGAACTTGGAATCTGTTTGTGTCCTTCTTCGTGATGCCTTCACACTGTGCTCTGTGAGAAACCTAAAGGTGTCTCCCTGACTAGTCCTGGGGTTCTGTCATCTAGGTGGCCAGGACACAGCCATCGCTATCGGATCCAGTTCCTGGGGGTGGACCAGTGAGGGAGGAGCACCTGGATGGGGGGTTCTTGGGGAGTGGAAGTGGCACACCGACAGGTGAGATTAGGTATCCCCCTTCTTATGACAACTCTTCCCCAACCTACCACGTAGGATATATAAACACTTTACCCCTCCCGTTTCCGACACAAACACTTTTGCATATTACGAAGGATGACACACTTACACTGAAGCCATTTAGCTGACATGTCCCAACACCAGCATCAGCAAAGTCAGGTAATTGACCAGAACTGCACACACCCGACAGCCCTTTGCCTTCACCACAGGCATAAAAGGTGGAGCCCAACATGAGAGCTAACTCAGCACGGCAGCTCAAGAGAAAGAGAAGGACGGCGCATACCGAGAGCGTGATAAGGAGAGAAGCGACCTTGCCCTTTCCCACCAAGGCCTGTGAAACTTCTGCAGAAGGAATTTTGAGACCGCGAACAATACCCAGCGTGTGTTGCAGCAGATGTTAAAGTTACACAAGACCCTACTCTGCTGATAACCAAGCCGGGGAGAGACGTTTGTCTCTGTGGTATCAACCTTGACTCCAAAGAGAAAGAAAGCCAAGCGGTTCATGACAGCCGGTGAGTCGAGGGGAGAGTCGATAAGAAACCTAAACTGTTCTGAACAAAAAGTAGCAAGCGGCTAATTGAACTGTGAAAGCTTAAACAGCTTTTCATGCTAAAAAGGGGAAACCAGCAACAGGGGAGTCCAGCACCACGTGGGTGCTCACTCAGGAAACTCTGGACGATTATCCGATTGTTGAAACTACCATAACCAGAAGGCCTTGAGAAAGGCGAAAAGGGGATGAAAGTGGTCACACAGGGGTCTTGTAAAATCCTCTGTACAGTCATACGTTTTTGGCCGACAGATGATTGTGAAGCGGAGGGGAATAAATCCTGCATTGTAAGAGTTGAATGAGAAAGGTACGATTGACAAGATTGGCAAGCGTGAACCCGAAAGAGAGATGCCGATAAAAGGGGCGTAGTCTAAAGTCCCGAAGTACAGTGTGTTGACAAGAGTGAACCCGGACGAGGGATGGCCACAGTGAACTGTTTAAAAAGACATTAAGATTTGTGAATGACACAAAGAAGATTGTATTGATAGCCATGGTGAAGCCGGCGGAGGGAGGCTAACAATAGAGAAGGGTCCGAGGCTGGAAGAGGGCAATACAAGGGTGGAAAAGGCATCACCCCGGTATATGTGAAAACAGAACTCTGTTTATTATTTTGATACAGTAGGTCTACGAAGGCAAGAGACTTTTTTTGAAGGTCCCGATTGCTGAAGGCGGAACCGTTAGTTTGTGCTGGGAAAGCTCGAGCGTGTGTTGTGCTCCAAAGTCTTACCTTGTCCCGTGCTGAAAACGTGGGCAAGGGAGACCCCGACTACCACATCCTGACTTGTTATTTAAGAACACCTCCTTCTTTCTTATGAACATTATCCCACACTTTTTTTATTTAGTTTAAACATTGGCAATAGGTTTTTATAGTATAGGCCCCTTTATTTTGACAAGACGCAACACGGACTGCCTTATTTTCATTTGATGGTCGAAGCTTGCTCCCACCTTAGATTTAGGTTTAGATTAGGCGTTTTTCAAACCTACCTATACTGTTTAATAAACACCCTTGAACTGTGATCACTTGTGTCTGTTTTTACTGTTGCCACCATGAGCTCCTTACAATACACACATACAAAAAAAAGTCGACACAAAAGAGTTGAAGAAGTGTGGTCCATGGAATCACTGATTACCAAAAAACACACATGTCCTTTTCCATCACTTACAGAGTTTTCTTGTACACCAAGACCAAGAGTTTCAGCAACAACTGCAGCCAAGTTGAAAGCTGGTTTGTCTGCAGAATAATTCTCCATTCTCTGCTGATCTGTACAAGTAGAAAAGACAGTGTTAGAAAAAGGCTTGAAAAACAATGAACATCATTACTGTAGATACACAACTCATTGTAATCTCACTTTGATGCTTTTCATTATGCTTGACATTAGCCCATAGTCAGATGGTTACACTCAATAGTGATACTAAAATTATCTGCAAAAAGAAACACTTACAATAACATACCTTTCAAAAGCTTTTTAGTTAACATGCTCTATGTTTATACAAGACAAATCCCTTGCCTCTTCTTCTTTACCAATGATCATTGTCCTGCAGTTGTTATTTGTATGTATTGTTAGTGTGGATAGGTGTGACAACCTAGGGGTATCGAAGTGCTCAATTTAGACAATAAAGCATGTAAAAAGAAACAAAGGAAAAGATAAAAACTCAAAAGATCATTAAAAATAAATGTTGTTCTTTGTCTAAATGGAAAAAGCTATTCAATCTGGCTAATTTTGCATGGCAGAGCATTCCAGTGTTTAATATGTCATAGGTTTCATCTTACTGGGAGAGCAGAGGTATACCATTTGATCCTGCTTTTTAATATGTGAGGGTTTCCGTACACAGCTCTATGAGTAAAGGTCAGAAGTTTAAAAATGATCCTGGATTTACTGCTACCCCATGTAATATACGCAAGGTTGGAGATATATGTGAAGTTCTAGGGGTATTTGTGACACTATAAGTGCAGTATTTGATAGAATTTGTAGATACTAAATAGCATATTCAGGGCTACCCACGTAATGTGCATTACAATACTACAGCATATGATAGCCATAGCAAGCATCGCACAGCACGTTTTTGAGAGTAATGCACGAAGCTGTCCTAATAGCATAAGGCAATAGTTAGAAGACCTAAGGATTACATTCATCTGAGGTAACATGGAAAGATTCATATCAAAAATGACTCAAAGTTTTAAATTTCTGTTGTACCATAATTCTGGATCCCGACAAAGTTATTTCTGGACAGATGCAGATGGCTTTTCGAAGAGCTTGTTTAGTAGAGACAAGAAGAATCGCTCTCATCTATATTTAGCTCTAGAAATGATCAGTTATCAACTGTTTGACCTACTTAAATATGCCTAACACCCTGAATATATTAAGTTGGTAACCACCACCTAGACAAAACAATCTGGTATCCAACGTATCTCTGAGTCTCGCAACCAAGTCTGTAAAATAGATTGTGAAGAGGTTTAATATACATATTAAACATCAGGGTTGAGATGCAGGACCTCTGGGGACACCACAAATCACATCTGTGTGAGAAATAATCCTCAATTAATTTTTAACCCTGATGTTCTGTTTGAGAAAAGAGGATACAATCCATGAGGCCACCTTATTTGATGCACACACTACATCATCAAGCTTCAAGGTATTAAATGTGGTGGATAGGTTTAAAAGCATAAGTAAACCTGCATCTGCCCGGTCAGTGATCTCAGATAATAACATCTTAAACGTCCAACAGAGCAAGTATATAGTTTGATGAAAATGCGATATTCATATTTCGTAATGGGATTATAGGCAGTGTTTTGGGTCGAGTGTGGGCTTTCCTTAAAAGTGACTGACCCATGCTTACTGTGGCAAGCACTCTTTTTAAAGGATGCGTTTATAAAAGCCATGATTGTCGGGGTCTCAGAGCTTTGCATACAATCTTTAATGATAGTAGATGGACACCGGTCACTTGGGCAAATTGTAGGGTTCATTCTAGAAAGAATAGCCCTTGTCTAAAGGAAAGAGATGGGGGTGCCGCGATGGTCCGGCAGCGGCAGCTCAGCATGGAAAAGTCAGCAAGGGAGGACAAAGTGGTAAAGCTACAATGACGAGAGAGGCACCTCACACAGTCTTCTCATTTACCTGAAGCATTCATTCACACACATACATTCACACACAATTACAACACTAGCACATAAACAGTCGCTCACACGCTATTTCTCTCTCTATTTTTCTTTCTCTCTCGGACACATACATAATTCAACATTTCACTTACCTTCTGGCAGTGGCAGTAATATTGGCTCAACATGAGGGCTGGAACTCAGAGACACAGGCTCAACAACAGGTCAGGGGTCAGCAACCTTCACCCCGCCTTCTTCCTGCTGTGAATCAGGCTGTGGGCAGGGTCAGCACTTTGTCCCTGCCTCCAGCCTGAAAGACATGAAGAGGGAGGGTTGAAAAGAAATTTGTTTCCCTGCATGGGCTGGATATCCAGCACCCATTAAGGGAGATAAATGCAGTGACATTAGGTAACGTCTCCCTAATATCTTTACTAGGATGCTCCTGCCGTGCTCTGCCCACGTGCAGCCGTAGGAAAGACATTAAGAAGTGGGAACACCACCAGTCTTTGTATTTGCAAAGCATGTAAATATCTTTAGGATTCCTTGCAAACGCAAAGACTATATTTGCATTACTTATAGCCAAATGCAAAAAAAGCATTTTTTTGTTTATCTTCATGGAATAGGACCCTGAGGTCCCTGTAAATTAAGGGGAGTGGTGCCCTAGTGCCCAACATGCTGTGGCCTCCTCTGTGTACCCATAACCAGGGCCATGCTTTATACTATGGTCATTACGTGGTAAATTACACCACATGACTAAATTCTGGCACAAGCTCAACAACAGGGCAGGGGTCAGCAGCCTTCACCCCGCCTTCTTCCTGCTCTGAATCAGGGTATGGGCAGGGTCAGCACTTTGTCCCTGCCTCCAGCCTGAAAGACACAAAAAGGGAGGGGTGAGGAGGCATTTGTTTCCGTGCACAGGGTTGATCTCCAGCACCCGCGCATGGAGATAAATGCAGTGACATAAAGTAACGTCTTTCTAATATTTTTACTAGGACACTCTTGCCCTTCCCATGTGCAGCCCTAGGAAAGACATTAAGAAGTGGGAACACCACCAGTCTTTGCATTTGCAAAGCATGTAAACAATTAGATTTTTTGCAAATGCAAAAAAACATTATTTTTTAGTTTATCTTCATGGAATGAGGTCCCTGTAAATAAAGGCGAGTAGTGCCTCTGTGCCCAATATGGGGTGGCCTCCTCTGTGTACCCATAACCAGGGCCATGCTTTAGATTATGGTCATTATGTGGAAAATTACGCCACATGACTCATTTCTGGTTAGAAATGACTGGAATGGCCATAAAGACGGCGGCTGAACGCGGCGCAAGTGCAACATGCATTTCGAGAGCATGCCCTGAGGAAGGTCCACTGACCGAAATGCATCAGTGGCTAAGGTCTCTGCAAGACCAATATGGAGAATTAAACAAAATAAAATTGAAAGACTTTATTTCATAGAAATCAAACATCATCACTGGTGTTCATGACTGAATGACTATGAAATGATTGAACATAAATCCGAAATATGCAGTATTCAGTAGCACTAGTATTCACTACATTCATTGGCGACCTCAGGTCTGGTGAAGGTTTCACCAGACAACCCTTTTGGTCAGTTCATAAAGTGGCATGTTTCCATTTTACATCCTCTACTGAACTAAATGCTTGTGAGCTCTTTCCAGCCTTGCCCCTTACCGTCCGAGGCTTCCGTGGATGAGATCACCCGCAAGGAGCAGGCACGAGGGCACATGGGTGAGAACATTTTATTTTATCTAATGGACTACACTGAGCTGCAGAAAAGACCTCTACCGCCTGCTCCTCACCACCAGAGCTCCTAGGGCTGTCACCAGAGGTGCCGCTCTAATTACTGTTCTGTTCTTGGAGATATAGAACAGAACATTTGTAGGACTGCCTGGTAAAGAGCTACATATTTCTGTTGGTATTTCAGTTGGCTTCCACAATTTCGAAAAGAGTCGCACAAGTAGGCGAGGGAACCCAAAATGAATGCCAGAGTTGTTTTGCTTGAAATTATTGTTATGTTATTATTTAAAATAAGTCTTAATCTGACCCTGTGGGTGTGGAATATTAATGGAATTGCCGCTTGGGGTTCTGGAGGTCAACCAACCTTTCATCGCGCATTGACAGTCACCCATTTTACAATTTGTTGTTTTTCTCTTTTCTTTACATTGTTCTGAAAGGACCCTTTTGTTGTATTTCAATTTTTCTAATGTTGTGTGGATGGGACAGAAGAGGTGTGTGTGGAATAATCGAAGTAGGACGGGGCAGGACCAGTTCCAGAGCAATACATTGATATTGTGAATGTTCAACAACAGTTTAGCAAAAGTGCAGCCACTTGGCAGCACTGCACTTTCAATACACTGAAAAAAGATGAAAAGTAGAGTAAAAGCAGTGAGGTGCAAACCTAGCTCTAAATGGCTGCTCTCTTACCATTTGATTGTGCCCCTTATTTTGAACCTTTCATGTAGCTTTCACGCCCCTTAAATTGGGGGGGGACATGGCGTTTAACGGCCGCCAGCCCAAGCTTTGGTAGGCCCGAGTGAAGTGAGGGCCTCAGCTCTGGCTTCGGGCCATTAAACGCCATGCCTGCCCCCCTGCCGGGGCATGGAAGCTATTCGCACCCCAGGATTTCCCAGGGTTTAAATCATTTTCTTTTTTTTTTCGTCCGAGGGGAGAAAAATAAATTACAAAAAAATGACTGCTTCCAGTAAAATGGAAAAGGGATTAGGTCCCTTTTCCGAAGACGGCAGTTTTTGGAAAACAGGTTCCAAAATGGAGGGTGGGTAGAGCACTAGAATTCACAGGATCACTGCACTGATTTTATGAAAGTAAGTTGAACCTGCTGCCGGTGAGGGGGGTTCTTACAAGACAGTGCTCTTCTGTCTTGGCGAGGGATAGAGTGAATTTGGGTTGAAGAACCAGTATCACCCGGGCACTGGTTCATTAAAGTAATTAATCTTTGTATAATTGTATACACATTTTACAAAGAATTTGAGAAGTCTTGTCACCTTAGTTTTGTTGGTGATTTATTAATACACTCAGCCTAAAAGTCAAAAATGGCCATAGTCAGCTGAAAAGGGGCGTAGTCCTTTTTCTATTTGTATAGCAGCTGACATTTTTTCAAACTTTTTTTTTTATTTGGCACGGGCGGTGAATGCACAAGTGTACTCGGGAAAGGCAGATTGTGATTGGTCAATCTCTTTCCCGGTGCAAATAAAATGTTTGCAATGTGCCATTCCGTTATAATAGATCACATTTCAATCAATGTTATAATTGTTATGCTGATTTACAGGGCGCATCGCTACCAACCAGGGGCAGGCTCCAGGCACTAGCATGACTCTGCGAGAGGGTGGCTGGGGGGTTAGTGGGGATAGGGTGAGAGGATAGGTTCCGAATCAAGAGGAACTGGCGTCTGAGTGTTGTTTTGCATGTGGTAGTTTATGCCGAGGTCTCGTGCGTTGTAACCATATGGGTAAGATTCAGGGCCTCGCTTGTGTGGTAGTGTTTTGTGTTGGTGCTAGTGTGTTGTGTAGGTTATGGTGGGTATGGTCGTGTGCACTGTTTAGATATTGTCCTTAAGGTACCAAGATTCATGGGTGGTCGTGGCTGTAGGATAATCCGGTATCTTGTTGTGTATTGGCATTGTTGGATTTCAGGGACTATGTGGGTGATTCACTCTGAGCGTGCTTCAGCATCTAGAGATGCTAGGTGTGAGCATAGTAATGATTCTTTTTTTGTTTATGTGTAGTGTGACCAGTCCAATGTTCGGTGTAGTGGCGTCAGTTATGTTGGAGGAGCAGGAAAGGGAAATCGGTTAGTAAGTGAGTCAGTTTGTTGGGGCCTCTGGCGCAGCTCTTTGGTTTCCTCTTGACGGTATCCAGACCGGTTCTTGTATGTGGTTCTTTTGGCCAATCTCGTCTACCCTCTGGTTGCTTGTCTGTGGTGTTGTTGTTGCTGGTGTCCATTGGAGGTAGTCATTGTCTGTTGAATAGCCAGGTTTTGAGCAGTTTCCTGAGGGTGATTTGGTCTTCTTTGGTTCTGATTTCTTTGGGCATGTTGTTCCAGATGTTAGAAATTAGACGTGAGAACGCCGTTACCCCAAATTTCCTTTTTTCGTAGTGTTTTGCCTCCATTTGTAGGTCGCTGCTGGATCTTAGTTCCCTTCCGGTGTGATACTGGCTAATCATGTCTTGGAGGAATTCCGATCCTTGTCTGTGCAAGACTTTGTGGTCAATGCAGAGGGCTTTGAATTTGATGCACTTCTTTACTGGTAACCAGTGTATGCTCTTTAGTGCCGGAGTGATGTGGTCTCTTCTGTTTAGTCTTAACAGAATCCTGGCTGCTGTACTTAGCACCCTTTGCAGTTTCTTGGTAAGTCTTTACAGCTTTCCTAAGTAAAGGCTGTTTGTATAGTCAATTCTTGTGAGTATCAGGAATAAGATTGTGAGGGTTCTGTGGCGGAAGGAGAGGTATCGGAGCAATCCTCTGAGCAGTCGCAGGAGAAAGAAGCATTAATGGCGATTGTGTTGACTTGCGGTTCCAGTGATAGTCTGTTGTCCATGAGTATTCCTAGGTTATTTACTACATTGGTAGTCTCTGGTTGCTTTCCCATGCTGATCGGCCAGTCCAGTTGTGGGTTCCCATCCGTTGAATCCTGCAGGCGAGAGCATTATTTCTGTTTTTGCAGCGTTTAGTTTAAGGTTGTTCATTGTCATCCAATTGCAGATGTCTGTGAGGAAGTTTTTGAGGCTGGTATTTGTTCCTGGGTTCTGTTTGGTTTCACTATCAGTTGTGTGTCGTCTGCTTAATTGTAGGCGGTAAGTCCATGGGTTCGAATGATTTTCATATCTATCTATACATGTATATGTTGAAAAGCAGAGGGGAGAGGCTGGATCCCTGTGGGACTCTGCAGGATATGTTTTTGGTGTTTGAGGTGAACGGTCGTAGGTAGGTTCAGTAGACTATTTTAGTACATAACAGTTTACATTTAAACAAAATAAAAGCAAGGCAGTGGTGGAGAATGTCAAAGCAAGCTTCGCCGGGTGTGAATGTGCATTTCGTTGTTGACCTTGACTGGGTTTTCAGCTTCCCTGTTGGATTTCGCATTGTACCTTGTTCTTGCCTACTCGTGTACCGAACCTTGCTTGTACTGTGGGCTGCCTTTTTTGTGAATTCCCCGTCTTCTTCTTTCCTTGGATTAATGGTGATTTCTGTGGATTATTTTGTTTTGGCGTTTTTTCCTTGGGTTTGTTTTTTTGGGACCCCTTCTGGAACTTTGGATTCTCTTGGAGTTGGCTAGCCAGGACTTAGGGACTTCTGCTCTGGCTTGCTTATTCCTTTGTAGAGAACTGCGCCATAGTACCGTACGGGTTAAAGTCCCTCGTGTTTATTCATCGTTTGATTCTCTGGAACTGCCCCATCTGATCCTGTTAGCTAAAATGCTAGGTTTCCTGATCTTGCTGTCGTTTTGCCAGGTACTGTTAGGCTGACTTTGGGTAGACAGGGTTCTCTGGTGTTTCAAGTACTCACACATTCTTCTTTTCTGTTTCAGATACCCAACAACAACTCAGGCTTTGGTCTCCATCCTTTTTGTCTGATCAATTGGCCCCTCTGTTGTTTCTTATCCAGGGGGCTGATAGGTCAGGGAAAACACTCTTAGGGGGTTGCTGCGGTCTTCGGCCCCAGTCCTTGACAGTGTTCTGGGATGGTGCTTCCTTCCATCCGGGTCCACCTGCTCGTATTACACACAGTGTCTCGCCTGACCTTTCCCTGCACAATGTCCCAAGACGTTCTCCTCCAACTGTAGAAAAAATTAGTCCAATCTCTCACTCTGCCTTTCTACCTCCACTCTTTGATCTTACTTCTCTTCTTAACTCCTCCACTTACTATTATCTCTGCCTCCTGCTACCTCCACTGTTATCTTCTTCTTGTTCCTTCCTCCTACGCCGTTTAGATGGCTCCGCGGGTTAAACGCTTGTTGCTGTGATCTGTGTTTGATTTGAAGGTCGCGGGTTCGAATCCCGGCAATGCCAACTCAGCCAATTTCGATTGGGTAATGTATGTAAATATGTCCATGTGCTTTAGATTATATGAAAAACAAATTATCATTATACTCTACCTCCTCGCCTCTCACTAATCTCCCATTGTAATCTGTCTCCTTCTATGCTTATAGTTAATCCCATTCTCCCACTCACTGTCACTCTTACTATTCTGTCTCTCCTACAATTTCTACTCCATACTTAACCCTTGCTATCTCCTTCTACTACCTTCTAATGCTCTATTGCTTCTTTCACTCACTAACACTCTCTACGCCGCTCCCAAAATGATCCTTTACCCCCCACTACCACTACTACTATTTACTCCCTCTTTTTCACTTGCTATTCCTCTACTCCCACTACCTTCACTCCCAACCACTACTACCCCTGCAAGTTCTACTACTAGCACTCCGCTACTCCGACTCTACCCCTCACACTTTCTTCTCACACTGAAACACTCCTCAGACCCCCTCTTAATAGCCTCTGCACTCCAATCGCTCTTGCCTCCTCTGGTCTGTCGGACACCTCCTTCACCATCTCCTGTCCTCACCCTACTAACCAACACGCAACCATTCACATGCACCTACTTAAATAACCCCCCAGGATTGGCCACCTTAGCTTAGTGAATCACTTACCTGCCTTGAGGGGATGTGTCTGGCTTAAAAAGGTTTGTAAACCCTGCCCATTTTCTGAGATGGACGATATACTGGTAACAGGGAGATTTTGCTGTTTTAAGGCCTTTCTATGGGCCTTTGTAAATATAAAGTAACCTTGTTGAAGTTATGGGTTTTGCATAAGACCATTGTAAAGACCTTTATTTATAAAAACAAATTCCCTGGGTAGGCTAGTGGTGGCTCAGTCAAAAAGGACTTTGTGGAGGCCTTTATTTGATATATCAACTCCCTGGTGGCATAGTGGAGTCCTCCGATTTGCGCATGCTCCAGCCAACGCGGTCTGCTGGAGCCGTTCGGGTGTTATCCACTGGTATCGCGTATGCATTTGTCACATCCTGTGGTGCTGTTGTTGGGCCGGGCCGCCATGTGTGGCCTGGTGTCCTTTCCGGCGGGGTCCCCCTGGGTGCGGTGGGCTCTCCTTGGCCCCGCCACTGGCATCTGCTGCGTCTGCCCCACACAGGCAAGGCGTGAAAGGGAGGTTGCCATAACGCTGGCCCGGTCACACCAGATCTTGATGGCTGCCAACTACAGTAAAAAAAAAAAGTTTTGCACAATGAACACTCTTCTAACACTTGAACAGATGGCCAATAGACCATTCCTCCTAATGAAAAAAATTGAGTCACTTAATTGTATCCAGTTAATTCTGGTGCACATCATTTTGGGAACTAACTTAAATCTGAGGTGCTGACCGCAGACAGATGAATTCATAAAGCTGTCAATTTGAGCGGAAACGTAGACCAGACGTGTGTTCCTTCCTATGGAACAGCCTCCCCAGCCGGTGCACCCAGAGCAGGAATTTATTAAATTACGGAGGCTCCTCAAGACTTTCCTCTTGGCCTCCTCCTTCCGATCTTCACTGCTAATCCCTCAGTTGCTGTGATTGGTATTCGGGGGCCCTTATGCATCCTCTGGCCGCTGACCTCTCATTCCCAATCGGCCCAGCTCCTGTCCATCTTCGGCACTTGCCTTGGCACACCCTTCGACCTGGAGGTTTGCAGTTACTCCTAACATGGCCCCGGCCATGAAGCACTGAACAGCCCAAGCACTTCATCTGTGGCCCACCCATGAGCCCGAACTCCTCAGCGCTTACGCCCTCTGCCCTCTTCATTTCTGCACTTGCAGCTTCTGAATACTCACTAGGCATAGTAGGTTCGTCCTTCCTCCTTCCTTTCCTCCACTCCTATTAAATGTTGTGATTGTAATGCATTTCACTCCCTTCTTCCCTCCCCTTGTCCTGTGGGCAATTTTAAAAGGTATTTTAGCGCCTAACAAGCAAACAATAAATACATATTTCCCCGAGAAAGGATATTACTATCCTAAATGCATCAGACAAATATCCACTGTTTGGGTCTGTTATTAAAAAATGATATATTCTATGGAACTCCAATGGGTGTTATAGTTGATCTAATTAGTGCATACAGTGATAAACCAGAGGGTATTCTCACTTCTAATCCCTTTGGATCCTCTATGCAGGTGGACAGAGAAAGACCATTTCTCTTGTATCCTGCCGCTGGGGGGTGCACAAGCGAGGGAGGATCACCCAGACAGAGGATCTCAGGGATTGGAGGTGGGATGCCCAAAGGTGAGACATGGTATTCCATATCTTCCTTTCCAGAAAGAACCCCTATGCCAGAGAAGGTTATGGGATACTGTCCATCTAGTCCCATGATTTCAGAGAAGGGTAGGAACCAATATTACATCAGACAGGTTAAACAAAGGAAAAGGAAGGATAGAAATGATATATGTGACAATAAACCCCCCAATATCCCCTTATCCTCAGTATAGCCAACCTGATCTTTCCCCGACCTTTATGGCTCATTATAAATGTGTTCCATTTCTCTTCCTCCCTAAAATGCATGACAGTACCTGAGACGAGGAAGAGATAACTAGGAGCCATGAAGATTACTTCCCATTCAAATATTGGGACGAAGAAGAGGCCAGAAGGTAAGGCATGTCCCATTAATTGGTTTAATTGTGGTCAGGCAAGTCAGGTAAGGCAAACCCTTATCTAACACCTGCAGCCATTTAGTAAAGCCCAGGTGTATAAAAAGGGACGCGGCAAACAAGACTCAGAACGAAAGGACCGAGGCAGAAGCAGAAGCAAGAGGACCAAAGTGGAAGCTGTGTGAGATGAGAAGCTGAGAAGACAGTACACCATCAGAAGCCCTGGGAATTCCGTTGGAAGATGTATGAGGATCGGAGGTTCCCCAGCTGGGCAGACTATCAGCAGGCACTGCAGAAAGGCGATGGCGCAGCTGCGCAGACAAACTGGTAAGTGCATTGTGGTGCACCCAGCTATTTTGCTGTTTCCTGGAAAGCAGAAAGAAGGAGCTGCTGAGACGGGGTAAGTGTCTGGGACACTCGCAATACCCGGCGCTCTAAGAAGACCGAGAACACAATACCGGTCAAATGAATGAAACTAATCACGTTACTTATGCCGAATCCCGAGCTGAATGAAATAAACGCAAGTAGCGTGAGATATTGAACGAAACAAATACGTTACATATATTGGATACCTAACTAAATGAAACAAATTAAAACAACGTCACACACTGAATGAAGCGGACAATGTTACCTATATGAAACAAACAACATTATTAATATTGCATACAGACCTGAATGAAACAAGTAACAGTATCTTAGCGTACTGAATTAAATGAACATAGGTCTATGAAAAATGGCTTTTTCCATAGACCTCTGCAGGACCACTTCGACTTTCACTCGAGCCACCCCTTATGGTATTTGCCGAAGTGTCTCTTGGTCTTGGTAGTTCCATAACACAATCAGACAAGTTCAAATAAATCTTTCTCTTAAAGCAATCACCTTTTAACTTCCGCTTTCATCAGGGTTAATCATGATCATCTCACATTTCAGAGTTTGTTCACTTTGTCGCCTCATAACACAACATCAAACATTCACAGAGACTTTCGAGTGGGCTGTTTCCTTTCGCTGGACCACTCCGCTACTTTGTATCACTGGCTTCCCAGTTAACGCTGACTTTAAAAGTTAACTACAGGTTTGCTGTATGAGGACGGCTGTCCTCACTCAAAAGAAGCCATATGGACACAGGCCTCTGGCCTACTACAATGGTCTCAGACTCAGTAATGCAAGGCCACTTCCCATGTGAACAGGCACTTGCCACAGCAGCATTTGCCATCGATAAATCAGCAACAATAACGATGGGCTGTGCAGTCCTGCTCTACGTAGAGCATTCACTTTTTGCGATACTAGAAAAATCAAAGTCCACATTGACAACCCAGAAAGCGTCAGGGTACAAGGTCATTTTGTCCATTACAGCAATTGAGGTGGTGAGGTGTTTGGTTGTCAACCTAGCAACATTCATAGCACAACCGGCAGAGGTAGGGGAGTATGTACATGACTGTGCCTCATATATGGACAGGATGGGGGCGACCCCCTAACCGAAGAGCCCATAGAAGGAGAAGAAATGATCTTCGTTGATGGGTCATCAACAATAGATTCAAGTACGGGTTGTCAGCATACGGGTGAGGCAGTGGTTTGTTATTACGAAGGAGAATTTCATGTATGGTCTCAGATGAGGATGCCACATTATTCAGAACTGACAGCCCTGATAATGGCCGTTAATATGTCAAAGGGGCAGATTCAGCCTACGTCCCATCCATTGTGCATTCGGGATTGACCCGCAGGAAAAGGAGGGGCTTCCGGAGGAGCGATGGCTCCCCCATACAACATGCAGAATTATTGTCCCGTTTTATAGAGGTACTGCCCCTTCCAGCAGAACTGGCAATAATAAAATACGCTGCCCATACCAGCGGCACAGATTTCATCTCACAATGCAATGATAGGGCTGAATGCGCAGCAAAAGAAGCAGCATATTTACCATTACAAAATTATAAGTTACTCACCGTAGTGACTAAAGTACTCTTAGTCCATAGTCCCCTTTCCTCTATACTGTATGGACGTCCCTTCCAAGGGACGTGAGATAGAACCTTTTTCACCAGAAAACATTTCTTCCCCTTTAAATTTAGAGGCGCGCAGGGGTGAGGCCCAGGGAGCATGCGCTGCCCTGACTCCACCCTCCGGTGCCACACCTCAGTCCCCATTGACGCATCGACAATAGATTTAACATTGCCTAATGACACCAGTATTATTAGGGGGGGAGGTTGGTGGGACGTATGGAGGAAAGGGGACGTATGGAGGAAAGGGGACTATGGACTAATAGTACATTAATCACTACGGTGAGTAACTTATAATTACTCTTACATCCCGTCCCCTTTCCTCCATACTGTATGGTCGATTACAACTGATGGTAGCCCCAGGGTGGAGAGGAGACCCTCCTTAAGCAAATAGGTTCCAAGAATCGCCTGTCCAAAAGCCGCATCAGATCTAGAGCCGGCATCCAAACAGTAATGCTTGCAGAAAGCCAAGGGAAAGACCCAAGTGGCCGCCCTGCTTTTGACTTGCCAAGGGACATGGCGCTGGAATACGATGGCCGTTGCCTTGGCGCTGACTGTGTGGGCATGTATGTTGGCCGGGAGCGGCTTATGCTGGCCTTCATACGCTCCCTTGATGGCAGAGACCATCCAGCGGGATATGGAAGCCTTAGAGGCCTGATAGCCTGGTCTTGAGCCTCCAAAAGAGACAAACAGGGTGTCAGACTTGCGTAAGCCCTTGGTCCTGTCCAAGTAGAATTTCAGGGCACGCCTGACGTCCAGGCAGTGCAGCACTCTCTGCACTTCATCCTTGGGATCGGGAAAAAACGTAGGAAGTACTATTTCCTCGTTCAGGTGGAAAGCAGACGGAACCTTGGGCAGAAATGCTTGGTGTGTCCGCAGGTCTACTTTGTCCTTGTGATAGGTAGTATTTGGTTCTGAGTCGTCCAGCGCCTGGATTTCACTGACTCCACGAGCCCAGGTGTAGCTGACTAGTAAGGCCGTCTTGATGGTGACCAGCCGGATGTCCACAGACGCCATTGGCTCAAACTGTTTGTGCGCCAGAGCACCCAAGACTACGTTAAGGTCCCACACCGGGTGTGGACTCTTGACGGGTAGGTAGAGCCTTTCGAGTCCCGTCAGGTGTTTCTTGACGATAGGATTGGAGGAGGAGAAGATGCCTTCCTCCGAGTTCCTGTAAGCCCCGATGGCTGCGAGGTATGTGCGGCAGGTGTCCACCTGCACGCCTGAATGGGTGAGGTGCGCCGAGAAGGGGAGCACGTCGTCCAAGGTGCACGCCAGGGGGTCAATTCCCTTGGAGCCTGCCCAGTGGCAGAATCTGGTCCATTTGCTTTTGTACTGGGCCCTGGTGGCCTTGCTCCTGGCGCCCTGTATGATCTCCAGATTGGCCTGTGAGAGGCTGAGGTGCTGCAGCGTTACCTGCTCAGGTACCACGCTGTGAGGGCTAGTTTCCCATGCGCAGGGTGGACGACTCTGCCCCCCCTGCTGTGCCAGAAGATGCGCTGGGACCGTCGGGGGGTGAATCGGGGGCACTTCCGAGAGACTGAGCAGCTCCGAAAACCATGGCCTGGCCAGCCACCAAGGAGCTATTAGAATGATGAGGAGTTGGCAAGCCTCCTTGACTTTGCAAATTTCTCTGTGAATCAGAGACGTGGGCGGGAAAGCGTAGGCCTTCATGCCGGTCCACTGGAGGTGAAATGCGTCTCCCAGAGAGCCAGGGCCCTGACCTTGCTAGGATGCGAACTGGGGACACTTCTTGTTGTGCCAGGTGGCAAAGAGATCCACCTGGGGATGACCCCACCTGTTGAAGAGCTCCTGAATAACAAGGTTGTTTAGCTGCCACTCATAATTGTCCGCTCCCAGCCTGCTGAGCCTGTCCGCTTCCAGGTTGGATTCCCCCGGGAGGTGGACTGCCATGCGGTAAATGTCATTTTCCAGGGCCCACTCCCATATGCTGATCGCCAGTCTGCACAGAGGAGGGGACCTGGTGCCTCCCTGCTTGTTGACGTAGTACATGCTGGTCGAGTTGTCCGTCTGGATGAGGACAGCCTTGCCCCTGAGAAGTGGTAGGAATGCCTTGAGCGCCAGCCAGATGGCGTTCAGCTCTAGCCAATTGATGGTGTATTCCTGCTCCTGAGGAGTCCAGGTGCCGTGGACAGAGAGCGTCCATGGTGGCAACCTAGCCCTCGAAAGAGGAATCCGTGATGACCGTGGCCTGTGGAGTAGGCGGCCGAAAGGGGTTGCCCATCCGTAGGTTGCAGTCTCTGGACCACCAAGTTAGGTCCAGGTGGAGAGATGGAGGAGCTTTGATCATCTCAGATTGAGAGCCCCGCTCCTGGTTCCATGAGGCTGCAAAGTGCAGCTGAACCCTCCTCATCCTTAGTCGCATGTGCGGGATGGATAATAGGACCGCTGACATTAGCCCCAGGAGATGTTGGTACGACCATGCCGAGGTCACTTCTCTGTTGAGGAAGTGGGTGGTGGCCCTCTTCATAGCCAAGATCTTGTCCTCCGAAGGAAATACCTTCTGGAGCACGTGTCCCAGATGAGGCTCAGAAATGTAGGAGTCTGCGTGGGTTGCAGCTGTGACTTCTTGAGATTGAGCGAGAAGCCCAGATCATTCTGATTGTTCATAAGGGCATGGGAAGAGTGGTGAACCGCTTCCAGAGATGTAGCTTTGACCAGTCAGTCGTCGAGGTATGGGTAGATGTGGAGGCCCTGCACTCTGAGGAGGGCCGCCACCGCATTCATGAGTCTGGTAAAGACCCTGGGGGCCGAGTTGAGGCCAAAAGGAAGGACCTTGTATTGAAAATGGTAGCCCATGATCCTGAACCGTAGGAAAGAACGATGGGGCTGCCAAAACAGGACGTGTAGGTACACGTCCTTCAGATACAGGGAGCACATTCAGTCTCCCCTGTCCAATGTTTTAGCTATGAAAGCCGGCGTAAACATCCTCAATTTTTGCAGGGGTAAGGAGAGGTTGAGGGTGGAAAGGCCCGCCCCGGTTCTTCTTCTGAATGGCGAAAATCCTGTAGTAAAAAGCCTCGCTGGGAGGCTAGGACTTCCTCCACTGACTGGCTCTTTACGAGCGACTGGATCTCCGCCAAAAGAGTTGCTGTCCCAACCTGTGGGAGGGGAGGAAGGAGGAGAGGCTGGGATAGGAAGGCAGTACCCTGTGGATTCTACAAAGAGGATCCAGGGGTCCATGAAATTCTGGTGCCTGAAATGTAAATGGCCTGCCCCCACCCACCCCCCAGCGGAGACATGTGGACCCGAAGGGGCGTGTCATGCCGTCTTTCCCTCCGAGGCTGTTGCAGAGGAGGGGGACTGGAAAAAGCCCTTACTCCCCCCCGCCCACTTTTTGTTGCTTGCGCTGGTTCTGAGTCTGCCTGGATCTACATTCCTGGAAGCCTCGGAACCCTCCATACGTACAACCCCTCTCGGAGCACTGCTGAGATTGGGTGTACGCTTTGGGCGTGGTCTTTGTAAGGATTGAAAAAGACTTGGCCGTTTGAGTTGTTTTTCTTTTTGTCTAGCTCCTCGTCCGTGGAGGAGTGGGACAGTTCCCCGCCCCCCCAATTGAACGGCAGATCCAGTATACGAACCTGGACGTCCGGGTTAAACTTTGTTGCCCGGAGCCAGGCCGTCGTCCTTATGTCCATGGCAATGCAGATGGCACAGCCAGAGGTGTCGATATGGCCCACTGTGGATACCATGAGATTGTAAGCAACCAGCTTAGCCTCGGCTAACCCCACCTTAAAACGTGATTGGCTCTGGGTGGGGAGTTCCGGAAGGAAGTTTGCAATTTCCCGCCATAATCTTTGGATGGTGACAGCTAGCATGGCATCTGCGTCGGCCTGGCGAAGATGCAAGGATGCGTTGGAATAGAGTTTCTTGCCGTACACCTCAAAGATCTCCTCCTCCTTGCCTAGCAGCGCCGCAGAGGAGGCGGCTGAGGACGACTGAGGCTTGGAGTATAGGATTGCTGCAGCTATCACCGAAGAGTGAGGCTGAGGATGGGCCGAGAGCAAGAGTGTATCCCCCTCCATATGACTGAGCGGCGTCGGTAATAAATGTAGCCGTGATTGGATCAGTCTTATAATAGACACTGCTCAGGAAGAATGTAAGAAGCAGGGAGAAGAACTGGGCACTTTGGAGAAGAAGTTTGTGGAGGACAAAACCATTAATGACGCAAAGAAAAAACTGGAAAAACTGGAGGAGGAGGTAGTAAAATTCAACCAACTCACTGTAGAACATAAGGTATAGAAATTTAGAAAGGATCTCATGAACTACGTCGAGAAGAAAACATATCCTTATCTCAAGGACACGTATTACAGCGATCTACAACAGCAACAAAGAACTAACTACAACAGACGCAACCGCGTTGTGAATTTTTCAGATAGCTCAGGATCCTCGAGCGGTAGCGCACCAAGTTCACCCGGGGGCAGCAGGAACACCGGGACCACCACCACAACATCCGTTTTTTCAGAGAGGGGGCCAACGGGGCCGACCGAAGAGACGTCCACAGCAGACGGGCCAATACATGAGGACGCGCCAATGGTACTCGAACCAACCCTAGCATCCATTCCTATCTTCAATTTATCCTCCAGAACTCAATTTATAGTCCAAGCAGAACAGACCCTACTTGAGAGAGGATTACCATTTGTCCCAGCCACAAAGGCTGATCCTTTTACAACAGAGGCTGAACTTAGAAAATTCTTCCACACCTTGAGACTCAAATATTTCTTCGATATATACCTACCAGAAAAACAGGACTCTGAAAACATCGTCATCCAAGGACCAGAGACACCGCGAAACAACAGGACAGGCTTCAAACCTAAGTCGACCTTCTTTCTTCCCCCACACACCATCCCGGGCGAGTTCGACACATTCGGAAAGATCGTCATGAAGACCATCACCAACGGCCTGACACAAAAAAATTTCTATCAAGATAATTTAAACAGAAATGAAAGACAGTCCTTGAGGGACCTCAACCAAGACACCACCATAACAATCAAACCAGCTGACAAGGGTGGAGGTATCGTGATCATGAACACCGGAGATTACAACCAAGAGTGCCAGCGCCTCCTAAATGACACCACCTCATACAAGAAGTTGAACAGGGACCCGACACAGCGTTTACAAGAGGAAATCAACAACCTGACCAAACATGCCGAAGAAGAAGGGTGGATATGCCAGGAAGAACTGGCGTTTTTGAACAAAACACACCCCAGGATTCCGGCTTTCTATATACTGCCTAAAATACATAAACATGCAACCAAACCACCAGGCAGACCTATTGTTTCTGCATGTGACTCCTTACTTGAACCCCTCTCATTATACACACTTTTTTATGAAACCTTTTGTCGGAAAAATGGCTTTCTACATCAAGGACAGCACAGAAACCATCAAGATTTTGGACGCAGTACATCTAACCACCGACTCCATCCTCGTCACTATGGATGTAGAGGCTTTATACACCTCCATCCCACAGCTAGAAGGATTACAGGCACTGGCAACCTGCCTCGAAAGAAGAACCGACACAACCACCATACCCACCAACTTCCTCCTGGAATGTATCCGCATAGCCATGGGAGAAAACTTGTTCCTGTTTGGCCAACAAATGTATCAGCAAATAAAAGGCATCAGCATGGGTGCAACTTTTGCAGCAGACGTTGCCAACCTCTACATGGCCCAGTATGAAGAGGATAACATCTACCACAACAACAACCCCCACAGATCACACATCAAGATCTGGTGTCGATACATCGACGACGTGCTATTGATCTGGGAAGGCAGCAAAGAATTACTACTGGCTTTTCACCAATGGCTCAACACACAGAACACCCACATCAAGTTTACCATCGACTGGGACTACCAAGCCATAAATGTTCTTGATTTGCACATCTATCGATCTGGAGAAATGTTGAAAACAGAACTCTTCAGAAAACCGACCGATAGAAACAGTCTGCTACATTTCGCATGTTACCATCCACAAGGGTTGAAGTACAATCTCCCCTACGGCCAATTCAATTCAATGAAGTACAATCTCCCCTACGGCCAGGAATTGCACCGACAAGGAAAAATTCAATCTACATGCTAAGCAACTCCAAACACGCCTAGGACAGAGGGGCTACCGTAAGAAATCCATCAGGACGGCCAGAAAAAGAGCAGCGAATACCGACCGCTCCGTCTGTCTCACAGCCAAGGAAAAAGATCCCATCAACAGGACCGTCTGCGTAACTACGTACAACCCAGTTAGCGATCTCATCACGAGCACTATTAACAAACACTGGCATTTGATTAAAAACGAGGGCAGCCTAGCCAAAAAACCGTTGTTCGCCTTCAGAAAGAAGAACCTAAGAGACACCCTTGTGCATACGTTTCTGGAACCCACAAAAACACCATTGACCCTGTGGAATCTCCCACCAGTTGTAGGACATTTCAGCTATGGACATTGTGTCGCGGGTCGTTATACCACCAACAGCAAAACCTTCACCCACAAGGATTTCATTTGAAGATGAACAGTCACACTAACTGCGAGAGCAGATTTGTAGTCTACACCATCAAGTGCCCATGCAACATGGTATACATCGACAAGACCATTAGACCCGTAAAACAAAGGATCAACAAACATAG
Organism: Ambystoma mexicanum; assembly: GCF_040938575.1. Classification (NCBI taxonomy): domain Eukaryota; kingdom Metazoa; phylum Chordata; class Amphibia; order Caudata; family Ambystomatidae; genus Ambystoma; species Ambystoma mexicanum. The sequence goes on along the minus strand of NC_090933.1, from coordinate 410,481,671 downwards.
GTCCTGTATCAAGAACCAAGTGCAAGACAAACCTCTGGTTGAACACTTTAACAAAAAAGGACATACTCACAAACAATTCTCCTGGACTGTGTTACAACAGCTCCAGCCACAACGACGTGGAGGGGATATCAATCTGGCCCTCACCAAACTGGAACAAAAATGGATGCATAAATTGGACTCTGTATGCAACGGTTTAAACATAACCGTAGAATGGAAACACATTTGAGATACTCCTGCCTCCCACCATTGTCTCCGTTCTTCTGCAAACCCACTATGGATAGAGTTCAACTCTGTTTGTTTCGACCCATCTACTTGGTAATGACACCAGCAATCCAACTTTTTGGTGGTATGATGACCACTTTATCACCATGTGGCCCGTAATGTACATTGAACAGTAATTTGACCTTAGCATGGGAATGCTAATATACCTGTAAATAGCCATCTTTCACACAAACATGAGGTGCACCTTGTGTATTCCTACTAATTGAAAATGTATGCACAAATAGAACTTGCTTCCTCACCTATTGTTCTATTTTGCAACCATGGGACTCACATTTCGTGGGTGCACTGCTACACCACTGTACAAATGCATGGACAAATAGCACCTTTGTCATCACCAAACATTTTTGCTTTGATAACTTGAGGCTGAAACTGTTAAGAAATTGTGTCTCTTCTTCTATCAGTACAATGCCAGTGCTGGCACCATGCGTCATGTCTTTTGCCTCTCCAATCGATAAATACTTTACTTTTTGATTGTTACCAGTGCCACACTGATTATCACCATGTATGGTAATAAAACCTTCTCCAATGATATCTCTGCTAAATTTGGCAGATACTCTGGCAAATGATGTGCCTAGACTTTCATGGCCCATCCACCCATGTGTTTGTTCAATAAATTCAGGCACTTTACCTCACACTGCTCCAGCGCACCATCGCGCGCTTTTAAAACGTTGTCCATGCCTTTGGTGCAGCAGATAGCATTCACTAATATGGGACTACCCCTCCCATGATGCCCTGCTGCACCAGTAGTCCATACCCTTGAGAACACCCATCTCCCCCATCCTCCCGCCCACCAACTGACACGTTATCGGGCAACACACTGAGCACGATGCGATTGGCTCTCTCGGGCGCCTCTCACATCCACCGCGCATCCCCATTGGCTGAGCGTCAGCCCATAGGAATGTTTATAGATACGGAAGCCGTTATTCCTCGCACAGAATCACTGTGAGCTGAGGACCCCGCGAGCACAGAAGCACCGGACGCACTGCGGTAAGTTGACAGGGACCACAACCTGTGTAGCTTTATAATATGTCGCCATGCCTGTAATGAGGAGCGACTTTCACACACGGCTTTTGCTAATAATTTACTACGTCCTTTTTCATCTGACCTTCAACTGTGTTAGGCACTGTCACCAAGCCTACCTCTGCACTTTATGACTCTAGGGTAGGATCCTAGCCCTGCACTCATCCTCTAAAGCACCTCTGGAGCCAGTTTTAGACCATGCCTCCACCACCAGCTCGTGCACATGCAGCGTGCATTATGTTCACCATACCAGCACGCACCGTCTCACGTCGCAGGAAGCATAAGACCGCATTAATTCATCCCGGAAGCTTTAAGTCCTCCAGTACCAGTGATTTTAACACGGACCACACTGCCTCACCTGTGCGTCACCATTCACACCTTGTGTGCAACCTTGCATTTTGCCCAGGGCTGCATAACCACTGCACATCTCAAGTTACGATCTGTGCACCAGAGAGGATGTACTATACCTGGAGCCACACCAACCTGTGGAGCCACGTCACTCCACTTACCTCCATAGAAACTCCACGGCCCACCGAAACTACTCGCCATGTTTCACATAGATTTATCTAGTATACCTCTTCACTCTACCGGCACTCATGGACTACCACGGCAAATGGGGAGTACAGACCCCGGACAGGATTTCCTCACCACCACTGAATCCACCACAAATAGACCACTTTGTGGATCATTTTTCATGATCCTCCCTTGTTTTTCCTCTCAGATATTGGACCCACCCTGGCCCGTTCCAGTTTCTTGGGACCCTGAGAGACATCGGCCTTCAGGAAACTTCGGCCCACTCTTAAGTGCAACTTCGCACTAGCAATCCAGCAACTCATTGAGGATTGTCCACAGCATCCTACTGCTATTGCAGCAGCAGGTAACCTGTGTTTTTGATACACCACGCGATGTATCACTACGGCACCACTCGGCCAGTATTAAGTACTATCATGAACCAGTCAATTATTCTCTGAGATCCTTACAGCTTCTTCTAACTTACAGATTCTACGGACAGCACTGCAATTGGTGTCCCTCCTGACGCAGGCCAGCACATAGACAGGCTTCAATCAATATTTTGGCCGAAACACACCTGTGTCGATCCCAGTGACACAACTGTACCATCCCCCTCGTGTATGTTTTGTAAAGACTTGTGTACACTTTGTGTGAACCATGCCTTGGACCATTTTAAGTCTCAGGAGCACTTTCCTTGCACAGTAGGTCTTTCCTACCTCATCTATCTTGGGAATGGGCCTCTTTGTGGAGTCTTGACCTTAATACCTCCGAGGTCGACACTTACCTGTGTTACCACCATTCACAATCATTCGTGTCCGTTTGTTTTCTCAAACTTTAGTGCTTATCGAAAGTACTGTAAAGTAAATTGTCAAATCACCAAAAATGTTCTGTGTCATTGTGAAATAAACATACATACACAGAACCACTTTATTGCTTATAGGATCTTTCATCCCAGGACTTCGCCAGGTGCCCTATTTTTTCTTTTTTTTTTTTATAAACTTTCTTTATTGGCAGGGGGTAACAGCCAGCACCACATACATTACAGCATAGTTACGCATTTCCTAACAACAGTGAACGTTGAGCCATATATTCTACAGAAGGTGCGGTGGAGACAAACCAGAGATAGGTTACAGTGAAAGCATGCATCATGTAGAGTTATCTGCTCCCGGGGAGGGGGAAGGAGGGGATGATAAGAGCTCTAAGTCCACATTCCTGTTCAGGTAGCTACAGAACTCTGTCCATATATATTTAGGGCGAGCATTGGCGGGGAGCAAGTTAATATAGTCTTCTTCGCAGGATTGCGTCCAGGTGAGGGCCTTCAGCCACATTTCCAGGGAAGGGGGGGATCTGCGCTTCCAGCAGTGTAGAATACATTTCTTGGCCATGCTCGCCGCCACATTCAAACATTTAGACACCCGTTTCGTCTCATCCCCCTCCCAGAGCCCAAACAAGAGAGACAGGGGTTCAGGGTCTACGCGGAACCCTACGATTTCAGAGAGGGTCTCAAGCACCGCTTCCCAGAACGGGGCCAATGCTGCACAGGACCAGAACATGTGTGTGTGGTCCGCTTCTTCAGATCTGCATCTCTGACAGGGGTGGGGGAGATCCCGGGCAAATTTCCCAATCCTATAAGGGGTGTAGTACAGTCGATTAAGCAGCTTGTATTGGATACATCTAATCCTAGAATTAGTAGAGACTTTGCAAGTGTGCGTACACATAGTGGACCAGATGTCATCTGTGATGTCTACTCCCAACTCCCGGCTCCAGGCATCACGAGCAGTGCGGGGGGGTTCAGCGGCCCGGGCCATCAGCATTTTGTACAAGGAGGATACAATGCCCCTACCTCCAGCGGAGTTGGATATATATCGGACCTCAGGGGACTCGGGGGGTTCGTCAGGGTACACAGGCCACATGTCTTGGATTGCTGCCCTTATGCGGAAATATTGCAGCATCTCAAGGGGGGACCCGGAGTGCCCTGGCTTCCACGTATCTGGGGTAATGAATTTCCCGTCAGGGAAGAGGTCTGAGAATGAATGGTATCCCAAGTCCGACCAGTGGCGTATGAGCAGCTGATCCTGAGTGGGGGTGAGACCAGGGAAAGACCAAAGGGGAAGCCACTTGTAGTATGGGAGGGGGTGGGAACCAGGCGCCAGTATCAGCCGCCATGCTCTAATGGTGGAGGCCACTGGATCAGCAGGAGCCTGCGAGCGGTATGTGTGAAACAGGATTAGGGACATGACATTCACCCCGAGTCGCAAGGATTTCAAGTTTGACATGTGGGGGGGGTTCTTGGTGATGGTACCAGTATGTGGCATGTTGGGCCTGGGCGGCTATCCAATACTGAGCAATGTCAGGTGCATTGAAGCCACCCCTCTCGTAAGGAAGGGTCATATGTTGCCACTTTCTGCGCACTGCACCAGAATGCCAAAGA